>NC_089495.1:164466339-165108839 GCF_036850765.1 Saccopteryx bilineata
CTAAGCAGTCTTTCTATTTGTCTTTATTTTCTGCTCTTTGTGATGTCTATAAAAAGTGAACTGCAGGGGCATTATAAGAATATTAATCTCTCTGTGATAATTCATAAGGCAACTCAGTTTCACGATCCTCAGGGTTATGATTTAAACATTAATTATCCTCGCTTGGTTGCTAAACAGAAGGCTTAGTTCATAAAGAGCTCTTTAATAGATGTCAAAGAGCAGAGAGTTTTCTACAATTGGTAGGCCACAGTTGGCCACTTCTGAAACTCTCTGTGCTTCCTATGGATTTATCTAGTCCTTGTGGTCAGGTCATAGGAAGGACAGGTGGGAGTACCCGATGAATGGGCAGGAAGGATAAGCACTGGTTCTTGAGTCCACATGAGATAGTGCTGCCCCTGGGGATCCCTGCTTTATCCCCAGATGCAGAATGAGAGGAGTTTCCTGAGGGCTGCTTAACCTTACCACCATGGGTGAGAAACCCATGGTTCAGAACACAAACCGCGTGAGATTTTCCATAGTACAAGCCCTGTCTGGTGCGTGCAGATGAGAAGTGTGTGTGTGCCAACGTGCACATTTGGTAGTCGAGGGAGATAAGAAAGGACTAACAGGACGATAAAGAAATGTTGTGTGTGAGAGTTTAGTTTACAAATTTAAGTGTAGACCATGGCTAAGAAGAGGGTTTTTTTTTTTTCCATAATGGTGCTTTGGGTCATGCCATGGCTGCAAGTATCAGGAACCCCGAGCATTTCCAGAGTCACTGAGGCCAGAGAAGGTACACCAGTTGTGGAGCACCATGGTCATGTGACTGAGGTCCCAAAGCCAGTGCAAGGAGAGCAGACACGGAATACGCAGAGGCCCTGGCCCCATGACGGGGATCCCCTGAAAGGCGCAATAGTGGAGCTGGGGCAGGCACACATCAGATGAGCACGAGGGAGACTTGTCCTGCTTTATAGGTGTGCCTTGAATTACAATGAGCTGGATATTCCTGGATTTTAAATCTCAGTGGGGGCCCTGGCTGGTTGGTTCAGTGGATGGAATGTCGGCTTGGCAAGCAGATGTCCCAGGTTCGATCCTTGGTCAGGGCACACATGAAAAGTGACCATTTGCTTCTCTTCCCCTCCCACTACCCCTTATCTCTGTCTTTCCCCCTAACAGGCTGTGGTTTGATTAGTTCGAGTGTGGCCCCAAGCACTGAGGATAGCTCAGCTGATTCCCATCTTGCCCAGGTGGATCCTGGTCGAGGCACATGCGGAAGTCTACCTCACTATCTCCCCTCTTCTCATTTAAAAAAAAAATAAAAAAATAACATTTAAAAAAAAAAACTTGCCTTACCAGGTGGTGCCTCAATGAATAGAGCATTGGCCTGGGATGCTAAGGACGTAGGTTTGAAACCCCAAGGTCGCTGGCTTGAGCATAGGGTCATAGACATAACCCCATGGTTGCTGGCTTGAGCCCAAAAGTCACTGGCTTGAAACCGAAGGATGGTGGCTTGAACAAGGGGTTACTGGCTCAGCTGGAGCTCCCTGGTCAAGGCACATATGAGAAAGCAATCAACGAGCAACCAAAGTGCTGCAATGAAGAATTGATGTTTCTCATCCCTCTCCCTTTGTGTCTGTCTATCCCTATCTCTCTCACTCGCTCTCTCTCTCCATTTCTTGCTAAAAATAATAATAATAATAATAATAATAATAAATAAAATTCTCTATGGGAAAAGTGTAAGGAATGTACCACAACCCCTTTCATCAAGGTGCAGAGGCATTGGGCAGGAGCCGCTTCCCTGACTCTGGTAGAGGTGTGTCCTCACCTGAGAGCCTGTGGGAAAGCACCCCCATCCGTGTGTGTGGGCTGCATGCTGAAGAGCATTATCTCCAGGAAGGCTCGGATGCTTTATCTTTTTAAACCTGAAGAAAGGCCCTGCTGATGTTCATTGTTTTTGTTTTATGTGACCTATTAATCAAGTCTTCCTCCCCGTTATGCCGGCATTTCATAACTAATGATAAAATGTTCTCCAGAGCAAGGAATCACAGTAAGAAGCCATCAATATTTCAGCAGGTCTTTCTTCTCACAGTTGAGCTAAGGCAACTGCCCTTGTGAGTACATCTGTGCACATCCATTTCCTGCCTATTCAATCAGTCATAGTGATGCATCAACTTCCTGACATACCCAGAGCTGCACCGAACACTGGGGTGAGGCAAGGAGAGCGGGGGGTTACAAAGAAATAGACTTGTGGGTGAGCATTCTTACCGAGCAGGCCCTGCACTGGATGCATAGAATCTACTACGGACAGACATGACCTTGTTCTCTAAGGAGTGTACCATCCAAAGACGGAGAAACAGATGAGAAAATAAATCACGATTCAGATCCCCCAAGCTAAGAGAGGGAGCCTAGGAAAACAGGCACAACTCACATTCACAAAAAAATTGGAGAAAAACATTGCAAGGGATATAAATGTTAAATCACTCTGTTGTACACCTGAGACTAATATAATACCATACGTCAATGATACTTTAATAAAAAATAAATTTAAAAAGCCAGTATGCTGCCGCAGATGTAAGTAGCATGTGAAGTTAACAGAGATCAGTCGAATGTTCAGTGGAGGAGTTTGAATGTTATAATGGACACCACAGGGTCCCAGATGCCCACCAGTGAAAGTTGTGGCCTGCTTCCGGGAAGGCTGGCCACAGACTGTCTTTGGCGATGGCCTGGCCAGCCAGAACCCACAGGCAATGACACCGTGATGTGGCAGCGTGAAGGCCTGGACACTTAGGCTCAACTAAGCACAGTTTGGAAGGGCTTTTCCGGCTCCAGATCTCCCTGTTGGTCGGCCTGTAATGCAGCTTGACTTCTCTCTTCACCTCATCCTTCTCTTCTGCCTTTCTGTAGGAGTTGGCTTCTTAACCAATGGTGTGCATGCTAAGCTCCACTGCAGAGCCTGCTCACACACAAACCTGATCGGCAGTGAAGACTGGGAGCCCTGGGAGAGGGCAGTGGGAGCTGAACACTTGGTCTCCCAAATCAGGTCCATTGTCAGCAGGACCCGAGGAGCGATTGGTTTTGGTGATGTGTATAATCTGTTACCTTTTCCTTCCTGCACAACTGACTCATTGTTTGCCAAACGTTATTTTGAGATTTACTATTCCTTCCCAAGGGCAAGTGTCTATAACAAGCCCCTTATATGTCGTTTCTGCTTACCTGAACCTTGCAGTATTTTCTCACCAGGTATTGTGGAAGCCAGCTCAGTTCCCCTCAGAGTAGCAGCCATCATGGCAAAATTGCTTTTACCCCCAAATTTCATAAGGCAGTTTGTTCCTTATTGGCTAGACAATTTATGACAATCACAGTGACAGCTTCACTGGACAGGCCTGGGAGCGCATCTCAATTAGTACAGTGTCTCAGATGCTGTCATCTCTGTGCAAGCGTGATTGCTCCACACAGTTCTTCTGAGACTCATTCTTCCTTGCTGATTGCAAATTTTTCTTGGGATTTTAATATCTTATTCAGTTCATTAAAACACATTAAACCATTAGCCTCAAAAGATTACTCTGGACAAATGTAGTTTGTTTGTTTTTTAATTGTAGAGCAAATTAAAATTAATCTTGACCTAAAATTTGTATAATCCTTGTTTACAGAAATTATCATAGCCTCTGGTTTCCTCATCCCAGATTGAACATTGCTGGTGAAGAGGCCGTTTTATCAGCAAACATATTGCACCTGCTCAGGTTTTCGCCTCCTTGCCTCTTTCTCCACTGAGAAAGTCTCTGTTTGACCACACTGAGGTCAAGCTCCTCTGAGCCTTGTCTATACCGGACCCTGACATTGGCCTGCTGTTCTGCTTGAACCCAGTTTCATCGAAGAACCCTGCTAAGGCAGTTTACAAAACATCCCCCACCTCTGATAGCTGATTGAGTTTCTAGTCCCCAGAGTCCTATCAAGCCATTTTAGCAAGAATCTAAGTTCCTCTTCGTCATTTTCACCTTTGACTCTCTCTCTACTCATTGGCTAGACATTCTCAGCTATCTTTGCTGTATTCTGAGTTGAGTTCAATCCCTTTCAGTAGTCTTGAATGAAGTCCTCCTTGCCGTTTTTAACAAGTACCCAGTGAACACTTTATTTCTAACACATCATTTCTTAAGTCAGTGATTTTCAAGCTTTTGGAAATTAAGGCCACACACAGATATATGAGCTTTTCTTTAAACGTGTACTGACTCATTGGTACATATCCTCGTGCCTTTGTGGTGGCCCAGGTTGAACATAAAGATATCTTTCAATAGTATCCTTCCCACACCTGAAATGCCTCCACTGACATGTTTAAGGACTAGGGAAATGCAAAACCAACAGGGCACACCAATCACTCTATTTGACACGGGTTAGAGAGTCTTGGGGTGGAAGCAGCAAACTCGGAGGGAGGGTGATTTCCTGCCATCTCCCCCTACCCAGCGGCTTCCTCGATGCCTGCAGGCTCTGGTGGTTTCTCTCTACCTGCCTGTCAGTACCTGCTGGGCTGCCAGAGGGCATGCCTGGAGGGTGTGCTTCAGCCCAGGCTGAAGTCATCATCCTTCCCTGATGGAAAGACAGCAGCATTTAACAGAAGGGCTCATCAGATGCTGAGGGATTTAACCATCATTCACGCACAGCTCAGGCTGGAGCAACAAGCACATTGGAGAGTAGGGTCGTTCCTAGCTCAGATGTGTGGTGCAGCAGTTGTCAAAGTGTGATGGCTGGACCACCAGCATCAGAATCACCGAGAACTTGTGATAAATGCACTTTAGGCCTCTCCCCAGGCCTCCAGAGTCAGAAATGCTGTAGTTGGGTTCCAGCA
The DNA here is from genome assembly GCF_036850765.1 of Saccopteryx bilineata. Classification (NCBI taxonomy): domain Eukaryota; kingdom Metazoa; phylum Chordata; class Mammalia; order Chiroptera; family Emballonuridae; genus Saccopteryx; species Saccopteryx bilineata. The sequence goes on from NC_089495.1 coordinate 164,471,159, forward strand.
ATCTATGTTCTAGGAAATCTTTCAGGGCAATCTGATGCTCTTCCACATTTAGAAGCGCTAGAGATGTGGTCAAGAGCGTGGACCCCAATCCCATCTCTCAAATTCAAATTCTGGTTCTGCCACTTGCTCATCACCGGGCCTCAGGAACTTTCCCAACCTCTCTGGGCTCGGCTTCCTTACCCTACACATGGAACAGTATGGATTCAGCTTTTTGATGAGTAAATGAGACACCACGGTTAAGGCATTTAGAGCAGTGCCCAGTCCATAAAAGCTACAGCCAAAGGGTTTCACCAGAGGGTAGAAAGCTTAAACTGAAACTAGACACACAAAACACACACACACACAAAGCCACACAGAGTCATACACACAAATACACACTCATACACCAGGCTGCGCCGAAGTGGGAAAAGTATCTCATGAAGTTAATATGGACGGAGAGAAGAAAGAAATTTAAGTCAAGATGAGAATCATGAAAGGTCCAGATTCTGAGAGCTGGGAGTCAAATAACCCAGAGAAGAGGTAGGAAGCTTTCCCGGTTATGTTGGAAGTGGACAAATTAGTTCAGAGAGGAAACAATTTTTTTAATTTTGTTAAGTTTAATAGGGTGACATTGATCAATAAGAAAGAGTACATAAGTTCCAGGTAAACATCTCTATAGCATTTGAACTGTTGATTGTGTTGTGTGCCCATCACCCAAAGTCAAATCATTTTCCATCACCGTATACTAAATTTAAAAGCATTAGCTTTCTCCTAATCCCTAATCTAACATGTCATAATAAAGAGGACAGTCATTAGGGACTTTTTATTGTCATGAGTGCTCATTTATTGTCACCTCCTGTGATTTGAGGTCAGAAACTCTCCCCTTGGGAAGACTGCACAGTGATAGAGGCACTCTTGATTTGGACCCTAGATGGGATTGATTACTGTATCAAACTCTAAGGCTCCCAGCTGCATCACACCACCAGGAAGCCAGTGACAGCACCAGGCATGATTTCCCCAGGGTTCAGTTTGTACGGCCATTCCCACAACCTGCAGAAGGACAAGAACTCCTCCTCCATTTGTCTCAACTGCCGAGACCCTGGTAAAAGGGTGGTTTGCTTTTCAGATGGTAAGTAACTTTAAAACACATTTGCACAAATTTGGAATCTTACCCCATCTCTGTGAATATGCAGCTGTGGGTTTATTATTTTTTTCATAATCATTAGTATTTTTCCAATTTATAAATGAAGGAATTGGGACTTGGAGAGGGTAAGCAATACACCCAGATTCAAAGTATGCAAGACAAGTCAGGGAGAGAGCCCTCGCCACTTGGCTGCAGGCCCATTGCCCTCTCAGCACTCTACTGATCCTGAAATTCTGGCAGCCCCAACCTCCGAGCAGGGGACTCAGTTCAGGATTAAAGTGGCAGTGACAAAAATAGTTGAAATCTGAAGCCAAATCCTCAGACAAGTCATTGCTTTTGTAGAAACTGATGGGGCCAAGGAGATCACTCCAGTAGTCTAGAATGATTGCGGAGCTAGTTCATAAACAATCAATTCAAATGATAGTAAACCAAAACTTGGAGGAATGTTCTCTCTTCTGTGAAGTTGGAGATCAATGCACTTTTATATCTGGATACTCTAATGAATAAATGTGAGGCTGAGGATTTAAAAATGCCTAAAATGTCCTTTTGGGGTCATTTTAGTAACAAAGTTTACTTTTCCTTTTACCTTTAATTAGATGGCCAGATACATATAACACTGATGGATATATGCATTTGAGAAATCTGAAGAGTCGGTTCATCTGCCTCAGGGTGCCGCCTAGAGAGGCCTCAGTTTTGGTGATGGCAAAGGGCTTCAGGCCAAGGGCTTGGAGGTTTGTCCATGCCATGGGGGAGAGTTGAAGCATGGCTCACACCATACCTGCGGCCACTTGCATATCCTGCTAAATATGCTAGTGAGATGATATCTATTACTTATATGTATAGGTTCACAAATTAAGATGAAACATTCAGGGAATCCAACTATTATCTGAAATTTATCTGTCATATTTTTCTCTTCTAAGTCTTGAACTTCTTGAGGGAAACATCATAGTCTTACCCTTTCTTGGTACATGATGTAAAATATCAGCAAATATTTGTGCATGAAGTCATAAACCTGACAGATCATAAAACATAAAAATGTATGGTTTCTTAAAATCCATATCAAGAAGAAAAGCCAATTTTGCACTGTAGGAACTTAACATTATATCTTATTTGGTACTTAGAGTAACAAGCAAACAAACTATGCCTCTGAGAAATTTGGCATAATGTGACTTTTTTCCTAGTAATAATTTTTGTTTTCACTTTAAAATTTATAAATTCTGATCAAGTAAGAGAAACACTATCTTTGTTCACAGGCATAATCATTACGTTTACTTTTTCAAATCTTAGCCTTCTGTATGTATGCCCTATTTTTCCCTATTCGTGTAGTTTTCTTCTCCCCATTACTGAATAGTGTATTTCACAATTACAGGCAATTACTCTACCTGGCCGCTATCCATAGCAAGTATGAAACAAGAGCAGAAAGAAGTAAAGGCTTGTCATAGATTAAGTAAATATTTTTAAGTGTTTGTTCTTAAACTATCAAGGTTTTCTAAAGATTGATATACAACTCATCTATCCTAAAATTCTTTCTTTTAAAGTATGCAATTCAGTGTTTTTTAGTATATTCAGAAAGGTGTGAATCATCCCCACTATCTAGTTCCAGAACATTTTCATCACCCCCAAAAATACTCTGTACCCATCAGCTGCCTCTCTATTCCACTCCATATTAGCCCCTGGCATCTACCAATCTATTTTTGCTCTTGATGGATTTGCCTATTCCAGATATTTTATTTAAAAGGAACCACACAATAGTAGCATTTTGTGTCTGGTTTATTTAACTCAGCATAATGGACTCAAGGTTCACCCACGCTGTAGCATGTGTCAGTGCTTCATTCCTACTTTATGGCTGAATAATAACCCATTGCTGTGCACACCCTGTTTTGTTTATCGATTCACCAATAAATGAGCATTTGGGTTATTTACAATTATTGGCTATTATGAATAAAGTAATTCTGAGTATTTGTGTACAAGTTTTTGTATGGGCACATGTTTTAATTCTCTTGGGTTTATATCTGGGAGTAGAATTCCTAGGTAATACGATAACTCCGTTTCATTTTCTGAAGAACTGCCAGATTGATTTCCAAAGCAGCTGCACCATATTATACTTTTATCAGCAGTGTGGGAGGGCTGTCCTTTCTCCACATCCACTCAACAGCTGTAGTTTCCTATACTTTTGGTTACACTCATCCTAGTAGCTATGGTGTGGTATCTCACTGAGGTTTTATTTGCATTTGCCTACTTGCTAATAATATTTAGCATCTTTTAATGTGCTTATTGGTCATTTGTATATAACTCTGGGTGAAATGTTTATTCATTTATTTTCTTGTTTTAAAAATTGGGTTATTTGTCTTTTATGGGGAATATTTATTCAGTTGTTTTTATTTACTCAACTGTAAAGATTGACTGCAGCAATTTTTTGATGGGTAACACCTTGGATTAATAGATGCGGGTGGCAGCGAGTACCGGGTGGTGGCTGCAGCAGCGACTTCTCTGAGCTGAGAGTTTCCAGCTCTTCCAACTCCTTCTTTCCCCTTACCTCCCCCTTTGTTGTTTTCCATTCCCCTTCCCCCCATTCCCTGTCCCCAGCAACCGGATCCTGAGGAGGCAGCTGCAGTTGCCACTGAGTTCTCTGAGAAGGTTTTTCATTTCTCCTGTCCCCATCCCTCCCCACCTCATCCATTAATATTATTCTTTTGAAGATTCTTTGTTGTCAAGCTGCCAAAGTAGAAAGTGCGATTGCAGAAAGGGGTGCTTCTCGTTTCAGTGCTTCTTCCAGTGAAGGAGGAAGTAGGGGTGCACCTCAGCCCTGTCCCCAGACAGCTGTCAACAGAAGGTACCTGGGGAAAAACCCCAGGGCAAAATGCTCAGGGATGGATTCCTGCACGAAGCACTAGACGAGATGACAGCTCCACAGCAAACAACTCCACAAATGAAAAATTAATGAAAGAAAAAATGTTTGTTGGTAGGCATAATTTAGCAGTCAGACCATTAAATGTTCTTAAATGTACACTGCATTTAGGATATAAAAATTCAAAAAATAATTTAGACAGTATTTATAACAGTCTAAAGTTTTTCAAAGGGTATTATATAGATTATGTCTCACTAATCTCATGACAACAATCCTATGGAAAATTCATTTTACACAAAAATTCTAGCACACAGAAGTTAAGTACCATATTTTTTGCTCCATAAGATACTTTTTCCCCAAAAAAGTGGAAGGGAAAATGCTCGTGTGTCTTATGGAATGAATGTTCACTTTTTTTTAGCTGCTGTGGGGTGCTGCGCCAGTAAACATATGTAGAATGAGCACCAGTGAGAGCATAATCATACCTGCCATGGCAGCATGTGGAACCCAACATCTGCTGAGAGATCTCCTGGTTCTGGTTCCCACAGTTGCATGCAGCACAGGAGGGAAGGCAAGCAATGTTGTATGGGCGCATTCATCTGGCATCATCAAGGGCAGATGTGAGAGGCACGCTGCAGTGGTGGAGGGCTGCGCTGCAGCTGCTGGAGCTCTGTATGAAGTGCTGATGTCACTTGTGCCCTATTAGTGCTTTACCAGTTTAGAGCACATACTAGTGAAACCACAAAAAAAAAAAAAAAAAAAAAAAAAAAAAAGAACTTTAAAGAAGTGAAGACTCATCTAGCTGTAATTCCTGGGGGTCTTACCAGTCAGTTGCAACCTCTCAATGGCCATCAACAAACAATTTAATGTCTTTATGCGAGAAGAGTGGAACAAATGGATGACTGCTGGTAATCATGATCTGACACCAGCTGGACAGTGAAGAGACCCACTATCACTCAAGTTTGTGAATGGGTGAAAACATCATGGCAGTCAGTGAAGAATGAAACCGTGGTATGGTCATTAAAAAAATGCCTTAGATGGCACTGAAGATGGTATCATATATGAAAATAGCAAAGAAAGTGATATCAGTGATTGTGAGCAACTGAGCTTCTTAAATTCTGACACTAGCGATGATGAGTCCTGGGGTTCCCAGACAACTAGAAGAGTATTTGAACATTAAAGTCTCTTCTCATTTGTTAATAACAGTGCTAATGGTTGTTAATACTGCTGTTGAGTTTACATTGTTGAAATATTATTGTGGTATATTTTATTAAATATTTTAACACACCATTGGCTCAGAATATTTTTTTCTTGTTTTTCTCCTTAAAACTTTAGGTGCATCTTATGGTCAGGTGCATCTTATGGAGCGAAAATTATGGTAACTTTCCCATTGTCATTGAATGACATTTGTTGTCAGCTGAAAAAGCTTCAAATAAAGTTCACATAGTTTTTTTTTCTAAGATCCTAAGGACAATGTATTTTTTTGTTACTGTTGTTTTCTTTAGTTTTTTAATTTCCAAAGATAGGTACCCCATAATTCTCATTTTATAGATGAAGAAACTAAGTTATTGAGAACTAAAATAAAATATGCAAAAAATATTTAGCTACTGAAAGGCAATATTAGAATCTGAACCCAGATAGTCTGTTAAGAGGAAAAGAAGAATATTTGTTGAACTATGTCAGCTCATGAGTGTTAGAGTTAGGCAAAACACCAGTGGACATTTTAATTTAAAAAGATAACAGACACAGTTGTTAGAGGGGAAGGGCTTGGGGACTGGATGAAACAGGTAGAGAGAGTGAGTTGTACAAATTGGTCATTACAGAATAGATTACAGAAATGTAGATTACAGCATAGGCAATACAATCAATAATATCATGCTAAATATGATGGGGCCAGGTTGTAAAGTACATGATTTTCTAACCACTTTGCTGTACATTTGAAACTAGTAAAGAATAATATTAACTGTAAGCTATAATTATATTATTTTAATTTACAGAAAGAAAAATAAATAGAATACAAAAGGCAACTTGTCTATTAAAAATGTCTATGGTTTATTCATGTGACATTCTGGAAAAGGCAAAAGTATAAGCAGAGAAAATAGGTCACATGCTGGCTTGGGGTAAGAATTGGAAGAGGAACTAACTATTAAGGGGCACAAGAAGACTTTTTGAGGTGATGAAAATGTTCTGTGTCCCAATTATGGTTATGGTTATAAATCGAAATGTATTTGTCACAACTCACACAACTAGACACTAAAAAAGGATGTTTCTGTTTGTAAATTATTCTTTGATAAATGTGAGATTTAAAAAAATGGAATCACTGGCATTCAATTTTCATTCATGGGTTAGAGACAGAGCCATAAAAGTAACCCAGGAAAGCTGATTCTATAGACTAAGCAAAGTGAGAACAGAAGACCCACAGGCATGCCTGCATCCTCCAAGGAAATACACCTGCCTTGTTCTTTCATCTGAACAAAATCCTCATTACCATTTGATGAAACTTTGATATGAAAATCCACCTTCTTGGCCCTGGCCGGTTGGCTCAGTGGTAGAGCGTCGGCCTGGCATGCAGAAGTCCCAGGTTCGATTCCCGGCCAGGGCACACAGGAGAAGCGCCCATCTGCTTCTCCACCCCTCCCCCTCTCCTTCCTCTCTGTCTCTCTCTTCTGCTCCCACAGCCGAGGCTCCATTGGAGCAAAGATGGCCCGGGCACTGGGGATGGCTCCTTGGCCTCTACCCCAGGCGCTAGAGTGGCTCTGGTCGCGGCAGAGCGATGCCCCGGAGGGGCAGAGCATCGCCCCCTGGTGGGCAGAGCGTCGCCCCCTGGTGGGCGTGCCGGGTGGATCCCCATCGGGCGCATACGGGAGTCTGTCTGACTGTCCTCGTTTCTAGCTTCGGAAAAATACAAAAAAAAAAAAAAAGAAAAAGAAAATCCACCTTCTTAAATCCTAATTCTCAGCAAGTGTGTAATAAATCCTTTTAGAAATTATTTCCTTAAATGGCTTTTTATTCCAAAAGAGAAAATAAAACTGATGACAAGGTACATTAATAGCCACCAAGTGTCACACTGGTGCCTTGTAAGATTAGAAAGTTGTGACTGTTAGAGCATCATAGAAAGTTTCATCTTTGTTTCAACAGCATGGCCAGCTTGTAGTTTATCCAGGACATCAAGAAGAGATGTGCTGGTTATGAGACCTTCCCAGAGGCAGAGATTTTCTTTTTTATGGAGAGGATAAAGGAATGAAAACAGAGGTCCTGACTGGTGATCCTAAACCAATAGCTACCAAGGGCTCCCCAGAGAGATCTGTCTGACACTATGGAAGGTGAGTCAGTATAGTCTGCACTCTTCCCTCCAGCAAAGCACAAATGTTCTCTGTGAACCCATGGTTCAATCCTGAGCAAAAAAAAATGTGAACAAAAAATGCAGAGAAATTAGACAGACAACTTGTTACTTATTGTGACTAAATACATCCCAAAACCAGTTTTAAATTTTATTATTTTAACAAATAGAATTGCACTTATTATGAGATCAAAATCTATAGATAAAATGGTATGTGTATTGTATATACATGTTATGTATGTATATTTGCCTGGATAGAGGATAAAAAGTTTAAGAGGGAGCATAAAGGAATGGATGGATGGAGAAATGAGAGAGGGACAAGGGAAAGAGGAGGGAGAAATAAAGGGGTGGATAGAGAAAAGGAGGGAATGAGAGGAAAAGGGGGTGGAGGGATTGAGAAATGAACAGATATGTGATGGAAGTGAGGAAGAGAAGGGTAGATGAATGGACGTATAGATAGAAAAATAGGTGTGTAAGTTGTTTTTTTTGTTTGTTTTTTGTTTTTGGTGTGTGTGTGTGTGTGTGTGTGTGTGTGTGTGTGTTTGGCTTCAGTGTATGAAGATAAAGGATAATGCAACAAATAATAAAAAATTTTAAACCCTGTAGATTTGGAGCAGCTAACACATACTAAGCACTTAAAACTTTGGTCTTTATAATTCTTAAATCAGTCTCAATTATTCTGAGACCATAAAATTAAGGCCCTCTTAATAAATAAAATTAACTCACATTGAAGGAAGAGGAATAGGAGGAAGAGAAAAAGAAGATTCTAAAGAAAATAATTTCTTCCACAAGTTTCATTGCTGATTATTAAGCCCCAAGAAACAATCTATGCACCGTGCCAAAAGAATGAGCTGTGAGCATCAAAGGAGCACTGAAACATCACTAAACTGAGGGCTCAGGTCCTGGGTCAGAGAGGGGGTGGCTGGGCCAGGGGAGAGAAGAGGGCGTTGTGGGGGCCTCAGCTTCTGGAGCACCATCTGCTGGCAGGCAAGCCACTTGCCCTACAAGACTGTGTGTGGAGAGTAAAGAAGAAGAAGGTGGTGGCAATGGGGAAGAGGAATTAAATGAACCCTCAACTAGACAGCATTTTCAGATCACCAAAGGGTTGCCGAAGCTGGCACTGAACTATGGCGTCAACACTGATGAACAGTATCACTTAGCAGACATCAAGCCGTAATTTTAATACATCTTAAGTTTTAGCTGTTTCAACTCATTCTTTATAAAAAGAAATCACCTTAGTAGCACTCAAATTTATTAATCTTATTGCTTCCGCTCTTGAAAATAATTGAAATTGACTGTGCCTCTCTATGTTTCAGAGACCTTGAGAGAGAAAACTCTGCACACCATAGCCAAAGAAACTTGATTATAATAAAAAAATTATGTAGGATATTAAGCTATATGTGCTGTGTTTATTATCTCATGCTGTGTTTCAAACCACCCCAAAGTTTAATAGCTTAATAAACAGTCATTGTGGGAGCACTTTCTCAATTCGTTGAGACTGCTTTCTGGCAATTGTCAACAGTTTGGCTCAAATAAACTCATAAAAAATTGTTACAGCATAATAATCTACAGGTCCAGCCATGGGGTCACAAAAGGACGTTGCTCTGGAAATCAGGTCAGGGACGTGCTGCTGGAAAGAAAGCCCGATGAGAAGAGTCACACCTTCCTGTTCTCTGGAGCTTGTCTGACCTTTGGTGTTCTAGAGACTGGAAGGAGCCCCACTCGTCAGAACTTCTCTGTACAAGACAGAACAATATACAATCTGCAGCCTGCCCTCCATGATTGAGAGAGCTACCAAGGAATTGGTCAAAGAGACTGGAGACAAAGAACTCAGGCTTGTCCAATGTTTGCCGAGTGCCACCAAAATGTGTTAGTTTCCATCGTAGAGAGGAAGAACACTCGCTCACTGTTTTGAGAACTACCTGATATTCCACTTGACGTCTCCCTCATGCACATCCTCAGACCAAACTCTTCAGTCTCAGATGGTGCTACGGGAGCTACTGCTCTTCAGCGACACTGTGGTCAGCAAGGAGCAGGGGATGGCAGTGTGAATGCTGGGACAGAAGTGAGCTTCTCGGGGAGCTTACTCAGCGCCAAAGGTCCTCCTTTGAGTATCGGATTGTTACCACCCATATGAAACCTGGAGAGAACTTCAGAAGAGGAAACTGAGGGACACAGAGCCATCATTCTGGGGCAATGCTGAAGCAGCAAAGAACCTGCATGTGGTGCCTGACAAGATGGTGGCGCAGTGCATAGAGCTTCAGACTGGAATGCGGAGGACCCAGGTTCGAGACCCCGAGGTCGCCAGCTTGAGTGCAGGTTCATCTGGTTTCAGCAAAGCTCACCAGCTTGGACCGAAGGTCACTGGCTTGAGCAAGGGGTTACTCAGTCTGCTGAAGGCCCGCGGTCAAGGCACATATGAGATAGCAATCAATGAATGACTAAGGTGTCGCAACGAAAAACTGATGATTGATGCTTCTCATCTCTCTCCATTCCTGTCTGTCTGTCTGTCCCTATCTATCCCTCTCTCTGACTTTCAATCTGTCTTTGTAAAAAAAAAAAAAAAGAACCTGCATGTAGCGACTGAGCCCATGGAACTATTCAACAGTTCTGAGCTGAATGATCTCAGTAGTAGGAATCTCTGGGGGAAATTCTCCATCCCTCTGAAAATTTTTGACAAGGGTGAAGGACAGGAAGAAGGTCACAATGGTCCCACAGGGCTCAGTAATGGCCTATAAGAGGAAGCAACTGGTTCTCAAGGCTGGGACATTCTTCACATGGTGGAGGATGATAAGCAGGAAGAATACCAAAATGCTTTTAGCTAGATTTTAAGCACCTTCAAAAGGAGGTTTCTCGGGTAATAAAAGGGGCTCAGCTCTCAAAGAATGCTAAGGACGCTGTATTTTCCAACATCCTGGCCATGCTTGGACACCGAGAGGCTCTTCAGGACCTCATGGACATGCTTGAACAGAAACCCTTGGGCCATTTGAATGGCCCTGATGGTACCATCCTATATGAACTGTGAGAGGACCCAGCCTTTCCCTGGGTTAATTCAAAGGACCTCATTCTTTACCTGCTGGAAGCCAAAATGGTGCCGAGTGACATCCAACATGATCTACTGGCCTGTTCCATGGAGAAGATTCTATCCCAGCTGCAGGATCTGGTGAGGAGCATCCTAGAGCCTCAGTTCCCACGCTCTGGGAGCATTCCCTTCATCCTCAAACCCACACTCCTGGTCCCGCTCCAGTGCAAGGGTTTGGCCATATCCTATGGCCTGCTGGACGAGTGTGGCCTGAAGATGGAGCTGACCAGCCCCACGTCAGCCTGGGACCAGGAAGCCGAGGTGCCCCTGTCCACCCTGTTTGAGGGCACTCTGCAGCAGTTGGCTGAGGTCTGAGCCCCCCTTGGTGGACAGGCCAGGGAGTCTGTCCAGTGAGTCTTAGTCTTATGTTTTGCTGCAAACATCTCCAAGCTGTCCTCTGTATCTATATAAGTTTGTGGGGTTTTAAATATTTTTTTTACATGCCTGATATACAGACAAAAAAATAAACAATTTTTTTCTGTGATTCTGTGAGTTAGTTGGGTGGTTCTTCTGGTCCACCATGGCTTGCTCATGTGTCTATTGTCAGTTGGTGGGCTAGATGACATAATCTAGGGTGGCCCTAGATAATCACAGACTTGACACACTGTTGGCCAGGACAATAGGGGTAACTGGACCATATGTCTCTCCTCATCCAACAAACCTGCCCTGGCTTTTTCAAATGGCAGTAGTCAAAGAATTCCAAAAAGAGCAAGGTAATATGCCAACCAAGAGAAATAAACTCTACCTCCTGATGAGAGGAGCAGAAAAGTCACATTGCATGGGGAAGGAGACCCAGGAGGACCTGGGGCCACTTGCATATCCTGCTAAATATGCTAGTGAGATGATATCTATTACTTACATGTATAGGTTCACAAATTAAGATGAAACATTCAGGGAATCCAACTATTATTGGCTGGGTTTATCTGTCATATTTTTCTCCTCTAAATCTTGAACTTTTTGAGGGAAACATCATAGTCTTATCCTTTCTTGGTACATCTCATGTCACCTTACATGATGTAAAATATCAGCAAATATTTGTGCATAAAATCATAAACCTGACAGATAATAAAACATAAAAATGTACAGTTTCTTAAAATCCATATCAAGAAGAAAAGCCAATTTTGCACTGTAGGAACTTAACATTATATCTTATTTGGAACTTAGAGTAACAAGCAAACAAACTATACCTCCGAGAAATTTGACATAATGTGACTTTATTCCTGGTTATAATTTTTGTTTTCACTTTAAATTTATAAATTATGATCAAGTAAGAGAAACACTGTCTTTGTTCACAGGCATAATCATTATGTTTACTTTTTCAAATCTTAGCTTTCTGTTTGTACGTCCTATTTTTCCCTATCCCTGTGTTTTTCTCCCCATTACTGAATAGCTTTTTTTCACAATTACGGACAATTACTCTACCTGGCCGCTACCCATAGCAAGTATGAAACAAGAGCAAAAAGAAGTAAAGGCTTGTCATAGATTAAGTAAATATTTTTAAGTGTTTGTTCTTAAACTATCAAGGTTTTCTGTTTTGTGATTTTTTTTTTCTTTTTTTTTTTTTTTTTTTGTATTTTTCTGAAGCTGGAAACGGGGAGAGACAGTCAGACAGACTCCTGCATGCGCCCTACCGGGATCCACCCGGCACGCCTACCAGGGGCTATGCTCTGCCCCTCCGGGGGGTCGCTCTGCCGCGACCAGAGCCACTCTAGAGCCTGGGGCAGAGGCCAAGGAGCCATCCCCAGCGCCCGGGCCATCTTTGCTCCAATGGAGCCTCGGCTGCGGGAGGGGAAGAGAGAGACAGAGAGGAAGGAGGGGGGGAGGGGTGGAGAAGCAGATGGGCGCTTCTCCTGTGTGCCCTGGCTGGGACTTCTACACACCAGGCTGACACTCTACCACTGAGCCAACCGGCCAGGGTCATTTTCTTAGAGATCCCTCAACACTTTCAGAAATCCTCAGCTTAAGACAGAGGAAGCTGGCATACCAGTTTCAGAAGGGACTCCTTTGGTCGTCTGTTTTCAGAAGTCCTTATGGATAAAAGGGCTGATCCAGGCTCCTGCCCGGTGTGGGTTCCCATGTGACATTGCATCCTCAACATGAACACTTGTCCCCAAGCCTGGACTTTGACTGTGCTGTTATTATTAAAACAATTTCCCCTCTTACCTTCATCTACATGCATCTGAATCTCAGTTTCCACCTCATTCCACCGTCAGTGCTCCCACATCCATGGCCAGGCCTGACTGCTCTTCCTCTGCATGAAGGACAGACCTTCATTCTACCGTGTTTCCTCCAGTGTGTGTGGTCCTGCACCCTGCTCCAGTTATCAATGAACCTCAAGCTGTTCTCTCATTTTATCTGAGAATTATGACCAAGGCTGTCGTCCCAAGGCTTTGGCACTGCTCACGACCCCTGTTCTTGCAGGTCGGGTGAGTGCAGGGAGCACTGCTACCTCAGGGGGTGACTGGGCCAGCAGCCCAGACGTGCTGACTCCAGGCACAGACACTGCAAGCTGGCTTCTCCTTTATTCTCCATGGGCCCAGGCTGGGTGAGTGTGCCGTGCAAACAGTCTTCTACAGCTGAGCCCACTGGGCAGGCCGCCTTCCTTACAAGACTAGCCACCAGATTAAGAAACGTCTTAATGTGGGTGTCCACAGTATAAAAGGAAAATCACATTTTGACCAGGATACATATGTCCCTAATAACCCTATCAGGAAAAGAAAAAAGTTTCTTATTTGATTTTTGTTATAAAACAAATTAATATTTGCAATGGCAAATGAAACAAAACCAATGCCGCATTAAAAAAACAACAACAAAAACAACTGTCTCCCTTCAGGCAGTCCACATTCTGCCAGCACAGTCCACTCCCCGCCGCCTTCCTGAATCAAGCCCCTGTGTGCGTGGCCCACACATCATCTATTATTTTTGTATTGTGGTAAAATGTATGCAAATAAAAATGACCATTTTAATCATTGATAGACATACATTTCAGTAGAATTAAGTGCATTCACATTGCTGTGCAACCATCACGACCATCCATCTCCGGGACACGCTTTCATCATTTCAAACGGAAACTCCACTCCCATTAAACACCAACTCCCCATTCCTCCCCCACCCCAGTACCTGGTATCCAGCATTTCACTTTGCATCTCTGCGAAGTGAAGTTTCTAGGTCATTCATGTAGGTGGAATCACATAGTATCTGTACTGCTGTGACTGGCTTCTCCACTTAGCATGTCTGCACGTGGTATCACGCATCAGAATTTCCTTCTTTTTTAAGGCTGAATACTATTCTATCATCTATATCTATACCACATATGTTTACCCATCTACTCATTAATGAACATCTGGATTGTTTTCATCTTTTGACTACTGTGAATAATGTTGCTATAAATATTGGTGCACAAATATCTGTCCCAATGCCTTTTTGCAGTTCTTTGATGTATATACCCAGAATGTCGTTTGTGGATCATGTGGCAATTCTATGTTGAAGTTTTTTTGTTTTTGTTTTTGTTTTCTGAAGCTGGAAACGGGGAGAGACAGTCAGACAGACTCCCGCATGCGCCCGACCGGGATCCACCCGGCACGCCCACCAGAGGCGACGCTCTGCCCACCAGGGGGGATGCTCTGCCCCTCCGAGGCGTCGCTCTGCTGCGACCAGAGCCACTCCAGCGCCTGGGGCAGAGGCCAAGGAGCCATCCCCAGCGCCCGGGCCATCTTTGCTCCAATGGAGCCTCGGCTGCGGGAGGGGAAGAGAAAGACAGAGAGGAAGGAGAGGGGGAGGGGTGGAGAAGCAGATGGGCGCTTCTCCTATGTACCCTGGCTGGGAATCGAACCCGGGTCCCCCGCACACCAGGCCGACGCTCTACCGCTGAGCCAACAGGCCAGGGCCTATGTTGAAGTTTTTGAGAAACTACCATACTGTTTTCCACAGCAACTGCTGTATGTTACATTCCCACCAGCCGCTCACAATGGCTCTGATTTCTCCATATCCTTGCCAACATATTATTTACTAATAATAGCCAGTCAAGTGGGTATAAAGTGATATTTTATTGTGTATTTTACTTGCATTTTCCTAATGATTAGCAGTGTTGGACATATTTTGTGCTTATTGGTGATAATTATTTCTTTGGAGAATTGTCTATTCAAGTCCTTAGACTACTTTAATTGGATTGCAGGGTCTTTGTTGTATTGTAAGAGTTTTTTATAAATTCTAGATATTGATCTCTTATTATATATATATCATAATATATATTATGATATATATTATATATTATTATATATAATATATTATAATTATATTATAATTATATAATATATAATATAATTATAATATATATTATAATATATATAATTTATATATATATAAAATCTTCAAACATTTTCCCCATTCTGTGAATTGCCTATTTATTCTCTTAATAGCGTCCTTTAATTCATAACAATATTTAATTTTATTGAAGTCCAGTTTTTTCATGTTTTCATTTGTGGCCTGTGATGTTTTGATGCCATTCATATTCAAGAAATCCCTGCCAAATTTAATGTCATGAAGCTTTGTCCTTATGTATTTTTTCTAAGAGCTTTATAGTTTTAGCTCTTTATACAGTTCTTTACATTAATTTTTGCATATAGGGTAAGGCTAGGGTCAATTTCATTCTTTATACATGTGGATATGCAGCTACCTTAACACCATTTGCTGAAAAGGCCACTCTCCATTGAATAAGCTTTGCAACCTTGTTAAAAATTATTTGAACCTGACAAGGCAATGTTGCAGTGGATAAAGCATTCAGCTGGGACACAGAGGACCCAGGTTCAAAACCCCAAGGTTGCCCGCTTGAGCACGGACTCATCCAGCTTGAGCACAGGCTCACCAGCATGAGCACTGGGTCACTGGCTTGAGCATGGGACCATAGATATGGTAATTGGCTTAAGCCCAAGGTTGCTGGCTTGAGCAAGGAATCATTCACTCTGCTGTAGCCTCCTGGACAAGGCACATATGAGAAAGCAATCAAGCCCTGGCCGGTTGGCTCAGTGGTAGAGCGTCGGCCTGGCATGCAGAAGTCCCGGGTTCGATTCCTAACCAGGGCACACAGGAGAAGCGTCCATCTGCTTCTCCACCCCTCCCCCTCTCCTTCCTCTCTGTCTCTCTCTTCCCCTCCCGTAGCGAGGCTCCATTGGAGCAAAGATGACCCGGGCGCTGGGGATGGCTCCTTGGCCTCTGCCCCAGGCGCTGGAGTGGCTCTGGTTGCAAAAGAGCGACGCCCCGGAGGGGCAGAGCATCGCCCCCTGGTGGGCAGAGCGTTGCCCCCTGGTGGGCATGCCGGGTGGATCCCGGTCAGGAGCATGCGGGAGTCTGTCTGACTGTCTCTCCCCGTTTCCAGCTTCAGAAAAATACAAAAAAATTAAAAAAGAAAAAAGAAAGCAATCAATGAAGTAAGGTGCCGCAACAAAGAATCAATGCTTCTCATCTCACTCTTTTCCTGTCTGTCTGTCCCTATCTGTCCCTCTCTCTGCCTCTCTGTCTCTATCACACACAAAAAAAAAATCATTTGACCATATATGTGAGAAAGTATTTCTCTATTTCAATGGTCCATGTGTCTGTACACCACACTGTTTTGATTATTGCAATTTTATAGGAAGATTTGAAATCAGAAAGTGTGAAACTTCCAATTTCGTTCTTACTTTTCAGTATTGTTTTTGATATTTGAGATGTCCATTAATGTTTAATTAAATAGACCATAGTTTATATAAACTATCATGTAACTGCTTTCTCTCACTTGAAAATGTATCCTGGACACCCCATTAAAGAGCAACAGTAGAGATCACTCTTTTTAATACACGTAATTGTATTGAAGTGATCATGTCATACATACTAGGTTTCTAAAGAGCATTCTTTTGTGATTACTCTTTCTTTGTTAATATTTTCTCTCTTTTTACTCATAACTACTTCTTAATTCCACTTGACTCATATATTTCTCCATTCCCTTGTGATTATTACACACATGCACACACAAGGACACATAAACTATGCAGCTGTGTGATTCCTCATATATAGTCATCCGTGCATAGAACCTTGGTCCTCAGGTGTTACCTGACACATGCTATTTTTTATATGCACTCTCAATTATACTTTTAGATGAAACTATTTTTTATTTTTATTTTAATGACTCCATAATTTTGGTGTGTGATATGCCATAATTTATTCTATTATTCCTCCAATAATGCCAATATTGTTTCAAAATCTATCTCTCAACACAAAACCTCAATAATATATCCTTAATTATGAAATATTTCCATAGCCTGGTAGTGTCATTGCTATAATATGAACTTCCAGGGGTGCAATTTCTGGGCCACTAATTTTTACAAATTAAAAGACACCAAAACAACTCAACATGCATGTTTCTACCAACTGTACATGAGGTTTCAATTTCTCCATGTGTTTCCAGGAATAGAAATCATCACAACTAAATGACAAATAAAGTGATAGAAATTTTGACACTCTAACTCTAGAACAATAATAAGAAATTTGACGGAATTTTTTTCCAGCTTGATTTTTTCCTAAGAGACAAGAATGATACTTTTATACATCTCCTTCTAGCTCATCAGACCTTGCAGAAGATGATGCGTCTCCCTGTACCTATCCAAGACAAAATGGACTAAGTTATTGCACATGTAATCTTGTTTCATTGTCCAGTGGCATCCCTGGGGAAACTATGTGGTGCAGTGCTGGACTCAAGCAAAGGTTACTGAGAACTTTAAAAATATGAAGAGTACCTTCATTCACTGCTGGTAGAAATTTAAACTGGGAAAAGGTATGGGAAAAAGTATGATGGTTTCTCAAAAAACTAAGAATAAAACCACCATATGACCCAAGAATCACTCTACTGGGTATTTTACCCCAAAACTCAAAAACATTGGTACATAAAGACACATGCACACCCATGTTGATCACAGCATTGTTCACAGTGGCCAAGACTTGGAAACAACTAAAGTGTCCCTCCATAGAAGATTGGATAAAGATGTTATTATCTATACCAGTGGTAGTCAACATGGTCCCTACCACCCACTAGTGGGCATTCCAGCCTTCATGGTGGGCAGTAGCGGAGCAACCAACGTATAAATAAAAAGATAGATTTAACTATAGTAAGTTGTTTTATAAAGATTTATTCTGCCAAACTTAGTGAAAATCTGACATAATGTACTTAGTAAGTAATTATTATTATATGCTTTAACTTGCAGTAACTCTGCTTTATAAATTTTATAAAGTAAAGTTACTTCCCTACTTTATAAATCACCATTACTGTGGAACTGGTGGGTGGTTAGAAAATTTTACTACTAACAGAGATACAAAAGTGGGCAGTAGGTATAAAAAGGTTGACTACCCCTGATCTATACAATGGAATACTACTCAGCCATAAAAAATGACAATCTATTGCCATTTAGAACAACATGGATGGACTTTGAGAACATTATACTGAGTGAAATAAGTAAATCAGAAAAAGCTAAGAACTATATTATTTCACACATAAGTGGGATATAAAACTGAAACTCATGGGACATAGACAAAAGTGAAGTGGTTACCAGGGAAAGGAGGTTCTGGGGCAGGGTGTGGGGGGAAGGTAGTAAAGAGAGACAAATATACGGTGATGAAAAATGATTGGGCTTTTGAGTGATGGGTGCACACCACAATCAACGGTTCAAATGCTATAGAAATGTTCACCTGAAACCTTTGCACTGTTATTTATCATTACATTTAATTTCTGAATTTAAAAGAATTTAAAAAATTTAAATCTATCAGGAATTCCTGAATGCAGTGCAGACAAAGGTGACCCTTTGGAGGCAGGAGAGATTGGACTTGGGGAAACACATCAGTTCTATTATCTCCAGAAAATGTTATTCCTGTAGACAAGAACTTTTTATTTGGTTGCTCCTTCAGTTAGTAAATAAATATTGAACTCGTGTGAGACAGGAGACACTTAGAGATTCGACAGCATAAGGAAGGGATGCTGTGAATACCCCCTCCCCTCCTCACGATGGGTATTAAAAATGGACCATGACATGCCTTTCCACTGAACTCAGGCAGCCTGAGTGTCCTTCTGCCCCACCTTTTAAGCTGCCTCTCTCATTGGCCCCTTCACCACACGCAGGCACAGTCTACACCTGAGTAGTCAAAGTGTCATTGCAGGCTGACTCTGTCCATATCCCCAAAGAGAGACCACTGGGAACAATCTGGAGTCAGAGTTGTGTTTGTAACCTGCTGCAGCTCAGGAAGCCACAGTCCATGACCTTGTACATCCCAGTAAGAGGGTTCTCAGAGGAACCCCTGGTTGTGTCTGGACTAGTGATCTAGGAAGGGGTCAGAAAGCCAGAGTTTGATTAGATGTTGTGAAGTAGTGAGGCAACTATGACTGGACATTTGAGGTAAATGTTAATCTTTTTTTTAAAGATTTTATTTATTGATTTTAGAGAGAGGAGAGAGAAAAGCAGTGTGCATTGCGAGGGAGTAGTGGGAAGCACCATCGTGAAGTTACTTCCCACATGTGCCTTGAACAGGCATGCCCAGGGTTTCAAACCGGCAACTTCAGCATTCCAGGTCAACACTCTGTCCACTGCATCACCACAGATCAGGCACAAATTTTATTCTTTATAATTTGGGTAGATTTGCAGACATTGAGACATTATCTATTGTGTGTGGCTCTACTGAGAGAAATCAACAAAAATGAAGTCCATATTCAAATTGTTAGCCAGAAAGCTTTCTTTGCATATTTCTATTGTACTTGGAATAGCTGGCTAAAACCTTATTGAATCTATGCGCTTTTTCTCTTATATAGCAGTTGATTAAAAACAAAAAGACTAAATTATGCAAAATACCAGGTGACAATATATTGCTGCCCCACAATTATTGTAAATTTTTTCTGATTGATGAGCTCTAATATTTAGCATCCTGTCTATATTCATTTGACTCCACATGTGTGCTTTATCTCAAATTAATTCAGTGTATAGTTTACACATTCTCAAATTTTCAAACCCTTTACATTCTGTGCCATTTTTCTCAAACTTTCTGTGTTCCCCTTCCAGCACATGTGCTGGGTTTCTGAAGTGGGAATTACACAGGGAGGAAGTGGTTTAAGACATGGTGGCTCAGGTACTGGCCACTGTTGCAGTTGTTAATCATCCTGGAGAAAAAATTATCAAGAATAGTAAGTGATTCTGGAAAGACTTTTACCCCTCCCTGGCCATTGTGGAAAAAGCGCCAAGTATGAATGAGTCCCTATTCGCTCAGTATAGACATCTAGGTAGGATGTTTCCAGACAAAAATCTTCAACTAAACTTAACCTTATAGTGGCACTGGGGATTGTCTTCAAGCTTATTAGTTAAAAAAAAAAAAAAAAACTAAAATGACCAGAGACAGATATCTTTCACCTCTTATTGTTTCTATTTATATCTATTTCTGTATCTGTATAGGTATATAAGAATATATATATAGAATATATATATATAGGTATATAAGAATATATATATAGAATATATATAAGAATATATATATAGGTATATATTCATATATATATGAATATAGATATAGATACAGATATAGATATATTTGATGATCCCTATTAAATTATTTAGCTGCACAAACATGCACTTACTATGTCAAACAAATACCTATCCTTTCTTAAGTTGTCAAAAAGTTTCATTGCTATAACAGTGATTGATATTAATCAGTAATTCATATTTCTATCTAATGTTTTCAGAAAGAATGATCTCAGATCATTTGTGCTTAAAATAAATACAATAATTTTGAAATATGACACTCAAAACTCAATTTTAAATAAACACAGAAAAGCAATTTCTTTAGTTACTTTTGAATACATTCTGCAATATTCAATAAACATAGAAAAGCAATTTCTTTACTTTTGAATACATTCTGCAACTAATATCTTGGAATTTCACTAAAAATCCTACATGGCTCAAAACAATACCTCTTGGAGTATTTTAAAATACTGATACTTTTTGTTGGTCAATATAAGGAACTGAAATACCTTTTTTGAAATGTTTCCTACTTATAACTCTATCAAGCATGCTCTATGTTTATAGTATTTCTCATATGATGAGAATCCAGATCTTATTTTACTTCTCATTCTGTGTAAAGGTCTCAGAGTCCACCTCTGCAAAGGCGAGAGACCCATCTCTCAGAAGGGTTCTAGGTGGGCTCTTCAATTTTCACAAAAAGAACACAGACTCAACAGTGACATATTTCATCTTAAAAATCACAGTGCACTTGACATACAGTATTATATTAGTTTCAGTTATACAACATAGTTTTTAGACATTCATATACCTTGTGATGTGATCATCATAATAAATTGGCCCCAGGTGCGGAGGATGGCTCCATGGAGCTTCCTGCCTCAGGCACTAAAAATAGCTTGGGTGGGAGCATGGGCCCCAGACTGGGGTGGACATATAGGAGTCTATTTCTCTATCTCTGCTCCTCACACTTGGAAAAGAGAAAAAAAAAAAAGTTATTCCAGGGGCTAGTTGAGATTAGAATACTAAGGCCATTAGTGAATACAAATGGCCAAAATAAGTTCTGAATTGCCACGTGTCATCAGCAAGTCACACATTATAGATATTCTGAGTGCTCCTTCACAACAGACTCACCTGGCCTGTCTGCCACACTGGAATCACTGCTATGTGATTGTGGATAGTTTTATTTCTCTGTCTGCTCAGTGCTTACAGTGCTTCAGGGAAAGAAGCTACCAGTGCATAAATGTGTCAATTGCTTGCAATCTGTTCCAAAATAAAACCTAAAATCCTCAGGTTAAGATATAGAGGCCAAATAACACACTGCTTTCACTAGGAAACCTGAACTTGAAACAATGATATAGCAATTCATTTCATCCCACGTTTGTTCACGTGTGAGAGTAGACGCAGGCCCATGGCCAGCCCTGAGCACATAATGAGCATATGTGCTCTCCTGGCACCCTCTCTCCTGCTGGTCCTGATGGTAAGAGAATGCATTTTATGAGCCAAGATACAGGGTGCATGTGAAACCCAGAGAGGATCTCAGTAGTCAGAGCCCAAAAGATCAGTCTGTGAAACACAGACCACTCTGATAGCTCACACCAGGGTCCCTTGTGAAGGAGTTAACAGCAGCAGGACCAGACCAGCTACAGAGAACCACATGGAAAAATATTTTACAGGTTTTTTAGACATTCCTTAACTTCCAAGACAATGATAGTTAGAGCCTAGTGTTCAAACCATAGGAATATGAATCACTGGAGTATTATCAAGATGGACCATTTTGGGAAAAGAGTAAACTCTGACTATATAAACATAAAATTGATATTCAACAAAATTTGTGGTTATTAATGGTATATTTAGTGATGTGAATACTGTAAGGTCCTAATAGACAATTGTTTTACTTTTCTCTAATTTCTGCTTTCAAGCATGCTTTGTCAGATTCCTGTTCATTTTTTTTATAGGCTTTGAAAATTATAATTGACATTCAGTAATATTTTATACTGATTTCAGGTGTGTAGCACAGTGATTAGACAATTATATAGTTTACAAAGTAATCCTCCCACTAAGTCTAGTACCCACCTGGCACCGTACATAGTTATTACAATATTATTGAATATATTAACTACGCTGTATCTTACATCCCAAAGACTATTTTGCAAATATTAATTTTTAGTTCTTAATTTCTTTACCTTTTTCACTCAACCCCCCAACTTTCCTAGCATCTGGCAACTATTAATTTGTTCTATGTATCTATGAGTTTGTTTCTGTTTTGTTTGTTCATTTATTTTGTCCTTTAAATTCCACATATACATAACATATGGTATTTGTTTTTCTCTGATTGACATATTTCCATATTTCCACAATACCACCCTTGTTGTCTTAAATGGTTAAGATTTTATTCTTTTTTCTTTTAAATAAATTTTTATTAATGGTAATGGGATGACATTAATAAATTAGGGTACATATATTCAAAGAAAACATGTCTAGGTTATTTTGTCATTAAATTATGTTGCGTACCCCTCGCCCAAAGTCAGATTGTCCTCCACCACCCTCTATCTAGTTCTCTGTGCCCCTCCCCCTCCCCCTAACTCTCTCCCTCCCTCCCTCCCATGTCCTCCCTCCCCCCACCCCTGGTAACCACCACACTCTTGTCCATGTCTCTTAGTCTCATTTTTATGTTCCACCAATGTATGGAATCATGTAGTTCTTGTTTTTTTCTGATTTACTTATTTCACTCCTTATAATGTTATCAAGATCCCACCATTTTGCTGTAAATGATCTGATGTCATCATTTCTTATGGCTGAGTAGTATTCCATAGTGTATATGTGCCACATCTTCTTTATCCAGTCTTCTATTGAAGGGCTTTTTGGTTGTTTCCATGTCTTGGCCACTGTGAACAGTGCTGCAATGAACATGGGGCTACATGTGTCTTCACGTATCAATGTTTCTGAGGTTTTGGGGTATATACCCAGTAGAGGGATTGCTGGGTCATAAGGTAGTTCTATTTGCAGTTTTTTGAGGAACCACCATACTTTCCTCCATAATGGTTGTACTACTTTACAGTCCCACCAACAGTGAATGAGAGTTCCTTTTTCTCCACAGCCTCTCCAACATTTGCTATTACCCGTCTTGTTGATAATAGCTAATCTAACAGGGGTGAGGTGGTATCTCATTGTAGTTTTGATTTGCATTTCTCTAATAACTAATGAAGCTGAGCATCTTTTCATATATCTGTTGGCCATTTGTATCTCTTCCTGGGAGAAGTGTCTGTTCATGTCCTCTTCCCATTTTTTTATGGGATTGTTTGTTTGTTTGTTGTTGAGTTTTATGAGTTCTTTGTAAATTTTGGATATTAGGCCCTTATCTGAGCTGTTGTTTGAAAATATCATTTCCCATTTAGTTGGCTGTCTGTTTATTTTTATATCAGTTTCTCTTGCTGAGCAAAAACTTTTTATTCTGATGTAGTCCCATTCATTTATCTTTGCCTTCACTTCTCTTGCCATTGGAGTCAAGTTCATAAAATGTTCTTTAAAACCCAGGTCCATGATTTTAGTACCTATGTCTTCTTCTATGTACTTTATTGTTTCAGGTCTTATATTTAGGTCTTTGATCCATTTTGAATTAATTTTAGTACACGGGGACAGGCTGTAGTCGAGTTTCATTCTTTTGCATGTGGCTTTCCAGTTTTCCCAACACCATTTGTTGAAGAGGCTTTCTTTTCTCCATTGTATGTTGTTGGCCCCTTTATCAAAGATTATTTGACCATATATATGTGGTTTTATTTCTGGGCTTTCTATTCTGTTCCATTGGTCTGAGTGTCTATTTTTCTGCCAATACCATGCTGTTTTGATTATCGTGGCCCTATAATATAGTTTAAAGTCAGGTATTTAATGCCCCCAGCTTCATTCTTTTTCCTTAGGATTGTTTTGGCTATTCGGGGTTTTTTATAGTTCCATATAAATCTGATGATTTTTTGTTCCATTTCTTTAAAAAATCTCATAGGGATTTTGATGGGGATTGCATTAAATTTGTATATTGCTTTGGGTAATATGGCCGTTTTGATTATATTTATTCTTCCTATCCAAGAACAAGGAATATTTTTCCATCTCATTGTATCTTTTTCGATTTCCCTTAACAATGCTTTGTAATTTTCATTATATAGGTCCTTTACATTCTTTGTTATGTTTATTCCTAGGTATTTTATTTTTTTTGTTGCAATCGTGAAGGGGATTATTTTTTTGAGTTCGTTTTCTAATATTTCATTGTTGGCATATAGAAAGGCTATGGACTTTTGTATGTTAATTTTGTATCCTGCGACCTTACTGTATTGGTTTATTGTTTCTAATAATCTTTTTGTGGAGTCCTTCGGGTTTTCGATATATAGGATCATATCATCAGCAAAAAGTGATACCTTTACGTCGTCTTTTCTGATATGGATGCCTTTTATTTCTTTGTCTTGTCTGATTACTCTGGCCAGAACTTCTAGCACCACGTTAAATAAGAGTGGAGAGAGTGGACAACCCTGTCTTGTTCCTGATTTAAGGTAGAAAGTCCTCAGTTTTATGCCGTTTAATAGGATGTTGGCTGATGGTTTATCATATATGGCCTTTATCATGTTGAGATATTTTCCTTCTATACCCATTTTGTTGAGAGTCTTAAACATCAAATTGTGTTGTATTTTATTAAAAGCCTTTTCTGCATCTATTGATAAGATCATGTGGTTTTTGTTCTTTGTTTTGTTGATATGGTGTATTACGTTAACCGTTTTACGTATGTTGAACCATCCTTGAGATTCTGGGATGAATCCCACTTGATCATGATGTATTATTTTTTTAATATGTTGTTGTATTCGGTTTGCCAGTATTTTGTTTAGTATTTTAGCATCTGTATTCATTAGAGATATTGGTCTGTAGTTTTCTTTCTTTGTGCCATCCTTGCCAGGTTTTGGTATGAGGGTTATGTTGGCCTCATAAAATGTGTTTGGAAGTATTGCTTCTTCTTCAATTTTTTGGAAGACTTTGAGTAGAATAGGAACCAAGTCTTCTTTGAATATTTGATAGAATTCACTAGTATAACCGTCTGGGCCTGGACTTTTATTTTTGGGGAGGTTTTTAATAGTTTTTTCTATTTCCTCCCTGCTGATTGGTCTGTTTAGGCTTTCTGCTTCTTCATGAGTCAGTCTAGGAAGGTTGTATTGTTCTAGGAATTTATCCATTTCTTCTAGATTGTTGTATTTGGTGGCATATAATTTTTCATAGTATTCTACAATAATTCTTTGTATATCTATGATGTCTGTGGTGATCTCCCCTCTTTCATTTTGGATTTTATTTATTTGAGTCCTGTGCCTTTTTTCCTTGGTGAGTCTTGCCAAGGGTTTGTCAATTTTGTTGATCTTTTCAAAGAACCAGCTCCTTGTTTTATTGATTTTTTCTATAGTTTTTCTGTTCTCTATTTCATTTATTTCTGCTCTGATTTTTATTATCTCCTTTCTTCGGCTGGTTTTGGGTTGTCTTTGTTCTTCTTTTTCTAGTTCCTTAAGGTGTGAAGTTAAGTGGTTTACTTCGGCTCTCTCTTGTTTGTTCATATAGGCCTGAAGTGATATGAACTTTCCTCTTATTACTGCTTTTGCTGCATCCCAGAGATTCTGATATGTCGTATTTTCATTTTCATTTGTCTGTATATAACTTTTGATCTCTGCACTTATTTCATCTTTGACCCATTCATTTTTTAAAAGTATGTTGTTTAGTTTCCACATTTTTGTGGGGTTTTCCCCCTCTTTTTTGCAGTTGAATTCTAGTTTCAAGGCTTTATGAATATGCTTGGTACAATTTCAATTTTTCTAGATTTGCTGATATTGTCTTTGTGGCCTAACATATGGTCAATTCTTAAGAATGTTCCATGTACACTAGAGAAAAATGTATACTCTGTCGCTTTGGGATGAAGTGTCCTGTAGATGTCTATCATATCCAGGTGTTCTAGTATTTCGTTTAAGGCCACTATATCTTTATTGATTCTCTGTTTGGATGACCGATCTAGAGCCGTCAGCGGTGTATTGAGGTCTCCAAGTATGATTGTATTTTTGTTAGTTTTTGTTTTAAGGTCAATAAGTAGCTGTCTTATATATTTTGGTGCTCCTTGGTTTGGTGCATATATATTAAGGATTGTTATGTCTTCTTGATTCAACTTCCTCTAAATCATTATGAAATGACCATTTTTGTCTCTGAGTACTTTTTCTGTCTTGTAGTCAGCATTATTAGATATGAGTATTGCTACGCCTGCTTTTTTTTGGGTGTTGTTTGCTTGGAGTATTGTTTTCCAGCCTTTCACTTTGAATTTGCTTTTATCCTTGTTGCTTAGGTGTGTTTCTTGTAGGCAGCATATAGTTGGATTTTCTTTTTTAATCCATTCTGCTACTCTGTGTCTTTTTATTGGTAAGTTTAATCCATTTACATTTAGTGTAATTATTGACACTTGTGGGTTCCCTACTGCCATTTTATAAATTGCTTTCTGTTAGTTTTGTATCTAGTTTGATTCTTCTCTTTTGTTTTTCTATCATTTGTTTTTGTTTGTTTGTGTTCCATACTTCTTTCCTCTGTTGCTACCTTTTTTAAGTCAGGTGTTTTTGTGGTGGTTTTTTCAAGGGTGGTTACCATTAAGTAATGAAAAGGGTACCTACCATATTCATTGTAGTACCCTATCTTATAAGTATTTCTGCACTTCATCGTCCTTTGCTACTGTTAATCTCCATCCTCTCCCCCCTTTTTTTCCTTTGTTGTCACAGTTTAAGTTTGGTTTTATTGTGTTCTTGGTGGAGCTGTTACTTGTGGTGTTGTTTTCTTTTGTTCTTTGAATCTGGTTGGAAAACCCCCTTTAGTATTTCCTGGAGTGGGGGCTTTCTGTTGATAAATTCTCTCATCTTTTCTGTATTTGTGAATGTTTTTATATCTCCTTCATACTTGAAGGATAGCTTTGATGGGTATAGTATTCTTGGCTGAAAGTTCCTCTCTTTCAGGGCTTTAAATATTGGGGTCCACTCTCTTCTAGCTTGTAGAGTTTCTGCTGAGAAATCTGATGTAATCTAATAGGCCTTCCTTTATATGTTGTACTCTTCTTTTCCCTGGCTGCCTTGAGAATTTTTTCTTTGTCATTGGTTTGTGTCATCTTTATTATGATATGCCTTGGATTGGGTTTGTTGGGGTTAAGAAAACTCAGTGTTCTGTTTGCTTCTTGAATTTGAGGCTTTAGTTCTTTCCACAGGCTTGGGAAGTTCTCGTCTATTATTTGTTTGAGTATATTCTCCATTCCATTTTCTTTCTCTTCTCCCTCTGATATACCTATTATTCTTATGTTATTCTTTCTGATGGAGTCAGACAATTCCTGTAGGGCTTTCTCGTTTTTTATTATTTTTGAGTCTCTTTCTTCTTCTCTCTGTTGTGCCTCAAGTTGTTTGTCTTCTATTTCACTAATCCTATCCTCAATCTGGGCTGTTCTGTTAGCTAAGCTTGTTACCTCGTTTTTCAGCTCATGAATTGAGTTTTTCATTTCTGTTTGATTTGTTTTAATAGTTTCAATTTCCTTGGTAATATATTCTTTTTGTTCATTGAGTTGTTTTCTGATCTCCCTATATTGCCTTTCTGTGTTTTCTTGTATATCTCTGAGTATTTTTAAGATTTCTATTTTAAATTCTCTGTCATTTAGCTCCAAGGCTTCCAATATGTTAAGTCTTTTCTCCATAGATTTTTCCACATCTATTTGTGTTACCTCTCTTTCTTTTGTATCCATAATATTTGATTTCCTCTTTCTTATTGGCATCTGAGAGTGGTCTTGTTGATAGCACTAATTAGAATTAATAAAGAGTAAAAAGTAAAAAAAAAAAAAAAAAAAAGGGAAAACACCCCACAAAAAAAAAAACAGTAATAATTTATTATTTCCCCCTTTTTTTCTTTCTTCTCTTTTCCTCCTCTCCCCTCTTCAGGGAAATATCGTGCCTATAATGGAGGGCCTGATTTGGGGTGAAGAGTTCAAGGAGCAAAAAAAGGGAGTAGGGACCTACTAAATGAAAAAAAAAAAAAAAAAGGAAGAAAATTTTAGACAAGCATAAGATGATTTGCTTGTAAGTTATGGTCAACTAAGAGATATAATGAGAGGGATAAGAGGGAACCAGAAAAAAGGATCAAAGAAAGAATAATAAAGAAGAAAAAAATAAAAATAATAAGTTAAAATCTGTTGTATTAAGTGGAGCGAAGACTAAATACAATGGAGACCTTGGGTTGGGAGGACCCAAAATGCCACAAAAATAAACAAACAAGAAAAAAAACAAAAACAAAAGCAAAAAAGAAAAATAAAGCCAAAAAAAGCCTTGAGTCCCAAATTAACTAATTTGTTCGTGATTGAGAATTAAATGGGAGGAAAGTAAAACGAGAAAAGAAAAAACGAATAGGAAGGAAAAAATAAGAAAAAGAGAAAAACGAAGGAAGAAATAAAAAAGGAAGAGAAAAAAACAAAATAAAGCAAATCAAAAAACAAAAAACAAAAGAGGAGAGAGTGAGAGTTAAGTGTTTTGGAGTATAACCTTAAAGGAGGGTGAGGATGAAGAAGAGAAATAAAATGTAACAGTTATGGGTAGTGTAGTTCAAGAAAAGGGAAGCATAAGATGGGCAGAGAATAGAAGGACCGAGGTGGAGGAAATAAAGGCAATAAGATAGAAGAAACAAACAACAACAACAAAAAAATTAGTGGAACAAGTTGTAAAGTCTGTGGATTTTTCTTGATTTTGAGAGGTTAACTTCTTCCTTTTTCTTTTCTCTCCCTCTTCCTGGTCGGTGACTCTGTACCCCAGGCTCTGCCCCTGTGTCACTCTTAGGTAGGGATTTGCAGTTGATGGGATTCTATGGCAATGTCATATAATTGGCTTTAGTCTTGTTGGTAGTCAAGGCTTGTTGGCGTTTGCAGGATCCAACGATGAGAGAGTTTGCTTTCCTGGATTCTCTCTCCTAGTCCCCCCTTCCTGAATTAGCAGCCTGGTGATCCAGCTATAAGGCTGCAACTGCTTCTGCCTGGGGAGTAAGAGGCTCAAAGAGCTGGGAAATCCCCACTCTATCCCCACTCAGTGCAAGGCTTTGGGAAAGGCTCTGAGAGTCAGGGCCTCCAGTGTAATCAGGCGGGGGTGGGAGTCAATTGTTGTCAAGGTGACTGTTCAGCGCCTAGCATTCAGTTGGACCTCTCAACCCAGGCTTTCCACACTTTGTAGCCTGTTTTGGCTGGGAAGAAGAGGCACTAGTCTCTGCTTGCGACTAGTGTAGTATAGATCTTATTATCTGCCAAGTCCCTCTTGTTAGAGTTTATCCCTGAATATGGAGGCTCTATCAATCAGAAGTTGCCCCTGCCCCTTTAGCGAGAGGCACTAAAAAATATCACACCTCTTGTCTTGGGTCGCTGAACTGAGAGAGATCTTATCAATTAGAACCGAGGGTGCGCAGATTTCATGGGTTAAGCTAATTTCAGTGATTGGGTCGCAGCTGTGCTCCCGAAGGTATTTTAGGATGCCTGCGCACGCCCCTCCCCCAACGCTTGATTGTTAGCTTGAATGGCTGGGTGAGGTGCCCCACCCACGGAGAGAATCTCCCAAGTAGAAGACCACCCTGGTGCCTCTCCCGCTCGCCCTGCCGCTGGTGGCTGGATCCCACCAGGCGCAGGATAATGGGGCACCCTGGGTGTGCGGGCCAGTAGGGCACTCTGGGCGTGTGGAATGCCCAGGGCACGTGCACGAATGGGGTGCTCCGGGCACCGGTGGCTGGCGACTCTCACTCGCAGTGCGCAGGCCGCTGGGAACGTTAGCGGTGCTCGCTCTGCAACCGGACCGGGCATGCCAGTGGCTGCTCGCGCTCCGGAGTGTGGGCGGTGCTCGCTCTGCAACCGTACCGGGCGCGCGCCCACGGCTGCTCGCTGCTCCCGAGTGTGGGCTGACTCACCACAGGCGCACTCCCTCGCGGCTTGAATGAACGTCGCTGCGGTAGCTTCCTCCACACCCTCGTCTCTCAGATTCAAGTGATAACAGTCCTTTCGCTTTCAGTTTGTGTGGAACTCCGGAATGCTCCGAGGATAAATTTTTCTGTTTCTAGTTGATAAATTTGTTGTGATTTAGGGGAGATCTGTCGGACGCGCTGCTCACGGCGCCATTTCCGTGATGTCACTCCCGATTTTATTCTTTTTATGGCTGAATAATATTCCATTGTACCTACATATCACTTCTTCCTTATCCAATTGCCTGCTAATGATCACTTAGGTCGCTTCCATTGTAAATAATGTAATGTAAATAATGCTGCAATGAACAGAGAGGTGCATATATATTTTCAAATTAGTGTTTTGAATTTCTTTTGATAAATACCCAGAAGTGAGATTGCTGGGTCATATGGCAGTTCCATTTTTAATTTTTCGAGGTAACTCCATACTACTTTCCACAGTGGCTGCACCAATTTGCATTCCCACTAACAGTGCACGAGGCTTCCCTTTTCTCCACACTCTTGCTATCACTCGTTTGTGGATTTATTGATGATAGTCATTCTGACAAGTGTGAGGTGATATTTCATTGTGATTTTCATTTTAATTTCTCTGATGATTAGTAACAGAGCATCTTTTTATATGTCTATTGGCCATCTTTGTTTGCTCTTTGGAGAAATGTCTATTCAAGTCCTCTGCCTATTTTTTAATTAAATTGTTTTTGTTTGTCTGTTTGTTTGTTTGTTTGTTTGGGAGTGTTGATGTAAAGTTGTGTGATTTCTTTTTAACTCCTGGTAATTAACCCTTTATCAGATGTATCACTGACAAATATCTTCTCTCATTTAGCAGATTGGCTTTTTGTTTCGTTGAAGATTATCTTTGCAATCCAAAAACATTTTAGTTTGATGTAGTGCCATTTTTTAAATTCTTTCATTACCCTTGCCCAAGTAAATATATCAGAAAAATAATATTAAAAGTAATGACAGGGTTTACTGCATATGTTTTCTTCTAGCAGTTTTATGGTTTCAGATCTTACATTTAGATCTTTAATCCATTTTGAGTTCATTCTTTCTGTAAGAAAATGGTCTAGTTTCATTTTTTTGCATGAATCTGTCCAGTTTTTCCAACGCCATTTATTAAACGAACTTTCTTTACCCCTGTGGGGGAAACAGCTGTGTTAGGCTTGCCTGTTGGTTTACCAGCTACAAGCACTTTGCCTAATTAGTGGACAAGCACACAGCAGCATTACATGTGTATAGTCTATGTAAGGCTACAGGTGCTGTCCCTCAGCACAGATGATGGATGGTGGTTTGTGGAGTGCCTGCATGCCTGTCACTAAGGGGTGTTTGCTGTTCACCTATTTGTTTGAGAAGAAATTTTTGCCCGCCAGTTTGCACATCTGCCTTTGCGAGACTTCATTAAATGGTAATGAACCAACACTTTGTGGCTCCACAGTTTCTCTACCCTCTGCCTGAATCTAATGTGCCTGGCCTTGGCCACTGGCATTACAACCCCGTTGTATGTTCTTGCTTTCTTTGTCATAATCAACCATGTTGGTTTGGATTTATTTATTTCTGGACTCTATTCTGTTCCATCGATCTACATGTCTGATTTTATGCCAGTACCATGCTGCTTTGATTACTATAGCCTTCTAGTACAGTTTGATATCAGGTAGCATGATACCTCAAACTTTATTTTTTGTCAAGATTGCTTTGTCTTTTGGGGGTCTTTTGTGATTCCATACAAGTTTTAGGATTGTTTGTTCTACTTCTGTGAAAAATGTCATTGATATTTTGATAAGGATTGCTTTAAATCTATAAATTTCTTTGGGTTGTATGGAAATCTTAAGATGTTAATTCTTCCTAATCATGAGCATACTACATGCTTCCATTTATTTGTACCTTATTCAGTTTCTTTCCTCAGTCTCTTATAATATTCCAAGTATAGGTCTTTTACCTCCTTGGTTAAATGTATTACTAGATATTTTATTTTTTGATGCAAATGGAATTGGTTTCTTAATTTCTCTTTCTGGTGGTTTGTTATTGCTGTATAAAAATATAATTAATGTCTAAATATTTATTTTGTATCCTACTCCTTTATTGAATTTATCAGTTTTAATAGTTTTTAATGGACTATTTATGGTTCTCTATATACAATATTATGCTATCTTCAAATAATTGTTTTATTTCTTGCTTTCATATTTGGATGTCTTTTTTTTCTTGTCTGATTGCTGTGGCTTAGACTTTCAATACTAAGTTGAATAAAAATGGTGAAAGCAGACATTCCTGGTTTGTTTCTAAAAAGAAAATGCTTTTACTTTTTCCTTATGAGTATGATGTTGGCTTTGGGTTTGTCATATATGGCCTTTATTATATTGATGTATGTTCCTTCTATTCCCTCTTTGCTGAGAGTTCAATTAATAAATGGATGCTGGAATTGTCAAATGTATTTCTGCTATTGATATGATGACATAATTTTTATCTTTAATTAGTTTATGTACTGTATCACATTTATTGATTTGTGGATACTGAACCAACTTTGCATCCAGGAATAAATCCCACTTGGTCATGGTGTTTGAATACTTTAATGTACTGCTAAACTTGGCTTGTTAATTTAATATTTTGCATCTCTGTGCATTAAAGATATTGGCCTATAACTTTTTAAAATAATGTTTCTGTCTGGTTTTGGAATCAGGGTAATGCTGACCTCATTGAATGAGTATAGGAGATTTCCCTCCTCTTGCAATTTTTGGCATAGTTTGAGAAAAATAAGTGTTTGTTCTGCTTTGTTTATTTGATAAAATTCACCTGCGAAGCTATCCAGGTCAGGAATTTGTTTGTTGGGAGTGTTTTGATTACTTAGTCAATCTCTTTAGTTGTAATTGGTCTGTTCAGATTTTCTGTTTCCTCTTGACTCAGTCTTGGAATGTTGTATGTTTCTAGAAATTTATTCATTTTATTCAGATTTTCAAGTTTTTTAGTATATAATTGTTCATAGTATTTTCTTACAATCTTTTGTATTTCTGTGGTGTCAGGTGTCACTTTTTTTCATTTCAAGTTTATTTATTATGCCCTCTTCCTTTTTTTCTTGATTAAACAAGTTAAATGTTTATCAAGTAAGTTTATCTTTTCAAGGAACAAGATCTTGGTTTCATAGATCTTTGCATTGTTTCTTAGACTATTTTTTTTATATTTCTGTTATGATCTTTATTATTTTCTTCCTTCCACTGAATTTGAGCTTTGTTTTTTTTCTAGTTCATTCATTTTTTTATCTAGTTAGATAGTTTATTCAATATATTTTTTTATTACTTGAAGTAAACTTGTATAGCAATTTTAGGAT
Source organism: Saccopteryx bilineata (assembly GCF_036850765.1). Taxonomy (NCBI): domain Eukaryota; kingdom Metazoa; phylum Chordata; class Mammalia; order Chiroptera; family Emballonuridae; genus Saccopteryx; species Saccopteryx bilineata. Next base: position 164,504,403 of record NC_089495.1, read on the forward strand.
TGCTTTCTCTGTGTCCAATAGATTTTGAGTGATTGTGTTTTCATTTTTGTCTGAAGGTATCTTTGATTTTTTTTGGATTTCATAGTTAACTCATTTATTGTTAAGTGGCATGCTATTTAGCATCCATATGTGTGTGTTTTTCAGGTTTTTTTAAATCTTGTAATTGATTTCCTGTTTCATATCATTGTTGTCAGAGAAGATGCTTGATGTTTTCAATCTTCTTAAATTTATTAAGGCTTTTTTTGTGACCTAATATGTGGTCTATCCTGGAAGGTATTCCATGTGTATCCGAAAAGAATGCCTATTCTGCTGATTTGATGTGAAATGCAAAAATATCAATTAAATCCATCAGATCTTATGTGTCACTTATGGTCGCTGTATCCTTGTTGATTTTCTGACTGGAACTTCTATTCATTAATGACCATAGTGTTGTAAAGTCCCCTAATATGACTGTATTTCTGTCAGTTTTTCCTTTATGCCTATCAAGATATGCATCATATATTTAGTTGCTCCTATTTTGGATACATAAATGTTTACAAGCTATACCCTATTATTGGAGTGATCCTTTTATTATTTTTTAATGTTTTTCTTGGTCTCTTATTATAGCCTTTGTTTTAAAGTCTATTTTGTCTGATATGAGTATTGCTTTCCATTTGTTTGCATTTGCATGAAATATTTTTCCATCCTTTTACTTTGCCCATGTGTCTTTTTTTTTTTTTACTTTTATTTAAAAATTAAATTTAACAAGGTGACATAGATCAATAAGAGTATATAGGTTTCAGGTAAATGTTTCTGTAGCATTGGAACTGTTGATTGTGTTCTGTACCCTTCACTCAAAGTCCAAGCATTTTCCATCACAGTATATTTGTTCCTCTTTACTCCCTTCTCCCACTCCCTCCTCCACATCCACCTCCCTCTGGTAACCACTTCACTTTTATCTATGTCCATGAGTCTCAGTTTTATATATCACTTATGTGTGAAATCATATAGCTCTTAGCTTTTTCCGATTTATTTATTTCACTCAGTATAATGTTCTTATGGTCCATCCATGTTGTCGTAAATGGCAATATGTCATCATTTCTTATGGCTGAGTAGTATACCATTGTATATATGTACCACATCTTCTTTATTTAATCCTCTATCAAAGAACACTTAGGTTGTTTCTATGTCTTGGCCATTGTGAATAATGCTGTGATGAACATGGGGGTGCAAGTGTCTTTACAACAAATGTTTTTGAGTTTTTTTAGTAGATAAACAGCAGAGGGATTGCTGTGTCATATGGTAGTTCTATTCTTAAATTTTTTAAGGAATCACCATACTTTCTTCCATAACGGTTATACTAGTTTGCATTCTCACCAGCAGTGAATGAGAGTTCCTTTATCTTTACAGTCTCTCCAACACTTGTTATTACCTGTCTTGTTAATAAGAGTCGATCTAGCCTGACCAGACAGTGGAGCAGTGGATAGAGCATCAGACTGGGATGTGGAGGACCCAGGTTCGAGAACCCGAGGTCGCTAGCTTGAGCACGAATTCATCTGGTTTGAGCAAAGCTTACCAGCTTGGACCCAAGGTCACTGGCTCAAGCAAGGGGTTACTCGGTCTTCTGAAGGCCCACAGTCAAGGCACATATGACATATGAGAAAGCAATCAATGAACAACTATGGTGTCACAACGAAAAAGTGATGATTGATGCTTCTCATCTCTCTCCATTCCTGTCTACCTGTCCCTATCTATCCTTCTCTCTGACTCTCTCTCTGACTCTGTAAAAAAAAAAAAAATCGTCAATCTAATAGTTGTGAGGTGGTGTCATTTATATACTTTTTTATATATATAATTTTATTTTTAATGGGGCAACATCAATAAATCAGGATACATATATTCAAAGATAACAACTCCAGGTTGTCTTGTCGTTGACTTATGTTGTATACCCATCACCCAAAGTCAGATCGTCCTCCGTCACCTTCTATCTAGTTTTCTTTGTGCCCCTCCCCCTTCCCCTCCCCCTTCCCCTCTCCCTCTCCCCCCTCCCCCCGTAACCACTACACTCTTATAAATGTCTCTTAGTTTCACTTTTAGGTCCCAACTACCTATGGAACAATGCAGTTCCCGTTTTTTTCTGATTTATTTATTTCACTTCGTATAATGTTATCAAGATCCCACCATTTTGCTGTAAATGATCTGATGTCATCATTTCTTATGGCTGAGTAGTATTCCATAGTGTATATGTGCCACATCTTCTTTATCCAGTCATCTATTGACGGGCTTTTTGGTTGTTTCCATGTCCTGGCCACTGTGAACAATGTTTCAATGAACATGGGGCTGCATGTGTCTTTACGTATCAATGTTTCTGAGTTTTGGGGGTATATACCCAGTAGAGGGATTGCTGGGTCATAAGGTAATTCTATTTTCAGTTTTTTGAGGAACCACCATACTTTCCTCCATAATGGTTGTACTACTTTACATTCCCACCAACAGTGTATGAGAGTTCCTTTTTCTCCACAGCCTCTCCAACATTTGCTATTACCTGTCTTGTTAATAATAGCCAATCTAACAGGTGTGAGGTGGTATCTCATTGCAGCATTTATGTACTTTTGATTTGCATTTGTTGAATAGCTAGTGACCATCTATTCATATATCTCTTGGTCATTCGTATGTCTTCTCAGGAGAAGTCTGTTCAGGTCCCATTTTTTAATTGGATTGTCTGCTTGTTTGTTGCTTAGCTTTGTGAGTTTTTTATAGATTTTGGATATTAACCCCTAATCAAAGCTGTTGTTTGAAAATATTATCTCCCATTTGGTTGGTTGCCTATTTGTTTTGTAGTCAGTTTTTTTGTCATGCAGAAGCTTTTTAGTTTGATATAGTCCCATTTCATTGTTGCCTTTACTTTCCTTGCCTTTGGGGTCAAATTCATAAATTGTTCTCTACAGCCAAAGTCCATGAGCTTAGTACCTATGTTTTCTTCTATGTAATTGATTGTTTCAGATTGTGTATTTAAGTCTTTAATCTATTTTGAATTAGTTTTTGTGCAGGGAGTCAAACTGTTATTAAGGTTCATACTTTTGCATGTGGCTTTTCAATTTTCCAGCACAATTTATTGAAGAAACTTTCTTTTCTACGTTATGTGTTTTTGGCTCCTTTGTTGAAAAGTATATATATGGTTTTATTTCTGGGCTCTTGATTCTGTTCCATTGGTCTGTACATCTCTTTTTCTGCCAATACCACGCTGGGGTTTTTTGTTTTGTTTTGTTTTGTTTTGTTGTTGTTTTTTACAGGGACAGAGAGAAAGTCAGAGAGAGGGATAGATAGGGACAGACAGACAGGAACAGAGAGAGAAAACTCTCCCAGTCTCATACCTATTCAGTGTAGTTCGATGTGGGCTCACACACAGATTTTTTAGGGCTCCTTAAATAGCTATCCCATATAGCCTCTACAGACTCATCACTGACTGATGGCCTACCGGAACGGGGTTTCTCCACCAAACTGCTGGTTTCCTTCAACTGCTTATCCCATTGAGTAATGTTATTCCTATGTGGTGGCACTTCATTATAAATGCACCTATAATCATGTTGCACTTTGGTCATGGATTCAAATTTAGCAAGCCACAGAACACACTGAACTTTCCTCTGTACCGTCCACATCTCGACTGGCATGGTCGTGGCTGCTCCGCTGTTACGTCATCATCTGCGCATGTGCACATGCTGCCACATCATCCTACAGAAACTGGGAGGGTTTTTCTTTTATTTGGTGCAGATTTCACATTTCTATCATCTTTTGTTGCTTTCCTGTGACCGGTCAAAAGTGCACCATGACTTTATGGACACACTATATTATGTCCATTTGGTCTAGCATGTCATTTAACAATGATATTTATTTACTGATTTTCTGTTTGGATGATCTATTTGAAGTCATCAATGGTGTGTTGATATTTTAGGTATAACAATGTTTTTGTCTGTTTTTATTTTTAGATCTGTTCATAGATATCTTATATACTTTGGTGCTTCCTGGTTCAGTACATATATATATCAAAGAATATTACGTCTTCTTGATACAATGTCCCCTTTATTATTATGAAATATCTATCTTTGTCTCTGATTACCTTTGTTGTATTACCTATAGTCAGCATTGTCAGATATGAATGTGGCTACACATGCTTTTCTTTGGATATTATTTGCTTGGAGAATCATTTTCTAAACTTTCACTTTGAACCTACTATTGTCCTTGCAACTTAGATATGTCTTTTGAAGGCAGCATATGGTTGGGTTTTACTTTTTTGATTCTACTTGCTACTCTGTGATTCTTTATTAGTGAGTTCAATCTATTTACATTTAGGGTAATTATTGACACTTGAAGATTTCTTATAGCCATTTTATGTTTTGTTTTCTTGTAGCTGTGTCTTATTTTGTTTTTCTCTTTTTTGTTTCTGTTAGTTGCCTTTGTCTGGTGGTAGTACACACATTTTTCGCCTGTTTCTTCTATTTTTAAGCTGTGTGTTTCTGTAGTGAGTTTTTCCTGCATGGTTATCATTAGGATATTAAGAAAAAATTTGTTATATGTACAAGAGTCCTTTGTTTTATGAGTGTTTCTGCACTCCACCTTCCTTTGCTACTTTAGACCTTTATCATGTCCCCTTTTATGCTTCTGTAGTCTCAGGTTATCCTTGTTAATATTGTAGTTTTGTTGGAGACTTTACGTGTAGTTTTGATTTGTTTTGTTCTTTGGTCAAATAACCCCTTTGTGTATTTTCTGCAGTTGGGGTTTTCTGGTGATAAATTCTCTCATCTTCTGTATGTCTTCAAAAGTTTTTATTTCTCCTTCATATTTGAAGAATAACTTTGATAAATATAGTATTTTTGGTTGATAACTCCTCTCTTTCAGTACTTTTTTTTTACAGGGACAAAGAGAGAGTCAGAGAGAGGGATAGATAGGGACAGACAGACAGGAACAGAGAGAGACGAGAAGCATCAATCATCAGTTTTTTGCTGTGACACCTTAGTTGTTCATTGATTACTCTCATATGTGCCTTGATTGGGGGTCTTCAGCTCTTCAGCAGACCAAGTAACTCCCTGCTGGAGCCAGGGTCCAAGCTGGTGAGCTTTTTGTTCAAACCAGATGAGCCCACGCTCAAGCTGGCGACCTTGGGGTCTCAAACCTGGGTCCTTCCACATCCCAGTCTGATGCTCTATCCACTGTGCCACCGCCTGGTCACTTTCAGTACTTTTAATGTTTGGGTCCACTCTTTTCTGGCATGTAGATTTTCTGCTGAGAAATTTGAAGATATCCTAATAGGCCTTCCTTTATATGTTATATTTTTTGTTATGATCTTCTTTTACCTAGCTGCCTTGAGGATTGCTTTGTGTGTGTGTGTGTGTGTGTGTGTGTGTGTGTGTGTGTGTGTGTGTGTGAAAGAGAGAGAGAGAGAGAGAGAGAGAGAGAGAAAGAGAGAGAGAGAGAGGAGGGGAGATAGAAAGACATACCTTCACATGCACCTCAACTGGGATCCACCCAGAAAGCCCACTAGGGAGCAATGCCTTACCAATCTGGGGCCACTGCTTCATTGTTCAGCAACTGAGCCAAATTTTAGTGCCTGAGCCAGAGACCATAGAGCAATTCTCAGCACCCAAGACCAACATGCTCAAACCAATCAAGGCATGGCTGCAGGAGGGGAAAAGAGAGAAAGTGAGAGAGGGAAAAGGGTGTAGAAGCAGATGGTCACTTCTCCTGTGTGCCCTGACCAGGAATCAAACTCAAGACATCCACATGCTGGGCTGACACTCTACTACTTAGCTAATTGGCCAGGGTCCTTTTTCTGTTTTTGATTTTTGACAATTTTATTACAATGTGCCTTAGAGTGGGTCTGTTTGGGTTGAGGTAACTTGGCATTCTGTTTGCTTCTCTTTTCATATAATTTCTCATCAATTATTTGTTTGAATAGGCTCTCCATTCTCTTTTCCTTCTCTTCTTCTTTTGATATACTCATTATTCTTTTTTTTTTCTTCATTTTTCCGAAGCTGGAAATGAAGAGGCAGTCAGACAGACTCCCGCATGTGCCGAACCGGGATCCACCCGGCATACCCACCAGGGGGCAATGCTTTGCCCCTCTGGGGCATCGCTTTGTTGCATCCAGAGCCATTCTAGTGCCTGAGGTAGAGGCCACAGAGCCATCCCCAGTGCCCGGGCCAACCTTGCTCCAATGGAGCCTTGGCTGCGGGAGAGGAAGAGAGAGACAGAGAGGAAGGAAAGGGGGAGGGGTGGAGAAGCAGATGGGCGCTTCTCCTGTGTGCCCTGGCCGGGAATCAAACCCAGGACTCCTGCATGCCAGGCCGATGCTCTACCACTGAGCCAACCGGCCAGGGCCTCATTATTCTTATATTGCTCTTTCTGAGAGAGTCAGACAATTTTTGTAGAGTTCTATCATTTTTATTTATTTTTTAATTCGTGAGCTCTTTGCTCTTTTCTCTGTAACATCGTTAGTTGTCTGTCTTTAGTGTCACTGATTCTTTTCTCTGTCTGGCCTGTTCTATTAGCTAAACTTGCTACCTCAGTTTTCAATTCATATATTGAGCTCTTTATCTCTGTTTTTGAACTTTCAATCTTCTTGGTGAGGTATTTGTTTTGTTTCTGAGCTCATTAAGTTGCCTATTGATGTTTTCTTGCATCTCAGTGAGTATTTTCAAAACTTCAATTTTGAATTTTCTATCATTTAACTCTAAAGTTTTCATGTGATAGAGATTGCTTTCTGGAAATTTTTCATTTTCTTTCTGAACTATGTCTCTCTTTTGTGTAGTCATGGTAATTGATTTCTTCTTCCTCGATGCCATTTAAGAGTGGTATTGTTAAAAATTCTAACAAAAACAACTGAAAAAATGAAAAGAAAAAATTGAAAGAATACAATAAAAATTAGGAAAGTTTAAAAATAATGACAAGTAAACAAGAAGAAAAACCACACATAACACAGCAAAAAACAAAAATAAATAAATAAAACAAAACACCCACTAGAAAATAAGTATTAAAAAAATATAAAACTTAAAGAAAGTGAAATTCAAAAAAAAGAGGAAAAAAAGAAAAATAATTTAGTTTGGAGAGGTTATTGTTTTCTTCCAACAGGTGTCATCGTATTACCAGTTTTAGCTCTGTGAATTTCCTGAGCTGACTTCTACTGTAATATTGCTGTTTTAATAGTGTAGGCAGAACTATAATGACACTGATGGGTGAGGCATATTGTGAGGGCTTATGGCTTTAGGCTTTAAAGCTTTAGCAATGACAATGTCAGGTCACCAGGCCTGACATCTCAACAGAGCAGGAGACCAGAAAAAGGACACCTCTGTTCTTCAGGGGATAGAGTGCCTCTGAAGAGTTAGGTGTTGGGTCTGTCACTGCCAGTCTCTGTACTCCACAATGTGAGGGAGGCGGGAATTGGGAGACTGGGGGGGCACACTTCGGTTTTCTCTGTCTCTGCACCAAGTAAAGTCTGTGGGCAGACTGGGGGAACACTGGCCATGACCCTGCACTCTGCTGCTGCTTTGATCTTCTCCACTGCCTCTCAATATCACCACTCTTCCCAGCAGAAGGAGACCCAGTCACTCCATACTTCCCTCTCTGCAGCACTGGGAGACAAACCCAGACAGCCTGAGCTTCCTTCATCTTCAGAGTCTCAGCAAAGGAAAAAATCCTGTCACTCCAGGCTTTCCTCTGGAGTGAACTGGGAGTGCAATTTACCTTCTGCCTCTCTTTTCAACCCTTTCCACCTTTAGTCCATTCAGTGAGTGGACCATTTAGGCACAAGTGCAAGCCCAGCTGGGGTTCATTTATTGTGTTAGAGTTTTCAACTTGTTCAGATTTCAAAGAGAGAAATTAGGTGTGGCTCTCACTCTGCCATTACTGTGATGTTATCTCAACTCTCCTGTTCTTATTCCTTGGGTAAAATTCAAAAGGTTTGATGATTTCCCTATTACTGGCAATTATTTTGTCAGACTCATATTTAGGTACTAAGAAATGCAGCCCAAGCTAACTCAAAACTGAAATTTCTCATCCATTCAGAGCTTTCTTCTCTCCCAGCTCAAGAGAGAGGCTAGGCACTTTCAATTCTCCAGAGGACTTTACGGTCTGTCCCCAGAACACTTGGGGCAGGAATGTGCTCCCTCTCCTTGGAAAATATCCAGAGGACAATAGAAGCTTGTCCTCCTACACATCCCCCACTCTGATGGGATGTGTCATCTCAGGAACAACCTGGCAAACCGCTGGCCAGTCGCCTCTCAGCTGCACCCCTAGTAGATTCAACACCTCAAGAGGAAGACAGTGCTGTGACAAGTGAGCAAGGAGCTTCCCTCGTGAGAACTCACCCTCTGGGGAAAGCATTGTGAAAGTAAATATTGGAAAATGTTTTTGTTGTAACATAATGTTATTGTTAAGACTGACAGAAGTGTGTCACCTCTAATGTCACTCTCATCAGCACACAATTCAAAAATTTTAAATCTTTTAAATAAAAGCGTTCTGTGGATTATGAAAGCATTTGTTAAAATCAACAGAGAAGACAAAAATTTATAGCACAAAATAAATATCTTTACCGAACAGGTAGGTGGGATTTTAAAAATTACTATTAAAATATTAAATCCTTAGAAATGTCTAATGTTTGTAAGCTACTTTTGTCTGCTATGACAGCTTTTAAAACTAAATATCACAATTAATTAATGTGGATTATATTCTCAAATTGTTATATTACAGGATGTAAAAAAATGATTTTCAAAATTTTTGATGCATACTTGATCTTATTGCTGTCACTAGAATATTATCAACATGACTAAAAGATTTTGTACTGTTCATAAATAAATTAAAAATTTAAAAATATCCTTCATGTCATGTTTATCACTGATTATACATGTACACACAATTGCATGTGACATAAATACATGTATAAACAATGTGCACAAGTTTACAAATATTTTCTGTAAAGTTACATGACCAGAGATGTTTGGAGACACTAGAATTCTCAAATTGAAAATTGGAAGTGCAGAAACTTGCACACCTGTCAGATATATCTTGGGTCTGGAGTCAGGACCTGCACATGGGTCTGCTGCCTGCCCTTCTGCCCTGCGAATCTGTCTCCGGTCCACCACCCACAGCTGGTCTCAGGACACAGCAGCTCTCTGTGGCCACGGGCTTCTACACCCTCTATAGATGCCTCACCCAAGATATTCTCATCTTTATAGAAAAGAGACAGGGTGCTGAGCTTCAGGCTAATCTTTAGGAGGGTTGACTTTGTTGAAATGAAGAAGACAATATGACCCTGCTTTTTTTGGTAAAAAATGTGTATTTGATTCCTGAAGTCAATCATCTGTTTCCCTCCTGTTTTAGGTCAGGCTCCCTGGAGCACATACAAAGAAATGCTATTAGGGAAGGGTCCTGCAGGACTCAAGGAGGAGGCAGGGAGGAAGCAGGATGAGGAAGCTGCAGCACAATGCTAGGCATCCCTGGGCAGCATCTCAAGCTCCAGGTGATGGGGTGGGGCTTTCATACTTCCACATCAGCCAAGCACAGACTACTGCCACCTCGGGAGCTGGGACCTCTAGCACTGTCAGCTCTGCTCTCTGGAGACTCAATCAATACAGTCCTGGAAGGAAGAAAGGGAGGGAGGATGAGAGGGAGGAATGAAGGGAGGGGGGAAGGGAGGAAGAAAGGAGGAGGAGTAGAAGATGAAATTGTCAGAGGCCAGCCAGGCCGGGGCACAAGAACAGTCAGAGTAAGTCAGAAGAGCTGGTATGACAGTAGCATTGCTCTGCTCAACTTGCTTCACTAGAGAAATCTCACTTACTGTGTTACAGCCATCTTACCACAGATGCTCAGAGTCAGTTTGCCTTCACCAGGTCTAACCTTCAAGAAACTCACTGAAGGCCCTGGCCAGTTAATTCAGTGGTAGAGAGTCAGCCAGCGTGTGGAAGTCCTGAGTTTGATTCCTGGTCAGGGCACACAGGAGAAGCGCCCATCTGCTTCTCCACCCCTCCCCCTCTCCTTCCTCTCTGTCTCTCTCTTCCCCTCCTGCAACCAAGGCTCCATTGAAGCAAAGTTGGCCTGGGAGCTGAGGATGGCTCCATGACCTCCACCTCAGGCACTAGAATGGCTCCAGTTGCAATGGAGCAATGCCCCAGATGGGCAGAGCATCGCCCCCTGGTGGGCATGCCGGGTGGATCTCAGTCAGGTCCATGCAGAAGTCTGTCTGTCTGCCTCCCTGCTTCTTACTTCAGAAAAATAGAAAAAGGAGAAAAGAAAAAAAAAAGGAAACTCAATGAAGCCAAAGTCCTATTGAAGGATAGAGATCAAGAATCTTCAGGCCCAGTTTTATTTTATCAACAAAACTTAAATTAGGAAAATTATATCCAGCATCAGAAGGAAAGTAAATATTCTAGATGATAGAAATTTATTTTAATGCAAAATTATATTTAAACATTGATATATAAATTCTAAAATATTCAATTACCTTATCTGTCTACTTGACTAAATATTTTTGAGTGTAATCAATGTTTTCCTAACAACTCACGGTCATAAGTACTACCTAGTATTGTCATACAGTATGTAAACAGTCTATTAAGATACTAGGCATTACTAGATCTTGAATTCAGGGGACTTTTATTACTGTACATTTTAGCTCTTGAAACAGTTTCTAGCACTTTCTGTCATCTCCTCACCGGTGTTCTGTCAGTGCATGTGTTATTGGTGCTTCTCTTAGCTTGTTCCTCTGGCATTTATCTAAGAGCTGTAATAAGTGGTCATCTGTAAAGCCAGAAGGCAGAGCCACCATCACAGCAGCCTGGCCCATGCAGGTTCGCATTGGATTTGGACAGTCGGTAAAGAAACAATGGAGCCAAAAACTGATGGGCCGTCATCTTTAATCCTAGCTTGCACTCAGCGGGAAAGTAAAAAACACACACTGGGCTCCAAAACCTACTCACATTCAGTGCTCACAAAGCTACTGACTTATTCGAGTTTCCTAGAATCAAAGGTTTCTAGCTCACCAGACTTATTCACCTCTGTTTCCCATCTCCTTCCTTCTCCTTGCACAAACTCTGCATAAACTGGCTTCTCATTCAAACTCCGCCATCTTGGCTGCATCTCCTGGCCTCTTCCATGTGGCCTCTCTCTGCTCTCCTCTCTGCTCTCTCCTAATGCTAATCTCAGGAACCAAGAGCACAAGCTCCTATTCTGCCCCTATTTTATAGTGTAGAAATCCAAACCTTTAATCCAATATACAAAATAGGAAAGTCTCTAATACAAAGTCACTTATCTGGGGCATGATGGGATTGTACCACCCCACAGCAAAAAGGGTGGGAAAGGCTTAATCCCAAAACCAAGCTCCAGGCTACAAGGATTCTGCCTGCCCACAGCCCACAGAGACACACATTAATATCACCTGGGCAACGGCCTCCACGTGGGCAGCGCCATCTTTAACAAAGTGAGCATAATACATTTTATCTGCCCAACAACATCTTAGATCCATCCTTAAACTAGAAGTTAACCTGACCTAAGTTGGAGCCTGAGGAACAATTATCCACATGATGTATACCAGCGCCAATACCAACTCCAGCACTCTGCCAACCTCTACACAGGCAGTAGTACTCTTTATCTTTGTTTGGCTGCTGCTACAAATTTCAAGACATGAGAATAAAGAGGGCTCTTTTTACACTGAGAGCTGCAACTGAATCTGTCACTTAGGTCTGCCTCCCCCACCTCCAGGCAGCTAGATCTTTCCAGTGTCCTACTCAGAACAATAAATTGAATAGTAAAGATAGGCATCTGTATTCTATCAAGTTATGGAATCAAAGGAATTGTGGAGCCCTATCAGTCCAGAGTGCAATATTATTCAAAATAGGACTCTTCTGTAAACTGCAAAGGATTCTGTGGCTTTAGATAACAACATATTTTCAGTGGCTAAGCTAAAATTCTACCACCTCAAAACAAAACAAAATTTAAATAGTAGAAAAGAATCTGCTTAACGTGAAAAATCAGCTTATTGGTTCAGCACATAAAATAGATCTGTGTAGGCCCTGGCCGGTTGGCTCAGCGGTGGAGCATCGGCCTGGCGTGCGGGGGACCCAGTTTCGATTCCCAGCCAGGGCACATAGGAGAGCGCCCATTTGCTTCTCCACCCCCGCTCCCCCCTCCTTCCTCTCTGTCTCTCTTTTCCCCTCCCGCAGCCCAGGCTCCATTGGAGCAAAGATGGCCCTGGGCGCCGGGGATGGCTCCTTGGCCTCTGCCCCAGGCACTAGAGTGGCTCTGGTCTCGGCAGAGCAACGCCTCAGAGGGGCAGAGCATTGCCCCCTGGTGGGCAGAGCGTCACCCCTGGTGGGCGTGCCGGGTGGATCCTGGTTGGGCGCATACGGGAGTCTGTCTGACTGTCTCTCCCCATTTCCAGCTTCAGAAAAATACAAAAAAAAAAAAAAAAAATAGATCTGTGTGAGAAGAATGTCTGCCCCTGCAGTTAGCAAATACTTTTTGTATATCCGTACTATGTGCCACAGGCTACAGAGGGAGGAGCGCTGAGGCTGGCTCACACAGCAGTTGTTCTCTGAGCAGTGACAGGAGACGGCACCACAGAGCATGCAGCCCAGGACTCTCGCTTTCCTTGAAGGCAGGACCCACTGCAGAAGTCTATTCTCATTCCTACAAATGAAGAACAAGAAGGAAAATCGATTGCCAGGCCTGGATTTACCACAGTTTCTTACTTGAATGGTTGGTTTCCTTCACTCTTATTTAAACACATCATGAAATTACATTTTTTCTCAATTTGATATTTGCCCTATCAGGTTCCTTCCCTATACTGGCCTTAAAAGATAGGCACAGCTTTTAAAACCAGTGCTTGTCAAGCTCACCTACCTGTGTACTTCCTTTAACATAAACATGATGTAACACCCATTTTACAATCCAGAAATATAATTAGTAGATAACATTCCTGTCTTTGTATTTTTTTTATTTTTTTTTATTTATTTATTTATTTTTGGTGGCAGAGACAGAGAGACTCAGAGAGATGGACAAACAGGAAAGGAGAGAAATGAGAAACATCAATTCTTCATTGCGGTTCCCTAGTTGTCCATTGACTGATTTCCCATATGTGCCTTGACGGGAGTGAGGGGGGGCTACAGCAGATCGAGTGACCCCCCCACTTGAGCCAGCGACCCTGGGCTCAAGCTGGTGAGCCTTGCTCAAACTTGATGAGCCCGCGCTCAAGCCAGTGACCCTGGGGTCTCGAACCTGGGTCCTCCGTTCCACTGCGCCACCACCTGGCCGGGCAGTATGTATTTTTTTAAAATATGTCCTAAGTATAACTAAAGAATAAGTGACAAGCCTGACCTGTGGTGGTGCAGTGGATAAAGCGTCGACCTGGAAATGCTGAGGTCGCCGGTTCAAAACCCTGGGCTTGCCTGGTCAAGGCACATATGGGAGTTGATGCTTTCAGCTCCTCCCCCGAGTCTCTCTCTCTCTCTCTCTTTCTCTCTGTCTCTCTATCTCTCCCTCTCTCTCTCCTCTCTAAAATGAATAAAAATTAAAAAAAATTTTAAGGAAAAAAAAAAAAAGAATAAGTGACAATAACATTGTATGTATTTTAAAGCATAACTGTTTGGGCATAAGTAATGTGCTGCCTGCCCGCACAGGCAAAATCATTATGGACACAAAAACAAGACCAAGGCAGAATGTTTATTTGCTAATCAAATATAAGCAGCTTTGTCCCTGGTACCATAATTTTCCAAGCTGGTGACCAACATCTGACAAATTTCCAAAGTCCAGTGTCATCTTTCCCTAAGTTTTAGTGTCCCTGTTTCAGGGGACACTAAGTCTTCACCTTCACAACATCCATAGAGTCTTGGAAACTGCAACGGTAAGCAAAATAACCTATAAAAAAACCAATTTTGTCATAGGCTAATTAATATAAACAAGAGTTAAGTTTCTGTGGCATATTTCTGGTCACCAAAACATCACCAAATAAAGACCCAAAACACTTTTATTATTAATTATGACATAGAGGTGAGCCACACAAATATCTAAAACAGATTAATAAAAACAAGTCAGAAGCCCTGGCCGGTTGGCGCAGTGGTAGAGCGTCAGCCTGGCGTGAAGAAGTCCCGGGTTCGATTCCCAGCCAGGGCCCACAGGAGAGGCACCCATCTGCTTCTCCACCCCTCCCCCTCTCCTTCCTCTCTGTCTCTCTCTTCCCCTCCCGCAGCCGAGGCTCCATTGGAGCAAGGATGGCCCAGGCGCTGGGGATGGCTCCTTGGCCTCTGCCCCAGGCGCTAGAGTGGCTCTGGTCGTGGCAGAGCGACGCCCCAGAGGGGCAGAGCATCACCCCCTGGTAGGCAGAGCATTGCCCCCTGGTGGGCGTGCTGGGTGGATCCCGGTCGGGCACATGCGGGAGTCTGTCTGACTGTCTCGCCCTGTTTCTAGCTTCAGAAAAATACAAAAAAAAACCAAACAAACAAACAACAAGTCAGATAATTTTCCAGCCCGGTTATTTCAGTTCAGGGTGGCAGGTGGCCAGAGCCTTACAGCAGCTCAGGCAGGGTGCAAGGAGGGACCCACCCTGGACAGCATTGCCTTCCACCACATGGCCACTCTCATACTCAGGCTGTAGACACTCCAATGTAGACACACCAATCCACATCCCGTGCACACCCCTGGTGTGTGGGAAGAAACCAGAGCAGCTGGAGAAAACCCATGCAGACAGTGTTCCCACCTGGGAATCCGTTTATTTTTCTCATCACTGTTACAATGAAACATCATTGAATAAAACAATGTTACTTTAAGACCCTGCTGTATAATAAAACCGAACAAGAAATAACTTGTGTTTACATGGGCAATATGAAGTTTCAGCCTGCATGAGATGGGAAGGCTTTCGGACTCCTCCGTCTCCAGCAGAACGGCTCACTGTGGACGACGTGGTGTGCCAGTGTGGGCGACCAGCAGCAGCGGGCTCCGGAAACTGCTGTCTCTCTCAGAATGCCCTGGCCCCCAGCGGGTAGGCTGCAGGCATATGACTAGTCCTGCCCAGAGACTGGAGGCAGGAGTGATCTGTGGGACTCCTGGCTGCAGCAAGTGAGCTGGCATGCCTCCTCCTTGGTTCCCTTGCCTCCTGCCACAGTGACCCACAGTGACCTGGGAAGCTAGAATTGAGGAGAGCCCTCAGTCTGCATGGGATGCCTCATAGCAGGAATAAACCTGTGTTGGGTTAAGCCCTGGGGAATTCAGCACTTTCCGTTGTGATAGCCGGTGTTTATTATCCTGTGCGTTGCGAGATATTTAGCATCACAGACCTGCACCACCTGGATACTGCCAGAACTCTGGAAATCATTGTGGTGAGTAAGGACAGCTTCCCAAAGTCTGCCAGCAATGATTTCTAGTCCTAGTCACAATAAAAGGTGACATAACAGAAACAGAGTGAGACAGAAGGCAAGAGGCCAATGCTCTGACCCTTGTCTGCTTTGGCCTCTCTTGGGTACATCAAGGCATGAGCTAGGTTTTGCCCCCATACGATATGCACATTTCCCAGAGCTGCTGTGTCAGTGCCATCCTGGGTGGCTTTGTCTCAGCTGCAGGGGAGTAGGCGAGGGGACACCTGACGGTACTACCTCGGTTTGGTTGCAGTGTCCCCACATGCAGGGACTCAGTACATATCCGCAGTGCTATCTGTGGTGAACTTTGAATCTTTCTCACTCTGCAGGTGACAGCATCATCAGCCCATTTGCCCCCCCACCCAATGCACACTTTGACCTGACACTATGTCTCTCTGTGATGTCCGAATCCCTGCCACTGCCACGGCGGATGCCTGTCCCTGTTCTCTCCACAAATACCAGGTTCGACCACAGCATACCGACATTAATGGTGCAGAAATGAACCAGCAGCCTGGGGCAGGGAGCTGTGAGTAGTAACTAGCCCCAAACCCACACATCAGAGGCCATCTGTCCCACCGAGGCAGCTCTCCGACTAGGCAAGTCTCCTGGGAATCTTCACTCTGTAAGACTGATGATCACCAAGCGCTATGTTGAAAAACAGCATAAAAAAACACGGTCAGAATCTAAACTTTGCCTGAGTAAACTAGTTCAACTGAAAACAAAGAAGCTAAGAGGCAGTATGAGAGTGAGCATGTGTGTCCTTGTCAGTCGGTGGGAAACCACCCGGGTCTTTGGTGTTCACCGCCGGTGTTGGGCAGATTTCCCGAAACCACTATTCTGTCTACAATACACTCTGTGGGATGAGAGGTCATTTATTAATGTGAACACCGGCTTTTAAAACACAGCTCTCAGACCGATCCGGATTCAATTCGGCAACAAAATGAGGACTGGAAAAAAACAGCCCAGACACTAAGCACATTCCTCGTTCATTCAATACACATTTTTGAGCCACTACTCAACGTCTGGCCATTAGTTTCTTGAGGAAACAGGGTGACGGAAATGACAGAAATGTCTCCCCCAGGAAGCGCCATCCGATAAACAAACCACTTGGTAAATCACCTGCACATTAAAAGGAGAGGCAGCAGGAGAAATCCTGGGGAGGAAAAGACAAAAGAAAATGTGGGGTGTCTGTGAAAAAAGTAACAGAAGCACAGAGAGGACAAGAGCCAGGACAGCCCAGCGTGGGGCTGTGGCCTCTGTGGAGGGGCCGCGGTGGGTGGAGCCGAGTGAGAAAGTGGTGAGAGGAAGTGACAGAGAGTGATTCAGGTGGGAGGAAGTCCATGGTTTTCGGCTCTGTCCTGAAACTGGAGTTTTGAACACAGGAGCTAACTCTAAAATTTACATTTATATATTTAAAAGATCACCCTGGAAGGACCTAGGAGGGGAGGGTGGAAAGGTGGTGCAGAGAACCAGCTGGGAGACATTTGCAGTCTCTCAGAAGGAGGTGCCGCTGTCTGGTCCGGGTGGCAGTGTGGACGGTGAGAAGTGGCCGGAGTCTGGGTCTGTGTCCTAAGAGGAGGCCCTGGGTTTGCCCATAGACCAGCATCAGGTGTGGGAGGAGAGAAATGTAGCTGCTCGCTCCCGTGTTTCATCCTGAGCTTCTGGAAGGATGGAATTTCCCTTCATGAAGAAGGGAATGTGGGCATGCCAGTGTGGGAGGGCAGGGGAGTGGTCAGCGCTCACACTGAACACAGCAGATGGCCCTGTTGAGTAGCTGAATGTGCAAGTCAGGAATTCAGGGAAGAGGGCTTAGTGGGAGAGTGATTTGGGAGGAAACACTACACAGGCTGGAAGCAACAGGCAACTCAGCCTAGGATGCTACAATACTAGGAAGAGGAGCTGGTGAGGAATCAGCAAAGCAGACCGGGTCCAAGCCAGCAGAGGGATAAGCAAAAAGCAGAGCCTGGGCTCCCTGAGAGCAAAGGAGGAAAGTGTTTCAGGAGGATTGAAGGATGCCGATGCCATCAGTGGTGGTAACCATAAACTGTAGAAAGGACACCTCGCCCTTCTGACTTAAACTGCAACTCCAGTGCAACGCCCCTGTACCATCAAATACACATCTGTGAACCGCAGAACTGGTAAGCAAGTGCTGTGCTGTGCAATTGATGATCCTATGGCCATCTGGCCATGAAATATAAAAACCTGCTGAGATGTCAACAACCCAGAGGAATAACTTACACTGTGGAACAAAATTTTTGTTGCACCCAGAAAAAAATGTGTTCTTACCTAATTCGAGTGTGCTGATCTCAAATATGACATTAGTTTTTCTCTGTAAGCTACAGTTTTTTTGCAATTCAAGATATTAGGTTTTCATTTTATTGTAAAATTTTCAACATTTAGTTTAACATAATGAAGTAGAATGTCTTCTTGGGCATCATCTTTGTGAAAATATAATATTTACCTAATGCAGTAAATACACTAATACACTAAAAGATATGATTGCATCAGAATTTGTCTACAATTTCTAAATAGAACATATTAAACACTTATTTTAATCATAAAATTTGTGCAAAACTTATTTAAGTTCTATTCAGGCAAAAATTTGTGTTTGTAGCTCTTGCGTTTGTGTACTTGTTGACGACAATCTCGTTTGATGCTCCAGCAGTAGTCTGCTCATCACTAACAGCTCCAAGATTTTAAGGAAACTTATCAAGGTGACTGTTCAGGAAGTGAATCTTAATGTCCATGTTACATCCAATGTCATGGAAAGCCAACAGCATTCTTTGAACTAGAAGTTCATAGTTTTCTGCGTTTTGTTGCCAAGGAAGTTCTTTGTAACTGCCACAAAAGACTGCCATGCTGCTTTCTCCTCCTTATTATCTTCCTGGCAAATTCTTCATCATGTATGAGGGTTTGAATATGAGGTCCATCAAATACACCTGCTTTTATCTTCTTGAAAGACAAGGCAGGAAAAGCAGAAATAATATGTTGAAAGCATTCACTTTCTCTATTCAAAGCCCGAACAAACTGCTTCATTAAGCCAAGGTTGATGGGAAGTGGGCGAAAAATGATCCTGTCTCAATTAACTACAGGTTCATTCACAATATTTTGCATCCCTACTTCCAGAGCTTTGCGTTTTAGCCACTCCTTCTGTGTCCAGTGTTTCTCCCCAGCTCGGCTGTCCCACAATCACAGAAAGCAAGAATACTTCCTGAAACCTCTCCGTTATCCTAGCAGGAAATTTACCATTTTAAGATCCACACAAATGATCCAGTTATGCTCCTCATACTTCAGAAAGTCGAGGACAATTTTTATGTCATTATAATCTTCTCGCAGATGAGTTGAATAGCCAATTGGAACCGCTGTATAAACACTACGGTTGTGTAGGAGAACACATTTCAGACTCTGTTTAGAGCTGTCAAGAAATAGCCACCATTCTGTTGGACTCTAAGTGGTAACACCTAGCTGACTGAGAAGACTACTGATATCATGACAGTAAACAAAGTGTTTGTCTTTGGAAAAAACGTCCACAAAAATTTGTTCACACTTCCTGAAATGGGATACTATAGCTGACAGGTGAAGTACATTCTTTTCTTGAAGCCTGGAGGCTAATAACTCAGCTGCTTTCTTTGATAGGCCCAAATCTCTTACTAAGTCATTCAATTCAGGGTGGCTAAACTGCTGAGGGGTTAATGACTGCTTGGCATCAGAAGAAGACCCTTCAGATTCTACAACCATTTCCTCATGCATCTTATCAAAATACACTTGATCACCATGTTCACTTTCTTTGTCCTTAGAAGAAATAAAACCATTGAAAACTGGAACTGGGAGTGTCTCAGAATGTGGGATAGGTCATATTGCTGAAGGAATATTAGAATATGCAATCATATGCCATTTTTTCTTGCCAACGCCCTTTGTATGGATCAGACAGAAATAACAGTTACTACTGTGGTCCTCAGGTTCACGCCAAACCATGGGAATACCAAAAGGCATTTCTTTGCATTTTCCTTTTGTCCATTCACGAAGCATTTTCTCACAATTATGACACACAGTATGAGGAGCCCTATTCTTGTCTTGATTGCCAAGGAGAATTTGAAAATAGGCAATATATGCACGTGTCACAAATAATGAAATATTGTGCCTTTGACGTTGAAGTGTGTAACAGCCACATATATAACAGAAGGTGTCAGGAATATTCTTACATTTATGCCTACTTGAAGAAGCCATGATTCAATCTTAAAACAAAATAAGAGGGTGTTTTTATCAGATAATAATTTTTACATTTAAAAACAACTACAATTATGTAAAAGTGATGTTTGTAAAACATTAATTGCCTTGTGGTTATGTTCAATCCAAAAATCATTGCCCTTTAACTCCAACTTAAAAACCAATACATGCAATTAACTGTAACAAAAAGTTAAAATTGCATAAAAGCTAGAGCATGCACAGAAAAATGGATTTCAGATTTGGAATCAGCGATGCAGAAATATATAGAAACAGTTCTAAAACCTCATGCAGCAGAAAAAGAAAAAAAAATTGTTCCCCAGTGTAATTTATGGAAAACATACCCTTGTTTACTACACGTGAAGACTGGCAAGAATGTGGTAGACTTCAACCAGTAGAGGGCTGGTTTGTCAAGCAGGCCAGACCTTACGCATAAAAATCCAGCCTGCCCCCAAAATATCAGACCCAGCCTTGATCTTCCCACATTTCTCAGCAGGCCACAAGATATGCTGACTGAAAGGCCACATCCTGAGGAGACGGGCCAGCCAGTAAAGGTCGCTGACATTATCGGCTAGGGCTAGCCAAGAGACTGGAGCCATTGGAGAGCCTGACCAGGTGACTAGCTCCTAGGAGTGTCATAGTGCTATTTTTCATGTCCAGTTACCTTGCATAATAGCTTGGCTGCTAAGTCACCCTAATTGCTTGACCTAGTGGTAGCTTACTTAACTTGTTATGGAAATAAATGCATGTTTAGTAAGCAACAAGTGGTCTGTAACTTCCCTGGTTACTTGACATCATCAAACAAGGAAGCATTTACATATAACAATTGGCAACTGGCTAAACTACAACAAAAATATTGCCTGAACTTCAAGGAAGATGGGGTTGGCCATTATATTTTGCAGTGTGTCTATCAGTGATAACGCAAGGAGAGCAGCAGGCTGGGTACATTGTAGTTGATTTAAGAGAAAATAAGAGGATAAGAACTGGGACAGTGAGTCTGGAAAACACCTTTGCTGTCAGGGTCACAGGACTGGATGGTGGTGGCTGCAAAGGTGACAGGGTGAAGAAAGGGTGTTTCTAACATAGGAGAAGAGCTGCATGCTTGTATACTGTGGAGATGGGGCAGAGTAAAAACTGGGTGACATGAGAGAGAGAAGAGAGTTGCAGGTGGTGTCCTTGAGCCAGTGAAGAGACAGGAGCTCAGTGTACCTTCAGGAAGGGTCATAAATGAAAAAGATTAGCCCAAAGGATGATATAAGAAAAGATATAATAAAAGTAGAACTCAAAAAAAAAAAAAAGTAGAACTCAATGAACAGATACCAAGTTTAAATACAGAGGATCAACAAAGATAAAAGTTTGATTCATTAAAAATGTTAATAATGTAGGCAAAAACCTTTTCCCCAAAACAGACCACAGAGGCAATTTTCCTTATGTTTTTAGCCTAAAGATTCCCGTATTCTGCTTCTCTGCCTGAGACAATGCCATTGCTCCTGACCAAACATAGTGAAAAATACCACCTCCTCTTGCTCAGTCATGGCCTCGGGTTTCTATGGACCTAACCAAGCATCACAGGATCATTTTCATCATGCCCTGTGTTGTGTGAGTTGTATAACTGTACGATTGTCTTCTTATAAATAGGTAAGGCTTTTCCTTTGAAGCCCAAAGTACCAAATGCCAGCCAGCCCTGTTGGCCAGACCCAGCTCTCTCTACACCCAACTATGGCAGAGCAGGGGCTTCTGCTACAGCTGCATTGAGAGGGCTCCTTTGCCACTGCCAAGCCAGAATGGCAGAGCCTGGGCTCTGTGATGGCCCCAATTCTTGCATAAAATAGAGTTCTCACAACAACAGCCCTTGCTGGTGTGCTCTAGGCTTGGCTCTGGGGAGCTCACTCCCTCATAGGCTCTCTGCGCCCCCTGTTGGAGTGCCCCACTTCTCTGAAAAGCCTCCATGAGGCTGTGGATAGCATCCTTGGAGGACCTGGAAGACCAGCTGTAGATCTGGAAAAATGCAAATATGAATCTAGTCCCACTCCCACTTGGAATTTAGATCCCTCAACCAGAGATGACAACTTAAACACTCCTGCATGTGCGAGCATGGGTTGGGTGGAGGTTGGAGTGGGCTACCGTGGTGAGGACTGCAGGGAACACACAGCATGTCTTGTAGAACAGGCTGCCATCAGCTCTACTCCATGGCGGCCATGGGGTAAAACTACCGGACATCGCTGAATCTTTTCTCCCTAAAGAGAAATCATAAATCCGGATTTATAATAAAGTGGGTTGACCATGAATTTTATATATATATATATATATATATATATGTAATATTATATAAAAATATATATATATATATATTAGTGAAAGAGAGAAAGAGACAGGAAGGGAGATGAAAAGTATCAACTTGTACTTAAGTCACTCTAGTTGTTCATTGATTGCTTTCTCATATGGTGCCTTGACCAAAGGGCTCAAGCCGAGCCAGTGACTCCATGCTCAAGGCAGCAAAACTTAGGATCAAGCCAGCGACCATGGGATCATGTTGATGATCCCATGTTTAAGCTGACAACCCCGCACTCAAGCTGGTGAGCCCGCACTCAGGCTGATTACCTCAGGATTTTGAACTTGGAACCTCAAGATCCTAGGTCAGTGCTCTATCCACTGCACCACCACCTGTTAGAAATTTTTTATAAATAGTATAAGCCACACTCTCAAAATCAACATTCACCCTAAGATTACACTTTTATAGGATAAACTTACCCAACTCTGTTGGTATCTTTGATGTCAAAAAGTTTTAGACCTTGAATCTCAACACCCATGAAGATGATTCTCCTCTTAAAAATTTTACCAGGAAGTAAAATTGTTCATTTAACCAGGGTCATCAGTGTAGTTACATAAAGATTCTAGTCCTTGTTCCAACACTAAAAATGTACATCATCACCCTCTTTACTTACCTTGGTTTGTGTTAGTCAGATTTCTGTTTGGCTAAATGTACCCTGTGTGTATACAATTAAATTTTTTATCCTTGTTGTAAGACTTTTATCTGTGACTAATAAAATAAACTGAAGTAAGATGAGGTGGCAGTGGGAATGTGGATTGCTTTGAGCTGAGGTGATCGAAGTTTCCATGTACTGTCTTTCTTTTTTTAACCTTTTATTTTTTTAACTGAATTTATTAGGGTGACACTAGTTAAAATAATAATACAGTTTTCAGGTACCCAATTCTACAACACATCTCTGTACAGCACATCGTGTGTTCATCCCCTGAAATCAAGTCTTCATTCATAACCATTTGTACTCCCATAACCTCCTCCACTTCTCCACCTCATGGCAATCACCACATTGTTGTACCTGTTCATGAGGGGGATTTTTGTCCTTTTTTTTTTTTTTTTTTACTCTATTCCTCCACCACCCTCACTCAGCAATACCCCCTCCCTGATAGCTATCAGCCTGCTTTCTAAATAAGAGTTTGTCTCTATTCACATGTTAGTTCATTTTGCTCATTAGATTCCACATATGAGAGAAATCCTATTGTATTTGTCTTTCTCTAACTGGTTTATTTCACTTAGTATAAAGATCTACAGGTCCATCCATACTATCTCAAAAAATAAGATTTCCTACTTTTTATGACTATACAGTACTCTATTGTGTAAACATACCACAACTTTTTAATCCAATCATCTACTGATGGGCACTTGATCTTGGCTATTGTAATTAACACTGAAATGAACACAGAGGTGCATATATTTTTTCAAATTAGTCTTGTAAGCTTCTAAAGATATATTCCTAGTAGTAGGATCACTGGGTCAAAAAAGCAGTTCTATATTTAAGTTTTTATCTTATTTTTATTAATTTTAATGCAGTGAAATTGATAAATCAGGGTACATATGTTCAGAGAAAACATCTCCAGATTATTTTGACATTTGATTATGTTGCATACCCCTCACCCAAAGTCAAATTGTCTTCCGTCACCTTCTATCTGGTTTTCTTTGTGCCCCTCCCCTTCCCCCCACCCCCTCTCTCCCCTTCCTTGCCCCCTCCCCATGCCCCCAACCCACCCCTTGTTACTATCACATTCTTGTCCATGTCTCTGAGTCTCATTTTTATGACCCATCTATGTATGGATTCATATAGTTCTTAGTTTTTTCTGATTTACTTATTTCACTCCATATAATGTTATCCAGGTCCATCCATGTTATTGTAAATGATCCGATGTCATCATTTCTTATGGCTGAGTAGTATTCCATAGTATATATGTACCAAATATTTAATTTTTTGAGGTAACTTCATATTGCTTTTTACAGTGACTATAGCAATCTGCATCCCCACCAGCAGTACACAAGAGTTCCCTTTTCTCCAAACCCTCAGCAGCACTTGTTTGTTGATTTATTGATGACAGATGTGAGGTGATATCTCATTGTGGTTTTGTTTTACTTTGATGATTAGTGACATTGAGCATCCTTTTATGTCTATTGGCCATCTGTATGTCTTCTTTAGATAAGTGTCTATTAAGTTCCTTTGCCCATTTCTTAATTTTTTTTTTTTTTTTTTTTTGGTGTTGGATATTAATCCCTTATCAGATGTGTCCGAATACATTCTCCCATTCAGTGGGCTGTCTTTTCATTTTGTTGATGGTTTTCTTTGCTGTACAAAAACTTTTTAGTTTGATGTAGTCCCATTTGTTTATCTTTATTCTAATTTTCTTTGCCCGAAGAGATATATCAGAAAAAATATTACTATGAGATGTATTCAATATATATATATTTTTTTTAGTGATGGAGGGCAGGCAGAGAGACAGACTCCCTCATGTGACCAGATCCGGATTCCTCCAACAAGCCCACTAGGGGGTGATGCTCTGCTCTTCTGGGGCCATTGCTCCATTGCCCGAGACAGAGGCCACAGAGCCATCCTCAGCATCCGAGGCCAACTTAGCGTGAACCAATCGAGCCATGGCTGTGGGAGAGGAAGAGAGAATTAGAGAGAAAGGAGAGGGTGGAGAAGCAGATCATCACTTCTCCTGTGTCCTTGACCAGGAATTAAACCCAGGACTTCCACACACTGGGCCAATGCTCTATCACTGAGCCAACTGGCCAGGACTAGCCAAGATTTTTTTTAAAAAGATTTTATTTATTGATTTTTATAGAAAGGAGGTAGAGAGAGAGGGGGATTGGAATTGGGCAAGAGCGGGAAACATCGACTTGCTGCTTCTCATATGTGCCTTGACCAGACAAGCCTGAGTGAATCACCATTTCAGGTTGAAGTTTATCCACTGTACCACCACAGGTCAGGCACATATCCAAGATTTTACTGCCTATTTTTTCTTCTAGAATATTTATAGTTTCACGTTTAACATTTATGTTTTAAATCCATTTTGAGTTTATTCTTGTGTATGGTGTAAGAAGGTGGTCTAGTTTCATTTTTTGTACATATATGTCCAATTTTCCCAACACCATTTATTGAATTAAATGTCTTCACCCCATTCTATGTTCTTGCCTGCTTTGTCAAATATCTATCGACTGTATAGGCACTGTTTGACTTTTAGGCTCTCTATTATGTTCCATTGATCTATGTCTGTTTTTATACCAGTGCCATGCTGTTTTGGTTACTATGACCTTGTATTATACTTAGATATCAGATAGTGTAATTCCTCCAACTTTGTTCTTCTTTCCTCCCCCCTCCATTGCTTTGGCTATTTGAGGTCTTCTGTGGTTTAAAAAATTTTTGGAATATTTATTCCACTTTTGTGAAATATATATTGGTTTTTATAGGAATTGAGTTGAATCTAGAGATTGCTTTAGGTAATAAGGACATTTTAATGATGTTAATTCTTCCAATCCATGAACATGGTATAGGCTCCCAATTGTTTGTATCTTCTTCAATTTTTTTCTTCAGTGTCTTGTAAATTTCTGAGTATACCTTTAACATTCTTGGTTAAATTTATTCTGATGTATTTTATTCTTTTTGGCAATTTTGAATGGCTTTTTTGTTGCCTTTTATTTCTTCTTTTTGTCTGATTGCTGTGGCTAGGACTTACAGTGCTATATTGAATAATATTGGTAATAACAGACATCCCTGTCTTATCCTTGATCTTAAGGGAAAATCTCATAGTTTTTGCCCATTGAGTATGATGTTGGCTGTGAGTTTGTCATATATGACCTTTAGTTTGAAGTATGTAATCTCAATTCTCCCTTTACTAAAAATTTTCAAATAAATGTGTGCTGAATTTTATAAAATGTTTTTCCTTAATCTATTGATATAATTATGTAACTTTTCCCCTTTGTTTTGTTTATGTGGCCTGTCACATCCATTGATTTGCAGATGTTGTTCCAACCTTGCATCCTTGGAATAAATCCAAATTGATAGGAGTGTATGGCCTTTCAAATGTGTTTCTGGATTCAGTTTGTTAATATTTTGTTGAGGATTTTAGCATTTATGTTTATCAGGGATATTGACCTATATATTTTTTTCTATTTATTGTCTTTATGTAGTTTTTGAATTAGGACAATGCTGGCCTCAAAAAAATTAACTAGGGAGTCTTCCCTCCTCTTAAATCTCTTGAAAAAGCTTGAGAGGAATAAGTGTTAGATCTTCTTTGAATGTTTGATAGAATTCACCTATGAAGCCATTTGGTCCAGGACTTTTGTTTGTTGGAAATTTTTTGTGACTGTTTCAATTTCAATGACTGTAATATATCTACTCAGATTCTCTGATTCTTTTTGGATGATTGTATATTTTTAGGAGTTTATCCATTTCATTTAAATTGTCCAATTTGTTGGCATACAGTTGTTCATTGTATACAATGCTTTGTATTTCTTTGGTGTCTATTGTTACTTCTCTTTCATATCTGATTTTATTCATTTGAGTCATCTTTCTTTTTTTCCTGATGAATCTGGTTAAAAGTGTGTTCATCTTATTTATCTTTTCAAAGACCCAGCTCTTGGTTTCATTGAGCCTTTGTATTTTTTAGTCCCTATTTCATTCATTTCTGTTCTTATCTTTAATATTTCTTCTTTCTACTAACTTTGGGCTTTGTTTGTTATTCTTTTTCAAATTTCTTTAAGTGTAAGGTTAGATTGTTTATTTGAGCTTTTTTGTTTGTTTGTTTCTTGAGGTAGGCATGTGATGCTATAAATTTCCCTCTTAGGAATTTGGTTTTGTCTCATAGATTTGCGGTTGTTGTGTTTTCATTTTCATTTTTTCAAGGTATCTTGATTTCTTACTTGATCTCATTATTAACCCATTCATTGTTTAGTAACATGTTGTTTAGCCTCCATGCCTTTGTGGGGTTTTTTTCCTTGTGATTAATTTCTAGTTTTATACCATTGTTGTCAGAGAAGATGATTAATATGATTTCAATCTTCTAAAATTCACTGGGATGTTTGGGGTACCAACATGTGGTCTATCCTAGAAAATACTCCACATATATTTGAAAATATCAATATTCTGCTGCATTGGAGTTAAATGTTTTGAAGATATAAATTAGATCCAGCAGATCTAATGTGACATTTAAGGCTACCATTTCCTTATTGATTTTCTGTCTCTATGATCTATTCATTGATGTCCCCTACAATGATTGTATTGCTGTTGCTCTCTCCTTTCGTGTCCATCAAGATTTGCTTTACATATTTAGGTGCTCCTACATTGGGTGCATAAACATTTTCAAAGGTCATATTCTGTTGTTGGATTGCTCCCTTTATCATTAGTGTCCTTCTTTGTCTCTTACTATATCATTTGTTTTGAAGTCTATTTTGTCAAATATAAATATTGTTGCCCCAGCTTTTCTTTCATTCTATTTGCATGTATTATCATTTTCCATTCTTTTACATTTACTCTGTATCTTTTGTTCTATGGTGGGTCTCTTGTAGACAGCATGTATATAGGTCTTGCTTTATCCATTCAGCTACTTTATGTCTTTTAATTACAGTGTTTAAACCATTTAAATTTAAAGTGATTATTAATAGATACATATTTATTGCCATTTTTGTCTTTTAACTGTGTTCCTCTGTTTTGTTTTGGTTTTTGTTTTTCTTCTTTTTTTAAAAGAAGGCTCTTTAACATTTCTTATAATGCTGATTTGGTGATAATGAAATCCTTTAGCTTTTACTTGTCTTGGAAGCTCTTTATTTATTTTTCCATTGTAAATGATAGACTTGCTGGGTAAAGTAGTTTTGGCTGTAGGTCCTTGCTTTCATTGCCTTGAAGATGTCATGCCAATTCCTTCTGGCCTGATATGTTTCTATAGAGAAATCAGCTGACAGTCTAATGGGAGCTCCCTTGTAGGCAACTAACTGCTTTTCTCTTGCTGCTTTTAAGATTCTCTCTTGGTCTTTAATCTTTGCCATTATAATTATGATGTGTTTTGGTGTAGAACTCTATGTGTTCATCTTGTTTGGGATTTTTTGTGCTTCCTGGACTTGACTGTCTTTTTTCTTAACTAGGTTAGAAAATTTTGGAGTCATTATTTCTTCAAATAGGTTCTCAATATCTTGCTCTCTTCTCATTCTGGCATCCCAACGATATGGATGTTTTTGCACTTTCTGTTGTCTCAAAGGTCACTTAACTTGTCTTCATGGTTTTTCATTCTTTTTTATTTTTGCTACTCTTCTTGGGTGTTTTTTTTTTCTACCTTATCTTCTAAATTGCTGATTTGATTCTCTGTTTTACCTAACCTATTATTAATTCCTTTCAGTGTATTCTTGGTGTCAGATATTATACTCTTCATTTCTGACTGGTTCCTTTTTATGGTTTCTATGTCCTTTTTAATGCTTGCTATCTCCTTATTGAAGTTCTCACTTTGTTCCTTGAGTATCCATATAACTATTACTTTGAATTCTATATCTGATAAATTGCTTATTTTCATTTCAGTTAGCTCTTTTTCTGGAAATTTATCCTGTTCTGTAATTTTGGACTTATTCCTTTTCCTCTCCATTTTGCCTGCTTCTTTGTGTTTATTTCTATGTATTAGGTAGATCTGCTATGTTTACCAGTCTTTGTGGGGTGGTCCTATGTAGTAGGTGTTTTGTTGAGACCAGTGGTGTAGACTTTCAGATAGGTGGCTTTCAACTGCTGGTCCATGGACTAGGGTCAGTCCTCCACAAGTTTTGTGCCAGTCTGTAAATGAGGTAATCACTCTGTTGTATGAAGATTATAGACATAATGACTATAGACTCTCTAATCTTTATACAACATCAGGGTGGGTAACTCTGTCATAAATCCACATTAAAGTTCTTGCAGACTGGCACCAATTTGTGGACCTGTGGTTGAAAAGCACTGTCCTAGATCATCTGAGCTGGGTGTGCCAGGAATGTCCCTGTATGAGTTATGTGGGCCCTCCTGTTGTAATTGAGTCTTGATTGCTGTTGGCTCATTATTTGTAGAATAGACCCTCGGGTTGGTTGACTATGAGTCTCTACCTCAATCAAAACATGAAAGCTGCTATGCAAGTGCTGATCACACCTGCAGAATTTACCTCAGAGATAAGCAGAATTTACATCAACTGGGTTTGGTACTGACGAGATCTTCCTTTGGATATGCCGCTATGAGTCTAATTGAATCTTGCTGTGATGTTGTCTGAAGCTAGCCAGTGGTTATGTTAGTTTGGGGTCTCTTGGGAGGAAGCCTGCGGCAGGCCAATTTAAAATGCTGCCTCTGGCCCTGAGCCACCTCTTTGAAGCTATAAGTCAGTGGTCCCCAATCCCCGGGCCATGGACTGGTACCGGTCCGTTGGCCATTTGGTACCGGTCTGCAGAGAAAGAATAAATAACTTACATTATTTTCATTTTATTTATATTTAAGTCTGAACGATGTTTTATTTTTTTAAATGACCAGATTCCCTCTGTTACATCCGTCTAAGACTCACTCTTGACTCTTGTCTCAGTCATGTGATACATTTATCTGTCCCACCCTAACGGCCGGTCCGTGAAAATATCTTCTGACATTAAACTGGTCTGTGGCCCAAAAAAGATTGGGGACCACTGCTATAAGTGATCCACAGGTTGTGGCCACCTCTGCTGGGGTTAGATGCATGTGGGAAGACAAAGCTAGACACCAAGGCCAGCATTTATGAGCACCTGGACCAAGGGCAGGTCAGCAAAAGTCTCAAGGCACTCTGAGACCCATCTTCAGCTGCCTCCACCTCCTGGCTGCCTATTGGACTCTGTCATTGAAAGAGCATTTGGTGGAGTTGAGGGAATGAGCCTATTTAATCTCCTCTGGGGTGAGGTGGGGGGTGCCTGTCTGTCTTCAGAGAAGCCAGTGGGTGTGGCCCCTACCTCAGAGCCACAAGTCATAGTCTGTAATAAACTTTGCCCCAACCTCTAGCAGAGCTGAGCCAGCAGGAGTCAGACATGTCCAATCTTGAACCCCAGATGGTGAGTCTTCTGGCAGCCAAGAGTGTGGTTATATTGACTCTCCCATGAAAGGAGGCACCAGTCAGATTCACAAGAATGTGGGTGAATGTTTCCCATCTCAAAGCCAGACCACTGAGTCACTGTCACTCCCTGAGTCTGTCCAGACCTCCGCTCCCTAGCCAAAGCTGCTTACATTTTAGCAGAACCTAATCTCTGGAGGGTGGGGCAAATTTCTTTCCCTCAGCATGTTGCCCAAAGGG
Organism: Saccopteryx bilineata; assembly: GCF_036850765.1. Lineage (NCBI taxonomy): Eukaryota > Metazoa > Chordata > Mammalia > Chiroptera > Emballonuridae > Saccopteryx > Saccopteryx bilineata. Next base: position 164,534,597 of record NC_089495.1, read on the forward strand.
AACTGCTCTGCCCAAGGATGATGGCTACTGCAGTATGGAAAATTGACTCAGCACAGGGAGTTTGGTAGCTGTCCCCCTGTGTCTCTCCCCAGACCCACAAACGGCAACCTCTCCTCACGTGGCTCTAGTCCACTCAGCCCTCCCTCCACCAGGGCCCAATTGAGTGACTGAATGAGATTTTTGCCTTGACCCTTTAAGAAGTTGCCTGCATCTCTGTGAACTGCTATCTCTTTCTGGCAGACAAAAACCTTACTGCTTTTTACAGCCAAATGCTCTGTGGGTACCTGTATGGCCAGGAGCCACCGTCGTGGCCATTCACATGCAGGTTTGCATCTGATTCAGACAGACAGTAATGAAACAATGGAGCCAAGAACTGGTGGGCCATCATCTTTAATCCTAGCTTGCACCCGGCAGGCAAGTAAAAACACACACTGGGCTCAAAAACCCACTCATTCAGTGCTCACAAAAGCTACTGACTTATCCAAGTTTCCTAGAATCAAAGGTTTCTAGCTCACCAGCCTTATTCACCTCTGTTCCCATCTCCTTCCTTCTCTGCACAAACTCTGCACAAACTGGCTTCTCACTCAGCACTCCACCATCTTGGCTGCTTCTCCTGGCCTCCTCCACATGGCCTTTCTCTGCTCTCCTCTCTAATGCTAATCTCAGGAACCAAGAGAGAGCAAACTCCCGGTCTGCCCCACTTTATAGTGTTTATAGTGTAGAAATCAAAACCTTTAATCCAATATACAAACAAGGGAGTCTCTGACACAAAGTCAATTATCTGAGGCATAATGGGATTCCTCATGAGAGTGCACCACCCCACATCAAAAAGGGTGGGAAAGGCTTAGTCCTAAAACCAAGCCCTAGGCTACAAAGATTCTGCCTGCCCACAGCCTGCCCCCAACCCACATTAATATAATCACGCCCATCCCAAGCAAGAAGGGCAACTAATAAAATCACCTGGGTGATGGGCTTCCACGTGGGCAGCGCCATCTTTAACAAAGTGAATATATTTTATCTGCCCAACAGTACCTCTTCCTGGCTCTGGTGCTCTGTGGTGGAGAGCCTGGCTTGGGGCTTAAAATGATCTCTTCTCAAAAATTACCTCTCCACAGCTGAAATACCCCTCTTGAATCTCAGCTACCCCTCGTGGAAGTGGGATCAATTCTTTTAGCATTTCTGACCTTCCTATCAGTCTCAAAGTCTCATCTTCTGTGAATCCTTAGTTATAAGACTCCTGTTCATTTAGTCTTGAGTTGATTTTTCAGTATGATTGTTCTTAAATTTAATTATAGCTCCAGTTTTGTCCTGGGAGGAGGTGAATGTAACATTCACCTACTCTGCCGCCATGTAGGGAATACAGCTGTGTTAGGCTTTCTCGCTCACACTTTGCATGATTAGTGCATGAACACATGACACAGACACATGTGTGCAGATCATTTGCCTGCCACTGTGAGAGGTGGTTTTTCTGTTTGCTCACGCACTGCTGCAAGAGGTTTTTCCCTACCTGTCTGCTCATCTGTCTCTGAGAGAATCTAATAAACAGAAATGGCCCAATACGTTCTGGGTGCATGGTCTCTTTACCATCTTCCCAAATCCAGTGTGAACCTCCCTGGCCTCGACCACAGTATTACATCTGGTGTAGTGGGCAGGATTCAGATCAGACTGGTATGGAGTCACCAGCACCCTTGCTGTTCATGAGCATGTTGTTCCCTGTGGCTACCTTGTTGGGGGCCATGGGCTATGTGTTTTTTACAGACCTGCAAGAAGAAACTGAAAGCTCTCTACAAGAGGCTGCCCGAGTTTGAGAACTCCAGTGCAGGCTACAGGCTGAGAACCAACAATGGCAGGAGCTGGAACAGTTGGAGAAGCAGCTGCAAGTTTGAGAGTTCCGGTGTGAGCTTGAGGCTGAGTGCTGACAGTGGCAGAAGTTGGAATGGTCACTTGAGAAGGAATTGTGGGTTCAAGAGATCTAGTTTGCACTAAAAGGTGAATGCTGGAATTGGCAGTTGTTAGAAAAACAGCTGCAGGTTCAAGAGCTTCAGCTTCAGGCCAAGAGCTGGCAGTCACAAGAGCCGAAGTGGTCACTGAAGAAACAGTGCTGGCAGAGCAACTCTGTGTCAGTGGTTGCAGGTGTTTCCACTCTTCCTCTTCTGAGGAGGAGGAGGTTTGGGATGAAACTGCCATCAGCAGACTCAAAGCCTTGCCAGTGGCCTCCTAGAAGGTGAAAACCCAGCAGCAAAAAGTGTCTCAGGGGCAGGCACAACCCCCTCAGTAAGTAGTGGAGAACTCTGTCATCTAACCTTTCACCCAGACAGAGTTGATGGAGTTAGGGGTGAAATTCAGGCAGAAACCCACCAAGTCCCTGGCAGCTTGGTTGCTGTGGTTGTGAGACAGAGGGGGTGTATGGCATTGTGCTCTCCAGAGCAAACATCGAGAAACTAGCCACTCTACCATGCATCCTCCTTGATGCAGCATCTCCAGAACTGCCACGACAACCCAGGAAACCATACCCTATTAGAATGGGTGATGGCTGCCATACAGTCTGGCAGAATGCTGGAGACTTGCCAGAGGCAGTGAGTCAGTGAGTCAGTGGCAGTCATACACTGAGCTGCAGCAGGTCCTCCAGGAACTGGGTATGATGAATCCTACTTTCAACCAGAGGTCCCATGGGCCAGAGGAGGAAGTATTTATGACAGGGATGAGGGACCTTATTCTCTGTAGCACCCCCCCCCCGGCTCTTTTTGGGTCATTAGTGGCTATTTTGAGCCCCTATGTGGGGCAGTCCATCAATACTGTCACACAGACTTTGACAGATTTGGGGGAGGTAGAAGAAGTGTGGCATCTTAAGGGTGTGGAGGCTACTTACTGCCCCTGCTGCCCCCCCCCCCAACTAACAAGAGAAATGGGCCTGTAAAGGTTGCCTAAACACAGATGTGGATAGATTTGATTGTGGACGGGGCAGATAGGGAGAAATTATATGGCAAATCTAATAAAGTTCTTTAAGAGTTTGGCAGCAGTATAAAACAGAACAGACATTCCAGCCACTGAAGTGAATGGCCTCAGCAACTACCAATAAAACAGTTGGTGCTCAGGTTGCACAGTTATAAGATTATATGATATGACTTTTGAAGGTTGTGGGTGGGGCTTGTGGCAACAGACAGAGCGCTTATGGAAAGGTGCTGAGGTCTATTATCAAAGAGCTGTGTGGCTAGTTGTCTGAAATGAACCTGCACCTTTAGTGATTTATACAGACAGCTGTGCTATCGTGGACTGATCATTGAGAAGTATAGCAGACTCCTGAAGCAAGGAAGCAGGGACTGCAACACGAGGTGGGTACTGTCTCCCTTGCTGGAGGCACATGCTACCTGTGGGCAGTAATGAGAGACCCTGACCAGGAGGTGGAGGAGGAAGCACCTATGGAGGCCCTCCTGCACCGGAACCACTGCTCTCGCCAAGTGGCAGATATGCACCAAGGACACTTTACTTAAGCTGGGCTTTGAGCAGCAGGGAAACATGCTATTGCCTGCCCCAACAGCTCTCCTTAAAGGCCAATGGCATTAATGGACATGGCCCTGGACTGTACAGGCCCCCCACCTATGATAGGTGGCCTTGTTAGCACAGTGGGGTGGGGGCCCGAGGTGGGACCTGGCTGCCTAAGGTAGAAGTGTATTATCCCTTGATTGCTCAGGGAGATGAGATTGTGTAATTATTGTCATTTTGGTATAGCTTGTGCTGCTGCTGTAGTCTCTGTTTATGTGATGATATACCCCACCTCTCACACAGGGACCATTGCAGAAGATCTGTCACATTGGTTGCGAGGTAAGCAACCCTAAAGGGATGTAGTGTTGAGAGAACAGTTGTGTTAGGTATGATCACTTGCACTTTGCATGATTAGTGCATAAGCATGTGGCAAAGCCACGTGTGCCTAGCCTATGTAAGGCTATGGGTGCTTTCCCTTAGGGTGGTTTTTGCATGGGTTGCCTGCCCACCACTGTGAGGGGCTGTTTTGCTGTTCATTTGCCTGCTAACATGAGAAGGGGGTTTCCCCTGCCTGTTTGCTTATCTGCCATTGTGAAAATCTACTAATCCTTTGAGTAGTGAGTTGTTTTTTTTTTTTCAAAAAATGAAATTAATTCCAGTTACAGTTTTATTAACTTAAAATCATGTTTGTTTGATAACCAATTTATGGAAACAAGAAGAACATACTAACTGAAACTAGTTCTTTTACTGCTCCAGCTCAAAGTTGAAAGACGTACATGTATGATTGTACTCTGGATGATCAGGAGGCACGAGGACATACATGAACGTTCGTACTACTCAAAGGGTTAAACAGGAATGGCCCAATGCTTTCTGGCTCTGCGGTTCCTCTACCGTCTGCCTGATTCCAATGTGAACCTGCCTGGCCTTGACCACTGGCACTACATGCCACCTTGGATCTCTCCACGTATTGTTAATAGCAAGATCAAAGGCAGGAGTGCAGACATAGTGACTGAGGTGAGCAAGGCCATGTGATAGGAAACAGTCAGGAAATGCAAGGCCAATGCATTAGAGGGATTCTCTAAGAGGAGTCCTTCACATAAGGGATGGATCTCTGGGGAGGCTGAAATCCAAGAAATGAAGGAAAACAGCCCCGAAGTGTTGATAGAAAGCTGCTACAGGAGGGACAGCAGAAGGTATGTCTATGTCATGAGCATCAGAGTGGGGATTATAAGAAAGTCTGAAAGTGGCAATGACCAGGAGGGAAGAGCTGGGTTCAGGGGGCACCAGGGCTATAGGAGAAATGCAGTTACCCTGAGTGGACCACAGGAGAAGCAGTATCCTCAGGAATAGCAGGTAGCTTCTCTTGGTTCCTAGGACAGAGGTAAAGGCCTCATCATGCCTGTGGGACCTTCATGAACTAGCTTCTAGATATTTCTCAGCCTTATCCACCCCAGCTCCCTGGGGTTCAGTCCACAAGCTCCTCCTCAGTTCTGGACAGGCCACACCCCTTCTCGCCCCAGGGCATCATGGAGTCCGCTCAGGGGATAAATGCCTCCTTCGCGCAGATTTTCAGTGAGACCCACCCTTCTCCTGTGTCTCCGCAGGCCTCAGCGCTTCTGTCACTAGAAGCACACTAAAGCTGAAGGAGCATTGTCAGGTAGGAGTCTGCACACGCGTTTCTTAAATTCTCTGGGCTCATTGTCCTCACCTGCCTACAGGCGTGGAGTGCTCACATAGGGCCTTAAGTCTGTGGGTGAAAGAAGAGGCCTCTGTGTATGAGTCCCACCCAAGTCCTGGGCTCTGAGCAAAGGTTGCCTAAGCAGTATACTTCCAGTTAAAAGATTAAAATCTACACAAATAAAAATGTTGGTTAAAATGATCAGCACTCCTCATCAAAGGTGTGTGCGTGGCAGGGTGGAGGGTGGAAACCAGCTCACATGGGTGAACAGGAATAGAGTTTTCCTTCCTTCTTCCCTGCACCTGATTCTAACAGCTCCACTACGAGCAATGTGCAGGAGGGGAAAGCCACCCGGACACCTGCCTTCCAGCATAGAAGGCCAGGACGGCTAATGAAGGACCCGTTAACGAGCTGCAGCCACTGGCAGTTCACAGGGTCAGGCCCCCACACTGCCCACAGTTGAAGGAAGTAAGAGGGTAGCTTGGGGTGATCTGTGGGAGTCCTTGTTTTATATCTAACAACGTGGGTTGCCAGTGGTTCTAAGGATGAGGACCACCTGGGAGATACTCCGGGCTGTGCTCTGGCAGAACGAGGCGGGTCTGGTGCAGAGGCTTCTGCCAAAAGGCCAACATCCATCCCCACATCTCTTATGTCCGCTGCAGCTGCTCTTACATCTCACTAGTCCCTGTGAAACGCAGGGACTTGAATCACAAGACCTTGACCTGTAGACAAGGAGTAAAGACCAGAACAACCCCCACTCCAGCCCTCGGGCAAATATGCAACACCCAACTGCGGGTCTGGGACATGAGGATCCCAAGAAACTCTAAAGAGGAAAACATAGTTAAGAGCAGCACTTCTCACTAAAAAGAATCATCTGAAGACCAGAATTTAATTTTATTTACTGAACAGTTCCAGTTGGATCTTCTTTTTAGAAGGTCAGAAATGAATGGACTTTCTGAAGTTCAAAATCTTAAAGATCCAGAATTCAGTTAAAAATCCTTACATCCCACTGACCCCTTCTTTTATTATTTCTTTATTATTTTTGACAGAAACAAAGTCAGAGAGAGGGACAGATAGGCACAGACAGACAGGAAGGGAGAGAAATGAGAAGCATCAATTCTTTGTTGTAGCTCCTTAGTTGTTCATTGATTGCTTTCTCATATGTGCCTTGACCCACGGGGCTATAGCAGATCGAGTGACTCCTTGATCAAACTAACAACCTTGGGCTCAATCTGGTGAGCCTTGCTCAAACCAGATGAGGCCAAACTCAGGTTGGCGACTTCACGGTTTTGAACCTGGGTCCTCTGCATCCCAGTTCGATGCTCTATCCACTGCGCCACTGCCTGATCAGGCTACTGACCCCTTCTTAATGTCAAGTTTTGCAAGATCAATGTTGATTAGAAACAGTATTTTATTATTGTGAGTTATTTAGAGTTGCTTCAGTTATCCAAATGTTAGGTTGGGCTTTGCTACTCCAAACTGGGAATTTTCTAGATGTTTGAATTAAGCAGTCATAATTCCCCCCAAAACACTCCCACCCATTGCCCATGTTTTTCTCTCTAAGGTGAATGACTAAAATGTCATAATTCTAGGTAAAAAGACAAGTAAATATAATCACTAAAGTTCTTTTGTTAGTAGCCAATAGAAACCAAGTACTTAACCAAGCAGCAAGTGGAATTTGTGAGGTGACCGGGGTAGCTCATGAGGTCCAGGAATGACTGACCATTGCTGCAGTGAGCCAGGAAGCTGCCAGAGGGCTCAGCAGCACACATACATCTCTGGTGTGCTACCTCAGCTTAGCTCGGGTCCAGCAGGTCCAGCCACCTCCAGTGCCTGCATCGCTCAGTTCTGCACGCTACAGTCTCTGCTAAAGAGCATATGATAGGCTCCTTTTGGGTCTCACACACAGCCTAGAAGACTCACACTGTACCAGCAAAGCTGTTTGGGGCCACCCCTGGGAATTAGAGTTCTCAAAGAAAGGCACAATGATCAACCAGTCCACTGAAATGCATGTGCCAAAGGTCCCGCTCTGATTAGGATGACTGGCAAAAGATAAATTCAAGATTGATACTTAGGTGAGGTGAAATACAACCTGTGGAGCCTAGTCCTACAGACTGTGCAGAATGCTGGGAGGGACAGGACAGTGCGGGTATCTCTGCAGCAGACCATTTATGTTTTTTACCTAACTTTTTTCTTTTTTTTTTTTTCTTTTTTTGTTTACAGAGACAGAGAGAGAGTCAGAGAGAGGGATAGACAGGGACAGACAGACAGGAACGGAGAGAGATGAGAAGCATCAATCATCAGTTTTTCTTTGCGACACCTTAGCTGTTCATTGATTGCTTTCTCATATGTGCCTTGACCGTGGGCCTTCAGCAGACTGAGTAACCCCTTGCTCGAGCCAGCGACTTTGGGTCCAAGCTGGTGAGTTTTTGCTCAAACCAGATGAGCCCGTGCTCAAGCTGGTGAGCTCGGGGTCTCGAACCTGGGTCCTCTGCATCCCAGTCTGATGCTCTATCCACTACACCACTGCCTGGTCAGGCCTATTTTTTTTTTAAGTGAGAGAAGGGAAGATAGTGAGACAGACTGTTGCATGTGCCCCCACCAGGATCCACCTGGCAGCCCCTGTCTGGGGCATATGCTCAAATCAACCAAGCTATCTTAAGTGCCTGCGGCTGATGCATGAATCAACTGAGCCACTGGCTGTGAGAGGGAAAGAGAGAAAAGGAGGAAAGGGAGGGAAAAAAGCAAATGATCACTTCTCTTGTGTGCCCTGACCAGCGATTGAACTGGAAAGTCTGTACGCTGGACTGATGCTCTACTGAGCCAACCAGCCAAGGCCAGCCATCTCTTGATCAAGTCCCTAATGACCAATGCTCACCTTCAGTCCTAAATTTACATGAATCCTCAGTAACATTAAACACTAGCTAACATAATTTTCTTTTAAGTGAGAAGCAAGGAGACAGGGAGGCAGAGATACAGACTGTCACATAAACCCTGACCTGGATCCACCCGGCAAGCCCCAGATGCTCTGCCCATCTGGGGCCATTGCTTCATTGCTCAGCAACCAAGCTATTTCAGCACCATGGGGCTGAAGCCATGGGGCCCCAGATGCGAAGCCATGGGGCCATCCTTAGCACCTGGGGCCAACTTGCTCAAACCATTTAAACCATGTCTGCAGGAGGGGAAGAGAGAGACAGTGAGAGAAAAGGAAGATGGGAGGATTGGAGATGCAGATAGTCGCTTCTCCTGTATACCTTGACTGGGAATCAAACCTGGGACTTCCACAGGCCGGGCTGATGCTCTACCACTGAGCCAATGAAACAGGGCTACATAGCTTTTTAAGGTTAAGTCTTGTTTATTTTGTTCCAAGCCCATACATTCTTAATGTTTTGTCCAACCTGCCTGATTTTTCTTCTCTGCCTTTGCGGGATCCTTCCCCAGCAATACCAGCATCGTTTCACTCAAGACACCCATCCTAGAAGTTGTATGAAAATCATTTATCTCCAACAGGCTGACTCGTGTCTGGATTTTGTTCACTAAATACTTTGTTATTTTGTCAATATAAAATAGAAAGATTTAACTTGAATGCATATTGACTTTAAGAACCTCAATAACTCTTAATTTCCATCTTGCTAGATTCAAAATCCAAATTTCCCAGGAAAGAGAATCGGCAAGGCCCAGCTTGGGTCTTGCAACCATCCCTGGATTGGTTGGCTACTGCCTTAGAAACCACATGGTGCACAACAGCCATGACTGCCACCATTGGAAGCCCCAGCGGGCATGACTGAAAGAAGTAAGAACCAGGGGTTCTACCCAGGAGACTCTTCAGAGCTCAGAGCAAAGGCAAGGCCGCACTTAGATTTTTCCCCACAAACAACCTGCTCTTCAAGCATGGAAGTGCACACAGCCTTCACACTTTTATGTCATGCACAAATTTTTGTTGCCCCAGCTTGCTGGCATTGGGGCTGAGGAGGGTAGGAGATAAAGCAGGTGAGAGGATCTTTGACAATGAACAGATTATCTTCTCAAACGTGTTCTCTCTTGGATGATGTTGAGTTTTATTCATTCTCTTTCTCTGCAAGACAGCATTCTGCTTCTCCATAAGGATACCCTACAGACAATGGCTGAGAGGTCTAATGGGACTCACTGGGTTTGAGAAATGTTCCTTGTATGTCACTAGTACAAAGGCACAGGTTTGACTGATTGACACTATTCCCCTCCTAGTAGAAATACCCCCTTTATTTTTAAAAAATGGTTCCTTCCTCAGCCTGGTTCCAAGGAGATACCTCAGTCATGATACTCTGATCCTCACTCCTCCCATTGATTAATTCCATGGCTGGCTGAGTGAACCACGCTATCAATGTTCATTCTTCGACTGGTATATTCTTAATGGATCCTCAACTTTCTTCATGACAACAACATTTGAATGGTATGAGCCCCAGGGAGACCCTCAGTCACATTTCTGTCTTGTAATGAAGTGGGTCTGAGAGTGATGCTAAAATGCAGGGAAAACCGGAGATGAGAGACAGAAGGGGTGAGAGTCCTGACAGCGACTGCTTCCTGCACCCAGCTATTCATGAAGTTTTGCTGGGCCTCTTCTCTGCCTATGGTTTGGATACATAAGACACTATATTCCAACTTTCATCCTAAGCTACTTCGGTTTGGGTCTGGACTTTAAAAACTAAAAGGTTTGAATGTTGCAAAATCATCCATTGTGGAATTGAAGAATTCCAAACAATAGATCCTAATAGAGTGAGACCAAGTCACAGATGGGCAACAGGATGTCAAAAGCCTCAATTTCCTTCATTTCTTTTGGTAGCAGAGAAGTAGCTGGTCACCTCAAATGCAAATGCAGCCAGTGCCCACTCATGGCCCTTTAACAGTTCCAGCCCAGTGCTGCTAATACATGGCTTCAGCTCAGTCTGAAGTTCTTCACCTGAAAGTCTCCCAAAGTCTTCTGTGAACACAAGCAGAGGGTGAGCCGGGAGTGTGTTGGGTAGATAAAATGTATTATTATGCTCACTTTGTTAAAGTGGCGCTGCCCACGTGGAGGCCGTTGCCCAGGTGATATTAATGTGTGTCTCTCTGCGCAGGCAGAATCCTTGTAGCCTGGGGCTTGGTTTTGGGATTAAGCCTTTCCCACCCTTTTTGATGTGGGCAGTACAATCCAATCATGCCTCAGAGAAGTGATTTTGTAGTAGAGACTTCCTTATTTTGTATATTGGATTAAAGGTTATGGATCTACACTATAAAATGGGGGCAGAACAGGAGCTTACCCTGATGGGAGTGGGTTTTGGAGCCCAGTGTGTGTTTTTACTTGCCCGCCGGGTTAAGCTAGGATTAAAGACTATGGCCCACCAGTTTGTGGCTTCGTTGTTTCTTTACCGACTGTCAGAATCCAATGCGAACCTTCATGGGCTGGGCTGCTCTGATGGTGGCCCTGGCCATGGCCACTGGCTTTACAGAGTGTCAAGGAGATAGTACGTGAGAGCAGTAATGGCCACTTTGGCTCACCCCTTTCCAGCTGTGTATGTTGACTCTGATTTCCCTGTGGGCATGAGCCTCAGCCACCACACACAGTCACCTTCTTGGTATTGCTCCTTCCAGGAGAGCCTGTCCCTCCTTATCTCGCTTCCTTACTGGTGTTTACAGAGATAACCTTGTGCTCACAATCCTTGCTTCAGGCTCTGCTCCAGGGAAGACTGCAACTAAGACAACAGATAGCAGGTTTTTCTCTTGCATTCCAACTGTTTGCCTCCCTGCAGACTACTAGAGATGCCACAAATTTTTTGACGTTTGCTCCAATAGGGATATGAGGTTTATATTATGATACCCTTCAATCTGAGGAGACCCTGAGATTGTTTCGAATAATAAAATATAGCCCAAGTGATCTGTGCTGGGTCTGGCAGCAGAGGTCAGGTGACATCACCGTGCCCTCACTGCAGAGGGCGCTGGGAAGAACATATGGTATTTTCCACCTACATAAGAGAAGCCAGATCCTGCCACTGTAAGTGGAGGATTCTCAAAGTATAGCAAGGTTGTTCAGATGCCAGAAAGCCAAAAAGGATAACAAATTCACTGTGAGAAAATTCCTCAACTGGAGAAGTCTGCTCAGTGCTCTCTCAGACAGAGCTCTGAAGGTCAGAAAGCAAAGAAAATCTTCCCAGAGAGCAGAATAAGAGCAGCTGGATAACCTGGCCAGGCAGTCAAAGAACTAGAAAAATACAAAATAAATTCATCATCAACTTTACTGTTCCTATCCAAAATATGCAAAAAAAAATTACCCTGGACTGAAAGGAAGGTTTTTTATCATACTCAAGTTCCTTGTATTTGAAAGAATAAACTTAGATGTAGCTCATGTTCCTGGCTCCAGTCCTCCAAGAGTCCCAGCTTGGTTCTGTGAACCAGTCAACTCCCCTGGTGGTCAAATAAGTTTGTAAATTGATATATATTTTTACTCACTTATAGTTTGCATTGTGTATGGGGGGGACAGGCTATAAGCAGGCTGGGTCGTTATAGCCTGAGGCTTAGTTTTAAGACTAAGCTTTTCCCTACACCCTTGACTATTGCATGATGTGGGTGGTGCATTCTTATGAGGAATCCCATCATGCCTCAGATAAGTGACTTTGTTTCAGAGACTTCCTTGTTTGTATATTGGATTAAAGGTTTGGATTTCTACACTATAAAATAGGGGCAGACTGGGAGCTTTCTCTCTCAGTTCCTGAAATTAGCATTAGAGAGGAGAGCAGAGAAAGGCCACGTGGAGGAGAGGGGAAGCAGCCAAGATGGTGGAGTGCTGAAGGAGAAGCCAGTTAGTGTAGAGTTTGTGCAGAGAGAAGGAGATGAGGAACAGAGGTGAATAAAGCTGGTGAGGTAGGAACCTTTGAATCTAGGAAACTCAGATAAGTCAGTGGCTTTGGGAGCCCTGACTGGAAAGGGAAGTGTTTCCCAATGTGTGTTTTTACTTGCCTGCCAAGTGAAAGCTAGGATTAAAGCTAATGGCCCACCAGTTCTTGGGCTCCATTATTTCATTACCGTCTGTCTGAATCAAATGCAAACTTGCATGGGCCAGGCGGCTGTGATGGTGGCCGTGCCTACTGGCTCTATGTTAGATTCAGGGAGGTGTGCTGTGGCTGCCAGAGTGTAACTATTGAAGGAGCAGAAACAGGGAGTGCTGAAGTGCTGTGGCTGCCAGAATGTAACTATTGAAGGAGCAGGAACAGAGAGTGCTGATAGGGCCCCTGTGAGGCTGAGAACAAAGAAGGTCAGAGACCCTTATCAGAAGTTTATGTTTGAAATTCACCACTAAGCTAAACCCGGCCCCTGTTGCTATGCCGGCCCCTGTTACTATGCTGTGTGTGACCTCCCTAGCAAATAGCTAACTGCCACATCTGCTTCTGTATAATGCTTGCTCACTTAGGATATATAAGGACCTAGCTGTAAGCGCCAGGTGTGACTCTTGTTTGCAGCTCCTTGTGAGTACAGTGTCTCCAGACATCTTGGGAGTTTGCCCCTGCACAGGTTAAACTGGCCAATAAAGTACCATCTACACTCCTGAAAGTCTCCAACGTTTGTTCTCGCACCCTGTGGATGCAACACTTTACATCCCCTTTTGGAGTAACCCAGATTTCTGCCACTTGCAATTAAATTAATTATGACTCTGAGACTAAACAATGTTGCCTTAGGCAGAATTCACTTGTACCTTTTAGAATCCTCATTAAGATAAAAAGTTTTCAGAATCAATGTGTCAGTTAGCTTTTGCTGTATAACAAACTTCCTAACTATGTCATGACTTAAAACAGTAAGTGTCTATTGTTGCTCGTGAGTCGAGGTGTCCATGAACAACTCTGCTGACCTGTTCAGGACTGGCTGGGCTCATCCCATGTCTGAGGAATGCTGATAGGATGGCTGGAATTTGACTGGTTTAAGATGACATCAGGTTGTTGGTTGGCTGCCAGTTGGGTGAAGGGAGTGAGTGGGCCTCATTCTCCAGCAAGCTAACCTAAGCTTGTTCACACAGCAGTTTAGTACATTTCAAAAAGAAAGCATGGAACCATATAAGGCTGGTAACTGGCTCCTTGTTACTTCCACGAAATTCTCTTGGCCAAAGCTGGTTGCAAAGCCAACCTAGGGTCAGTGAATCTGGAATTAAACTCTGATGAGAAAAGGTGGCTGCCTTTGCAATCTACTACAACTGAAAAACCAAGTGAATAAGGCACTATAGTCTGCACTGGCGACATGTGGTTCCCTGAGAACCTTCTCAAGGCTCTGAAGGAAAGATTATAGAATCTTTTTATTTTTTGTAATATAAAACCCTTGCTCTCAAATCCAGGTATTATAAGATTTATTTCTCTAGTACCAACAGTGATAAGAATGACTACATTATGCCCAAATTACCCAACAATAACAACATAACTGCAAAGTAAAATAAACAAGAAAGAAAAGAGGGAGAGAAATCAGGCCAGCACAAGCCAGATTGGCAAGATGAAAATGGTAGCAAATATTGAAACAACTTCCTCAAATTTTATGAAGTTTGACATTTATTAGAATCTTCCTGTTGCCGAATAACCTCACTCAAGCGCATGCACGAGGGAAAACGTGAGCCTGGCTGACAGGAGTGGGTTCAGGGGAATGGCTACGTGAAGCCAGTCTGCTGAGGGAATGCTGGGAGGCTTCCACCCTCACTCACACCCAGAATGTTACTCTTTCCAGCTTTGTACACATCTGTGTGAGGTCAGTTCCCTCCAGTTATATGGATTAACTGATTTCAGGGCTAGAGCTAAATAAAGCAGCCATGAGGACTTCCCTGCTTCCAGAACCAGCAGGGCTCTCCCTGACAGTGTGCTCACATGGTACAGCTGGGAACCATGAACCCGGAAACTGTGAAAGCCAGGTGCAACCCCAGTCTCCCGCCACGTAAAGCATTTCACAGACTTGGTCATAAGGAAAAACACCAATGGGGAACTTTCCATTCTGACTTTCCTCTTGAGCCCTTAAAACCCTAGATTAAGATTAAGAACATACAAAACCAGTGATCACAACGGTTTTCAAACACAGCTAATTTGTCCCCAACATCACCCATTAATTTAATATTTTTACTGCTTAATGCTAGGACCTACTTTAAAAGGTTTTATAATATTCACTCCTGGCATACGGATTCAGTTAATGCTATTTCTACATCATAGAGCAGGGGTCTCAAACTCAACTCAGCATGTGGGCCGCAGAGCAAGATCACAGCCATTCGGCAAGCCGCACTAGGTCTACAAAAGGCAACTGTTACGCAACACTTTTCTCACTGCAGTTGAAAACAAAAAAAAAATCAGTACAACAAGCACAATCGTACATGCAGTTTACTCAGTGTCACAAAATGACCAGAAATTGTAGTTCGCATCACAACTGCTGTTAACTAAGCTAATATCTAGCTAGGATGCTAGAGAAATGAAAAATACAAGTAGGCCCCTAGGCTTACTTAATTTTATCCAAAATATTTTGAACTTTGTGGATTAGTCTGCAGGCTGCACAAAATTGTTTGGCGGGCCGCATGCGGCCTGCAGGCCGCAAGTTTGAGACCCCTGTCATAGAGTATCTTCTGTATGAGTACTCAAAGGAAAACTTTCTCTGTAAATGTAATACCAGAATATCTAGGCTTTCCCTAAGCAACTGTTAGTTTATCTCTCATGGACACTGAGGCACATGGAGTGGACATTTGTAGGTAGAGCGCAGAGTGCATTCCTAGCAGCTGTGGCTGATGCAATGCTGTGAGAATACTCCAGCACCTGAATTCCAGGGTCAGTGAATCTGGAATTAAACTCTGATGAGAAAAGGTGGCTGCCTTTGCAATCTACTACAACTGAAAAACCAAGTGAATAAGGCACTATAGTCTGCACTGGTGACATGTGGTTCCCTGAGAACCTTCTCAAGGCTCTGAAGGAAAGATTATAGAATCTATAATCTAACACGCCTATAGGGTGTTACAGTGTGTTCCTCAAAGCCCGCTATAAGGAAATGACTTAGTGCCAACCAGGCAGCTCCCTGACCTTTTCAGCCATTGGCTTTGAGGAACACACTGTAACACCCTATAGGCTGAATCTGTGTATATAAGCTAGCTTGCTTCCTGAATAAAGTGGATCTGTGTCACTGAACCTGGTCTCTGGAGTTGGGTTTTTGCATCTCCATTGTCCTCACCCCCGGTGGGCCTTGTCCACAACTAGCACCCAGACAGGGACCCAACCAGCATCCAAGGGACTGGTGAGTGACCCTCTGCAATGGGAAAACTTCTCCCTCACTCCTGAGCCCTGCAGGCTTGAGCCCTGCATGCCCTATTGCACAGTAGGCAAGTTAAAGTTAGTGAAAAGGATCTTTGTACTTACTGGGAGATTCTCTCTGGTTTCAATCCCTGGCTTGGGGATGCACCTCTCTGGGACCCGAACACTTGGGCCTGAGCTCTCCAACGCATCTGTT
The DNA here is from genome assembly GCF_036850765.1 of Saccopteryx bilineata. Classification (NCBI taxonomy): domain Eukaryota; kingdom Metazoa; phylum Chordata; class Mammalia; order Chiroptera; family Emballonuridae; genus Saccopteryx; species Saccopteryx bilineata. The sequence goes on from NC_089495.1 coordinate 164,550,219, forward strand.
TGGCCAAAGTACATAAAGGACAGACCTTCCCTCTCGGCCTCACTCCTGTCCTGCTAGCAATACATGCCTGCCTGACCGGTGCTCCTGCTGAGGACCCTCCGCTGGTTCCTAAGATCCTACAGGCTACTCCTTTTTCAAAGGAGCCCCTACCCCCATGTTTGCCTCCCCCTGCAGAGGAAGAAGGTAATTGGGCCTCACCTGGAGAGGTGCTCATAAGTGTTGTATTCACTCTCGGTTGTTTAACTTTTGATTCTGATGGCGTAACTCCTGCTTATGGACATTGGGGAGGCCTTTGTGTCCAACTGACCCTGTTGCTGTTGGTGCGCTGGAGGGACCCGGCCTGGCTCAGTGGTGGGGACCATACCCTCTTCTAACACAAGGGAGAGGTTGTGCTTCTTTTTTTCCAGAGGGCAGCCCATATCCAATTTGGATCCCAGGAAGAAACATGCGGCCACTCCTGGTATCCCAAGATGACCCCTCCGATGAGCCCCTGACCCAGGAGGTGGCAAACCTCGCCCTTGATGAATGGCTGCCTGGAGGAGGTCCTCAGCACTCCAGGAGAGGGCCTTATGGCCAGCATGCATGCCCCATCACCTGGGGGGCTTTAGCAGAGTAAGCCCAGAGAATGGTCCTGAATGGGCCCCCAGGCCCTGGTATAATAACCACTAGCTCCCAGATGCAGGTGGACCCCCACATCTGGGCTGCTTTTCCCCACCCTGTCATTATCCTGCCCATAGAGACAAAAGCAGCAAACTATCAATCATCAAGTCCAACTGGCCCTAATTAAAAGAGAAGGGGGAAATGTAGGTAGAGCGCAGAGCACATTCCTAGCAGCTGTGGCTGATGCAATGCTGTGAGAATACTCCAGCACCTGAAACCCTCCTAGGCACACCCAGGAGGGAGCTTGCCCTCTATAAGGAAGTGACTCAGCACCAACCATGCATGAACTTTTCAGCCATTGGCTGTGAAGGACATGCTGTAACACCCTATAGGCTAAACCTGTGTATATAAGCTAGCTTGCTTCCTGAATAAAGCGGATCTGTGTCACTGAACCTGGTTATGGAGTCAGTTCTCTGCATCTCCGTCGTCCTCACCCCCGGTGGGCCTTGTCCACAGACATTGTTCCTAATGGGTGGCTTACTGGAAAGCTCAGAGTCAAATGTCCATCTCTAATAATTAAGCAGCCATCTGTGAACCGACCACACCCCTAGTTTTAGCTTTGTCTTCTTTTGCCCTTATCTAAATGTCATCACTTCATTAAAAATATGTGTAATTTTTATGAGTTTTTAAACTCTAATCATTAGAATAAACTAAGTAGAAATGTCTTATTATGAGGACAAAATCTTTGAATAAGGACATTAGCTACTACCACATGCTGTGATTGAAATCACAAATCATAGAAGTCCACTTTTGATATACAAATACACTCATGTAACACGCACCCCTATCATATATAGGATGTGCTCACATCCTTACAGTGTTCCCTAACTTGACCTTGGGAGGCAGTAAGACTTTTATCAGCTGTTACTCCCTGGAAACACAGCCCAACAAACCTGGGCACTGTTTTCTCCTGGCAGAAAGAAAAATATCATTCTCTGGGCACAGTTGTCATAGAGATACAGGGCATTGTGCAAAACCTGCCTGGTGCAGCATCAAGAGCACAACAGATCGTCCCATTTTTTGGAAGTATATTCGAACTCCTTTCAAAACAGTCCACCTACCTGACCTAAGTTTTACGTCTATAAACAGTTTTCTCTAAATGTACCTATCGTGCCTTCTAGGTCACTCACTAACCACAGTGACTCTGTCATCTTGCTCATGAGGTAAGAGCGGTTGGGACATCACTGGAAGATTACACTGGATGGGATGTATCTGCAGGTGAATCTCCAGATGCACTTGCTGTTTGGAAATTAGTCAAACTCACCAGAAACATGCTGGACATTCAGTAAACAACTGAAAACTTGGCAGCAGAAACAGTCTTGAGGGCTGCCACAATCTGATGTCTAGTAGCACAGAATCCCACCCCACCCCCTACCCCCTGACGCCTGCTCCTGACTAGAGGACACAGGCTCCCAGAAAAGTATCAGACGTGTCCTTCCTGTCAAATTTGACTGTTTCTGTGGGTAAAGGTGGGTAAGTGTACATAATAAATATAACATTTTATAAGATTTTGCCTGATCCTAAGCAGTTCAGCAGACAGGTTTTCTGTGCAATAAATTGGACAGAATCTAACAAAGCCCAAACCCGATTCCTTAACAGCCAGGGGGAAAAGGGGTTTCTGTCATGAGCAGCACACATAAAGTACTTAAGAAAAAGTCAATTGTTTCTCTGAAGCCTCTCAGGGAGCATCTGCTTGTCACCTTTCTAGCTTCAAGAAGCTTGTGGCTCCTGTCTCCTCCCATAAAGACCTTGTGACTGCATCAATTCCTTCTGGATAATCGAGTATAACCTCTGCGGTTGAAGACCCTGAATTTAACACACCTACAAGACCCCTTTTGCTATATGAGGTAGCATGTTCACAGGTTCTGCCAATTATAATGTGGGCATCTTTGAGGACATTATTTTGCCTCCTCACACTCATTTTTAGCTCCATCTTTGTCTTCCATTGCTCTGCCCCCTACCTTGGAAGGCTGCAGTTAGGAAGAAGGCATCTTAATTCCCTGGTGGGACACCTTGGCCACTGGTGATTAGATCAAAGGTAGGCCTCCAGCTCAGCTAGTCAAACATTGCTTGGAGGGTTTGGGATGGGACAGAGATCCCACTGTCTGACTGTGCAGAACTGAGCTGAAGTCTCCCACGGACTTGGTATGAAATTGTGGACTAGGAGATTATGGGGGAGCTCTGGTATGGTTCAGAGAGGAAGTGTGCAGAAAGAAGGAAATCAGACAGGTACAGACAAGCGAGGATGTGGCCAAAAGGTGCCCAGGAAGAGGGTATGAATGATGACCCTGTTCCCAGAAACCCCATCAAACTTCTTATCTGCTCTGTTCTCGAGTTGTATATTGAATTAATACAACTAATCTGCTTAAAATTTGAGTTTCTGTTATACACCTCAAAAATCTATACAGCTTTGATACACAAATTTTTTATAACTTTATATTATTTATTTATTTATTATTTATTTTTTATTTATTTTTTAGTGAGAGGAGGGGAGGCAGAGAGACAGATTCCCTCATGTGTCCCCACTGGGACCCACCTGGTAAGTCCAGGAGGGGGACTTGCTTGCCTATCTGAGGCCATTGCTCCATTGCTCAGCAACTAAGCCAGTTTTTTAGTGCCTGAGGTGGAGATCACAGAGCTATCCTCAGCACCCGAGGCTAACCTACTCGAAACAAGCAAATCATGGCTGTGAGGGGCGGGAGGAGAAAGGGGAGGTGTGGAAGAGCAGATGGTCGCTTCTCCCGTGTGCCTTGACCTAGAATCGACCCCAGGATATCCACACCCAGGAGGGAGCTCGCCCTCTATAAGGAAGTGACTCAGCACCAACCATGCATGAACTTTTCAGCCATTGGCTGTGAAGGACGTGCTGTAACACCCTATAGGCTAAACCTGTGTATATAAGGCTGGGCCAACACTTTACCACAGAGCCAACCAGCTGGGGCAATGTTTTTTAAGAAATACTGTAAATGCATTTCTCTTATGATTTTCTTAATAACATTTTCATTAAAAAAACACATTTATTTTATTGATTTTAGATAGAGAGTTAGGGAAAGAGAGACAGAAACATCGATCTGTTTTCGTATGTGACCTGACCCAGAATCAAACCAGCAACCTCTGTGCTTCAAGATAACACTCGAACCAACCAAGCCATTCAGCCATGGCTCATTTTCTTTTTTTCTAACTTACTTTGTTGTAAGAATATAACATACAAAATATGTGTTAAGTGTTTACATTATTGGCAGACAATTGCTATTAGTGAACAATTGCTATTAGTAGTTAACTTTGGGGGGAGTATAAACTTATAATAATATTTTCAGCTGCACAGGGCACTGGAGGAGAGCCCCACCACTGCACTGTTCAAGTGACAACTGTGCTGCCTTAAACTGGGACATGGCCAGAGAGAGCAGAAGGAGATAGTTCAAGTGAGTTAAATTTTAAAATTTCAAAACTATTACTAGATAATGTCTGAAGATTACTTTAAGATGAATGAAATAGCAGAACAGGCTGCTAGTCTAGCAAGACTCAACACAAAGAGTTGCAAAGTTTGGAATGAGAAATTGAGACATTCAGGTGACTATGTTTTCCACTGTATACTTTGCACATTTTTATTTATTTTTACCATATGTGTATTACTTTAACAAATATTAAGCCATTATAAAATTTACAATTACTTCTTACATAAAAATTGTGGTATCCCTGGCCCATTGGCTTAGTGGTAGAGCACTGGCCCAGCGTGTGGATGTTCAGGGTTTGATTCCTGGGCAGGGCACACAGGAGATGTGACCATCTGCTTCTCCACTTCTCCCACTTTTCTCTCTCTCTTTTCCCCTCCTGCAGTCATGGCTTGATTAGTTTGAGCGAGTTGGTCCCAGGCGTTGAAGATGGCTTCATGGCCTCCACATCAGATGCTAAAAAAAATGGCTCCAGTTGCTGAGCGATGGAGCAGTGGCCCCAGATGAGCAGAGCATCACCCTCTAGTGGGCTTGCCAGGTGGATACCAGTCAGCGCACATGTAGTATTCTGTCTCTCTGCCTCCCCTCCTCTCACTAAAAAAAATTATGGTATTTTTACACTACTCACATTTCTCAATATTTCAGCTGGCTGATCTCAAACATTTGACAATCTTGTTGCTGTCTGGCACCATGTGGACTCCTTCTGTAGCCATTATTCCAAGATTTCTTGGCCTCTAATCACTGTATAGCTAAAATCAGACATGTTGACCTTTCAGATCCTGAAAGGAAAGTGACAACTATCACCTGTTTGAATTCCTATAGGAAAAATTAATATAAATGACAGTGACAGTCACTGCTCATATGATGGTTTCCCAAAATTATTGATGAGGGGGGAAGGACCACTATACATCAGCCCCTATAAGAGTTAAGAGCTATCTCTGCTATTGGCTTAATGGCAAGGTTATTTAGCTTTACTTTTGTGCAGGCCAAGTGTATTATATGATTATTTAAAACCATTTATGCCACTCATGTATCAGAAATATTAAATCAGAGTGTCATTGTGATGTTGTGGTGAGTGTTTATCTCCACAACAACCAGCCTGTCAGAAGAGTTTCCACCAAGCTATCAGTCAGCACTCCTGGAAGCTAATTTAAATTCAAAAACAAAACTTGCCACATACAATTATTTAAATAAACACAAGAAGATACAAAACAGTTTGTTGACTAAAATTAGTTTATACAATTAAAGACATCTTATCCTCCAGATGAAGAAACAGGTCAGAATCTGCACGTGTGTGGAAGCAGCAATGTGTTCTCAAAAAAGTTGAGAGAATTAGATTTGAGGTAAACAAACAAACAACAAACCTGGAAGTGGTAAATTGTACAGCTGTTGGTGATCACCTGAGGGCTGATTTTAGGGATAGAAAATACATTACCCACTGTACCCAAGGGCAGAACCAGACTTGATGGAAGGCTCAATTGGAAGCTAATATTTCTAACAGAGGTATTCACCATGACTTTGGGGACTCCTGAGAAGTCAGGTGACCTTGAAGAAAAGAGCAGAGGTGAAGTAGAGTCAGGAAAAGATGCACTAGGACACATCCATCTCCTTGTCTCCCCTCATTCCAACCTGGAAACTAGCCAGGAGCTATGATCCCTGCCTGGGAATGGCAGATGTGCTGGAACTCTCAAGAACTATTTAGAATATCTAAGCACCACACATTATTCACTCCCTTTGATTTCTAATACTCTTGGGTCTGGATCTGCCCCCATCTCAACACACCAGACACATAAAAAAACAGATACATTATAGAATTAACTCACTCTTCTAAGAAGACTTTCCTTAAACTTTCATTGGGGAAAAAATTTGCAACTTTCAGCCCGCTTGCAGGTTTACAGTGTTGGCTTTGTTCCCCTGAGCCATAAGTTCCTCAAAAGCGGGATCTATGGATTATTTATGCAACTCTTCCTAGCGCTAGATCAGCACCAGGCACAGCTATGCAGAGTGCTTCCCTTCATGAAAAGGTATATGAGAAATGCACAGCTGGTTCTGCAAAAGGTGGCCACTGTCAAAGTGCAACTGCCTTGGTTCTGGTCAAGTGGGCTACGGCAGGGTGTAGAGCACTGTACGTGCCCCCTCTGTGCCAGTTTCTCAGCATGGACCCAACACCAGTAGCACAGCTTTTGTCTGAGATGGCCATTTCCTTCTTACTTTTCCTGACGAGACAAATAAAAAGGGCATGCTACTCTGCTCTGTATTAAGTGCTGCGAACTTGTATGCATGCCGACTCAGGAGTGCAACGGATACCTTCCTCTCCTTTGTTCATCATTTTTGATCCTCTTCTTGACATTTAACAGAAGGTAAGCTGATTGACAGTTGGTTGAGGGAGGACACTTACATTTTATTCTCCTTACCAACACAGTACACTAGGCCTCATGTTGGAGCATCCTGTGTGTTTTATGTCTAGAGATTCAGGAAGCATTTGCAGGGCAGAGAAGCAGCAAGATCCCTGGAACACGGAGGACCACCCAAGAGAGTCTAATCCTAGGGCAGGACTTATCTGGGGTTGTATCTCTTCAGTCACTTTATTGGGAAAGTCTCTTGTGATTAAAATTGTGGCCCTGAATTATGACTTCTCCTCCTTTAGAGATACGGGGTTTAGGAGCTTTCACCTTGAATGTGTACTCAACAGAATGCAATGCGAAGGCTTCCAACGGAAGGTGAAGAGGGCAGGAAGCTCTCCCCGGTTCTCTCGATACTCCCATGGGGGAAGCCAGTGGCCCATAAGAAGTCCAGTTTCCCTGAGTCCTCCCTGCTGGAGAGGCCTCGAGATACGTCAGCTTTGTGAATGAGCTGTTTTGGATGTGCGGCCCAGGCGGAACCTCCCGGGACTGCGGGTCCAGCCGAGGCTCCCCACAACAGCCTGAGAAGCCTGCCCAAGAACAGCTTGCCTCGCCGTCCTGAATCCTGACTCCCAAAACCATTAGCACGGTTAGTGCTGCTTTAAACTGCTGACTTTTGGGACAATTCATTATGCATCAGTAGTCATCAGATACCTCTCAGTCCAACAGAGTTACTAGGAAAAGCTCCCGTATTCATACGTGGGTGGTCTGACCCCTGTATTATCACATAACCCTAACTTCCTCGAGTCCATTGTATGGCTCACAGAAGTAACCAGACGAAAGCACTCTGTACAGTAACACTGTAAATGTCATTGCAAGTATGTCAGAGAAAAATACCGTTCAAAGGCAAGTAATAATCGCTATTATAACTACTGAATTTTTTACACAGTAAGCTTAGAAAAATACTCTTACTGTGATGGCATTACTAGCAACTGGTGGAGAGAGATGTGCTCTGCCTTTGGCAGCGTGGCAGAGTGCGAGCTGCCTCCTTCACCGTCCACCTACCCCCTTTCCACCCCGGCTCTTACTCTCGGTCCTGCCTCTGCCTCAGAGCATCCATCTTTACACCCCGTTTCCTCTGGCCCTGTTGCTTCTCTGGGGTTCTGAGGGGATGAGCTGTGTACCTTTGCTGGTGAAATTGACCTGTGTGACACAGGTGAACAGAGAGGGCCAGAAGGAGCCAGGTCCCACCTGGTAATATCAGGAGTTCTCCTCTTGAGGAAACTTCTGCTGGGATTATTATCTCCGTGATGAGCTGCTTCCACTCAATGCTGAGGCTCACCGCTTGCTTTGTGAGTCTCAAAGCTTCAGGCGGTGGAGGAAATAATCAGTTGCTGACGATGCAATCCAAAGAATGAGGGGGAAAGTGCGGAGAAAGACAATTCCCTCATTATTTTAACTGTCCCCGCACTTCTCCCAATTGCGCAGTAAGTCATGTGGTTTCCTAGGTGACACGACAGCACAAGGCCTTGGAATGACTTAATTTCAAGCTACCTTTGAAAGCAGGTCCTCTGAGGAACAGATATTTGCTTTATGCTGCTGCAATTAAAGAAGCTAATTTCAATTTTAAAGTACACAAGATATATGCAAGTTAATAGCTCTGCAGCATTTGGCCTCCAAACAGAATAAGAAGCTTATTCAGCTTTAATAACCTGTGGGACAAATGTAGCATTTATATAAATTGGAAACCTTGATCTTAACTGATTTTTTATACAATTGCTTCCTGATGCTTATCGTAAATCCTGTAAAGGTTCACACTTTTTATTGGTTCTGCATCTGACTGTCATTTATTTTGGGTGTCATAAAGAGAAAAATACATTAGAAAAGGTGTCTCATGGGACAGCCTTACAAGATGAAGACTGAGTGTGCATCACACACTGGGCTGTGACTCTCTGGTCCCAGTGCCATTCTCAGCGCCCAGTGGCTTTGCTTCCTTGTACAGAGTGCACCTGGTGCAGGTGACAACATAAGAATTCCTCTGTAGCATCCTAATCTGATCTCCTGCAGTTGACAAGTGGCTGCACTCCTCTTGCAGATCCCTTGCCTACTTCCTTGCAAGTGTGTGGTACATTAATAGGAAGGCCTGGGAGCTGTAGATAGGACCCAGTGTGGCTCCTTGCAACGCACATGCCCCTGAGGGATGTCCAGCAGTGACACGCTTGCCATGAACACTACACTGTATCCAAGAAGACAACTTCGGCAATGGCTCTGTGACTGCTCAAAGATGTTCTTCTGCTCCATATCTATGTTTGACCAGCATACAGACCAAAAGACTTCCACAAAGAATCTCACCTTGGGTAGAAACAGAATGAGAACATGGGTGCAACAAACATTGTATAAAGGGAGCATCCAGGGATCTGGATGGGAATCTCAGATCCTTTCTTACGCCCAGTGTGGGTCTCCTCCAGGGCACCTCATGAGGTGGGCTGAGGCTGTGGAGACTGTGCCACCACCCTGAGGCTCTCCCCCCAATCCTGACCCCACTTTCCTCTCACAAGTGTCATATCTGCATAGCAGAGCCCTTCTCACCCAATCTACTTGTCCTCCCCAAATTCCCTTCCACAGGCATTATCCTCTAGAAACTGCTGGTACATCTGTCTCTCAAGGTCTGCTGTCTGAGGACCCAAACGACATTTTGGAAAGTGATATAGAGAAAAAAGGAAGCCAGTCAGTGAACAGGTCACTGCTATGGCCAACTCATGTACAATCTGGGGGCTTCTGGAAGATGATGTGAAACTTGTCTTAGACTTGCCTGAATACGTTAGGAAAAGGAGCTTTATCTCCCTTCTCCATCCTCCATTCAACATGGCTGAAGGGGACCTATAATGCTGGTGGCCAAGGTCAGGCAGTTTCACACTGGAATCAGGCAGATGGTAGAGGAACTGTGGAGTGGAAAGTGTTAGCCCATTTCCGTTTAATAGATTCTCACAACGGTGGATGAGCAAACAGGCAGGGGAAAACCTCTTCTCATGGCAGAAGGTGAACAAACACCAAAACAACCCCTCAGAGTGGTGGGCAAGCAATCCACGCAAAAACTGCCCTGAGGGAAAGCACCCATAGCCTTACATAGACCATACACACGTGGCTTTGCCAAGTGCTCACACATTAATCATGCAAAGTGCAAGGGAGCAAGCCTAACACAGCTGCTTTCCCAACAGCTCCTGCAGCGTTGAGTGCTGGGACCTTCAGACAGTCTCATGGGAGCATGGGAGCACTCTCAGTGGGAGTCGCAGGGGCAGAGAGCAAGACTCCATGGGAGGCTCTGAGAACAGTGAGTGTCCAGAAAAGGTGACCTTGGAGAGCATCTGCTACAACTGTTTACTGTGTCTATTCAGTGTCAAAGCGGAAGAACAGCCAGGTGAGGGTGAGGGCTTCTGAGCACCACTTCTGAGGAATCGCCCCATGCTACCACATTGCACCCCGTGTCCTCATGGCTTCTGGTTCTCTGCTGGACCCTCACCTCTGCTGCCAACTGCTAACTCACTGAGTGCTTTCACCTGTGTTATCACACATGCGGCTTATGAAGTGACTCCAATTTTCCATTCTCTTCATTGAAGACATTTTCAACCTTCCGTCTTGGAAAAGAACAGGCTTATTAGAAGTCATGATAAACACAAAATTTCACAACCTAACTAAGAGAACAATCAGAAGAAAGCAGCAGGTTTTAGTGGGAAACACGTAAGAATTGCAGACCAAAGTCAGGGATGAACGTGGAACTAATAGGCAAGAGCCTACTTGCCGATGGCAGCTCTGCTGCTTTGCCAGAGGATGGGCAGATGGTCAACAAGACTGCCGACCGCTGCACAGAAAGCCTCAGAGAAGGAGAAAGGAAACACAGACCCCACACATCCAAAGTGCCCATATTTACTGACCCAAATGACTGAAGCACATATAACCATGTGGGGGAACTTGAGGAGATTTTAGTTGACTCTGCCACCTTGGCCCTGCCCAACCTAACCACAGCCATCACCAACAAGGAACAAGTTCTCAGCCACCAACGGGCCGGCCAAGAAGGGGACACAATATTAGAAATTCCCTTCTCATGCACATCAGCGGGGACAGGCTGCTCCCCTGTCCCATCCGCCAAGGCTTTGGAAACTACCGCCTTTGCCCAGTTCTCGGTCCCTGAGAAAGCTCTAAGGAGTTTCAAGCTCTCCAGGACCTTGCACTGAGAGTGAACCTCATCTCGCTCCCTCGTACCCAGGAGTCCACAAGCAGGGACTCAGATGTTTGCCCAGCTCCTGCCCACCCTGTTTCTTCAATGGTCTGCCCCTGTCTGGAGCCTACCTGCTCTTATTAAGTTTGTTGCCTGGGTTTTCTCTAATCCTCCTTAGTTTCTGCTCTTTCAGAAGAATATTTTCAGATTCGGCATGTCTTTAAATTATTTTTTGTATGAAAAGTAATCTAAACACATCAAAGGAAAAAATCCTAAATCTGCTTTGATTTCGGCTCCTCTTAAAGTAAAACCTGAGCTAAGGACTTGGGCACAGGTGCTTAATGAAAGGGTCCTCAGGAAGCACAAGAAAGAAAATGAAGACAGCATCCAGAGTGTGTTATTTCCATACAGTGGAACATTATTCAGCATTTAAAAGGATGGAAATTCTGATAAATGCTACATTGTGGATGAACCTGGAGGCCACAATGCTGAGTGGGGTGAGCCAGTCATTAAAGTGTCTGATTGCACTGTATGAGGAAGCAAGAGTAGTCACATTCACAGAGACAGGAAGTGTAACCATGGTTACCAGAGGCTGGGGGAGGGAGAATAGAAGTTGTTTCATGGAGGCAGGGATTCAGTTTAGGAAGATTAAAAAATTTTATTTGAGCCTGACCTGTGGTGGCGCAGTGGATAAAAGCATCAACCTGGAAATGCTGAGGTTGCTGGTTCGAAACCCTGGGCTTGCCTTGTCAAGGCACATATGGGAGTTGATGCTTCCAGCTCCTCCCCCCATCTCTCCTCTCTCTCTCTCTCTCTCTGTTTCTGTCTCTCCCTCTCCTCTCTAAAATGAATAAATAAATTTAAAAAAAATTTATTTGAAATAAATGGTGATGATAGTTGCCCAACAACATGAATATACTTACTGCCACTAAACTGTACACTTAAAAATGGTTTCAGTGATACATTTTGTTATGTTTATTTTAATACAATATAAAAATTGATATCTTAATACAATATAAAAAATTAGTGAACTAATGGCCGTTCTTGTGCTTTCTGTCTCAGGCATCAAATATTAGTTGTTATATATACCTGTTGATTTGCCAGTATGTAAGAACAATTTAGGCAAATGCTACTTTTCACTGGTTTCATTGTTCATAACCAACTCTGCACTCTCATATCTTTCTCATTCTCTTATATCAAAACTATTTCTACAACACCAACTTCTTCAACTTTTTTAACAAAAGACAAATTCAATGCAATGTCTATTAAAATACCAGTGACATATTTCACAGAAGTAGAACAAATATTCTAAAACTTTATTTAGAACCAGAAAAGACCCTGCCTAGCTTCACAACTAACATAATGCTGAAAATAAAGACTAGATCTTTTTCTCTAAGTTGGGATCAAAACAGGAGCATGTGCTCTCCACTTTTATTCATTGAAATAATAGAAGTTCTAGCTACTGCAATAAGTCAAGAAAAAAATAAATAAAAGGCATAATGAGTTGAAATAAAGGATTAAAACTATCCCTGTATGCAGATAATATGATTGGCTACATAGAAAATCACAGGGAATCTACAGAACAAACATAAAAAGAAAAACTATCAAGGGAGCTGAGCAAGGTTGCAAAATACAAGATCATAAAAGCAAAAATGAACCGTACTAACAAGGAGCAATGTGAAAACCAAAATTAAATACAAGGTCATTTATAATAACTTCAGAGAGAAGGGAAAACATAGATATAAACAACAAAAATTGTCCAGAATATGTACTCTAAAAGTTACAAATATATTGGGAAAGAAATTAGAGCTAAAAAAAAAAAATGGAGAAATATGTCATGTTCATGGATTGAAAGATTTGACATGATAAAAATGTTAATTCTCACCAACTAAATCTACGGTTTTAATGTAATTCCTATCAAAATTCCAGCAGTGTTTTAAACAGCATTATCAATATAGCCCTGTGCTTGTTATACAATGGGATATGCTCCAAGAAAGTTGTGGTTAGATGATACTGTCACTGTACAAACATTAAAACGCATGTGTTTACACAAAGTAGATGGTACAGTTTACTACACACCTAGGCTATATGGGACATTGTTTCCAGAATACAGGCTTGTACTGCATGTTACTGGACACAATAGCATGATATTAAATCAAGCACATATGAGGCTGTGGCCACCTCAACACAGCATACTCTGTGGAAGGGCAAACATGATGATGGAAAACCAGTGTTGGGCTTCAGCTGCTTTGCACGGGTTCGGCAGAACCAATACCTAACTTTTTGTTGAGTTCAGTGAACCAGTTGTTAAAATGGCATTTGTAATCAGGGTTCTCTCTAATATGAGTTTCAAAATAAGTACCAAGAATACACTCTCTGAGATAACAATAAAAATATAGTAAACACGTAAACCAGTAGCATTCATTAATATTGTCATCAAGGCCTGACCAGGCGGTGGTGCAGTGGGTAAAGCATCGGACTGGGATGCAGAGGACCCAGGTTCGAGACCTCAAGGTCTCCAGTTTGAGCACAGGCTCATCTGGTTTGAGCAAAGCTCACCAGCTTGGACCCAAGGTCGCTGGCTCGAGCAAGGGGTTACTTGGTCTGCTGAAGGCCAAGGTCACGGCACATGAGAGGGTGGTCAATGAACAACTAAGGGGTCGCAACAAAAAACTGATAATTGATGCTTCTCATCTCTCTCTCCATTCCTGTCTGTCTGTCCCTATCTATCCCTCTCTCTGAATCTCTCTCTCTGTCTCTGTAAAAAAAAGGAGAAAAAAATATTGTCATCAAGTATTATACAATACACATAACTGCATTTACTATACTTCTATACCACTGCAGGTGCAGTGGGTTTGTTTACATCAACATCACCACAAATATGTGAACCAGTTGTTAAAATGGCATTTGTAATCAGGGTTTTCTCTAACGTGGGCACCTGGGCAGCTGCCCAATGTGGAAATTACAAATTTACATTCTCTACACTTTTTTAACATTCATCTGTGCAACATCATATTCTAAGCGCCATAGTAATGTTCATTCTGTCCACAGGTGAAAAAAATTGCAAATGAGGATGCCAATCAAGAAGCAATATGGAAATACCTTAAATAAGAGTTTTATTTTTTTAGTTATTATTTAATATTTTTTCATTAATATTTTAAAACTCTTTATTATAACATACTCTTATTTTGTGTACCTCTTTTATTGTTCTTAAGTATTAAGTGCATGAAATAATAAACTACCTTTCTGTATATTATTTTTTTATACATAAAATGGTCATTAGGGCAGAGAACTGGTTATTAAATTATTTGAATCCCACCACTGCAGAAAATTATTTGACTTTAGGTGATGGATACACAACATAATCAATAGTTCAAATACTAGAAGTGTTTATTTGAAATCTATGTCTTGATTAATTTCACTTCATTAAATTTAATTTTCTAAATAAAAATTTTTAAAAAGTAGCACAATGATTTCAAGGTTAATCTAAATTGTAGCATATATCAGAACTTCATTTTTTTTTATTGCTTAAAAATATCCCATTGTATGGGAATAACATCTCATTTATGCACTCATCAGTTGACAGACATTTGGGTTGTGTCTAATTTTTGTCTATTGTGAATAAAGCTGCTCTGAACATTCTTGTGCAAGTTTTTGTGTTAACAAGTTTTTTCATTTCTTCTAGGTATGCGTCTAAGACTGGAATTATTAGATCACATGTTAACTCTATTTTAACATTTTGAGGAACTGCCAAGCTGGTTTCCAAAACAGCTGCACCATTTTATATTCCCACTAGCAATGGACAAGAGTTCTAATTCCTCCACACCTTTGCCAACACTTGAAATGTTGTGTACTTTTTTATTATAGCTAACCTAGTTAATCTGAATAGGATACCTAGTGGTATTTCATTGTTGTTTTGATTTTCATTTCCTTAATGGCTAGGGATGTTGACTATCTTTCCATATGCTTCTTGGCAACTTGTATGGCTCTTTAAAGTAATGCCTACTCAGATCTTTTGCGCATTTTTGTTGCATTATTTATGTTTTCATTATTTCATTATAAGAGTTCTTTACACACATATTCTGGATAGAATCTCTTTAATTCAGTAGGTTGTCTAGTTTCTTGATTTTTTGTTATTGTTGTTTGCAGCATAAAAAATGTTTAATTTGACAAACTCTAGTTATCTTTTTGTTATTGTTGTTGCTTGTGTCTTTGGTGTCATACTTTTTAAAAAACATTGCTTAACCCAAGATTATGAAGATTTGCTGCTATGATTTGTCTAAAAGTTTATAGCCGTAGCTTTTCCATTTACATTTATAATTTATTTAGAGTTAACTTTTGTGTATAGTATAAAGAAGCAGCCTAACATTATTTTTTCTTTGCATGTGTTTATACAGTTGTTCTGGCAGTATTGGTTTAAATCACTGTTCTTACTCCCTTTGAACTCTCTTAGCATCATTGTTGGAAACCAATTGCTGGTAAATGTAAGGTACCATAGTATTTCTATACTCAATTCTATACCATTAACCTATATGTTTACCCTTCTGCTAGTACTACCATATCTTGATTCTGTGGTTCTGTTGTAAGTTTTGAAACTGGAAAGTGTTAGTCCTAAAATTTTGCTGTTTTTTTTTTTTTATTATTGTTTTGGCTACAGTAGGGCTTTGCATAGACACAGATAAGATTATTCTAAAATCCATATGGAATAGAACAAGCCCTAGAATAACCAAGACTATTTTGACAAAATAGAGGAACCATTCTACCCAATATTAAGACCTAATTTATGTGTAAAGTATTCACAACAAGTATTGGCTGAGGGATAGACTCACAGATCAATGGAAAATCATAGAAATTCCAGAAAGGGACACACAAAACATGCATATGCCCAGCTAATTTCTTACAAAGGTTCAGAAGCAGTTCACTGTAGAAAAAAGAGCTTTTGCAACAATTGCTGCTGGAATTGACATTCAAGGAAAGAAAGAAAGAAAGAAAGAAGAAAGAAAGAAAGAAAGAAAGAAAGAAAGAAAGAAAGAAAGAAAGAAAGAAAATGACAGGTGAAAGGGAAGGAGGGAGGGAGGGAGGGAGGGAGGTAGAGACCTTGATCTAAATCTCATACCTTATACAAAAATTAACTCCCAATGAATCCCAGACTTAACTATAAAACATAGAACTATAAAGCTTTTAGACTGCAGATTAAATTACATAAATTAATTTAATGCTACATTTAATGTTTTATTACATTACATATTATTTTGTGTATTTGTATTATATATTATAATGTATTTAGTATATAAATTAAAAATATTTGCTTTGTGAACAAAGGATATACTACTAAAAAGGATAAAAAGATAACCAAACCAAATATCCTGCTAAGGTCTAGTATCTAGATTCTATATATTCTAGATTCTAGAATATATAAAGACTATCAAAACTCAACAGTTAATAAAAACAAAAATATCCAATGAGAATACAGGCAAAAGACATGAATAGACATTTCATGAAAGAGGATCTATAGATACCAGAGAGGCACCTGTAAAAGTGTTTAAGATTATTAACCAAATAAAAATGCCAATTAAAACCCCAGTGAGATAGTACTACATACCTATTAGAGCAGCTAAAAAAACAGTGACAGTATCAAGTGTTGACAGAGATGCATGGAAACCGGATCAATCACTCATTGCTGGTAGAAATGTAAAATGATACAGCCACTCTAGGAAGCAGTTTGGCTATTTCTTATGGAGACAAACATACAACTTACATGATCCAAGAATTGCACTTGTGGGCACTTATACCATAAAGATAAAAATTTATCTTCACAGACCCTGGCCGGTTGGCTCAGTGGTAGAGCGTCGGCCTGGCGTGCAGAAGTCCCAGGTTCGATTCCTGGCCAGGGCACACAGGAGAAGCGCCCATCTGCTTCTCCACCCCTCCCCCTCTCCTTCCTCTCTGTCTCTCTCTTCCCCTCCCGCAGCCGAGGCTCCATTGGAGCAAAGATGGCCCGGGCGCTGGGGATGGCTCCTTGGTCTCTGCCCCAGGCACTACAGTGGCTCTGGTCGCAGCAGAGCATTGCCCCATGGTGGACAGAGTGTCGCCCCCTGGTGGGCGTGCCGGGTGGATCCCGGTCGGGCGCATGCGGGAGTCTGTCTGACTGTCTCTCCTCATTTCCAGCTTCAGAAAAATACAAAAAAAAAAAAAAATTATCTTCACAGAAAAATCTGTACATGAATGTTTATTAGTAACAACCCCAAATTAAAATCCTCCAGATGACTGTTCTTCAACAAACAGATGTCTAAACAAACATGGGATCTCCACACAACAGATTCCTGCTCAGCAATAAAAAGTAACAAGTACTAATATAATGCAACAATGTAGATGAATTCTCAAGGGAATTCTGTTGCATGGAAAAAGCCAATCTTGAACCTGACCAGGTGGTGGCGCAGTGGATAGAGCGTCAGATTGGGATGCCGAGGACCCAGGTTCGAGACCCCGAGGTCACCAGCTTGAGTGCAGGCTCATCTGGTTTGAGCAAAAACTCACCAGCTTGAGCCCAAGGTCGCTGGTTCGAGCAAGCGGTTACTCCAGGAGTCCCCAAACTGTGGGCCACATGCAGCCCCCTGAGGCCATTTATCCGGCCCTGCGGCACTTCCAGAAGGGGCACCTCTTTCATCGGTGGTCAGTGAGAGGAGCATAGGATGCATCCGCATCCTGGAGTACTGTGTGTGGCGGCACCGCAAAGCATGGCGTTGCTCACGTACAATACTACTTCCGGTGACACTGGATGCACATGTCACGGCTCCGGAAGCGCTTCATATCAGTTGTTACAGCTAGCAGTGACAAATATGAAACCGGACATTGACCATCTCATTAGCCAAAAGCAGGCCCATAGTTTCCATTGAAATACTGGTCAGTTTGTTGATTTAAATTTATTTGTTCTTTATTTTAAATATTGTATTTGTTCCCGTTTTGTTTTTTTACTTTAAAATAAGATATGTGCAGTATATATAGGAATTTGTTCATAGTTTTTTTATAGTCCGGTCTTCCAACGGTCTGAGGGACAGTAAACTAGCCCCCTGTGTAAAAATTTTAGGGACCCCTGGGTTACTTGGTTTGCTGAAGGCCCGCGGTCAAGGCACATATGAGAAAGCAATCAATGAACAACTAAGGTGCCGCAATGCACAACAAAAATTAATGGTTGATGCTTCTCATCTCTCTGTTCCTGTCTGTCTATCCCTGTCTATCCCTCTCTCTGACTCTCTCTCTGTCTCTGTAAAAAAAAAAGAAAAGAAAAAGCCAATCTCAAAAATATGCAAAACATTTAAAGCAATGATTCCTTTGACATAACGTTCCTGAAATGACAGAATTATAGGAATAAAGAATAGATTAATGGTTGCCAGGGGTTAAGGAGAAGGTGAGGACAGACAGAAGTAAGTGTGGCTGTAAAAAGGCAACAAGCATAAGCTGTGCTGATGGAAATGCCCTGTATGTGGCCATAGCTACGTCAATATCCTGTTTGAGCTATTGTACTATGAGTACAAGAGATAAAGAGAATGTGGATGTCTGTATTACTTCTTACAACACATGTGCCTTGTTAGTGACTTCTGTGAAATAAGAGTTCATATTCTGGCTTCTATTCAGATTTTTGTTATATCGTTGGAGGACTCCTTTTTAATTTATTCCAATAAGCTCCTCCTACATAGAAACTATCATGTATAAAAATTGTCATGTCTTGCAAAGATATTTTAAGTATACTTTTATATGTTGATGCTACTATGTAATTTTTCTTACTCCTTTTATGCTGAGAGAGACCCTGAAAGCAAACAATAACATTTCAAACCTAAGTTGGGGGAAAGGGTTGTATCATATTTTCTGAGTACACTTGTGCTGTGCAGGAGGCACAGTACAGAGATGTAATTACTCACAGATGGATTTTAGGAAGAAACTTATTATGATTAATAACAATAATAAAAAAATCAAGGCAAAATCAAAAGGGGTTTGAACTTATATAACCTAAAGCAGAATAATGAAATATTAACACAATAATAAGCTATGCAACATCACCAGACAGAGCAACATCAGCCTGGGCTCCAGAGTAATAGCTAGTTAAAGCAATAGACTAAGAAAACAAGAATTGGTGAGTACGTACAAATCTCACCAAACCATGGAGGAACACGGCACCAGACCAGGAAGCCTCAGCCTGGGCTCCAAAGTTGCCCACCCGCCATGCACATCAGCAAAGAGTTCTCTAGTGGTAGTCAACCTGGTCCCTACCGCCCACTTGTGGGCGTTCCAGCTTTCATGGTGGGTGGTAGAGGAGCAACCAAAGTATAAATAAAAAGATAGATTTAACTATAGTAAGTTGTTTTATAAAGATTTATTCTGACAAACTTAGCAAAAATCTGACATAAAGTACTTGGTAAGTAATTATTATTATATGCTTTAACTTGCTGCAACTCTGCTTTATAAATTTTATAAAGTAAAGTTACTTCCCTACTTTATAAATCACCAGTATTGTGGAACCAGTGGGCGGTTAGAAAATTTTACTACTAACAGACATACAAAAGTGGGTGGTAGGTATAAAAAGGTTGACTCCCCCTGCTCTAGAGTTTCAGTGCAGTCTGAGACCCTGCCTAGATTTACAGGAGCATTTTGTCTGGAGCTATTACACGAGGGCCCTTCATGCAGCTTCTATGAACAAAGAAAGGCCACCATGTTTTGGAATAATTCACTAGGCCAGCAGTCACGTGGTAAGACCACCCTCCCTGGCTTCAAGGGAACCTGCGGCAGGGTGTCTCATCCCACCCTGAGTAATGACTCAAGTAATTCCTGAAACCGTTTTTTGTGACCCTTATGAGTTCAAATTCATATATAAATTCAAATTCAAATATATATATATGAATAAATAAATATATATATTTATTCACATATATATATTTTAATATACTGTTTCTCCACAGCACTTCGTGCACAGTAATACCCTCGAAGGTCTACAGTTCTTTGAATTGTGACAAATGCAACAGTGAATAGTCACCACAATGAAGAAAATCTCCGATCCTCTCAAAGATTCCCTCGAGTCCCTCCATTGAAAACTCCCTACCCCCAACTCAAGCCCATTCCCCAAACCACTGATCTGCCTTCTTTCACTGCAGCTTTAGCTTTTCCGGAATGCCATATAAAAGACTTGGGTCCCTTCTTTTACTTAACATCATGCATTTGAGATTCATGCATGTTATATATCAGCAGTTTGTTATTTAAAAAAAATAAAAGAAATGCTTTTCAGCCTTTTGGTTAAGATTAAGTGTAAAAAAAAAAATAAGTACATAACTAATTATGTACAATTCTATAAGAAAAAAACCAGGGGGAACTAAGGACCCTGAGGGCAACCTGTGCAGAAGCCACTCTCAGTCTCAGAGACAGGCAGAAGTCTTCCTGAGAAAGCTGGGGGGCAGGGAGTGTGGGTGGGCCAGAGGCTGGGGACAGCCCCCTGGGGCCCCCCAGGAGCCATGACGCAAACGTCCCGCCTTTGAGGATGCCATACAGCACTGCAGATGGCCAGGAGGCCCAGCTCAGACCAGCCTCTGCAGGCAGCCTGCCTGTGGTTGTTCTGAGGACTAACTGACTTGGCATGGAAGCTGCGATTGTGCCTCCTTCAGAACACCTTCATGGAGAGACAATTACCAAAAAGAGTTTTCTCCACCCATTCCAAAGACTCTCATCAGCCAGGCACATGTGCTGTCCTTCAGTCTAAAATACGTGTGGAACAGATGACAACTCGGGGGCCCTCCTGGGTCCTGGTGGCACAATGAGAAGAATTCCAGGGCAGATGTAGGGAAAACACCAGGATGTAGACTGTTTGGAGGGGTCAATGGATTCCTGGGTCCTTCCAGAACAGCACATAGCAAACATTTCAACTTCTTCCCCTAAAACAGTCCTCTTATTTATTCCAAAATCTTGTAATATCAGAGGACTTGATCTTTAAATGTGTTGCAGAAATGACCCAAAGCATCACATCTTACTAATTACAAATGATAAACCTCTTTAACAGAGATGCCTAAATATAGTGAGCTATAAAATTAAATTAACTTTTATGGGCTGCAGAATGATGGCATGCTGTGCCAAATTTGTATTTTATTTTGCGCAGACTGCCTTCAGATTTTATGTTATCACGAGGCATCCTCTCCTCAGACAACCGGGTCCATCCTCAGTCCTGCACTGTCATTCCCGGGTCTCTCCTCCCTGCTGCGGTGCTTCCTGCTGCAGGCTAGTTGCTTGGCTAGGAAAGGAGGAGGATGACCCTTGGGCGGTGTCAGGAGGGTGGAGGACTCCAGGCAGTGTGCAGTGCAGGGCGAGAACAGCCCGGAGGAGACAGCAGGGAAGCTGTGGTGCCCACATCGCTGTTAATGCTGTTGTTTGATGATCACCGCACGACACCTCACGCTCCCCTGCCGCTTCACGTTCCCGGGCTCTGTCTGGAGCTACACTTCAAGCCCACTGGAGACAGAACCAATTTCAATTGCACATCTTTTCCGGCCACCCCTGGAGACATTACTCATGCGTAGGAGGGGCTCCGGCCATTGCTGTTGATGCAATTTTCTTTTCATCCCCACAGTTCAGAAAAACAATGAATTGTAATGAAACTGCAGTTTGGAGCTTAAATGTTTACAACCACACTTGAATTTTAAAATGCTATATTTTTCTAAATATAGAGTAAAAACTGTTCTACCTTCTGCTTTATTCAAATACATATTTTAAGTTGTTCAAATAAAAAAAATGAACTAGCAGGAAAGCCTAGTGCAGAATTTGACATAATACAGACACTCAAATAATATGAGTTGATTTGGGGGAAAGAAATAGAAATGTTTTATTAAGAAGAATCCAGACCAAGCAACACTATGGCTGACATCAGGACCAGATGCTCTGATCAGTGGACCCCTACCCTAGCACCCACCAATCAGTAGAGACCATGACGATGACCACAGCCCACACTTCCTTAGTCACTGTGATTAATGATTTTCCCCCATACGACCCATCCTCTGAAAGCCACCAGGAAGCCAGACTTGGAGCATTAGCTAATCTGTCTCCAGGTGTGGGCCACTTCCTAAAAAAAACTTTCACTCTCTTTGCTGCAAAAATAAAAAAGAAGAAGATAGTAAACCCTGCTGGAAGCCTTCTAGCATAAACAGGCATTGATAATTTAGGGTGTTCTAACCCAGGAAGGTAGTCAGTTAGATGTTCAGAAACTTTTGTTCTCCTGATGAGGAGAGAGAAGTCCCCCAGTCCCACAGAGAAAACCCATTGTGTTGTGCTTGTCTTTCCTTACTATTGTTTTGAGGGTTTTTTCTAATAAAATACAAATGGCAGCAGCATCTCTGAGCAAGAGAGGTTGAAAGATGCAGAGTAACAGCAACAAAAATACAGAAAGGCTTAACCAGGTGTGTTCAGGAAACCCACGACATTCTCTCACAACGTGAATGGCTGGTTCAATGCCAAGGGATGCTGAGTCTCAGACCCCCCCCCACACACACACACACACTGAGATTTGGATCCATTAGGTCTGGGATAGGGGCCAGGGCTCTGCATGTTAAGTAGCACCAAGGTGATTTCATGCAGAACGTCTGCTGACACACTTGGAAGAAAGCTACAGATGGTTATATTTCTACATTTTAAGTGTAGTGGGAGAACAAGACACAGAACTCTATAACTAAGAGTAGACGAGGCAGTGTCTTTTGGGAATTAGTGTTTGTAAAGTAAAGGTGTTGTGGGGTACCTGTTTGCACCTCTTAACATTGTTCTAAAAGTATGTGTCACAAGATTTATAAGGAGAGAGCTGTATTCATGTTATTATTATAATGATGGATTTGCATACATATTATATATAGAAAACAACCTTGACCCAGTTTGTTCAATCAGCTACAGTTTTCCTTACACAAGCCAGTCTGCCCCATGGGCCATATGTCCAGTAATGCAGAAATCATGATTTGTCTGATGTAGACCACCCAATTATAGAACTTAGGAAGAAATGATCTAGCTGTTTAAGGCTGATCCAGAAAATCAAAACCCAAGGAGTAATTATAGACATCACAAGACCCAGTAAGTAAATTGCTACTCTTGTTACCAAACAGGGACCTGGCCCTGAGCAGGTCAGCCTCAGACCTGCCTGCAGTGTATGGGTTCTTAACTTCATGCAAGAAAGATTTCAAAACATGAGTCCAGGTGACTTTGAGAGTGCTTTATTAAAGCTGGGGTCAGTGACACAAAGAAGAACTTAAGGTAGAGGAAGCAACAGGAAGGAGGCGGGGCTTTGCTTTGACTGCCTAGAGACGTTATAGTAAAGAAGTGAACCAGGGTAGGCTGCTGTCAGCTCACTGGAAGTCAGAGAAAATGAGACCTTGGAGACAAGTTCAGAGGGTGAGCTCAAGATGAGCTGCTGCTGCCCACTGCTGCCTTGGTTGCAAGTTTTGTGTTTAGAAGAAAGGAAGTGAAAAGTTCATGCCCAAGAAGGTGCCTGGGCATGAGAGTGCTCCATAGAGAACCCACACTGGGTCTTTGTTTTGAGGTGTTTTTGTTCATTGATTCCAGAGAAAGAGGAAGGGGAAGACAGAGAGAGAGAGAGAGAGAGAGAGAGAGAGAGAGAGAGAGGATAAGAGAAAGAGAGAAAGAGAAACATTGACTTGTTATTCCACCCATCTATGTATTTATTGGTTAATTCCTGTATGTACTCTAACAAGAGATTGAACCCACAACCTTGGCAAGGGTTTTTATTTCTCTTCTGAGGGCAAAAGTCTTAGTGGAGGGCCCCAGCAGAATACTTACCAGCTTTCTGGGTGCATTTTTAATATGATGATACATCAAAATGAGCATATAGGCCCTGGCCGGTTGGCTCAGTGGTAGAGCGTCGGCCTGGCGTGCAGAAGTCCTGGGTTCGATTCCCGGCCAGGGCACACAGGAGAAGCGCCCATCTGCTTCTCCACCCCTCCCCCTCTCCTTCCTCTCTGTCTCTCTCTTCCCCTCCCGCAGTGAGGCTCCATTGGAGCAAAAGATGGCCCGGGCGCTGGGGATGGCTCCTTGGCCTCTGCCCCAGGCGCTAGAGTGGCTCTGGTCGCAACAGAGCGACGCCCTGGAGGGGCAGAGCATCGCCCCCTGATGGGTAGAGCGTCACCCCCTGGTGGGCGTGCCGGGTGGATCCTGGTCGGGCGCATGCGGGAATCTGTCTGTCTCTCCCCGTTTCCAGCTTCAGAAAAATACAAAAAAAATAAAAATATAAAAATGAGCATATAGAGGAGTCTGGGATTATTCTCTGGTCAGCTTCACTGGTTTACTTTTACCTTGGGTCTGTCTGGCTCTAACCGGGTTTTGGTTATTTGTTCCCCTGACTTCATCCGTCCTTGAGTTTGGCTTCATGAACCGCATTAATTGCATCGCTGTCTTTGTTCTCCCTGACCAAGGTGGTTTAAGCTGTTTATTCTCTGATTATGGAGAAAAGGTGTAAACCACTTGTTCTCAAATGTCCTTGCTTAGAGGAGATAAGATCTTGTGATTCACTAGTTGCCTGTAAATTGGTCAAATTGTTTGGCCCTGTTTAATTATCTTGTTTCAGTTTCCCCATTTCACTTCCTCAGGAATTTTCCTGGCTTCTTACAATCTTACCTCACTCTGAGCCCTCAATGTTCCAACCAGAAATACCCATTTGTGCAACTCTTTGAATATGTCCCCAGAGAAGTTACTCTCTGTGGAATGCAGAACCAAATTAAAGATGACTTCTGGTTTCCGCCTATCAATCTATTTGCCCAATGTACAAAAATTAGTGGAACAATTTTTAGAAAGCCTTTACTCTCATTGGCTCCAAATGGAATCACTCATTAAGTGAAACAATTAAAGTAAATATTCTTGTGTTTTATCTAAAGAAACACAATCATTGATTCCATCTGCAGCAAGTCTTACAAATGAAGTCTCACAGCTTGTACCACGCCATGCAGCTTGTACCACACACTCATCCTTTCTCACTTGCATCCCAGCAAAAACAGGAAAACTACCCTACACAAAGTTGTGCATAAACTCTAACAAGAGGGACATCTGCTTGCTCATGAACTACATGGCTTAATCTTAAATTGGATAAGGAGTTTTACAAGTATATAAAAGCCTCTTTGAATTCTGTTTATTTCTCTGGGAGAAGGAAAAAAAACTGCCAAACTAAATATACTTCCCTTGAACAAATTAGATGTGGATATTCAGGTCATGGTAACCCGACCTGGAGCTAAAAGAAAATAAGATGGTATATTGTTCAGCCCTAATACTCTGACAGCACCTGTGTTTAATCAGACCCTACTGGGCTGGAAATTGAAAATCAAACATTTGAGCACTACATCTTGTTGAGGATGACAGTGACATCAAAGTCAGCAATCCCTACGAGACCATTCAGCTCAGAGCCACTCTCACACACCTGAAACAGACTTTTATCTGGACCTAATCCTTGACATCTCACCCCTGTCCAAGCAAAGGGTCACACTGTCCTGGTCACCTTGTCAATTAATTAATTAATTAACTAATATTTCATCTCAATCAATTCCACCATGACTATGAATTTTAATAATAGATTTCTGAATTCCTTGCACAGAAGTAGGAGAAAGCACTAAAATGGAAGTCAATGAAAAAGATTTTCATCTGACTCTGTCTGCATGATAATGGGAAAATTAGAGTTTCCGTGTTCACAAAGCAAAGGGTTTACTTGAACTAAAAAGTATTTTTAAAGTCCTAATGATCTCCAATCCTTGCGAACCCCAAAGGCATGTAGAATAATGTGCTTGACTTCTGCAAGCAAAACTGAAGATGAAAAAATCATACTAGTCCCTTGAAGAAGCAGGGCTGATGGACCCAATATAACTGCTTTTGATGAGGTGAGTCGCATTGCTATGCCTGCTCCATGCATGCAGAATTCACAACTTAAGGAGACAACATACCTGGCAAGGTCACAGTCATAGTTCAAGGGCTCGTTCCTACCAATCTCTGCTCATGAATCGATTGACTCATAAATAGTTATGAGAAGTTATAATCGCTAACCCACAATACAGGGGACACAGACTGGATCTCAATTTAACAATGTAATTTTTTTTTTTTTTTAGAAAAGTCATAGCCAAGTCCATGTCCTTTTAAATCATGTTGATCACACAGTGGTCATTACTCTTTCTCTTGATACTAAATCTGAGTCCCCAAAACCTAATATGTTTCCTGGTAGTTAATAACTAATAATTGTTTTAATAACTATAATGCTGAACTGTTACCCCTTAGACTGACATTAATTACACAAGGCAATGGAAAGACAGGCAGAAGAGCATCAGTCCAAATTCTGTGCAGAGCTGGATTGCTGCTTGATAATAAAACTTGCCACATACTGGAGTTCCTTAAGTGGTCAGGGTCACATATAGTCAGTCAAATACAGGTGTGGAGATCAACTCAAGCCAATGAGACAGCAGGGGCACAGGTATTACACGGAAGTTTTGGAAGTCTGCTTGCAATTCTCCAAGGGTGAGAGGCATGGGCTGTGTGTTCAGAGGGGAGAGGGAATGGGGGGAGAGGAGCTGGAGGGTAAGCAGTGTCCCTCCCATGTGTCAAGCAATGGGCACTGAGATGTCCCCTGGTCTTTGGAATAATGTAAAGGAGGATCCTATAGGGTGGGTGTTTTGGAAACATTACGCCTCTTCTAAGAGTTCCTTTAGCAAAAATAATGTCACAGGTCAGTGATAAAAGACTGTAACTCAAGAGGCTAGAAATGCTCTCAATTAAGGCATGAGTCCACTGGCCTCAGGCTCGGACAATTTAAGGGCTGTCTTGATGAAAAATACTGCCATATTACCAATGCCAAGTCAGGCACAAAAGTTGTATTTATGGAGAACAAGAAAATAAAATATGACACATTACAAATTCTAAAATGGGCAAAGAACCCAAATGGACACTTCTCCAAAGATGACACACAGATGGTCAATAAATATATTTAATCATCAGAGAAATGGGAATTAAAATCCAATGGAATATCACCTTATACCTGTCAGAATAGTATCATCAATAAATCAACAAGTGCTGGCGAGGATGTGGAGAAAAGGCAACCCTCATGTAATGTTGTTGGAAATACTAATTAGTGCAGCCACTGTGGAAAGCAGTATAGAGTTATCTCAAAATATTAAAAATGAAACTGCCATATGACCCAGCAATTCCACTTCTGGAAATGTACCCAAAGAACCTGAAATACTAATTTGAAAGAATATTTGCACTCCTGTGTTTATTGCAGCCTTGTTTACAATAGCCAATATCTGGAAAGAGCCCAAGTTTGCATCAGTAGATGAGTCGATAAAAATGCTGTGGTACAGCCTGACCAGGCAGTGATGCAGTGAATAGAGCATCAGACTGGGACTCAAAGGACCCAAGTTTGAAGTCACGAGGTTGCCAGCTTGAGCACAGGCTCTTCTGGCTTGAGTGCAGGCTCACCGGCTTGAGCGCGGGGATGCTGGCTTGAGCATGGGATTATAGACATGACCCCACGGTAGCTGGCTTAAGCCCAAAGGCCACTAGCTTGAGCAAGGGGTCACTCACTCTGCTGTAGCCCCCTGGACAAGGCACATATGAGAAAGTAATCAATGAACAACTAAGGAGCCACAACAAAGAATTGATGCTTCTCATCTCTCTCCCTTCCTGTCTCTCTGTCCCTGTCTGTCCCTCCCTCTGTCCTATCTGTCTCTCTCTCTCTCACTGTCTCTGTCACAAAAGAATAATAAAAGCTTTGGTATATTTATACAATGGCCAAATACTACTCGGCCATAAAAAAGAAAAAATCTTACTCTTTGGGATAGCATGGATGGATCTGGAGAGCATTAAGCTAAGTGGAGTAAGACAGTCAGAGAAAGACAAGCACCATATGATTCACTTACATATGGCATCTAATGAACAGTATAACTAACCAACAAAATAGAAACAGACTCCTAGATAGAGAACAGACAGCTCTCATAAGGAAAAGTGTTTGGGGAACTGCCTAAAAAAGGTGAAAGAATCAAGCAAAAAAAGGAAAACAACTCATAAACACAGACAACAGCATGATGATTACTAGAGGAGAAACGGGCTGAGGGGAGGTAGGAGAAATTATAGAGGGAGGAAATGGCGGTGGAAGGAAACTCACTCGGTATGGTGAACACACCATACAGAATACAATTAATGTATTATAGAATCATACACTTGAAATTTATATAATTTTATTAAGCAATGTCACCCCCAGTAAATTCAATTTAAACAAAAAAAGGCAGTTCAGATGATGTATTTTAGTACCCTGGACAGCTTCATAGATTACTATTCTATTGGGGATGGACCCAACCATAGCTGGGAGTTCTTAAGGGTTTTTAACTGCTTCTCCAGAATGGAAAAAAAGAAAAGAAAAAAGAAAGAAAGAAAGAAAGAGGGTGTTTTTGACCCTCAATGCACATTGAGGCTAGTTGGAAGATGAGTTGGTAGACATAAAGCAAAAACCAGAGACAAGAATCAGGCACCAAAGGGCATCAAATAGGGTCACCAACCCCAGGTAGAGGAGTGGCATAGGAGGAAGCTGTCCTCATCCCCTTGGTCTCCATATGTCAGTGCCTACCTTTTCACTTCCCAGTTGCCAGCACCTAATTAGTTCACATCTGCTAGTGACTCAGGAGAGGGCAAGAGAACTAATAATGCCCTTGGCAGTCCCTCAACCACTGACAGACCTGAATTGAGGATTTCCCGGAAGTTCCTGGCAGGACTTAGCCCATTAGCCCAACATGAGCCTGATGATTCATACTCCATGTCTTGACTATTCTTCTTTGTTGTTGAATTTCTTCACTTTCCCAAGAGTATTTCCTAGGACTACCTCACAGATAAAGCAGTTGCAACTGCTTGTCAGAGGGTCTGCTTCTGGTTTACCCAAACTAGACAGTCATCTTTACATACAATATGTGTTGGATAATATTTTTGAATGAGAAAGAAGAATCAATGAGGCAACATAAGGGGAAGAAAATTTCAAACAGAAGAGTCTGGACCACGGGGTGTAAATCTGTGTTAAGTTTCACATGAGAGGGCAACTCAACACCAGCTTAACTGTAGCCCACCAGAGACTCTCTCAAATGACCAAAGAATTTTGAAACTGCAGAAAGTTGGGACATCCAATTTCATGGCAAGAGCATGGGCACTGGATCCAGACTTCATGGGTTAAAATCCTGATTCTTCCCATCAAGCTGTGACTTTGAGATATTTCCTAACCTCTCTGAGTTTATTTCCTCATCTGTAAACTGGGAATATTAATAGTATCAACTAAATGGTTATTATGAGGTTATCATGAATTACTGAGTACTATATTCACTCTTAGATGGTATTATTATTATTATCAGCTACTTTGTGTTTGTGTTCACTTCAGTGTTGTCTGAGAGGCAAATCACATGGGGAAGAAAAAGACTTAGACCTGCCCTCCAGGATCATGGCTTAATTGGGCCACAAGTATACACACAATAAGAAAGATGCAAAGCACAGTGTGATAAATGTCTTTAGTGAACACAAAAATGCTTCAGATCTTCAGGAGAGAACAATTTTACCCCTGGCTGAGTTGACCAGGATGAATTCATATACAAGGTACATATAGACTGAACTTGAAAAACAGGTAAGATATGGAAAGGCAAAAATTTGGAGTGAAGTGGAAAAGCAAAGTGAATGTCCCAGAATAGCAAAATCATGTGAACCAAAGCAGGTGTGTATGCAGAACATCAAGGATTCCTGTGGCCCTAGAGGCAAGGCTATGTGAAGGACAAAACTGAGGAAGGCAGTTACCAAGGGCAGCACAGTGGCTTCTCATATGGCAGGTGATGCAGCTCTCTGAAAATTTAGAACCGGAAATTCAGACTGTGAAGAAGAAGACAAACGGCCAGGGATTACATCATGGTATATCTTCAGATCTCAGCCGCCCAGGGAGAGTCCAGCAAAAGGAGGGAATAAGAAAGAAAGTGAGTATTTACATTAATTTCACTGAAAGATCTTAAGAGCAGAAAGCAAGTTTTTATACTCTCATACCTTAGTTCGAACATAATCACTACATTTTGTCTATAATTATAGAATCAGGGTGGTTATATAATCAAATAAGTTTCAACAGGGGTGTAGCGGAATGCCTAAGGCAGAGTAACTGGTGACACGTTGTAGTGGAGGTGATGGTGATGATGGTGATGGTGGGGATGGTGCCTGAAGACTTAATGGAGAGGAAGCTCTTTGCAGCAGAGAGTAAGCACCAAGGCAGAGCAGGTACCAATAAGGGAGGTCCTGTGTTTGCAGATTCATAAGCTTAGGACTCTGTAGGTTCTTCTTCTCAGTCACCTCCCCTCGGATGAAAAACCATGTCCATCACACATAGGTTGTGTGCTCTTGTCAATCACTTGGGCAAAATAAGCGTTCCCTCCCCTGGCCGGTTTGCTCAGTGGTAGAGCGTCAGCCTGGCGTGCAGAAGTCCTGGGTTCGATTCCCAGCCAGGGCACTCAGGAGAAGCGCCCATCTGCTTCTCCACCCCTCCCCCTCTCCTTCCTCTCTGTCTCTCTCTTCCCTTCCCGCAGCCGAGGCTCCATTGGAGCAAAGATGGCCCGGGCGCTGGGGATGGCTCCTTGGCCTCTGCCCCAGGCGCTAGAGTGGCTCTGGTTGCAACAGAGCAACGCAACGCCCCAGAGGGGCAGAGCGTCACCCCCTGGTGGGCGTGCCGGGTGGATCCCGATCGGGCGCATGCGGGAGTCTGTCTGACTGTCTCTCCCCGTTTCTAGCTTCAGAAAAATACAAAAAAAAAAAAAAAAAATTAGCGTTCCCTGACACTCATGCCTGTGTCTCCCAAAGATGACTGTGAATAAGAATGAGATAGTTGTCTTGAGAAAGAAAAGAGAAAAGCAAGAGAAAGCAGAGAAGAGAAGGGGAAGACATAAAGGTGAGAAAGCAGAAACCAGATTTGTCTGCAGGGGCATCCACACACTCACTGTCACCTGTTTTTTTTTTTTTTTTTTTTTTTTTTTTTTTGTATTTTTCTAAAGCTGGAAACGGGGAGAGACAGTCAGACAGACTCCCGCATGCACCCGACCGGGATCCACCCGGCATGCCCACCAGGGGCAACACTCTGCCGCAACCAGAGCCACTCTAGCGCCTGGGGCAGAGGCCAAGGAGCCATCCCCAGCGCCCGGGCCATCTTTGCTCCAATGGAGCCTCGGCTGCGGGAGGGGAAGAGAGAGACAGAGAGGAAGGAGAGGGGGAGGGGTGGAGAAGCAAATGGGCGCTTCTCCTGTGTGCCCTGGCCGGGAATCGCACCCGGGACTTCTGCACGCCAGGCCGACACTCTACCACTGAGCCAACCAGCCAGGGCCCAACTGTCACCTGTTTGAAGAAGGTGTCTGTCTCCCAAGATGACCAGTTCTAGGCCTGTCTCTCCTTGGGGAGGCTCAGTTCTGGGCATTTCTGCTGGTGATTTGAGTAATGGAAGGCTGCTGCCATCTAATGGCATTTGCTTGTTCAATAATAGCCGGTGTCGCCAGGTAGCCCAGAGCAGGGAGCACAGAGCTAGGAAATGGGTCCTCTGGAAGCAGAGACAGCACTCAAGAAGTGTTTGTTTTGCAGAGCCCTTGCCTGAAGTCAGATCCGAAGTCACCCCAGGGGAGACGTGGAGGCTGTACAGCACACCAGTGAGGCTGGAATAAGAAGCTAGAGAAGCCTTAGCATCAGTAGGTGAATGCTCCCCTCTGGTGGTCATTGTGGTCAAGTGGAGGATGCAGACATAAGCCTAAGAGTGAGTCTCTGTAAAGTCCTAAATTCAGCAGGACTTACAGCCAGTGGTGAGATTCAACCAGTTCACACACATTCAGCAGAACTGATACCTAATTTTTTTGTTGAGTTCGGTGAACTGGTTGTTGAAATAGCGCTTACAATGAAGGTTATCTCTAAGGTGGGCATCTGGGCAGCTGCTCAATGTGGAAATCAAAAATTTACATTCCTTACTCTTTTTTAACATTCAATTGTGCAACAGTATATTCTAAGCACCCACAGTAATGTTCATTCCGTTATAGGTGAAAAAATTTGATGGAACTATGCTTATAATGTTTATTTATTCATTTCATAAAACTCATTATACCTTTGGTGAAATACTACATTTTCATTCCCTTGCATTTGTTTCTTCATTAAACAACATATAACACAAAGAAATAAAGTGTTAAATAGGGTGACAACATGTATTGTTTTTTGTCAGGTGTCATTTAATATTTTTTATTAATATTTTAAAACTCTTTCTTATAATCTAGTTTTGTGTACCTCTTTTATTTGTTCTTATTTAAGTATTAAATGCATGAAATAACAAACTACCTTTCATTTTGTCATTTTTTTATAATTAAAATGGTCATTAGGGCAGAGAACCAGTTGTTAAATTATTTGAATCCCACCACTGCTTATAGGGCAAGGACTCTGCGTGGCCTGGAGTGGCCTTTACCCTTGTGGTTGATGTGCCAGCTTCCAGGATGCGCTTCTTGGTGTCTTCATCTTCATATCTGATATCTCAACATGCCAACCACTTCTTCACTGTGGGCATGGGCTTGCCCTTTCTGTAAGCACCTCTCCTCCTTTGTTTCCCCCAGAGGGTCCTCCATCTCTTAGAGCAGGGGTCCCCAAACTATGGCCCGCGGACCACATGTGGCCTCCTGAGGCCATTTATCCGGCACCCACCACACTTCTGGAAGGGGCACCTGTTTCATTGGTGGTCAGTGAGAGGAGCATAGTTCCCATTGAAATACTGGTCAGTTTGTTGATTTAAATTTACTTGTTCTTTATTTTAAATATTGTATTTGTTCCCGTTTTGTTTTTTTTCTTAAAAATAAGATACGTGCAGTGTGCATAGGGATTTATTCATAGTTTTTGTTTGTTTGTTTGTTTTTTATACTCTGGCCCTCCAACGGTCTGAGGGACAGAGAACTGGCCCCCTGTGTAAAAGTTTGAGGACCCCTGTCTTAGAGCCTTGAAGGCTCACCTTCCTGCCAGCTCTGACACATTCACATGGTCCCCCCCAGGCATCATCCAGGCCATGAGGTGCTGAATGTGCATTACTGTAACTGGTGTTTAAAAATATATATATATACACACATATATATACATATATATACATATATATACATATATATACATATATATAATGTTAATGTTTGTATGTTCAGGTAAAATTGTAAAAGAAAAAAATGTAGCCCTAGTCCAGTAGTTCAGTTCGTTAGAGCATTGTCCTTACATGCCAAGGTTGTGGGTTCAATCCCCAGTCAGGGTACAAATATATAAGAAGTAATCAATAAGTGAAACAACAAATCCATGTTTCTCTCTTCCTCTCTCTCTTTATTTTTTAATTTTTATGCTTATTTTACTGATTTTGAGAGAGAGACAGAAACATTAATCTGTTCCTGTATGTGCCCTGAACCAGGTATCAAACCAGCAACCTCTGTGCTTCAGGACAATGCTCTAACCAGTTGAGTCATCTGGCCAGCACCTCTCTCTCTCTTTCTAAAATCAATAAATACATATTTTAAAAAGAAAAACATCTAGCATTATTTATAACAGAAAGACATTTTAATACTGCCCAAAATGAAGGCCATGATCAAAACATAAGGGTGCCACGCCCTTCCATTCAGCTAATAAAAACTGCCCCTTCAGGCTGAGCCCACAGCTGGCATCTGATCCACAGATGACTCCCATGTTTCTGGGTAGAACCTCAGAGAACAGCTCTCCATTCTGCCCAGCCCGGGCCTCATCAGTCTGGGCATGCTCACCTCTTCTCCAGTCACGGTCATCTCCATTTGCCAAGCCTGGGTTGCAGCTTTTGTTTTGTCCTCTCCTCTGCTCCCATAGCCACGCCCTCAGCAAGTCCGCTTCTCCCTCGCAGCTTGAGTCTCTCTTCCTGCTCCACCTCCCGGCCACTGCAGCAGCCTAGGCCGCTGTCCTCGCTGCCCCCGGCCACTGCAATATCTTCCTGACTGCCGTCCATGCTTCCATTCTTGCATCCTATCCTTAAAACACATTCCATCCTACATGGCCATGCTCATCTTTTAATATGACATAAGCTGTCATGTTATATTTTTATAAAACTTTCCAAAGGTTTCTCATTGCACTTTGAATAAAATACAAACTTCTTATGAGGGTGTGTGGGGACTGGCATGAACTGATATCTGTTTACCCATCAAACCAATCTTCTTCACTCCAACTCTGTGAGTACCTGACACTTCATTTAAGGGCTTGAATTGCTAAGAATCTTTCTACATCAGGCTTAGCTCAAGGTGTCCTTCTCAGAAACACCCCTCCTTGGTTTCTGCAGCTTGCTCCTTCTCTTCCTTCAGATTTTAGCTCAAATATCACCTCCTCTTAATTATCTTTGTTAGCTATTCTAAGTAGGTAGGCTATTATTTGGGTATAAACTTCTTGAAGGCAATACTGTATTTGTCTCATTCTCCATTATGTGTCTGCCCAGCACAGTTCCCAGAACATGAAGGGCATGAAACGCACAGATTGGGAATATTTCCAGATGGGCTGTCAGAGATGCTCCAGTGTGCATAGATGTTTCAGAGAAGATGTCTTGCTGGCAGCCTCATTAGGTTATAATGACTTTTTCTTTTTTCAGAGACAGAGAGAGAGTCAGAGAGAGGGATAGACAGGGACAGGCAGACAGGAACAGAGAGAGGAGAAGCATCAATCATTAGTTTTTCATTGCGCATTGCAACACCTTAGTAGTTTATTGATTGCTTTCTCATATGTGCCTTGACTGCGGGCCTTCAGCAGACCGAGTAATACCTTGCTCAAGCCAGCGACCTTGGGTCCAAGCTGGTGAGCTTTTACTCAAACCAGATGAGCCCACACTCAAGCTGGCGACCTCGGGGTCTCGAACCTGAGTCCTCTGCATCCCAGTCCAACGCTCTATCCACTGCACCACCGCCTGGTCAGGCAGGTTATAATGACTTTAAGACTATTCGTTAGAATTGCTATGTTCAATGGCTGGAGCTTAGTTTACCTTGGGAACTTTGGGGGGAAAACCCCCAAAGGTTTAGAAATAAATAGCAAAATGCAATTGGTGAGAAATGGAAAAGTGGCCCCGGAGAAGGTGACTGGTAGGTAGCACAGGGTATCCCAGAGCTGGGGCCCTGGAACCAGACAGCAGAACACTTGTCACCCTCTCTCGAGTGCTTCTGTGTGCAAACAGACTGCAGAGAGCCTCACAGACATCACCATTTTCTTCTTACAACTCTCCAAATAGATAAATGTACTCCCCAAAGAACCCCTGGGTGGGACAGGGTGAACTAGGTAAAGGGACTGAAATATATGGTACCGGAAGGAATCTGGCTTCAGGGTGGTGAGCGCACAATAGAGTATACAGAAACCAAATTATAATGTTGTTCACCCAAACTGTACATATATTGTTATTAACCAATGTTACCTTTTTAAATTAAATTTTAAAAATAATCTCTAACATATACTAGGCACACCATAAACTGTTTTGACTGATTGAACAGACAGAGTTATTTCCTCCCTTAAATGTGACATCACCGGAGAGTGCAGAGGTCCCAGGCAAAGCTTGGCTGTGATAAAATCACGTATATGGGGTCTGATGGGCCTGCAGTCAAATTCTGCTATTATTGCAGTTTCCTCCCCTGGAAATACAGAAAATAATGTCATTCTTAAAAGAAATAAAACCAAAAATCACCAGGTTTGTATAAAACCATAAGAAACCCTGAGTAGTCAAAGCAATCCAAAGGAAAAAGAATGAAGCTGGAGGGGCCACACTACCTGACTTCAAATTATACTATAGAGTCATGACCATCAAAACAGCATGGTATACGTAGGTGGGACATAATATGAAACTAAGAGACATTGATAAGAGTGTGGTGGTTACGGGGGGGAGGGGGGAATGGGGGAGGGAAAGAGGGAGGGGGAGGGGCACAGAGAGAACAAGATAGAGGGTGACGGAGGACAATCTGACTCTTTGGGTGGTGGGTATGCAACATAATTGAACGACAAGATAACCTGGATTTGTTATCTTTGAATATATGTATCCTGATTTATTGATGTCACCCCATTAAAAAAATAAAATTAAAAAAAAAAAGAAAAAAACAGCATGGTATTGGCAGAAAAACAGACACACAGACCAATGGAACAGAATCAAGATATAAAACCACATATATATGGACAATTAATCTTTGACAAAGGAGCCAAAAACACACAATGGAGAAAAGAAAGCCTGTTCATAAATGGTGCTGGGAAAATTGAAAAGCCCCATGCAAAAGAATGAACCTTGACTACAGTTTGTCCTGCTGCACAAAAATTAATTCAAATTCATCAAAGCCTTAAATATAAGATCTGAAACAATAAATTACATAGAAGAAAACATAGATACTAAACTCATGGACCTTGGCTGTAGAGAACAATTTATTAATTTGACCCCAAAGGCAAGGAAAGTAAAGCAAAAATAAATAAATGGGACTATATCAAATTTAAAATCATCTGCACAGAAAAAGAAACTGATAAAACAAATAGGCAGCCAAATAAATGGGAGATGATACTTGCAAACAACAGCTCCGATAAGGGGTTAATATCCCAATATATAAAGAAATCAAAAGCTCAGCAGCAAGCAAACAATCCAATTAAAAAATGGGGAAAGGACCTGAACAGACACTTCTCCCAAGAAGACATACTAATAGCTAACAGATATATGAAAAGATGCTCATCTTCACTAGCTATTCAAGAAATGAAAATCAAACTATGATGAGATACCACCTCACATCTGTTAGATTAGCTATTATCAACAAGACAGGTAATAACAAGTGTTGAAGAGACTGTGGAGAAAAAGGAATCCTCATTCACTGCTGGTTAGAATGCAAATTAGTACAACTATTATGGAAGAAAGTATGGTGATTCCTCAAAAAATTAAGAATAGAACTACCATATGACCCAGCAATCCCTCTACTGGCTATCTACCCAGAAAACTTGAAAACTGGTATATAAAGACACATGCACCCCCATGTTCATCACAGCATTATTGACAGTGGCCAAGACATAGAAACAACCAACGTGCCCTTCAATAGAGGATTGGATAAAGAAGATGTGGTGCATATATTAATGGAATACTACTCAGCCATAAGAAATGATGACATAGTGCCATTTATGACAACATGGATGGACCTTAAGAACATTATACTGACTGAAATAAGTAAATCAGAAAAAGCTAAGAACTATATGATTTCACACATGGGTGGGATATGAAACTGAGACTCATGGACATAGATAAAAGTGAAGTGGTTACAGGGGGAGGGGGATGTTTTGGAGGGGTTGGGAGGAAGGAAGTAAAGAGGAACAAATATAAGGTGACAGAAACTTATGTGACTTTGCGTGACAGGTATAGAACATAATCAACAGTTCAAATGCTATAGAAATGTTTACCTGAAACCTATGTATTCTTATTGATCAATGTCACCCTGTTAAATTTAATTTTCTAAATAAAAAATTTAAAAAGAAAATACATTTCATAAAGAGTTTGGTTATTCATTCAAGAAATTGCCTACTTATCCCTGTGGGTAAGGCTGGGACTGTAGCAGTCAGCAAGCAGAGGTGCCAGGTGTCAGAAAAAACATACCACACAAGGAGAGGATCAGGGAGGAGCATCCACACACCCCTTCTTGGCCTGGGTCTCATGAAAAGAAAGTGCCTTGTGGTAAGATGTGCCTGTTGGTAGGAATCACATGAGGGAAAGTGAGCGTATCTTTGATGTGACACTACCCTAAAGAAAAGCCACCATGCTGCCCAGTGGTATTTGCTAACCACGAAAGTCATAGTGCTGCCTGACCAGGCTGTGGCACAGTGGATGGAGTGTTGGACTGAAACGCAGAGGACCCGGGTTCGAGACCCCGAGGTCACCAGCTTGAGTGCAAGGTTGCTGGCTAGAGCAAGGGGTTACTCAGTCTGCTGTAGCCCCCAGTCAAGGCACATATGAGAAATCAATCAATGAACAACTAAGGAACCACAACGAAGAATTGATATTTCTCATCTCTCTTCTTTCCTGTCTGTCTGTCCCTATCTATCCCTCTCTCTGACTCTCTGTCTCTGCCACACACACACACACACACACACACACACACACACACACAATCATAAGGCTAATCCAGAGACCCAGGAAAAGGTATTGCAATTCAGGGGGTACAGGGGTTACTGAATGAGGGTGAGCCAGTCTCCCTGCTCTCTAGAAGACCAGAGTCAACTCTTAGTCTCCTGTGGAAGGATTGGAAGGATTGGTGCCAGGCCATATGTTTATATGCACACACACACACACTCACCCACACACACTATTAAGAGTACCGGTGTATTCAGAAGAAATATGCTCTACTGATATTTTTCAACATTGGATATTCTCGAAAGCACAAAACACTTCATATTCAAGGCAAAATCTAAAAAAACTTTCTGCAGGTTGAGAAAGCTCTAAAAGAGCATTATGAAAACAGCTGATTTGCAGTACAAATGTGGCTTGATGAGTTCATATATGCTCTTAATTAAAATTTTAAAAATTTATTGAACCAATGCATTGAATATTCTGTATACAAAAGCCTCCTTTGTATCTTTGGGAGATATGCACATTAGAACTCTCATTAAAACACTGAAAATATATGCAGTAAAGAATCTGGTTGTTGGGGTTTTTTTGAAACTTTCATAGATTATTTTAATCCCTATATTCTTTTTACAGAGAGGCTAAGGCAATGGCTAACACGTCTCAGCAAGCTTCAAGAATGGTGTCCTGTGAAAACAAATGATAAAACACAGACTTAGAATGAAGTTTACTTTCTGTGAGTTCTAGTAAGTTTTTATTGTCATTGTTGTGGGAACCATCCTGTGCATTGCAGGATGATTAGCGGCATCTCTAAATGCCAGGAACACCCTCCCCCTGTGACCTGTGACAACCAAAACTGTGTCAAGACAAAAATGTTCCCTGGGAGGGAGGCAAAGTGACCCAGTTTGAGAACCGGTGTCTTAGATACAATGGCATCCCAGTATTAATGAGCACATTTAGCACCACAGGATTGGTTTCTATGTACCTTCCGCCATGAATTCCAATCAAGGAACATGAAATCCTTGTTATATCAAAAAGTTGTATTTTGTTATATCAAAAAGTAAAGATGGGCTCAAAGCATTACGAGGACATGTCAACAGGACACAGGAAGCAGCTTAAAGGAGCTTCCATAAGCCAACCCTGAGACAATTTATTCATTAAGTAGTAACAAAATATTATAACTCATGGAATAAAATAAGAAACCATGAATCAGATAGATATGTGGAGAGATATATGAGGCTGGGAGCAAAGAGAGAGAGAGAGAGAGAGAGAGAGAGAGAGAGAGAGAGAATGGCTATAATGTGATTTTCCTGAAAATTATTGGAAATCCCAGAAGGTCTTGAATCAGCAGTGAGTGGTAGAAAAAAATGAGGAAATTAATGTCTCTTCTGCCTACAATCGGAGTTTTTATGGAAAGAAGCACAGAACACAGACAGCAACTGAAATCAAATCTGACTTAAGAGCAACAGGTTGCATTGGAAAGGAAATGAGGTGGCTCATAAACTTGAAGACACCTGGATGAGTAGGCTCAGAAACTGAGCAGAGACTGAGAGGCATCAGGGAACCAGCATATGGCCAAGGTCACACCTCAGGAAGCACCAGGTCCAGGCTGTAGCTCCTGCCACCCGGAGGCAGTGGATCATGTCCTCAGCGCTGTGGGTAATGGTCAGCACACAAGTCCACTCCCTCTGCCTTGACAGACACAAACATTGCACCAGTCCACTTGTTCATCTGTCCTTTTCTCTGTGTAAACCTGCTCCCAATTTACAATCCAGAACCAGAGCATCTGATTGGCATCTGTGTCCTGCCTTCCAGGAGGCAGAAGATGCCAGCCTTTCTCAGCTTGTACAGTAGAGGATGCAGCTCTGACCTCCTCCACAACACAGGGGGTACCCAAAGAGGAAGCTGCCTCAGACACTAGACAGCCCCCAAAATTTTCAGTACAGGAACTTAAAATAAATATGAGATTTAAGAACCTAAATAATTATGATTGCTTCAGTAGCGTAAGCAGAAAAGGTCACTGGGTCACACACTAAGAGGGGTTTCGTCCTCAGTGCCTTTCTGAAATGGAACGAGGACTGACAGATTCAAAGCAACTGGAGCTTTCAGAGTCATGAGTAATATCTAACTTAAAGCCACTGCTTTCACGACAGTACACGAAATGTGAGCAAACGCTTTGTGTTGTGTAGTAGTGGAACAGATTTTATTCCTGTGTGATAGGGGCACAAGCTAAATGCTAGTCACTATCTTTTGACTCATTGGCACTCGGTTCCAGCCATATCTTCCTATTTAGGTTGACCTCTAAGTGCCAGGTTAGACAAACAAGGACACCAGTCAATCACGCAACAGGAAGCATACCAACCCTCCCAGCCTGAGACCAAAAAGTGACTCATACGGCGAGGACCGCGCCGCTGCCCGTCTTGTGTCCACAGCCCTGCTGCTGTTAGTGGCCCTCAGTCTGGCAGCATCAAGATCACCTAGGAGGGGCTCAGAAATGCAGACTCTCAGTCCTCCAGAGAACTACTGAATCAGAATCTTCATTTAACAAGCGCCACAAGCAGTTCACGTGCACATTCAGTTTGAGAAGCCTGGGTGCCCAGCTCCCGCAGACAGGGACAAACTCCATGGGCACCGCTGCTTTGTCTGGGGTGCTGCTCACTTGCTCTTCCCACCATGTCACCAGAGCCTTATCTCCAGTTGTTAGCAGGGTGTTGGGCAGATAAAATATATTATGCTCACTTTGTTAAAGATGGCGCTGCCCACGTGGAGGCCGTCACCGAGGTGATATTAATGTGTGTCTCTGTGGGCTGTGAGCAGGCAGGATCATTGGAGCCTGGGGCTTGGTTTGGGGATTAAGCCTTTCCCACCCTTTTTGATGTGGGGTGGTGCAATCCCATCTTGACTCAGATAGGTGACTTTGTATTAGAGACTTCCCTATTGTGTATATTGGATTAAAGGTTTGGATTTCTACACTATAAAATAGGGGCAGAATAGGAGCTTGCTCTTGGTTCCTGAGATTATCATTTAGAGGAGAGAGTAGAGCAGAGAGCAGAAGGAGGCCATGTGGAGTAGGCCAGGAGAAGCAGCCAAGATGGCGAGTGTTGAGTGAAAGGCCAGTTTGTGCAGTTTATGCAGGGAGAAGGAAGAAGATGGGGAACAGAGGTGAATAAGTCTGGTGAGCTAGAAACCTTTGATTCTAGGAAACTCGAATAAGTCAGTAGCTTTGTGAGCACTGAATGTGAGTGGGTTTTGGAGCCCAGTGTGTATTTTTACTTGCCTGCCGGGTGCAAGCTAGAATTAAAAATAATGGCCCACCAGTTCTTGGCTCCATTGTTTCTTTACCGACTGTCCGAATCCAATGCGAACCTGCATGGGCCAGGCGGCTGCTGTGTTGGTAGCCCTGGCCTTGTATACTGGCCTTACACAGGGATAAACTAAGACCAGAGGTTGTTTGTCACTAGGTGTCCTGCCTTAGTCCCATGCCCCTGTGCTGTAGGCAACCTCTGTGTTGGCACCTTGTGACAGTCAAGTGCCCTTTTCCCCAGTGAGTTTGTGAGTACTAGGGACTCCACACAGAGTCTTCCTGGAATCACACGGTTTTCCCTCCTTGTTCTCTCAGACCCTTTCCAGGAAGGTACTCAGAGAAGAATGGCCCCAGGGAGAGTAAAGCGCCTGCCCCATTTCCCGTCCAGCTCCCAGGAGCTCCCAGGGCAGGTCCTCCTGGTCAGCTCTGAGGTGCCGTCCCATGCTGCTTTCCTTCACAG
Organism: Saccopteryx bilineata; assembly: GCF_036850765.1. Classification (NCBI taxonomy): domain Eukaryota; kingdom Metazoa; phylum Chordata; class Mammalia; order Chiroptera; family Emballonuridae; genus Saccopteryx; species Saccopteryx bilineata. The sequence goes on from NC_089495.1 coordinate 164,591,777, forward strand.
GTCCGTCGGGACCTCCGGCCCACTTGGTGAACACAGAGAGAGGCACAGCCCACGCAGTGTGCTCTCAGTGGGGGAACGAGAAGCGGGAGGGAAAGGGGAAGTCTGGACTTCCTCTGGGGTGCTAGGAGAGGTCTGGCTGTTCATTTCAGTCCCACGGGGAGGAAATGAAAGGGGAAGTGAGGGGCAGACTTGCTGTGCATGGAGGAAGTGGAGGAGCTAAGGAAAGTGGCCCAGTCTCACAAGCTGGCTCCCCGGATCCTGCAGAGAGTGGTCAGAGCCATCTGATGAGCATGTGCAATGGGATGCTGAGGAAAAGAGAGGGCCAGGGCTCAGGCACCATATTATAAGAAGGTCATGTATTGACCCAATTCTGAACCAGTTCCGGGACCAAGCATCAAAGCCCAGCCTCTGCCATGCAGGGAAGGCCCTTTGCAACCTGCTGCAGACACTGTGCTTCCCCATCCAGTGCAGTCAAGTAGCAGCAGCAGCACGCCTGGGATTTCTGCCACTCGGTCTTAAGTGCAAGAGAAGGGGCAGACAATACAATCCTTTATTCTATCCTCCCCTGTTCTCATGAGAAGAAATCTAAGCTCTGGAAAGGACAAAGCTTGAGTTTATCCAGACCAGTTAATGAGGAAGGTCGGCCTACATGTTGAGAATTCAGACTACTTAAGAAATCAGTTTTTGCCCTGGCCGGTTGGCTCAGTGGTAGAGCATCGGCCTGGCGTGCAGAAGTCCCGGGTTCAATTCCCAGCCAGGGCACACCGGAGAGGCGCCCATCTGCTTCTCCACCCCTCCCCCTCTCCTTTCTCTCTGTCTCTCTCTTCCCCTCCCGCAGCGAGGCTCCACTGGAGCAAAAGATGGCCCGGGCACTGGGGATGGCTCCTTGGCCTCTGCCCCAGGTGCTAGAGTGGCTCTGGTCACAACAGAGCGACGCCCCAGAGGGGCAGAGCATCACCCCCTGGTGGGCAGAGCATCGCCCCCTGGTGAGCGTGCCGGGTGGATCCTGGTCGGGCGCATGCGGGAGTCTGTCTGTCTCTCCCCATTTCCAGCATCAGGAAAAAAAAAAAAAAGAAAGAAATCAGTTTTTAAATTTGAAAGATTCCAAAATTGAACAAAGAAGTGCCTTTTCTCCCATCAATTACTTGTTTGATTTTAATCAACTCCTTCAGGTCAGGATCCCCACACCTCCGCCACCCCAGGACTGCAGATCTATCATTAAAGTTGTGTTATTAGCACTCATTGTTGTCTTCTTCTTGAAGTGTCAACACCGAAAGCTTCATGTGTTTTGTAATTTACTGAGCTCTGCCTGGGTCTTCGGGACTGGAATTACTGAATGTTACTGAGAAGCAAATGTAAGGCAAAGTTTACATAAACAATTGCAAAACTATCAGGTGCTTATCAATAATGAAAAGCCTGATGATTGTCACGGCAACTGTGCCCAGGTTGGACCGTGCCCACCCTGACCAGGCCCGCACATGGGTCCTCACCTTGACACTGGTCACTCCTTCCTGATCCCTGTTGGGCCTCAGCCATCGCTTTCCAGACCCCTTATCTCCATAACTTGCAAAACTTCCCATTTTCACAGAAAGGGAACAGATTTGGATCGCATCTCCTTTCTGACTGAATGTGAGGGATGCCCTGACCTTCTCCAACCTCCATTTTGATATGTCCAAAACAGGCGGCATGTCTCCCAGAATAGTCTGGAAGCTGACTGAGGAAGCACATACAAAGCACCTGGTGCTCACTGGGGAAGTCGAGGTGACCTTCAGAGCATTCATTTCCCTGCCTCCACTCCTCTGTTCCCACCCTCACTCACCCCAGCAGGTCACCCCACTTCTTACCCCACAGCATTGCCATCTCCCCCTCCATTCTCACAGCCTCAGAGTGACAGGGAATGAGGAAGAGGCCCACGTGTTCCTAGGATGACCCTTTCCACTGAAGATCCCTTAACCTCGCATCTCCTGCAGCCCTTAAACGCTTACCCAGCCACAGGAATCTGCTCAGCAGAACAGGAGAGTCAGAATGAGGACTTCTGGCTCATGAAATGCAAATATTTGCTGAATACTTGGCCTACAGCAGAGATGCACAGCCACCTCAGACACTGTTGACCTCAGTGTTGGAATTCTACAGGGTCTGGTCCTAGTTCCCCCATGGCCATGTGGTCTGCAATTTTCACAGGAGATTGACAACTGCAGATCCCTGGGACATACCATCAAACAGGTACCAGAACTGTGGGCGGTACCTGACTCCAAACATCACCCCAGAGGATGCTGCTTTGTGCCTGAACCAGGAGTGAGCCCCTCAGAAACACAGCTGTCAGGGGTGTCAGCCTCAGGCAGGCTGAGCACCATCTCCTCCTGTCCTGACCCCAGAGGGGACAGAAGGAGAGAATTCCCAGCCCAGAGTGTGGTGGTGGGGGCTGAGGCAGTTCTGTCCATTCCTGCAGGGCAGGAAATCACTGGTGGCAAAGGAGGGGGTGGGGGGTAAGGGAGAAAGAGAAAGAGGAATAGTCTGGGGTCAGTTCCTAAAACAGGTCCCCTTCCCCACTGCTGCAGAAGCAGAGGCCCTCAGGTACGGCTCAGAAGCGAAGCAGGCAGCTGAGGTAGGACCTGGCTGGGCCTAAGTGATGTGGGTACCTTGGGCTGCCCGGGGTCAGCCCTGAGGTGCTCTTCTTTAGGAACCCCCAAGGACTCTTCCTGACTCCTTTACAGGGCTGGGCTGACACAACACAAGCAGCTCCCAATCCCTCTTAATATCCGCTTTTATGTCAATTACACTGGTAGCTTCAGAAAGCACACTGGGCTCTAAATTTAAACTACTGTCTCGTTTCCAGACTCCAGGGTAGGTATTTAAGGATTATAGACTTTGGCTGATGTTAAAGTGAATAGGTGGGAGTATAAGCAGTGTTGGCCAGGGGTCCCGAGACTAGCAATGGGCTTCCTAACAAAACTTGCCCCAGTAGACTCACAGATTGCACAGAGGAAAGGCCGCGCATGGAGATTTTTGGCTGACTTTGAGCACAGCACCACTTCCTTTGCAGCCCAGTGTTCTGGCCTCTGCACCAACCCGCTGGTCAAAGTCCTGCCAACGGCCTGTTGCAGAAGCTTGTGCTAGGAGCTGCATCATAGACAGAAAGACAAGCACATGATCATAATCATAATAAAATAAGAGATTTAGACAAAATTCACCAGTAGATGCTAAACCACTGAAGAAAGTGATTGGGAAACAAAAATTTATAGTCTCAATTGATGGATACATGAATTTACCAAAACTTCCAAACCGCCCTTTTGCTGTTCCACTTGTCTATCTGACCCCACCCTTGCTTACTTACTATCACTCCTGAAGCAGAAAAGTTCTAGGAAGGCTGGTCAGCTGCCCCGAGGAGAAGCGTTCCAGGAAGCCGAAATCATAGGACTGCAGAAGGGAGCATACCAGAATTGCTGGCTCAACGCACACTTGCTCAAAGCTCTCCCCACCTTAATAAATGTTTGCCTCAGAGTCTGTTTGGGTGCACTTCTCCTGGAGAAGTGCCCCGGCAGGTCTTTCTCCTCTAATAAAGCCTGCACACCTGGTGTTCAAGTGCCGTCTCATTCTTACATCAATGTCTCTCCCCACAGATACCTTATTTATAACAAAGCAAGCAAGATACATGGAGAAACGTGGAAGACACCCCCTCAAATAATCCGTGAAGTCAGCGTCCACAGGGATGGGACTGACCCACTTGGTGGGTCTCCTGAAACAATGCCCTGAGGGGCACAGCCTCATTATGTGGTGCTTCTGCCAAATATACTTACCTTTAATCTAATAGTCAAGAAATTGTTGAACAGTTCCAAATTATGATAACATATATAAAATGTTATTAAAAAAACTGTTCTGTACTCTTCAAAAATGTAAATGACATGGAAGACAAATAAAGACACAACAGTTGTTCCAGATTAAAGGAAATCAAAGAGACATGGTGGCTAAATGCAAAATGTGATCCTGAATTGGATTCACGACCAGATGGGAAAAAATGTGTAATGGATATTTTGGGAACAATTTTAAAAATTTTTAAAAAGGACTGAGTATTGGACTGGCTAGTTGGCTCAGTGGTAGAGCTAAGGCCCAGCGTGTGGATGTTCCAGATTCAATTCCTGGTCAGAGTACACAGGAGAGGCACCCATCTGCTTCTCTCTCTCTCTCTCTCTCCTTTGGAGAGAGTTGGCCCAGGTGCTGAGAATGGCTCCATGGCCTCTGCCTCAAGTGCTAAGAAGAGCTCAGTTGCTGAGCAACAGAGCAACGCCCCAGTGGGCAAAGCATCACCCCCTAGTGGGTTTGCCAGGTGGATCCTGGTCAGGGCACATGCCTCTGCCTCCCCTCCTCTCACTGAATAAATATTTTTTAAAAAAGGTCTCAGTATTAAATAATAGTGTTGGATTTTTGAATTCAATCATTATGTTGTGATTTTATAAAAGAAGAATTAAAAAGTTCTTTTCTTAAAAGTAATTATTTCTTAGGCAGAAGTATTTTGGAATAAAGGTCCTTAATATCTACAACTCACTTTCAAAAGAGTCAACAAGTAATTACAATGATAATGTGTATGTGTATGTATAATTTTTTTATGCCCAATGGCATCCCTGGCTATTATAATAAGCCTACCTTTCAACATACATGTTTTCTTTCAAGTTATTGTTTCTAAAGATTTATGGGCTACAAATCTAGAGAATGAGATTTCTTTGATTTGTGTAAAATTTAAGAGTTAATCATCTCTGGGTTCTTGGGTGGTTGAGTTTTCTGGGAAAATAATTTCTGCATAAAGTTTTGTACTTTATAATAATTTAGAAACCCAGTTTTTCAAAAACATTTAAAAACTTTCCATGTTCCTCTAAAGTTTTAAGCAGTTGAATTTTTGTGGTCTATATAAGGGAAACTTACAATGATTCTTTTCCTGAAACATAGAAGACTTAAAAAAAAATGCTTGTTTTTCCTTATGCTAATTGCTAAAGCAGGCCATGCTGTTTTATTTGTAACTGTGCAGTTCAGACAAGCATAAGAAGGACTTCCATTTTCAGAAATAAGGTAGAATAAGGATCAGACTAACTCCCCACTGGAAACAAACAAAAATGCTAACAAAAAAAGAAATGTTTTTCTTTTTAAGCCCTGGCTGGTGGCTCAGTGGTTAGCTTGTCAGCCCAGTGTATGGACGTCCTGGGTTTGATTCCTGGTCAAGGCACTCAGAAGAAGTGGTCATATGCTTCTCTTCCCCTCCCTCTCCTCCTTCTCTTTCTCTTCCTTTCCCACAGCTAGTGGTTCCATCAATTCGAGTATTGGTCCTGGGCACTGAGGATAGCTCAGTTGTCCGAGCACATCAGCCTCAGATGCTAAAAATAGCTCGGTACTTGAGTATCAGCCTCAACAGGAGTTGCCAGGTAGATCCTGGTCAGGGCACATGCAGGAGTCTATCTCACTATCTCTCTTCCTCTCACCTAAAAAAAAAAGAAAGAAAGAAAGAGAAAAAAAAATTGAAGACAGTAAAAAGCTGGAGTCTAAAATCAAAAGGACAACAAGATCCCGTCACATTAAGTGACACCCTAAAGCTGCTTTGAACTACAGGCATTTGCCAATTTGGGCAAATGTGAACTTTTAATTTTCTATGTTTTTGTAATATGTATATATGGGTACATGTATATAAAAGAGAGATAAAACCAATGCTGACAATTGGTATATGAATGTGTATCAATCAGTGTTCAGCAGAGAAACAGAACCAGAAAGTATTTATGATAAGGCACTGATTGGCTTATGGATTTGGGTGGATGGCAAGGCAAAACAGGAAGTGTCCTCAGGAGTGCAGTCCGGGGCTGTGGCAACCGGCTGGGGCTGCTGGCCACAGGCAGGACTTCCTCCTTCCCAGGGAAACTCACTTCTGCTCTTACAGCCTTTGGACCAGTTGAATCAGGCCGCCAGGATATCAAGGATAATCTCCCTTCCTTAAAATGACCTTTGGTGGACTTGGACCCAGCTACCAAATATTGCAATACTTTGACAACACTCATGTTACTGCTCGGTTGAATAACGGGTTGAAAAACTACCCCAGATCACACATATACTAGCCATTTCTTTTTGCAGCTTTTCTAAAATTCTCACATATTCTATATAAAATGCCTAAAACATTGTGCTCCCTGTTCTGATCCGAAATCCTAGTGAGTGAAAGGTGCTGAAGTAGAAGAGTTCAAGAGTCACCAATGCCCCTCCTTACTGCCCAAACTCTGTCCCCACAGTTACTACAGCAGAGCTTAAAGGGCCAGACCCACTCTTCTTTACTACCCTGAGGAAATAAACTCACAGCTGTAGTCACATGAGGTGGTGCTTCTTGAACGGTAATGTGCATGAATCACTTGTTTCAGAAAGAAGGAAAACAATGTAGGTCATGCACTAGTATCCATATAAAGAAAAGAATGGCATTAGAGAAGGACTAACTCATGTCTGTGCTTTGATTTTCTTTTCTTTCTTTCTTTTTTGTTTTTTGACCATATCCTAAATAGCTCTGTTTTCTACTTATCGTCCACCTTGCAAACTGACTGGGATGTTCTCATGCATAGGCAAACAAACACATTGTTGTGGTTGCAAGCTTAATGGAGCCGTGCATTTGAGGCCAAGAGCGCTTAGACACCACTGGTGACCCCCAAAGGAAGAGTTATAATCTGAAAGGGGACTTGAGCTAACATCCAATTTCTTTACAAAAAAATCCTGTTTTGGTGGGGGGAAGAGGCACAAATGAAACATAAATCAATCCTTACTGCCCGACATTGAAAAGCACTTGGTGTGTCAACATAAGAAAGGTTCAAACCTGTAGAGAATTTTTAAAAGAATGTATTTGAGCCAAACTGATGACGTAGTACAAAGGGTAAGATCTTAAATGCCCTAGAGCAGGGATGTTGTGGACCGTTAATGGCAAAAAGCCATTATAGATTTGAGGATTGGCAGGGGGCTAAATTCTCCCCCCTCCATCTCCATATTTGGCATTGATGCTGAGTATTTGCACCCACTCCACTTCTTTCCTTGGGTTGCAGGAAGCAATATACATCCCTTCCTCTGACTCTTTGTTTGTTTCAAATGTTTGTAAATTTCACTAATGTATCCTGTTTTTGCCTTGGGAGAGTTCTTGTCTTAGCCTTTGATGTGCAACTTTGTATCAGGGTCCTTGATTTGCATAGGTCTATATCATAAAGTGAACTGGGGCTGTGGGGCACTCAGATACTGCCAGGCAGTTTGAAGAGTCCTCCTGGTCCCATCGGTTTTGTTTTGACAAGTGTGTTTCTTCAATTCCGCACCATTATTTGGGGCCACGCTGGTCCGCGGCACAGGGAGTCCTTTTATCCTTTTTTGAAATTTAGATTAGCAAGAGAAAATATTTGTGAAACTGGTTTCTTAGGCTTAACAACTCTTGGTTATTCTCATGGGTTTTGTAAATTCTGTTTGACTTTCTGTGCTCTCTGTCTGGCATCTCTCCTTTTGTTCTATTATACGTCCTGAGAATGTCATTGGCCTTTATGACCAATGAAAATATTTCCTCTAGAAAAATTTCTGCCTGGAAAGTACACATATTGTGGTGCATCTGGTGGCCAGCTGAACAGCCTGGGGTTCCAAGCCTTGGTGAAGTCATAGAAGGCATATTGGTCCTCTTTGTCCAGCCATACAAACTCTCAGGGGAGTTTGTCACAAAGAACCTTAGCCCATAAGGGGACTTTGTCATCATAAACTTTGTTGCCTTTTAATACTGAAGTAATTCCATTCTAGTAATGTTTGTCTGCTGCCATAGATTAGCAGGTTTGTAGCTGGAGGCATCTCAAAACTTTGTGAGAGACAGGAGCTATATCATCCTTACCACCTATGCAACAAATGACCTTATTTTCTCTTTCTTTTTCTGCTTCCTTGGTTAAGCCATAAAGGGCTTACTGGTTTGAGTCGCTATTATGATCCCACTCATCAAGGCAGATGATAGAGTCTTTGAATTGAAAAACTTCTAAATTGAAAAGAATTTTTTTTCCTGGCGAGTTCTTATATGTTTATAATGGCTAGTCATTAAGAGTCCCTTAATAACAAAGAAAGAGAAATAAGAACAAAAATCAAAAGTCCTCTCAGACCCTTTCCTATTTACCTTTACAAGTTTGCAGAGATATATATATATATTTTTTTTTTTCTTGCATTTTTCCAAAGCTGGAAACGGGGAGGCAGTCAGACAGACTCCCGCATGCGCCCGACTGGGATCCACCCGGCATGCCCACCAGAGGAGATGCCCTGCCCCTCTGGGGCGTCACTCTGTTGCATCCAGAGCCATTCTAGCACCTGAGGCAGAGGCCACAGAGCCATCCCTAGCGCCCAAACCATCTTTGCTCCAGTGGAGCCTCGGCTGCGGGAGGGGAAGAGAGAGACAGAGAGGAAGGAGAGGGGGAAGGGTGGAGAAGCAGATGGGCACTTCTCCTGTGTGCCCTGGCTGGGAATCAAACCCGGGACTCCTGCATGCCAGGCCGACGCTCTACCACTGAGCCAACAGGCCAGGGCCTGCAGATATTTTTAATCAAGACATTGAAATTAGAAGTTCCTTGCACTAAGAAGAAAAAAAAATAAAAAGAATTTCAAATCATATTAAAAACACCTTAAAAATGTTATGTTCTAAGAACTTGGCCTGATAACTATCAAGTTGGAAGCTCCATAACAGGCCAGACAGAACTGTGAACTAAACTCTATTTACAAGCAGCGTTCTCCCAAACTGCTCCCAAGAAAATTGTAACCTAAAATTACAATTGGTATTATTAGGAATGTTGCAATTTGATTAGATCATTTAAAAGAACATTTAATGGCCTTTGGTGGCACAGTAGATGGAGTTTTGATCTGGAATGCTGAGGTTGCTTGTTCAAAATCCCAAGCTTGTTTGATCAAGACACATACAGCAAGCAGTCAATGAATAACTAAAGTGAAGCAACTATAAGTGAATACTTCTTTCTCCCTCCTCTCTCCTCTCTCTGTAAAATCAATAAATAAAATATTTTAAATAATAAATAAATAAATAAAAGAGCACTTAAAAAGCAATGGCTTCCAAATCAAACAAAATGAGATGTCTATTTCTTTTTTTTATTTTTTATTTTTATTTTTTCAGTGAAAGGGAGAAAGAGAAAGAGATGAGAAGTATCAGCTCATAGTTGTGGCATTTTAGTTGTTCATTGATTGCTTCTCACACGTGGCTTGACAGAGGGGGGTTCCAGCCAAGCCAGTGATCCCTTGCTCAGCCAGTGAGCCTATGCTCAAACCAGATGAGCCCTCTGGGTTTTGAACTGAGACTTCAGCATCCCAGGTAGAGGGTCTATCCACGATACCACCACTGGTCAGGTGAGATACCTATTTTAAATGTTGATAATGTTGAAACATAGATAAAACAGAAAGAAGAGTCATAGAAATGGGGCAAGGTGGAAATCTTTAAATGCATATTTTTAAAATTTAAGACAGGCCCTGGCAGGCTGACTCAGTGGATAGAGCATCAGCCTGGTGTGCGGATGTCCGAGTTAATTCCCAGTCAGGGCACACATGAGAAGCAACCACTCCCTTCTCTTCCCCTCCTTCCCCCCCCCCTCTCTCTTCCCATTTTGCAGCTCAATGGCTTTTGAGTGTTGTCCCGGGCACTAAGCATAGCTTGGTTGATTTGAGCATTGGACCCTGGGTGTTGCCAGGTAGATGCTGGTAAGGGCACATGCAGGAGTCTGTCTCTCTGTCTCCCCTCCCCTCACTTAAAATTAATTAATTAATTAATTAATTGTCATTGATGAGGTTGAAACAAAGAATTTAGTATTATATTACACTATCACAGGCTAAATGGGCCCAACGGACCCCCTGTTGGTTCTCTAACATTAAAAGACCCCAAACAAGTCTGCTTTATTTACCCCAGTCTGGAGAAATTCAAAAGACTGGAAGGAAGAGATTACAACAGAAAATCTAACCAGAAATTTCTTGAAGTAACAGGTCAGTTAAATCAAGTTAAAGATTGAATAACAGGTTCAGCTTCCCTTGACTTGACCTCTCAGTGGGAACTCAAAACATGTTTACTGAGGGATAGAAAAGAAAAACTTCCAGGGCTTTCTGCAATGAGAATTCATGAACTATGGTGTCAAAGCCAATTGGATGAAACCATGAATCAGGCTACAGTTAAATTTTTTAAATACAGAGCTGTAAGGATTGATAAGATTATAAAAACTGAAATGTTTAAACAGGTTTTATGTTAAAACAAAAAAAGTTATGTTAACTTTACTTGAACTTTTTATAAAATGAATATTTTATCTGGCTGAGAACACTTCCCCTAACCAGTATTGCAAAATCAAGACTTGTTGATAAATTAAGGTATATGTTTATAGGTGAATTGGTATATTTCGTACGAGCTTTCTGTGAAATGATTGTCATCTTTTTAACCTATTTATACAGACAGTATTGTGTCTCACTGGGAACTGGGACTTGGGCGCTGTCAGGGTTACTGTCTTGTTGTTTTGGTTGTTTGTATTTTGGCTACAGAGTTAATAGAATTGTTCAATACTGCCAAAAATAATTAGTTTGTCCCGCTAGAACCTGACAAGATATTTGAAAGAATTTAATAATCTTTATCAGAAATTTGAAACATTGGAAGCTAAAGATTCAAGAGCATAATACAATTTTTAAAGATCTTCTCACCTAAGCTAAAATAAAATTACATACCCAGAGGGGAAAAAAGAAAATTAGAGATTATGTAGTTAAGTAAGTCAACCTATGATGTTAAGTAAGTTACAACCTAAGTGTTTTTTGTTGTTGTTGTTGTTGTTGTTGTTTTTTGTATTTTTCTGAAGCTGGAAACGGGGAGAGACAGTCAGACAGACTCCCGCATGCGCCCGACCGGGATCCACCCGGCACGCCCACCAGGGGCGATGCTCTGCCCACCAGGGGGCGATGCTCTGCTCCTCCGGGGCGTCGCTCTGCCGCGACCAGAGCCACACTAGCGCCTGGGGCAGCGGCCAAGGAGCCATCCCCAGCGCCCGGGCCATCTTTGCTCCAATGGAGCCTTGGCTGCGGGAGGGGAAGAGAGAGACAGAGAGGAAGGAGGTGGGGGGGGTGGAGAAGCAAATGGGCGCTTCTCCTATGTGCCCTGGCCGGGAATCGAACCCGGGTCCCCCGCATGCCAGGCCGATGCTCTACCGCTGAGCCAACCGGCCAGGGCCACAACCTAAGTTTTGAGAGCAGTTGAACTCATCTTACAAATCTTTGCAAAATCATAAATGCAGTTACAGAAACAGTTCAAAGCTCACCTGTTTTTATCACTCCAATTTCTAAAACTGAAGGGAAAAGCAAACATATGAGGAATTTTTGAAAGCACCAATTGTTTCTCTGGCTTCAAAGTGTCCTGGATGGGCACACAGCACAATCAACAGTTCAAATGCAATAGAAATGTTCACCTGAAACCTATGTACTCTTATTGATCAATGTCACCCCATTAAATTTAATTTTCTAAATAAAATTTAAAAAGTAACAATACAAAAATAAAATAAAAATTATTCTACAAATAATAAGAAGAAAAAACTTTAGCCATTTAAGTAGGTAATGTCACTTATTCATATGCCAGAATCACAGTTTGGATCGAACAGTTCTTTTACTTTATGATACCCATCATATGGCAGTAATTTTAAATGAAGGCAAGAAGGTCTTTCTTCGTGTCTGTCTGTATGCTTGTATGTATTGTGTAATATTTTAAACCTTTGAATAAAAATTTTAATTTGTAAAGAGCTTTGTTAAATTGACTTGAATGAGGGCTTATATAAGAATTTTCAAAAATATAACAAAAGTTAGCCAAGTGCTCTCAGAGTCACATAACCTGGGGAAATGATACTAAAACTGGTTAAGTTTGATTTCATTAAATAGGCCTGTCTTTAGAGTTGTTGGCATTAAATAATATCTTTTATTTAACTTGGGTTTATTGTCAAATAAGTTCATGTTAGCTCTGTTGCCAAATTTGTCAGCAACAAAAATATTTGGTATGATAAAATTTTCTTAAGTAATCTAAACATAATTGTTAAAGTAAATATAAGTTGAATATAGTTTCTTTGTATTTGAAATCCTTAGCAATAATTGTATATGAACTTAATAATGGTTTTCTAAAGCTATTTGGTAACTTAAACTTTTTAAGTTTTGTAGCTAAGTTAAATGATGCATAGTTATTCAATATCTAAATTATTTTCAAGTAAGATAAAAAAAAACATTAATGACTGAACGTAATTATATCTATTTTTTGCTTGTTATTATAGAGAAACTAAAGATAATTTTGAGTCTATTAATAAACATGTCTTGTGCCACATAAAAAAAAATTTGTGTCGTGAGGAAATATCTATTTCTAGAAATTATGAAATGTGTTCATAAACTTGTCAATCTAAACAATACTGGTATAACACTGTATATTCATAATTGCTTAGTTCTTAGTCCTTATTAGAAATGAAGCTTTTGTAATTTTTTTTTTTAAGTGAGAGGAGGGGAGATAGTGAGAAGATTCCCACATATGTCCTGACTGAGATCCACCTGGCAACCCGTCTGGAGCCGATGCTCAGGCCAGTCAAGCTATCCTCAGGATCTGGGGTGGACACTTGAACCAAGCGAGCCACTGGCTATGGTAGAGAGAGAAGGGGGAGAGGGAGGGGGAGAGAAGCAGATGGTGGCTTCTCCTGTGTGCTCTGACCAGGGATTGAACCCAGGATGTCTGCATGCTGGGCCGATGTTCCATTCACTGAACCAACCGGCCAAGGCCAGAAATAAAGGTTTTTAAAGGTTAAGAATTATAATGATGGCCTGACCTGTGGTGGCGCAGTGGATAAAGCGTTGACCTGGAAATGCTGAGGTCACCGGTTCGAAACCCTGGGCTTGCCTGGTCAAGGCACATATGGGAGTTGATGCTTCCAGCTCCTCCCCCCTTCTCTCTCTCTGTCTCTCTCTCCTCTCTGCCTCTTCTCTCCAAAATGAATAAATAAAATTTAAAAAAAAAGAATCACACACACTTGCAAAATAAAACTTAAAAAAAAAGAATTATAATGATGTAATTAAAGCTAAAAAATTTAATAAAATAGAGAAAACAATTGTGCATATTAAAAATATGTTTGGCCCCTGACCAGGTGATAGCACAGTGGATAGAGTGTCGGACTGGAATGCAGAGGACCCAGGTTCGAGACCCCGAGGTCGCCAGCTTGAGCGAGGGCTCATCTGGTTTGAGTAAAAACTCACCAGCTTGGACCCAAGGTCGCTGGCTCGAGCAAGGGGTTACTTGGTCTGCTGAAGGCCCGCGGTCAAGGCACATATGAGAGGGCAATCAATGAACAATGAAGGTGTTGCAATGCGCAACAAAAAACTAATGATTGACGCTTCTCATCTCTTCATTCTTGTCTGTCTGTCCGTCTGTCCCTGCCTATTCCTCTCTCTGACTCTCTCTCTGTCTCTGTAAAAAAAAAAAAAAATATATATATATATATATATATATATATATTTGACTTTTTTAAAAGATCTGAGACATAGAGATGTGCTTTCATTAATGGAAATTAAGTGATGTTCAAATTACTTATGAATGGGTAAGAGAGCAAAAGACAACTTAAGGAAACACTGAAATTCATATAAATGATATGAAAAAGGAATCCTGAGAAATGACATTTATGTGTAGTCAAGTTGAATAAGATTGAAAATAAATTTCATCAAGGAAGTGAATTTAAATTCATAGGGTCTTCCGGTTATGACAGCCTTGACATATGTTTCAAGTTTTCGACGCTCACTCCCATCAAAACTTTTAAAAATTGGGACATGAGTGTTTGAGTGTTGTACTTACAGACGACATGGGCAAATGAGTTTGGTTGCATGGGGTGGAATAATACACAATAATGTGGCATATGAGTGAGGCAGTTGGCATCTCCCTGTATGATTATCTACACCATTTTGGACTGTTAAAAGTGCAAGTGTTCCATTTGTGTTGCTTTGTTTGGCCAATGATTCATCTGACCCAGTATCTCCCGCACCTTCTGCAGGTTCTCCTGCCTCTCCAGCTTCCTCCTCCCAATAGGCCACTCTCTCCCACCTTGCAATGCTCCTTCCAGTGTGCAAGCCAACCACAGGAATAAAGGTAAGAAATTATTTTTACATGCACTTTTTGTCTTTTTTTGTTACTACAGTACAGTATACAGTAAAGTATATTTATGTCCTTTTCCTTTTTATGTGGCTTAGTTCTGTTTTTATGTTTTAGATAATTATGATTTTACAACTCTGTTAAGATAGGTAAGTGACTTAGGCTAGTGTGTGTTTCGATTTACACTGTTGTATTGGAACAGCAAGAAACAGACGTCATGCCACACAATTAAATAGCCAAATTAAGGAGTCTTTATTTTAAAGCTTGTGACTGCACGGAGACCTAAGTCATCTAAACCATGTGGCCCCACACACAGTTTGGGGCTAGCTTTTCAAAACAAATTACACACTAATTGGGGAATGGGGAAGAGGGAAAGCCTAGCAGTAAAACAAAGCAGTGAAACAAGCTCATTTACAATGCTTATCTAGAGGATTAATTCAGGGAGAAACATTCTGGGAACACCTGCAACCTCATAGAACCAGCCCATGGCCACAGCTTGAGAAAACAGCCTCAAGGCCAGGGGTCAGGAGTCTTTTAGAAAATGTAAGTTCTACTAAAATCTTTTTGTTTTAGAGAAAGTAAATTCTGCTAAAAGTTACTTATGCTAAAAGGCTTTCTTTTCTACATTTCAACACCAGAATTTGGATTAAGTCTCTGTGGCAAGAATGGAATTGTATCATAACCCAAGTACCCCCTGTACCAAAAATAAGCTGACACAATTTAGAGTTATTTTCTTTTTCTTTGATAAAAGAACAGTCTTTATGGACTGTTGGTCTGCTACTGATAAATATCGTGAAAAATATTTCTAAATTGAAAGCCAAGTTCCATGTTTTATTAAAATAATTTTCTGTGTTTTATGTTGTCTTAATTAGGCTCTTGATTATTTAAAAAAAACTCAATTGTTCTGCAAACAATTAAGTAATTTTCTGTGTTTGTCTTTGAAAGCTTTTATTATCACTTTGGCTAAATAGGCATTTAGTATTATTTTATAATAACTTATGATTAAGTTTAGTCAATATCCACAACTCTAATTTATTTTGATAACCTTCCCAAAATTTAAATTATAAATGCAGTCTTGAGATGGAAATTACTTTGAGGTATTCTATAAGGGCTCTAGGACACCTCAAAAAACCTATTTTTTCTCCTTGCAAAAAAAAAAAAATTTTTTAACTAATTAGGCATATTTGTATGCTAAATTACATAGGAAGCATTGTAAAATAAGTAATGAAAAACTTCTAGGGGACATTGTATGAGTAAAAAATGTTTATAAATCAAATAAATAGTTGGGGCTATGGGAAACCCAAAACAACCACATGAGTGTTTCACGTTCCCTGGTAAACCCTGTTTCTTTCTTCCTTTTTTCTTTCCTCCCTTCCTTCTTTCCTCCCTTCTTTCCTTCCTTCCTTCTTTTTTCAGCTTTTACATTCCTTCATCTCCCATAGTACACTTAATCTGTACCTTACACCACTGTCACTAAGTATGGAATATTAATATGTTTGGGTTGTTGTATCTTGTTTTCTGAGTGGGTAAAAGTTTTCCCTTCCTTGAGCCTAATGCCCTCTCAGTGATGAAGGAACTATTTGAAAATGTATTTCCCACTTCCTGTATACCTTCCACAATCTCTAGAAATCAAGGCATCCACTTCACTCAGAAAATTCTACATATTTGACTAACAACCTTGTAAACTTCTTGAAATTCTAACTGACCTACCACCCACAATTATCAGGCTAAATTGAGAAAACTAATGAAAAACCTGGATGGAAGGTAACAAGTTATAATTACATAGGACTGAATGAACTGATGAGAATGATTACAATTTTTATGACTTTTGGTTTGAAACATTGCTGGTTCTTTAATTTTATAATTTTCCAGGTTTCAGGAAATATTTTCCTTAGGCTAACCATGACTTAGAGCAATTTGGTAAATTACACCTTCATAAGCATAATTGAAACATATGTATTTTTCTCCCTACTTGATCCTTCCAGAATTCAGAAACTCTCAGTGAGTATTTTTATTTCCATGGCAACACTGGCATTTGCATAAATACAATAACTTGCTGTTCTTCTTGTAACATGACACAATTATAAACTAGTTATATTACTAAGGCTTTGACTGGAATGTGATATTTAAGATAGACATGCATAGACACAGATATGACAAGACAGCTTGAAGGAATTGAGGTTGACTTGTGGAAGCCAATTAATAACCCTTGGAAATATCAATCAGATACCTTCCTTGCATGTTTCTCAACAACCTTACCAGGTAAATAAAGAATGTCACTTTATGGTAGGTTCATGAATCTCAGGATATTTTAGGGACCTTGAGAAGATAAAAACTAATATAAATCTATAGATATTTTTGGCAACATCTGATGGTAAATTTCTGTCTTGGCTTTTCTGGCCTTGAGAGATTTTTAAAATTTTAATCTGAATATTTTTTATAAAAAGTATAGCAAAGCAAAGAAAAAAGAAAAAGAAATAAAAGAAAGCATCCAAGATGGTGATGAACAACTAGTAGGTACATGATACACTCACCTCTTCCCAGGACCAAACTGGTGTTATAACTAAACTTAAGAACAATCATCCTGAAAAACCAACTCGGGATTAAATGAAGAAGAGTGTTATAACCAGGGATTAACAAGAGAAGCCACATCAAGAGTAGTAGGAAGGGCAGAAATGTGAAAAGGGCTGGCCCTGCTCTTAAAAGCTGCAGCTAAGGTTCTGGAGGGATATCTCAGTTGTGGGGTGGGGGTTAAACCTTAGAAGTGTGAGACCTAAACCCCAAGCTTGGCTCCCCAGCCTGAGCACCAGAGCCACGCACTATTGTAAGGATGTAAATACTTCTTCCCTCAGGGGGGATAAGGAATAGCCTGCCCCACCCCTGTCAGGTGTGGTTGGGTTTCTTTAGTCCTTCCCTGATCCCCTACCCTCTACTGTGAAAAGCAGGTTTCTATTTTTTCCTTAGTTGCTTTTTTGGCTTACCTGTCTTGGTGAGATGCCAATAAATTGGAATGGCCCACCATCTTCCAGCTCCGCTGTTTCTTTACTATCTACTCAAATTCAATGAGAACCTGCATGGCCACTGCGGCAGCCATTGGCCTTACACACTGTGATCTATTTTCTCAACAGAAACATTTCAGAGCAGAAAATATTACCATAACATATATAAAATAATAAAAAATAAGAAGTTACTTTACCCAGCATGGCTATCATTTAAAATTGAAGGAGAAATAAAGAGCTTTCCAGACAAGAAAAGCTAAATGAGTTTATTACCACCATACCAGTATTACAAAAATGGTAAGGGGCCTTGTTTAAGAAGAAGAAGAAAACAGAAGAGTAAGAAGAGGAAGAATAAGAGAAAAAAGAAGAAGAAAAAATAACAAACATGGCTAAAAGAAAAAATGATAATAAATACATACTTATCAATATCTTTTTAAATATAAATGGCTTAAATGCTCTAATCAAAAGACATAGGGTAGCTGAATGGATAGAAAGGCAAGACTCATACACATACTATCTACAAAAAACCCACCTCAGAACAAAAGATACACATAGACTAAAAGTTAAGAGATGGAAAAAGATATTTCATTCAAATAGAAATAAAAAATAAGCTGGGGTAACAATACTTATATTTGACAAAATACATTTTAAAACAAAGATTATAATAAGAGCTAAAGAAGGACACTATAGAATGATAAAGGGAGAAATCTAACAAGGGAATATAACCCTTGTAAACATTTGTGTAACCAATGTAGGAACACGTAAAAATGTAAAGCAAATTTAAAAACACACAGACATGCAGGCTAAATAACATCTAACTAAAATATGAATGGGTTAACAAAGAGATCAAGTAAGATATCAAAATATATCTTAAAACAAATGAAAATGAGAACACAACAACCCAAAAATCTATAGAACACAGTGAAAGCAGTCCTGAGAGGGAAATTTAGAGCCTTACAAACCTCTTTCAAGAACCAAGAAAAATCTCAAATGAATAATCTAAACTTACACTTAAAGGAACTTAAAAAAAAAGGCCCAAAGTGAGTAGAAGAAAGGAAATAAATAAAATATAGTCTTAAAAAATACAAAAAATTAATGAAACCAAGAGCTGCTTCTTTGAAATGATAAATAAGATTGACAAACTTTTGAACAGACTCATGAAGAAAAAAAGAGAGAGGATCCAAATAAATAAAATTAGAAATGAAAGAGAAGTAACAACAGACACCAAAAATATGCAAAACACTGTCAGAAAATATATTGTTCACAAAAATTAAGGGATAAGAAAAGGTTCCCTTAATTTTTGTGAGCAGTATATTATGAGCACCTGACCAGGTGATGATGCAGTAGATAGAGTATCAGACAGGGATGTAGAGGACCCAGGTTTGAAACCCCAAAGTCACTGGCTTGAGCGCAGGTTCATCTGGCTTGAGTGTGGGATCATAGACATGACCCCATGTTATCTGGCTTAAGCCTAAATGTCACTGGCTTGAACTCAGGTTGCTGGCTTGAGCAAGGGGTCACTTGCTCTGCTGTAGCCCTACCACCACCCCAGTCAAGGCAAATATGAGAAAGCATTGAATAACTAAGGTGCCCCAATGAAGAAATGATGCTTCTCATCTCTCTCCCTTCCAGTCTATCTGTCCCTATATGTCCTTCTCTCTGACACTCTGTCTCTGTCAAAAAATAAAAAATAAAAATTATAAACAACTAAATGCCAACAAACTGGACAATTTGAATGAAATGGATAAACTCCTAGAAATGTCCAATCTTCCAAAACTGAATCAAGAAGAATCAGAGAATCTACATAGATTACAACTAATGAAATTGAAGCAGTAATAAAAAAAAGTCCCAAAAAACAAAAGTTCTGGAATTGATGGCTTTACAGGTGAATTTTACCAAACATTCAATGAATAATTAACATTTATTCTTCTCAAACTATTCCAAACAATGCAAGAGGAGAGAAAACTCCCTAGCTCATTTTGTGAAGCCAGCATTATCCTAAATCCAAAACCAGGTAAAGAGACTACAAAGAAAGAAAGTTATAGGCTAATATCCCTGATGAATATAGATGCTAAAATTCT
This sequence comes from Saccopteryx bilineata, assembly GCF_036850765.1. NCBI lineage: Eukaryota > Metazoa > Chordata > Mammalia > Chiroptera > Emballonuridae > Saccopteryx > Saccopteryx bilineata. The sequence goes on from NC_089495.1 coordinate 164,611,003, forward strand.
TAATAAATTATTAGAAAACCAGATCCAGCAATACATTAAGCAGATCCTACACCACAATCAAGTGGGATTTATTCTTGAAATGCAAGGATGGTACAGCATCCAAAAATGAATAAATGTTAATAAACTACATAAAGAAAATGAATGATAAATATTATATAACCATATCAATGGATGCAGAAAAAGCATTTGTAAATTCAAAACCATTTCTGTTAAAAATTCTCAACAAAGTGGGAATAGAGGGGGAAATACCTCCAAGTAATAGAAGTCATATATGAAAAAACCCATAGCCAATATCATACTCAATGGGCAAAAGTTATAAATGTTTTCCTTAAATCATAAACAAGACAGGGATGTCTGTTATTACCACTTTTATTCAATATAGCACTGGAAGTTCTAGCCACAACAGACAAGAAAAAGAAATAAAAGTCACTCAAATTGGAAAGGAAGAAGTAAAACTGTCATTATTTTCAGATGACATGGTACTGTATATAAAGAACTCTAAATATTCCACCAAAAACTACTAGAACTGATAAGTGAATTTAGTAAAATAACAAGATACAAAATTAATATCCAGAAATCAGTTGCCTTTTTATGCACAACTAATGATCTATCAGAAAGGAGAACCAAGAAAACAATGACATTCACAGTTGCTTCAAAAGAATAAAATGCCTATGAATAAATTTATCCAAGGACGTAAAACAACTGTACTCAGAAAGATATAAGACACAGAAGAAAAAAAACTGAAGAGGATACAAACAAGTAGAAACATATACCATGTTCAGGAATTGGAAGAATTAACATCTTTAAAATGTTCATACTACCCAAAGCAATCTGTCAAGTCAACACAATTCTTATCAACACAAAGGCATATTTCACAGAACTAAAACAAATATTCAGAAAAGTTATATGGAACCACAAGAGACCCCAAATAGCAACAGCAATCTTAAGAAAGAAGAATAAAGTTGAAGGAATAACACTACATGATATCAAACTATATTACAAGGCTATAGTAATCAAAACATCATGGCAATGGCATAAAAACAGACATATAGATAAATGCAACATAATAGAGAGCTCAGAAATCAACTCACTCGTATACAGTCTATTAATATTTGACAAAAGAGGCAAGAACATACAAAGGCATAAAAATAGTAAATTCAAAAAATGGTATTGAGAAAATTGGACAAATATGTGCAAAAAAATAAAACTAGACCACCTCTTAAAACTTACAGAATAAACTAAAAATGTATTAAAGATTTAAATAATATATATGAAACTATAAAAATTCTAGAAAAAAATATAGGCAGTAAAATCTTGGACATATCTCATAGCAATATTTTTTTCAGATATATCACCTAAGGCAAGGGAAATTAGAGAAAAGATAAACAAATAGGACTATATCAAGCTAAAAAGTTTTTGCACAGCTAAGAAAAGCACCAACAAAATAAAAAGACAACCCACTAAATGGGGAAAAATATTTGACAATACATGTGATAGTGATTAATATCCAAAATTTATAAAAAAAAAAAAAACACCAAAAAAAACCCCCAAACAATCTAATTTAAAAATGGGCAATGAACTGAATAGATACATCTCCAAAGAGGACATACAGATGGCCAATAGATATATGGACAAGATGTTCAACATCATTAATCATCAGGGAATTGCAAATTAAAACCATATTGTGATATCACCTCACACCTATCAGAATGGCTATCATCAATAAATCAACAAAAAACAAGTGCAGGCGAGGATGAGGAGAAAAGCGAACCCTCCTGCTCTGCTGGTGAGAATGCAGACTGGTGCAGCCACTGTGGAAGCAATATGGAGTTATCTCAAAAAGCTAAAAATGGAACTTCCCTTTGTCCCAGCAATCCCACTTCTGGGAATATATCCTAAGAATCCTAAAACGCTAATTCAAAAGAATATATGCACCCCTATTTTTATTGCATTATTATTTACAACCTTTTGCAAACAGCATGAATGGACTGGCAGATTATTATGCTAAGAGAAATAAGCCAGTCAGAGAAAGACAAGTACCACGTGATTTCACTCATACTTGGAATGTAATGAACAAAATGAACTAACAAACAAAATAGAAACAGACTCATACATAGATAACAGGGTAACAGTTGTGAAGGTGGGGGTAGGTGGGGATGGGTAAGGGAAGTAGAAGGATAGAGCAAAACAGAACAAAATAAGAAAGTCAGGAACACAGATAACAGTGTGGACATTGCTGGGGGCAGGCAGGGAAGAGGTGAAGGAAGACATAGGAGTGATAAGTGGTGATGGACAAAGATTTGACCTGGTTGCGGGGGAGCAGTGACTACAAACTACAGTGTCAGAGACATGTTGTAGAATTGAGGGTTTTTTTCTAAAACAAACAAAAAAAATTATAGCAAAGCAGATTTAAAAGAGCTTATATGATTTATTACTATTCTTGCTGGACTCATACAAATAAACAGGCCAGGCCCTGGCCAGATAGCTTAGATAGTTCAACTAACTATCATCCCAAAACATGAAGGTTGCAGGTTCAAGCCTTAGTCAGGGCACATACAGTACAGGAACAGATCAATATTTCTGTCTCTGTCTCCCTTACTCACTCTAAAATCAATAATTAAAAAATATTTTAATAATAATTACTATTAGGCCAGGTTTATTGAAACTAAACACATTTTGCAAATGAATTAGTCTTAATATATCTATTTTGGGTAAAAATGAGGGTAATTTTAGAAAGAAAATTATGTTTTGATGGAAACTATAATATACCTTTGTGACTATCATATTCTAGTGTTGTTCATTGCCTTTTGAGGGTTTTTTTTTTCTACTTGTAAACTGTGCTGTATACAAAATTTTTCTACTTTCTCCAATATTTGGCTATGACATTCTGAACTAACATTTTTTTTCACATTTTTTGACTTGGAATCTTTGAGAACTAAAACGACCCTTTTTCCAAAGCCATGCAAGCTAAAGTAGGACAAACTGACATAAACTTAAGAGGAATTACTTTACAAACCCTTGTGTCGAGGGCTGACTTTCAATAGATCGCAGCGAGGGAGCTGCTCTGCTACGTACGAAACCCCGAAAGAGGAATTACTACACCAGCCTCTATATGAACAGTCTTCATGTCCACTGCAGAAAGATCACCAGCCACATTCAGAACGCAAACCAGGGAAATCTATCAGATGTCACTGCCTGCCTTCAATCCTATTTGAAGATTCTCTGGGATAGGCATCTAGAAATCTCAACTGCCTCCTTTCAGAACTCAGAAACTGAGATTATAGCCTTCTCCAATCATTAACCTTTGTTTTTATTTTGTTTTCATGGAGATACCTCTTATTAAGTACCTGACTGACTGCACCACAGGCTTTTAACTGAGGGAGCCTATCAGCATGACTACCTCCTGAAATGAGGCACAGCTGTTTAACTGAACTGACCTTTTCTTAAGACTGAGACTAGTGTAATAAGATATAGAACAATCTATCAACACAACTTCTGGAATGTGAAACTCTGAGGAAAGTTTCAGAAGAGAAAAGTGTAGGGTGTCAAAACAAGACACTCTAAGGATATGCCTCTGTGTTATACAGATTGTTTTGACCTAAAGGCAACCAAACCCCTGCAGGCTCAAGAGAAACTTTTGCCATACCTCTTAACTACCTAGAAAATTTTGAATTAGAGTTCTTGTCCATAATACTAGAGTATTATAGATAATATTTACTGATCTATATGTAGGGTATGGCTAACTTTTAATTACATCTGGAACATCTGCTGTCACCCTGTGAAACACTTCCCCCACCTTCTGAAGCCCTGAAGTACCTTGCCTCATCCTTAGCTCAGAATACCATCTGTACCTCATTCTCCTTTTCTATCTTTGAACCTCTCTCTGTATGCAGGGTTCTCTGGCTCTCTTATGAACACAAGATTCCCATCCATATGTATGTAATTAAATCTGGTCACTTTCTCTTGTTATTCTGTTTCTTATTTATGTGACTAAAGCCTAAAGAACCCAGCATAAAAAAACCCTGTCCTCTCTTACACTTTCAGTTTAATGCTGATCAAGAATAGTTCAACAGTTTTATTCTTATGAAGGCCCTCAGGGGCAGAAAACAAGGAGGATGCAGAAGAACCAGGGAAGAATTAAATTTGAATTACCAGTTATTTCCAAACAAGTGTGTTCAGACCTCAACTTACCTACATGACTGTGTCAGCTTCCTCTCTACCTTGTGAAAAAATCTGATCTCTATATAGGTTTCATGTTCTACAATTTCTGAGACATAAAAACAACTGATTTAATGTACTACTTTTAATTTTACTAATTTATTTCCATATTCTTTGAGGGTTCTTTCTTCTCATCTCATTTATTTCCATGTTCTTTGAGGGTTCTTCCTTCTCATCTTCCTTCTCATCAATTCTGTAAGACTTAAATTATAATGACAAAATATGTTGACATGATTTTCTCAAAAACACGCTTAAGAGCTCTAATGCAGTTCATTCATTTAAAAAGTGAACAGAGCCCTGGAGGGATAGCTCAGTTGATGAGAGCAACTTCCAGATGCACAGAGGTTGTTGGCTCAATTCCCAGTCAGGGCACATACAGGAACAGATCAATGTTTCTCTCTCTCTCTCTCCTCCTTCCATCTCTCTGAAATCAATAAATACATTAAAAAGAAAAAAGCTAATACTCACTGATAGTTGTTATATGTCAGGAACTGGAAAGGGCAATGAACATACAGACAAAAATATCAAACTTACATTTTAGTAGAGACATAAAAGGAGAAAAATATACAGCCAGTCGATCAGAAGGAGCAATAGAAAAGATAAACTAGAAAACATGAAGAGAGAGGGTCACAATGTTAAAGAGCGAGGTAAGGGAAGGTCTCCCTGGGTGGCCGACCTTTAGTTAACAACCCTTACTAAAATGGGGAGCACTGTGAATGTGAGAGGAAGAGGAGTAAATTCACAGCACAGTTTGCAATGTCTTGGGCCACCCAAATGGAAAGGCAATCAATCAGATGAACTTGGAGACAGGATTCTCATACCAACTAACAATTCTGGCCACAAATTCAGATGCATGGGTGTTTTTTCTCCATACCACCAACAAATGGTCCAACATCAGGTGGCTGTCTGTCTTGTACTTTAACTCAATTCTGACACTATCGACCCAGACAGCATCAGATTCCACAGGTAAAGAGTCAATACCTATAAGACTGCTCTCCACACTCCACACCAGGTGCAAGCCCGGGTTGTCACCTGTGTTCTGACCACAAGCTATAGATTCTATTCATTTGCTATAGCAGCTCATAAAACACAGAGAAACATTTTACTCGCTAGTTTACCAGTGTATTATATTGGGTATAAAAAAAAAAAAATGAAAGTCAGGAACCTCCATAGAAGAGACATAACCAAGTGAGAAGCTCTCCAAATCTAGGCCATTTGGTTTCTTATAGAGGCTTCATTACACAGTTATTTTTGATTAACAATTAGGCATTAATGATTGCTTCAATCTGTAGCCTTTCTGGGGTGAGTGTGAAAGTTTCAGCCCTTGGTTGGGTCCCTTGGAAACAATCCCCATCCTGGGGTGGAATGGGAGGGAATCCAAAAGTTATCTAATTCGTGTAGCAAAAGACAAATATGGTCCTCATTACTCGGGAAACTCCAAGTGTTCTGGAGATCCTTGGCAGAAACAAAAGAAAGACAAAATAGATATTTTATAATACAAGGATATTTTTAATGTCCTTAGGTATAACACAGTTCTATTCCTATGACAGTGACATAACCCGAATTTTGGTGTAAATCAAAACACACCTTAACCAGTGGTTCTCAAAGTGTGCACCAATGGTATTCTGGAGAAATATGTGTCTGTTGGGGACAAAAAACCAACAGGGTTTTTGGAGTTTAGATTTTGGGGGAACAGAGGTGTGGGGAATTGGCTGTAAGCTGACAGTCTGCCCAACACCACACCTCACTTGCCAGATTAGGTTGCAAAATGCTGTTAAACTGTGGTGCTGGATTGTTTATACTACCTCCCATGTTCCCCGGAAAGACTGGAGGCAAGTTTCTTCTATCCTTTGTTTGGTGTAAAGTTAAGATGATATGTATGGTGGGGGTTTTGGATTGATGATTAAACATAAAGAATTGTCTCTTGAAGCCTTTTGGATTTCTATAAAAGAAGAATATGTGGCAATATCTTAAAAAGCTTTGAACATTTTACTACAATTTTCAACATCCTATTTATGTGAATTAGGATTTTCTACCCTCAACACAATTAAGAGTAAAAAGAGAGGAATTCTTCAATGTATTGATGAGGAAATGAGAGTTTGCCTTTCAGATATATGCCCAAATATTGAGGAAATAACTAGGACACATCAGGCTCATGTTTCTCATACACACAAGAATGAAAAAACACATTCAGGCTGGGGCCAGCCGAATTTCCTAAATCTTAATAAGAATGTATCTCTCTCTCTCTCTCTCTCTCTCTCTCTATATATATATATATATATATATATATATAACTTTTTTGTCTTTTTTTATTTTTAACCCCTCTTTTTTATGAATTCTAAAAAGCATAACAAAAATATAACATAAAAATATTTTTAATGTCAGAATAAATTTAATTTTGTCATATTTATTTCATTTAATTACCATAAAAGTACACTTGGACTTTATATTTTTCTTTAATATTTGAATTAATTATTATAACATATTTATCAGAAATTTTTATATAGTGCGCCTATAATTATTTGTAGGATTTTAAATGCGCTCAAACTTCAGAAAGTTTGAGAACCACTGCCCTAGCCTAAGTCACTTACCTAGCCTAACACAGTTGTAAAATCATAATCTAGAATATAAAAACACAACTAAGGCACAGGAAAAGGAAAAGGACATAAATATACTGTACTATAACAGAAAAAAAATGACAAAAAATGAGTGTAAAGAAATTTCTTACCTTTATTCCTGTGGTTGGCTTGCACACTGAAAGGGGCATTGCAAGGTGAGGGAGAGCGACGTACTGGGAGGAGGAAGCTGGAGAGGCAGGAGAACTTACAGAAGGTGCTGGAGATACTGGGTCCGGTGAATCAGGATTGCCTAAGGAACATGCAGGAAATGCTGGAGATGATTCTACCTGTACTACAGGTGTCTCATTCTGAGAAGCAGCTGATGTAGAGGGTACAGGATCTGTTGCAGGCCTCTCTACCTTCTTAAAGAATTGTTCCAGGCTAGTCTAGAAGGTTGATGACTTCTTCTCTTCCAAAAATGCCTGTAGCATTGCAAGGCTCTGTTACCATACTGAATCTGTCATCACTGGGGTCCTCAGCCTGAAATTTTGCCAACCTATCCTCTATCCTAGAAAAATCTTCTGCCAAACCCTCGGTAGTAAATCTCTTGGGTTCTGGGGTTTCTATCTCTTCCTCTTCAATCAGCTGCTTCTCTAGCAGAATGAGGCCCTCAACAGATGGCCCCTCTCCATGTGATGCCATTACCTCTGGAACATCCATTGTGATGGTTTTCCTCTTCTTTGAAGCACTACCATCTGAAGACTCTGACTTTTATTTAGGAGCATGATAAGGACCAAAAATTCACCAAAGCAACACAAACGGGACACGTGCTTTTAACAGTCCAAAATGGCATAGGTAACAGAGAAGAGGAGGGGGAGAGTTGTTTCAGATTAACAAGTAAAAAGAAAGAGAAGCAGCTGCAACAATTCTGAGTAAATAAGAATTCCTCTCCCATTATGGCAGATCTTGTCTGTGATCCAGAGCCTGAGACCCTCCAGAGACTCTTCTGAATTCAGCTTCTTGTGTTAACATAGGCAGGTAGCTAGATGTTGCTGAGGAAAGAGAGTAAAGGGAGTTGGACATTGTATTTTATAAAACTGGGAAAGCCTGCTTCAGTAAGAAGTTGCAGTATCTCATTTAGTTTAATTTGCTAAAAGGCTACCTATTCATAGACTCATCTGCACAATCCAGGAGCCCACTATTCCAGGTTTTCTTAACTCTGCCCAGGGTAAAACAGATTCATACCCAGACTATGGGGGAAGTGCTTCTGTGCTTCCACTTTAAGGCATGTGCAGTAGAAGCCAGAATAGGACCATAGAGACTTGTCAGTCTAGCTGAGAAAGAGAATCTGATTGGTTAGTGGGAGGAACAATCACAAGCCATTGAGATTTTAAAGAAACTGATTGGTTAGTTAAGGAAAGCTAGTCTTTCCCAACCCAAAAATATAAACAGTGGAGAGCAAAGCGCGCGCTCTCTCTCTCTCTCTCTCTCTCTCTCTCTCTCTCTCCTTGGAAACAAGCTTGCCCCACTCACTCATTCATTCATGGGGTCTCCAAGCAGCAGCCACACTGTGTGGGCTGCCAGAGAGTTGCCCAAGGACAGTGTAAAGCCAGTTGCCGCGGCCACCATCACAGCCCCCTGGCCCCTGCAGGTTCGCATTGGATTCGATTCAGACAGACAGTAATGAAACAGAGCCAAGAACTGGTGGGCCATTACCTTTAATCTTAGCTCGCACCCAGTAGGCGAGAAAATACACACAGTGGGAAAACACTTCGTTTTCCATTCAGGGCTCCCAAAGCCACTGACTCATCCGAGTATTCCTAGAATCAAAGGTTTCTATCTCACTAGCCTTATTCACCTTTGTTCCCCATCTCCTTCTCTTTGCATAAACTCTGCACAAACTGGCTTCTCCTTCAGGTTCTGCTATCTTGGCTGCCTCTCTTCTGCAGTGCCAATGGCAGGAACCAAAAGAGAGAGCCCCTGGTCTGCCATATTTTATAGTGTAGAAATGAAAGCCTTTAAGTCAATATACAAATAAGAAAGTCTCTGATACAAAGCCACTTATCTGAGGCATAAATGGGATTCCTCATAAAAGTGCACCACCCCACATCATGCAATAGTCAAGGGTAGGGGTCCCCAAACTTTTTACACAGGGGGCCAGTTCACTGTCCTTCAGACCGTTGGAGGGCCAGACTATAAAAAAACTATGAACAAATCCCTATGCACACTGCACATATCTTATTTTAAAGTAAAAAAAAAAAAAAAAACGGGAACAAATACAATATTTAAAATAAAGAACAATTAAATTTAAATCAACAAACTGACCAGTATTTCAATGGGAACTATGCTCCTCTCACTGACCACCAATGAAAGAAGTGCCCGTTCTGAAGTGCGGCGGGGCCGGATAAATGGCCTCAGGGGGCTGCATGCGGCCTGTGGGCCGTGTTTTGGGGACCCCTGGTCAAGAGTATGGGGGAAAGCTTATTTTTGAAAAGATCTTAGTATTAAAAGGGTGGGAAAGGCTTAATCTTAAAAGTAAGCCTTAGGTTAAGGACCTTGCCAGCTTACAGCCTGTCTCCCACACCCAATGCAAACTATAAGCGAGCAAACATATGCATCATATTTACAAACTTATTTGACTGACAGACAAACTTTCAGCAGTGCCTGGACTGGACTGAGCTTTCATGCGGGCTGAACCATGGTACAGAGTACCTGGACTTTGGTCTTTGTACTGGCTTGATGAAGACATGACTGAAATTTTTCCTTGACAAAACAGATGGAGATATAACATCAAATACCTGTGAGCAGCATTCTATTTCAACCCCAAATTAATTTCACTGCAAAAGCCCAAGCTTCTCCAAGTAGGAGTCCATAAATTGCTTTTTATATGACACTATACATGAACCCACTTCAACCGGCATCAGAACCTATATCACTGTGGCTATCAAAGGCTGACTTATAAACATACAACTTAAACAACAGGGGTGAATCTCAACAACTTCAAGCTGAATGAGAAAAGGAACACAGAGAAGACTAGAATTCTATTTATATGAATTTCTAAAATAGTAAAAACTAATCTATAGTGGAAAAAATCAGTGCCATGGTTGTCACTGGGGGTAAGACCCCAGATTGACTGGAAAGAGAAGTAGGTACTTTCTGGGCTAATATTCATCGCTGATGAGGTTTTGAATTATGCAGAGGTATGCATTTGTCAGAATTAAGTGAATGTACTCCTATAGTTTGTGCACTTTGTTGTAGGTAAATTTACAGCAAAGAATAAAGCTATAAATAATTATTGAACTCTTGTTAATGCTACTCATGCTTAAGCATTTAGGGGTGAAGTGTACTGATGTTTTAAACTTTCTTTGAAATGCTTTAGAAAAAAGATGGGTTGGTGGATGAATAGAAGGTAGACAGAAGGGTAAACGTGATGAAGTCAGTAAGGTAGAAATATTGATAGAATCTAGGTGATGGGTAGGTGATGGGCATATATATGTTTGCTATAAAATTTTTCTAACTTAATACATGTTAGGAAAATTTTATAGCCCTGGCCAGCTGCTTGGTTGGTTGGAGCTCTGTCCCAGAGTGCAAAGGTTGCTGGTTCAATCCCCAGTCAGGGCACGTGCAGGAACAGGTCGATGTCTACTCCTTCCCTCCCTTTCTCTCAAATAATAAAGAAGAAGAAGAAGAAAAGGAAAGAAAAGAAAAAGAAATTTTTATAATGAAGTGTCTGGGAAATGCATCCCATTTCCCCACCCTCCATCTCCTTTATGCCCCTCTTTCCTCCCTGCTTCTCTCTCTGCCATCTCTCCTTTCTCTGTTTTCCTCCAGTCTCACCAGCCCCTGGGCTCCTACTTGGAAGCAGTATTCTCATGATGTTCCAGGAAAAGCTGGAATAACCAGACCCCTGTCCTGGTTGGCTTCCAGTGTTAAAGAAACATTATTGTGATGCTTGTTAAAATGGTAACAAAGAGTTTATTCAAAATTAGTGCAATAGTTATTAACACTGAAAACAGGGCCTGACCAGGCGGTGGCGCAGTGGATAGAGCATCGGACTGGGATGCAGAGGATTCAGGTTCGAGACCCCGAGGTCGCCAGTTTGAGCGCAGGCTCATCTGGTTTGAGCAAAAGCCCACCAGCCTGAACCCAAGGTCGCTGGCTCCAGCAAGGGGTTACTCGGTCTGCTGAAGGCCCACGGTCAAGGCACATATGAGAAAGCAATCAGTGAACAACTAAGGTGTTGCAACGTGCAATGGAAAACTAATGATTGATGCTTCTCATCTCTCTTTGTTCCTGTCTGTCCCTGTCTATCCCTCTCTCTGACTTACTCCCTGTCTCTGTAAAAAATAAATAAATAAATAAAAATTAAGAAAAAAAAAAAGACTATGAAAACAGGAGAGAGAAGGAGCTCAGGTAAATACAAGAAGGACAAATGAGGATTTATAATGGTGGTGAGGGGTCAGAGGATGGAAAATTACTAGGAGATGACACTGGGATAATCTGGCTATACGGACCCAGCAAGACTCTTTTAAAAGACTTAAACATCAGATGTGGGGGATATGAAACTTGATCAGCTACCAGGTGGAGAGATTCTTGCCAAGACAAAGTTAGCAGGCCTTGCAACAACAGGGCAGAGCCAAGGCCTAGGCCTAGTGAAGAAGCAGGCTTAGAGGAGCCAAACTAAAGCTTCATCAAGTTCATGTTACTTGATCCAACTCCTCTGCTAGTGGCAGAAAGGGGGGCAAGGGGCAGAGGGCACCATGGAGAAAGCAGCCTTCCCTGCGTGGCCTCTGAGGTCCTGCTCAAAAATCTGGTGTCAGTTTTGATGGCATCCCAGGCAGGAACGAGCCTTCCCTCTGTTGCCCCATGGAAGATTGCTTAAAACCACTGGAATGCATGACTGCACAAACACAGAGAGGGAAGTCACAGACGCAGCCACACTGTGGATTTGGAAAGGAAACTCTGACCACCCAGAAGTGCCAAGGGATTGCTCAGTCTGACTCAGAGCCATCCTGTTTTCCTTGTGGCCATAGCCGAGGCCTGGAAAGAAGGCAGAGCACCCAGATACACAAAAACCCCGCCTGGGTCTCCAGAAGCCCTCTCTCTGCACCCTCCCTATGGCTGTGCTGCTCAGACACTGTAGGTGCTCTAGGCACCATGCAGCTTGTGAAAGTAAGTGTTAACTTGTAATATGAAGCAATAAGGGCTTGGTGGATCCTGGAAAAAAGCTTCCAAAAAGATTCTTTTTTCCCCTATTAAGTGCAAAACAGGTGAGATTAATGTACTCTCTCTTGCTTCTTTGTACAGAAGCTGTACACAGGCTTTCCCATGAGTATCAGTTCCATAATAATATTATGTCAACCTGTATTAGAGCCCTAAGTGCTTTACCAAGATTGGCACATGGTGTAGAAGCATCCCCATGACTCCCTGAGTTGGGCGGTGAAAAGGGGAAAAGGAAAGAAAAAGGTTGTACAAAGGACTTCAGAACCCATGTCCTAATCATGTCTGGGGAAAAAAAAAGAACAAATAGGTTATCACAATGTCATCAGCAAAGGGGTTCTTGCCCCCTTTTCAAGATAAAAATCAAGAGAGGAGGCAAAACAGAATAAAAAATAGAGGTTTGCATTTTGAGTTTATTCTTGAGTATGATGTAAGAAGTTGGTTGTTTTTTTCTTTTTTGGAGGGGGTACATATCTGTCCAATTTTTCCAAAACCATTATTGAATACATTATCTTTACCCCATTGTATGTTCTTTTTTAAATTTTATTTATTGATTTGAGAGAGAAAGAGAGTGAAGCATTGACTTGTTTTTCCACTTATTTATGCATCCATTGGCTGATGTTCTTTTTTAAGATTTTATTTAATTTTTGAGAGCGGAAAAAGAGAGAGAGAAAGGGTGAATAGGAGAGCAAGAAGCATCAACTAATAGTACTTGCTTCTCATATGTGTCTTTATTTGGCAAGATTGGAATTTTGAACCAGTGATCTGATCATTCTAGGTTGATGCTTGAGCCACTGTGCCACCACAGGTCAGGCATTGGTTGATTCTTGTATTTGTTCTGACCAGGGACCAAACCCACAACCTTGGTATATCAGGCTGACACTCTAACCAATTGAGGTACCCGGCCAGGGTCCATTGTATGTTCTTGACTCCTTTGTCAAATATTAATTGACTATAAAGATGTGGATTTATTTTAGAGCTCTCTTTTATGTTCCATTGATCTATATGTCTATTTTTATGCCAATGCTATACTGTTTTGATTACCATGGCTTTGAAATATAGTTTGATATCAGGTAGCGTGATTCCTCTAATTTTGTTCTCTCTCAAGATTGCTGTTGCTATTTGGGGTCCTTTGTGGTTCCATATAATTTTCTTTAATATTTTAGTTCTGTGAAATACGCCATTATCTTGATAAGAACTGTGTTGACTCTATAGAGTGCTTTGGGTAGTATGGCCATTTTAATGATTTTCGTTCTTCCTATCCATGAATGTGCTATTTGCTCCCACTTATTTGTATCTTCCTTAATTTTTTCCCTCAATATCTTATAATTTTCCGAGTACAGGTCTTTTACCTCCTTAAATTTATTCTAGGTATTTTTGATACAATTGTAAATAGTATTATTTCTAAGTTTCCTTTCTGATATTTCATGTTAGTGTATAAAATACAACTGATTTGGGGGTATTTATTTTGTATTCTACTACTTACTGAACTCATTTACCAGTTCTAGTAGTTTTTTGGCGGAATCTTCAGGGTTCTCTATATATAGTCATGTCACCTGCAAATAATGACAGTTTTATCTTTTATTCCTATTTGAATGCCTTTAATTATTCTTCTTGTCTTATTGCTGTGGCTAGGACTTCTACTCTGTTGAATAAGAGTGGTGAAATCAGACATCCCTATCTTGTTTCTGATTTCAAAGGAAATACTTTTAGCTTTTGGCCCTTGAGTATGATGTTGGCTGTGGGTTTGTCATAGATAGCCTTTATTAGGTTGAAGAATTTTCCCTCTAGTCTTACTTTACTGAGGGTTATCATAACTGGGTGCTGGATTTTATCAACTGCTTTTTCTGCATCTATTGATATGATTATGTTTTTCCCCCTTCATTTTGTTTATGTGCTGCACCACATGAATCAATTTGTGGATATTTTACTGACCTTGCATCTCCAGAATAAATCCCACTTGATATTAGTGTATGATCTTTTTATTGTTTTGGTGAATTCAGTTTGCTAATATTTTGTTGAGAATTTTAGTATCTGTGTTCATCGGGGATATTGACCTATAATTTTCTTCCTTTGTAGTATCTTTATCTGGTTTTGGAATTAAAATAATGCTGGCTTCATAAAATGAGCTTGAGAGTCTTCCCTCCTTTTGAATTTTTTGGAATAGTATGAGAAAGGCGTTAATTCTTCTTTGAATATTTGGTAAAATTCATCTGTAAAGCCATAAAGTTCAGAACTTTTGTCTCTTGGGAATTTTTTGATTACTGCTTCAATTTCATTAGTTGTAATCTGTCTATTCAGGATCTCTGGTTCTTCCCGATTCCATTTTGCAAGATTCTGTATTTCTAGGAATTTGTACATTTTGTCCAGATTATCCATTTGTTGGCATAGAGTTGGCCATATTTCCTTACAATCATTTGCATTTCTTTGGTGTCAGTTATTACTTCTCTTTCACTTCTATTTTATTTATTTGGGTCCTCTCTTTTTTCCTTGATAAGTCTGGTTAAGAACAGCAGGATTTTGAAACAACTTGGGAGTGGTGGCCCAGTGAGGTGGCCTCCATGCTAAGGATCTGATGTTATAGCTCCAGCTGGGTAAACAGTTTTTCAAGGAAACTGAATGTGTGTTCCACAGAGAGAGGTAAAACTGGCTTGTTTAGAGAACAATGCCCACTCCACCTCCAGTCCCTGATTGGTCCATTGCTATGCAAATGAGGACTCCAAGTCATCACAGTTTCATTATTCCAAATAGCACTCTCCTGACTGGAGTCAGAATGGAGCAGCTCTGAATGATCACTAAACATACAAATGAGGATATAGCTGCCCATCCTCAACTGGACAGGAAAGTCTCAGAGGTATTGGTTGAATCTGAATCTGAGGAACTCTCTGTAAGGGCTGACTCACAATGCAGGAGCAGAGTGCACAGGCTGACAGTTCAGCCTGTGGCTTTCCTCTGACAGGCAGTGTGCATAATAAGCCGCTGCCACAATGGCTGCCAGACTCCCGTTCTGAATTGGGCTCAATCAACCATAAGGAATTCTTTTGGGCAGGCATTTTCTTTCTAAAGGTCACAACAGGGGAGCAAAGGTCATAACTATAGAACTGAAAATCAAAGATGTTCTTTAGAATAAGTATCGCTGTTAGTTTATCTGCATCTGTAGAAATTCCTTCCTCAGCTTGTCAACACCCATAGAAAATTTTCCCTTGTATTAAAGTAATTATCCCTCTTTCCTTTTGCAAAATTACCCCTTACCTTCATCTCCTAACAGAAACACGATGAGCTTCTGCCTGAATTAGGGCCCTAGATAGCTCTTCTTTTAGATCTGAAATCAACAGTTGTGCCTCTCAGCTTGATTTTTTTTTTTTTTTGCAGTTAACTTATCAAATGAAAATATTGTTAAATTTACTGTCATCTGTATCTTTTTACACTAATATGTCTACTAAAAAATAGAAAGTCACTCCCCTCCCCCAAGAAAAGTAAAATAGAAAGTTATACATGGGTTCAGTTACATTTCTATAGGGCAGCCCTCTATCTTGTCAAGATCAAAGTTCACTCGCTCACTCACTACCTGTTACATACAGACCCTAGACCTTCTGGCCAGGGAGAAGCCCAAGTAATGTTTGTGAATAAATAAATTAGTTGTGAAAAAGAGAGCCTGAACTTTTTGCCAAATAGGGGTTAATTAACCCACTTATGTTTGGCAGAGAAATCCCCCAATACAAGGTGCAAATGGGGTCTTCCGCAGCCTTTGAAATCGTACCCTGTTCTGGGTTCCCTAGAACTCGACCAATGGCTCAGAGACCAAGACAGCTAGTTTTCCTTTTCAGGCCCAGAGAAGCGTGACATTTGTTGAGACCACGGCGAGCTGAGCTTGGGAGCACACGAGAGGCCCCGGAGTGGGGGAGGAGCTGGAATGTGCGGCGGAGGGGCACAGACTTGAATAAGGCCCGGTCTGGGCGGGGTAGGTCTCCGGGAGCGGAGGAGCTGGGGAGAAACGAAGGGCTTTAGCTGTAGGTCCAGGACTGGGGGGAAGGAGCTGTGACAGGAGGCGGTAACGGAGAGCTGGGCAGAAGGGCTGGAAGAAAGATCTCAGGACTTGGAAGGAACAGCAGGGGCGGGGCAGGTCTGCCGGAGGGCGTGGCGAGGTGACTGGCGGAAAAGGAGGAGCGGAGGGCGGGGCGGGCGGAGGCAGGACAGGCCGGGGATAAAAGGCTCTGCAGGCCTGTGGTGCGGCCACGGGATCGCGCCCCTTGTCTTCTCTGCTCCCGTCCTAGCTCGTGTCCATCGATCCGACCATGGCCGGTGTCCTGCGCGCCCCGCTGCTCCTGCTGGCCGCCCTGGCCCTGGCCTTGGCCCTGGCCGTGAGCCCCGCGGCCGGAGCCAACCCCCGCAGGGGCCCCTTGGTCGGCGGCCTGACAGAAGCGGACGTGGAGGAGGAGGGCGTGCAGCAGGCGCTCAAGTTCGCCCTGAGCGAGTACAACAAGGCGAGCAACGACGCCTTCCACAGCCGCGCCATGCGGGTAGTGCGCGCCCGCAAGCAGGTGCGTCCCGGGCGGGAGGGCGGCCGGGGGCGGGCAGGGCGGCCGGGATGCGGAGCAGGCGCCTGGGAGGGCGTGGCCGTCCTGATGAGGGCCACCAGCCCCAACCGCCCAGCTGGCTGGAGCGTCACCCGCCCGGGCTTCTCAGCCAGGCCGTTTACCCGGCCATTTCTGTGCCCACAGACCTTCGCCACAGACCTTCATGGGCTTATTCACTCGGAGGGACACTGGGTCCCAGGAACTCAGGGTCGGTGCCCAAGCCTTTATTTATGTTTTCAAGCACCAGCTCAGCAAGAAGGACAAGGCTTGGGGTCAGGGCCGCTGTCCAGCCCGCTTAGCTCACTAGCGCAGGCTCAAGGGACTGGGGCCTCAGTGTCAGCTGGCAACTAAGTGACCACAGACTAAATTGAAAACAGCCTGCACACCCGGATGCCCTCCTGGCGCTGCAACCGAATGAATTTTGAAGCACTTTTTTTCTTTTAACTTTATTTTGACATAATTTCAGATTTACAGAGCACTTGCAAAAATATCACAGAATCCCTGTAGATTCTTCACCTAGATTACTCAAATGTTAAAATGTAGCCCTATCTGCTTTATCCACTTCCCTCTGTCCTCATGTGTGTGGGTACATACATTCCTCTGAACCATTTGAGAGTATGTTATTTCATAAAAGCAAGGGTATTTTCTTACACAATTACAATACAATTTTGAAAATAAGGACCGAACACTGAAAACAGTTACCTAACTCATAGACACTCGGATGTCTGTGCTGGTTTTAGAGCCTAGGGCACTCCAGAGTCATGCACTGCAGCCACTGCCCTGCCGCTGCCTTTACCCTGGAGCAGCCTGCCTGTCTGTTTCGTCACCTTGGCATTTGTGAGGGTCCAGCCAGGATGTGCATACTGGCACTCAGTTGGGTTGGCTTGAGGTTTCCCCAGCATAATATTTTAGTCTCACAGAAGAGACAGGTTTTCCGAGTCTCCTCCCAGCAGGTGCCGCTAAACCAGCCTCCATGTCCTCCACGTGCAATGGTATTTGGGGACACAGGTGCTCCAAACATCCTCCCTGGGGAGGGACCCTCACTGCTCACCTGGTTACCCCAAAAGTACCAGCAAACATGGAGTCCAGGATGTGGCCTAGGGTATCCAGGTAGATGCCAGGCAGACAGTCTTGCATAAGAACCCAAACCTGCCTGTGCAATGCTGGAGGAAAGGCCCTGGGACCATTACTTTCTTCCGTAGGTCACACCCTTGGAGCAGGCTCTGGGTTTTGAAGTCTCACTCCTCACCTTGAGACGGGCACCCGCCACCACTATTCGGTGGTAGTTGAGTGTGTGCTGGAGTAGAGAGGACCAAACCTGACCCTTTCTGCCAGCCTCCCCTGAAGTTCTAGACCCGTAATGGCGAACCTATGACGTGTGTCAGCACTGACACGCGTAGCCATTTTCAGTGACACGCAGCCGCATACCAGAGAAGTATGGGGTCGCATGCCGAGAAGAACGTTTCATCCTCGGCTCCTGCATGGTCAGTTGTAGGACCTGAGGATAAAACATTTGCTGTAGTGTAGACACTCTGTGCTGGAGGTCTGTAGGCCAAAACAACAGAACTCCAGCACAGAGTGTCTAGTTCTGGGACTTCCGGTTAGGTGGTTAGGGGATCTTTGACCTCACTTCCGACCAGCCAAGCAGGGAGCAGCGGAATGCCGTGGGGGACACAAATTTGGGGGCCCTGTGATCACCATTACCAGCAACCACATAACCACAGCAACCATCATACAATCTACTGTTCTGGGGTGTCGTGGATTTCTAATTGACCATCATTACTGAGATAAGTGAGGGGCAGGCTGGGAGAGGCGAGGGCCTGTTCTATGGGTGCCGTTTCCCACCATTAGAAATAACGGCAGCCATCTTAATTTACATAAGATGCTACTTGCAGAATTTCAAGACAGCATCTGGGCTCAGGTGTTTGTCAACCTGAGGTCAAAGCTTGAGAATCTGGAAAGGTGCTGCTTGGAGAATCAAGAGGAGTGCCACTACGAACAGGAAATTTGGAGTGCCTGGAACCGATTACCAGATACTTTTAGCACCCTGAAAAATATAGCAATGGCTTTACTCACAACTTTTCCCTCTACGTACTTTTGTGAGACCTTATTCTCAGCGTTAAATAATATCAAAACCAACAAAAGAAACAGATTGATGAAGTTAGTAGCGCTTACTTGGGCTTGAAGTGTACAAAATACCAACCTTCAACTGAAGATTAAGCCAATGAAATTCAGCAACAAAAAAGTCACTAATAGGCAAGTTAGTTAAAGAATTCCCCCTCCCCCTCACTTATCTTAGTTCATGGCACCCCACACAAGTTAAATAATATCAAGACCAACAAAAGAAACCGATTGACAGATGAACAAAGGAGTCAGTCACTAAGCAGTAAGTTAAATAATTAGTTTTTGGTTTATTAAATACAGTTATATATTACAATTATAAATTTTTGTTATTTAAACTATAAATATTGTAAAATTACGGTTTTTTTCTCGAAGTGACACACCACCCGAGTTATGCTCGGCTTTTTGGTGAATTTTGACACACCAAGCTCAAAAGATTGCCCATCACTGTTCTAGACACACAGGGAGGGCAGTCATCAGAGTCCAGACAGGAGGGGAGGAAGCCTCAGGAAGGGCTACTGGGCGTTGAGCTTGTCCTTGAAGGGAAGCTGGAATGTAGACCACTGAAGAGCGGAATGGAGACAGACACGCAGCAGCAGAGTGTGGTGCTGCATACCAGTTTGTAGCGCCCATTTTCACCTCCTTTCAAAACTTCAGACGATGGGTCAAGATCAGACCCATTTCTCCTGCAGCAGTTTGCTGGCACCATCCTGTTTGGATGGGATGTGCACTCCCTGCTCACCAGGTCCCCGCCATTCTGTTCCTTTCCGGTGTGACAATGGTGTAACAGCTCATTTCCCCATGTGGAAGCAGATGGATCACAGGACTGGCTTGAAGTCCACTGGACAGAGAGCCTGGAGCTTGGGCTGGGCCTCATCACAAGTTTCTCCGGGGTTCTCTGACTTGTCACGAGGTGTGTGAGGACAGGTATCACTTCTATAATCTCAAATGTAAAACACATGAAGTATGTGGCACTTTGGAAGTGTTCCCATCACAAATAACTCTTAGAAGGCAGGCATTCCAGAGGCATCTTTATTGGCCTTGAGCCCTGGGGTGTATGTTAAGCACCTCATTCCTTCTGCTCAGGAGGGTGTGAGCAGCCTGGTGACACAGAATGAGTCTGCTGGGCTGGGGTCACTAACTGGACTGTAGTGTCAAGATCATTACCATGTGACTCTTCCTGAGGTGGAACCAGTCTTGGCTCTGGCAGAGCTGTTTTTCCAGTTCCTGGCAGACTTTTGTTGTCTGGCTTCCACCTGCCATTTTCCTGCCAGACTGTGTGACACACCTTGTCAGAGCTGCTTGTAAACAAGTTACAGGAAGGACCTGGCGCCCATCGGCTTGGGCAGCCATCAGGAGGGGCTGGAAGCCTTGTGACGCTGGCCCAGTGAGCGGTAACAGGAAGGTAACTGTGCCTGTGTGACACGGGCAGGTGTTGAAAGCCAATCCCACTCTTCACATACACAGATCGTGGCGGGGCTGAATTACTTCTTGGATGTGGAAGTCGGTCGAACCACATGTACCAAGTCCCAGCCCAACTTGGACACGTGTCCTTTCCATGACCAGCCACACATGAGGAAGGTATGTGCCTGATGTGGGCCAGGGGCCAGGCATGTAGGGTGCAGGGGCAGGGCTGTGCTGGTGGCATGGGTGGGGGGTTCAGGTGTTGGGGTGCATGTGGGGGAGAGGGTGCCCGTGTGTGTGCAAGTTCCTAATTTGTACTTATAAGGGTGTTTGAGTGGGACATTTAGGTACCATGTACTTTGGGGATTGTTACCTGCTGATTGGAGGAAGCAGCTGGGGTTGAGTGAGAAATACGGCCCTGTAACCCCAGCCTCGGCCACTGGAACAGATTAAAGGGAATTAGAAGCCCCTAAGAAGAGAAACTCTCCCATGCTGCCTGGCTCTCTGAACACCAGACTGTCCCCTGGGCTTGACTGGTTCTTGGGATGTCTCAGCTTCTGGGAGGCCTCTACCCACTTGTCACCTCCCCAAGCACACTGCCTCTCTCAGGAGGGTTTCCTGGACTGGGTCCATCCTTTTGGACCTGTCTTGGTGCTAGCCCATTGGACGTGGAGGGAACTTGGCTGCATGCCCCACACCCTTGGGCTGTGTGGCCTTGCCTGGGCTGCTCCTTAAAGGGCCATGCTGGTGCAGCACCGTGGGTACCTGCAGGGCAGGGGGACAGGAAGCCATCTCCTGGACTTGGAGTGAAGGGGGAGGGATTGCCCAGACGTCACTGCAGAGTCCTGCAGAGTCTTAGGGGGCTAGGCAGGGTAGAGGTTGAGAGTGCTTCAGACAACTGCAGTTCCTCACCTGCACTTCTGAGATCTCATGCTGGGTCTTTTCCTCTTGTACTGTAACCCGACTGACCACCTCTCTTCCTTCTCTTTTGCAGAAAGCACTCTGCTCTTTCCAGATCTACACTGTCCCCTGGTTGAACAAGACCTCCATGGTGAAGTCCAGCTGCATGGACGCATAGAGAACATGACACAGGCTGGGCCGCACTCACTGCCTCCCACACACACTCGCCACCCCGGCGGAGTCCCTCAGTGCGTGGGCCCAGAAGACAAACAGGAGGCGTCTTGAGCATCATCAGAACAGCTGGTTGTGCTGACTGGCTCCTTTCTTTAGTTGCTTTGTGGATGCACCTGTCGCTGGTGCGCGTGTGCTGCTCCTACTTTATGCAATAAAAAGTAACATCAGCTACTTGAGTGGTTCACTGTCTCGGGGATGTGTGTGAAGGGTTTGAACAGTTACTTGTGATAAGCACCTTGTCCTGCTGGCTCTGGAGGGCAGAAGAGGGATCCGAGCTGACACATATGGGCACAGCTGGCATGTCAGGGGAATGTGCTGCCCCTATTAGGCTGACAGTCATGGAGTCGGACTGGGAACCCAGGCCTTCAGTTGTGGTGGCCCCTGGTAATCCATAAGAAAGGGACCTCTGCTGCTGGCTGTGGAGACTTAGATGCTGCTTTTGAAAAGAAGACTGGGCCCTGGCCGGTTGGCTCAGCGGTAGAGCGTCGGCCTGGCGTGCAGGAATCCTGGGTTCGATTCCCTGCCAGGGCACACAGGAGAGGTGCCCATTTGCTTCTCCACCCCTCCCCCTCTCCTTCCTCTCTGTCTCTCTCTTCCCCTCCCTCCCGCAGCGAGGCTCCATTGGAGCAGAGATGGCCCGGGTGCTGGGGTTGGCTCTGTGGCCTCTGCTTCAGGCGCTAGAATAGCTCTGGACGCAACAGAGCGACGCCCCAGAGGGGCAAAGCATCGCCCCCTGGTGGGCATGCCGGGTGGATCCCGGTCGGGCACATACGGGAGTCTGTCTGACTGCCTCCCCGTTTCCAGCTTCGGAAAAATGGAAAAAAAAAAAAAAAAAAGAAAAGAAGACTGAGCAGGGGCTGGACACGGGGGAGGCTCAGACAGGACCCATTGCCCAGGCCTCCCTCAGCAAGTTCTGCAGAGCCATAGGGTTCGGCCACGTGTGGTGAGTTGATGAGACCCCAGGGACTGACGTAATTGCTCAGGTTCCCTAGAGACTAAAGAGATAATGCTTTACATCTACTTTCTCCCCAAGGAGCCTATGGTGTCCAATGAGGAGTTGAGGACTGCAAGTATATGTAGGTATTTATAACTGAGGAAACGCCCATCAGAATCAAAATCAGTCAAGGTCAGATTGCAGGCTTGAAACAGTGAAAACTGCACCTTCTCTGATGTTCTGGCAAGCTGTGGTTTACAAGGGGGTCAGGGTCACGCTGGGTCCATGTGTTCGTGCCCGGTCTTGTCAGCTGGCAGCAGAGCCTCTCACCCGACTTTGTTAAGGAAAGGGCTTTGTTGGTAGTGAAGTGAGAACAAGGCTTACGGGCCCTGAGCTGGAGAGACTGGGCTGGGGCCCTGCGGGGTAGGGGTGTTTGTCTGAACCTAGGGATGACATGTGTAGGTTGGGGGGGTGTGGCAAAGCAGACTGTAGAGAGGAGTGGTGGCCTGGGCTAAAGACCCCCCTACAAGGGTCCTCACTGCCTTGGGGGAAAATCTCGATTTTACAAGAGCAACCACCATCCAGGTACTGAAATGATATGCTGATTTCATATAAAACCATGACTTTGGGGCACTTCCAATTTAGTTCTCTCCTCCTCATGACAGTGGGAGAGTGGGGGGTGGGGAGGGGCTGGGCACACAACCCTGGTCACCTGGGCCTCCCATGCCTGAACCCCTGCATTTGCTCCCTTCTCCTTCCACCACCCAGACCTCCTATTTTACAGCCCATACCACAGGAGTTCCAGTGGGTGCCGCCTCGGTGGCCCCCAGATAGGGGCTGGCCTGCGGACACCTCGGCTCCGGGCTCGGGGTGAGCTCCTGGGACCTGGAACCCTCTCTGACCCAGACAGACTGACATCGCCAAGACCGGTGTGTCCTGTGGAGAAGCACAGCCCCGCAGCTTCCACCGCACAGTTTTACTTTGATATATATTTACTTGAAATAAACATAAGTGTATAATTTATACAAAATATTCATATTAATAGTCATAGCACAGTGCCTGGCTCTGAGTAAACACTAAATAGGTTTTAGGTATTTTTACACTGATCTAACACTGTATCGTGGTTGTTTAAAATAGGGTCCCATAGCTTCTTGGCATTGAGAAGTGGGGTCAGTGAGGTGTTTCTCGACTCTGTGTGCTTGTGACTGCTTTAAGCAAAAACCAGAAGTGACCCTGCGACCTCCAAGATGGGGTAAAGGAAGGACCCCGGACCCTGCCAAGCTCTCTCGGACACCTGCCCTGAGTAAAGCCCGCGTCCATGTGAGGAACCCCAGTTCTGAAGACTGCCATGTTGGAGAGGCCCCTGCTGAGCTGCCACAGCCAGCACCAGCTGCCCACCCGCTGAGTGGGCTCCACCGACGTCCAGCCTGGCTGAGCTCTCAGATGATTGCAGTTACATGAGAGGCCCCATGCAAGAACGTCCATCTGCCCCCCTTCTGAATTTCTGGTCGACAAAACCCAGAGTGAAAGAAAACAGTGTTGTGCTTCAAAGTGTCAGGGTGACTCATCACATAGCAGTGGTGTCAGGCACACCGTGTGTGTGTGTGTGTGTGTGTGTGTGTGTGTGTGTGTGACTGCACGCACGTGTGCCCGCATGCAAGTGAAGGAGTTGCAATCAGATGGTGTGGGTGACAATTCCACCAGCTATGTGCCTGGGCAGGCTCCTCGCTCTCCATGAGCCCCCCTTGTCCTCAGTAAGGCGGCACTACAGGCCCCTCTCTCGTCTACTTGCTCACATCTGCGAAGCCCCCGTAACGGGGCTGTTTGTAGCATAAATAGAGATTCTAGTCAGAATGTGAACATATTTTTATATAGTGTTTCACAAGTGTCCTCAAATGATGTTATTAGCAGCTTTTTTTTTTAAATTTCTGTGAGGTTTCCAAGGACTGTTTCAAAAGGCTATCATTTGTACAGCGAACGTCCATTGTGCCTAAGGTCAGTTTCTCCATCTCAGTCCTAAATCTAGCTGGGTTTATTTTTCTGTGCCAACAACCTCATTTTAAATATATTGTGTTAATATCTATTAGGTAAAGGACTATTCTCTTTATTCTTTGCTAAATTTTATTTCTAAATATGTTGTATTTATTCTTCCAGATGAAAATCGTTCTAAGTTAAAAAAAAAACTACTTTGGTTTGAACTAGGACTATTTTGAATTTTTATTTCAATTTGGCAAAGGAAATTGACAACATTTAATAGCCAAGCTTTTCATTTTAGAGTACTTCATGTCATGTATGTGTGCTTTTACGTCCATTAGTCTTATAATGTATCTTTTTATGCATCTTTCACATTGCCTGTGAAATTTATGCCTGCATATTTTATACTTTTCTCAGAAATGTCTCCCATTGTATGCCTCACCACTCACTGCTGACATAGAAAAATATTCATTGCTCTTGCCTGTTTTTCTTGCCCCAGTCTTAGTGGCTCATGATTAATATTCCCTTACAGGAATAGGTTTTGTGGCCCATACCTGTCATCAGATACAGAGAGACAGAAGTGGCCTTGGACGAGGCCACAAACCTCATCAAAAGATTCAGAGTAGGGGGAGCATCAACCCCGTCCCAAACCCAGAGGGCCGAGCTGGAGAGGAGGTTATGGGTGGACAACTCTTCAGTCACCCACTTCTCTTCATACACACAAAACTGAGAAGTGGCACATCAGATGGGAACACAAACAAGGAGCAGTTTGTCTTCTAAGCAGCCCTTGGCATTGGGTCTCCTGGGGTGGGGCGGACGGTCACCTCGGTATCATCTCAGGTTTATGCAGCCCACAGTCAGGTACACTCAGGCTGTTCAGAGGTCAGCCAGCACCCCAGCTCACTGAGACCAGACAAGGTCTGGAAATGATCTCAGGCACGGCTGCCTGGGCAGTCACCAGCAGAGCTTTGAAGACTGATGCCCGGTTGCACTCTGAAAATTCTGACTCAATTAGTCTGGGCTGGGACCTATGTACTAAGATTTTGAAATATTACCCAACTGATTCCTAAAGGAATGCAGGACTGTAGCTCGATTAAATTTCCTCTAAAAGTTCATTACTCTTAAAAGATCTACAATTTGCAGCAAGTGAAAAGTTCTCTCTTAAAGTCACATCTGCATGTAGACATGCTTCTGGTGCCAGGGATCTCTGCAGATACATAACCCAGCCCACTAGTTGATACCCAGCAGCTAAAACACAACCAAACAAAACCACGTAAAACATCCTTCAGCGAAAGCACTCAGGTCAGTGAAGTTTTGTGGAAATCTCAGGCAGCCCAGCAGGCTTCTGTGGATCAGAACCTTGACATCTTCAACCCTAGCACTTTGCATCCCTGTCCCTGAAATGTCCTTAGCCTCACTCCTAGAGGTAGTTGCCATTTGACCTTCATCCCAGTGAGTCACTGACCTTATGTCTCTCACAGATTCCTCTTTCCTCATCCACCCTGTCTCTTCCCTTAGATTCCTCAGCAGGTCCGAACCCTGGGGCAGAGCTGCTCAACTCTTTCTAGATCTTCCCACACCCATCAAGGTGCACAGAAAATAAAATGTTTCCTAGTAAACAGGATCTACCCTTTTTGTAAAGTACTTTGATCATAAATAGTAACACTTTTTTTTTTTTTACCTAAACCCAGGCCCCTGAGGGACAGACTAAGAAAAAGACCTGCTTTCCTGAACAACTGGCAGCCAGTATATAGTGCTGAGGAATTCTTACCCTATGGGCCTGTGTGTCTCACTGGTCACACTGTGTGTGTGTGGAGGTAACAGCACTGAATAATCCCTGAGGCTGGTGCTGACTCACAAACCAAAGAGTACCCACCTTCTCGTGATAAACAATAAAATAATAACTCCTGTGGTGGTGCCTCCTTGTTCCCTCTCATTCTCCTGTTTGCAGGGAAGCTGACTTCACCTTTTTTATTTATTTATTTTATTTATTTTTATTTTTTTTTACAGAGACAGAGAGTGAGTCAGAGAGAGGGATAGACAGGGACAGACAGACAGGAATGGAGAGAGATGAGAATCATCAATCATTAGCTTTTCATGCGCGTTGCAATGCCTTAGTTGTTCATTGATTGCCCTCTCATATGTGCCTTGACCGTGGGCCTTCAGCAGACCGAGTAATAATCCCTTGCTGGAGCCAGCGACCTTGGGTTCAAGCTGGTGGGCTTTTCCTCAAACCAGATGAGCCCACACTCAAGCTGGCGACCTCGGGGTCTTGAACCCGGGTCCTCTGCATCCCAGTCCGACGCTCTATCCACTGCACCACCGCCTGGTCAGGCTGACTTCACCTTTTGAACCACGACTTGGAGAATGTGATCTTGGCTAAGCCAGTCAAGACAGCCCATCCCTCCAAGCCATCCATGATCAGTTTAAAGATAGTATATCACCCAAGTCTGGCCACTTGAAGGGTGAGGGTTCCTGAGGTTTAATGGTGCAATTTTGTTTGAACTATTCGTAAAGCTCTTTTCCTTGGTGAGTACGAAGATGAGAAGACAGGAGGTCCAAAGCTGCTGTTTGAGAATAAAGCCAAATTAATTAGAGGGGGCACAGTAACTGCATCAAGAGACAGGAAAGGGCAGGGCAGTTACATCACTTGAGTTCTCGCACTAAGCAGTGCCTGTTGTCAGCCCTTCCTCTAGACTCCTAGTCTGTGAAGCAGCTTCTCTTCCTTTAGGCCTGCTGGCTTGGTTTTCCCGGCAACTGTGCTCTTATAAGTTCTAACCAAAAAGAGGAGCAGAAGCTGAATTCACCATTCATTTCTCAGAGCTGATTGCCCCATGACATTCCTTGAATTTTTCAAAAGTAATACCCCAAGGGATCACCTTACAAAAAGTGGAGGTCCTGACCTCTGGACCTTGGAGGCATCGGACCACTGTTAAAAGTGCACTGTTGACCACAGGCTGAATATGCTAACAGAGAGAGGCATGACTCCAGCCATTTAAAGCAATTAGGATGTCTGCCACTACAAAGAAATTTTCTTGTAAAAGGAATAATAGATCTATTGTCAGTGGAATCTTGGCAGCCTAAGCTACAAAATCAAGGGTAATAATTCAAGCACTTAAACACTATTAGAGCACTCACCACCTAAACCTGAGAATCCCTTACTAGGGAGAGTGGGTCACAAAATAGTTTAATTCAACACTAGGTCACTTACTAATGTCAAGAAAATTTCTGTGCAAATGAAGTACCCAAACCACCAAATAGAGGTGCATCCCTTTCAGGTATTAATTTGACTCCAAGGGAGTCAAGGCTTAGCTAAGGAAATGGGATCCTCAAGTTTCAAAAGATTGTTCACTCCATCTTTCAGCACACCTGCTTATTTTATGTGTAAGAGCAACCAACCGTCCTAGAAGCTGTAGTGATTTTCAGAAAATAGAAAAATCTTACTAAGACAACCTGTAATTACAATGGCCATCATGAAGAATGTTTTAATTAGACATGATTGTTCATTTATGAAATGCACGTGAAAGCAAGGGTTTCCAAATCAAACAAGAATTAAATTTATTGGTAGGACACTGATTTGCAAAAACAGACAGGTTTCAAGTATACAACTCAATAAAGCACCATCTGCACATTGCATCATGCACCCTCCATCCCAAGCCCTAGAATCTCGCTGTGAAAGAAAGAAAAAACTGAAAAATAAGGAAAACCAAGTATCCATATTAAGTTTTATAGCTTCACTTCTTTAATTTACATTTACCTAAATTTAGTTTACCCAAATAATATAACCTAGAAATTTTTCTTTTCATCACTTATTTAACAATGCTTCCCATTCAATTTAACATAAAATCAAGTCAAATCTTTTGAGGTATTTCAAGGGCCCTCTGAAACACTGAAAATTTATTCTTACATATATCGAAATTTTATTTATTTATTTATTTTGTGGCAGAGACAGAGAGAGTCAGAGAGAGGGACAGATAGAGACAGACAGGAAGGGAGAGAAATGAGAAACATCAATTTTTCATGGCTGCTCCTTAATTGTTCATTGATTGATTTCTCATATGTGCCTTGACCGGGTGCTACAGCAGTCTGAGTGACCCCTTGTTCGGGCCAGTGACTTGGGCTCAAGCTGGTGAGCTTTGCTCAAACCAGATGAGCCTGCGCTCAAGCTGGCGACCTCAGGGTCTCGAACCTGGGTTCTCCACATCCCAGACTGACACTCTATCCACTGTGCCACCACCTGGCCAGGCACATATATCGAAATTTTAATCCTTCAAACCTCAAGTCCTGATAAAAACTAACAATGTAAAAAATTAGCATTCATTAGCATGGACATTTAATAACCTCTAGAAAAATTTTTTATAGCAATCAAAATTAGTTATTAACTTGGGCTATTTTTTAACCTGGGTAAAATATAACATATTTAATATTAATAACTCAAAAGGCATGTCTGCTGTATTTAAGACAATGAACTTAAACTAACTTTTATTTACTATGTATTAATCTTAGATCATGTGAACTTGAAAAACATTCGAGTTAGTTTCTGTATATCTGAGAATTCTAGAATACTGAATCTTTACAAACATTAATTTTAATAATTATCTGTAGGTAGAAAATTATCTCACATTTCCAACATACATATGTAGACATATACAGACAGACACAAACAGAGACCAGCTGGATCCAAATTTTGTTTGGGAAGCATTTACAATTTGAATTTGTCCTTGACAAGTCAAGTTCCTAAAATAAACAGCCATTTTTAATACCTCAAAGAACTGGTTGGCACCTAAACAATATCATAGATTGATCCACTTATCTAAATTCCCTTTTTTATTAATTGATTTGAGAGAGAGAGGAAAAAAAATAGAAAGAAACATTGATTTGTTGTTCTACTTATTTATGCATTTATTAGCTGATTCTTGTATGTGGCCTGATAGGGGATTGAACTCACAACCTTGGCATATCAGGAAAACACTTTAACCAGCTGAGCTACTTGGCCGGGGTTAAATTCTCTTTTTGAAGTTTTGAGAGACCAATTAAAATATAGTTGGCGTTTTCTTCTTCTTCTTTTTTTTTTTTTGTATTTTTCTGAAGCTGGAAACGGGGAGAGACAGTCAGACAGACTCCCGCATGCGCCCGACCGGGATCCACCCGGCACGCCCACCAGGGGCGACGCTCTGCCCACCAGGGGGTGATGCTCTGCCCCTCCGGGGCATCGCTCTGCCGCGACCAGAGCCACTCTAGCGCCTGGGGCAGAGGCCAAGGAGCCATCCCCAGCGCTCGGGCCATCTTTGCTCCTTGGCTACGGGAGGGGAAGAGAGAGACAGAGAGGAAGGAGGGGGGGGGGGGTGGAGAAACAAATGGGCGCTTCTCCTATGTGCCCTGGCCGGAAATCGAACCCGGATCCCCCGCACGCCAGGCCGACGCTCTACCGCTGAGCCAACCGGTCAGGGCCAGTTGGCGTCTTCTAATTGTGTGCACAAAGATTAGTTCAGAAATATCAAAGGGTCCTCACCTTGGCCACCTTAGTGTTAACGGGAGGCTGACTGTTACAGGACTTGACGACCTGGAAGGCATGGCTTCCCACGCTAATTTTGAGATCTACAGAGTCTGAACAAACTTCTAGGGAGAACTTGCCTTTACATGCACCCTTCCTGACCAGCTAAATGTGGTGACTGTCCCTACAGGACTGCGTTATGCCCTAGAGAACATTCGTCCTCAGGCAACCCCATAACGATTCTTGGTCACCTAAGAATATTGGAACAAGGGCCAGCAAGAGCTTACCTGACACTGCCAGAACCATTATGCTTTGTTTTAAGATTTATTTATTTTTATTAAGTTTAATTAAGGTATGGGCCCCTGTGCTGGGGTGAGACTATTTCACGGGGCTCTGCTCTTCACAGGAACAAAATGCTCTCCCGGGCTCCTGGCAGGCTTCTCAGGGACAGGTTGCATTAGCGTGTCAGATGCCTCCCAGATCCTCGGTCGCCACTCCACCCTGGGGATCTGCAACAGCCCTAGTCACACCCCTGGCTGTTTAAGTTGGGGACACAAGTGTCCTTTCTCTTTCAGAACTAAAGACAGTCCAGACTCTCATGTATCCAGCAAAAATTTTGTTTAGATTTTCTGTAAGCAGTCCAATAAAAAGTCAAAATTAAAAGCAGCAACTCATTTATTTTCCTTTCCCTGGGTTATGTCAAACTTTATCCACATTGAGGATTTTCTAAGAATGGGTGATATAAAAAGTCATAGCCCTGCTACTTAAAGCAAGAAGGTCCAGGATGATGAGAAAAGCCCACCCAAGCACACCTGGTGAAAGCCAGGTAAACTTGTCCTTGCCAGTTCCTAGCACAAGGTACAGGGCCACAGAGTGCTTCCTGGTGGGTTTCTTTGGAATTCTGCTGACTACACCAAGTAAATGTCAATGTAAAAAACATTCAAACCTGTAAAGAATTTTTTTTTATAAAAGTTCATTTGGGCCAAACAGAGGATATTCCTGAAAACGAGATCTTAACAGATTTAGGGCAACGCTTCCCGGAGTAGCGGTTTCTCTCATGCATTTGGAATTTAGGAGAGAACGTAAGGAAGATTACTTAACAGTGGGAGAATCAAGGCAGGGATTGAATTACACAACAGTTAAAAAGATTATGTGTTCAACTGAGGGTGGTATTCCTCTCAGTGGTCTAAAAAGGAGTCATTTCAAAAATGTATTAACCCAGATGCACAAAAACAATGAACAGGCTTACTTAAGGCAAGATAATCTTTCACTGCAGAAGTTATATGGCTCTGGCCAGTTGGCTCAGTGGATAGAGTGTTGGCCAGGCATGTGGATGTCCTGAGTCAGGGCACACAGGAGAAGTGACCATCTGCTTCTCCACCCCCTTCCTTCTGCTCCCCCCCTATTCCTTTCTCTCTTTTTCTCCGCTCCCCCCCCCTGTAGCTCTATTGGCTCCAGTGAGTTGGCCCCTGGCACTAAGGATGCTTAGGTGTCCTCAGGTACTAAAAATATCTCAGTTGCCAAGCAATGGAGCAAGCCCCCAGTTGGGCAGAGCATCACCCTACAGGGGGCTTGCTAGGTGGAACCTGGTTGGGGCGCATGCAGGAGTCTGTCTCTCTGCCTCCTCTGATCTCACTTAATTTAAAAAAAGAAGAAGTTATTTGTTTGGGTCATGACTACTCACTATCATTTGCCCAGTTACGAATTTATGATCAAATTACCCTGTGAGTTTACTTTCCACAAAATCCCTTTATTTGTCCACAAAATTAATGGAGAACCTTGCCAAATTCTGTTAGATGCCTGAGCTAAACTTTACATCCCATTTGCTCTGGAGCCCACAGATGGAATCCTGGGGAAATGGCAGAAGCCAGTGTTAATGTAAGATCACCCAAACCTGTAGAGAATTTTATGGGTTTATTTGAGCAAAATTGATGACAATTTCTGGAAAGCAAAATTCCAATGGATTGAGAAAATGCTCTGGAGAATGGCAGTTTTACAGTCTATTTTATACATTAGACCCATGATGGCAAACCTTTTTATAAAAATCGCCCACTTTTGCAGTGCTGGTCAACCTGATCCCTCTTGCCCACTAGTGACCTTTCCAGCTTTCATGGTGGGCCAATCTTGGCGCTGTTTGGTTGCTCCGCTAGGGCTCACTGTGAAAGCTGAATGCCCACTAGTGGGCGGGAGGGACCAGGTTGACCAGCACTGCAAAAGTGGGCGGTTTTTTGTTTTGTTTTGTTTTGTTTTGTTTTGTTTTGTTTTTGGAGGCACCGCTGGGATAAAAGTGGGCGGTTTTTATAAAAAAGTCCACCATCATGGCATTAGACTGAAAGGAGGAGCCATAAGGGATGTTACATGAAATCCATCAGTGGTAGATTAAGAGGGAGGGAGAAAGCAAAGCAGAGAATCTCCAGATTGGATAAAAAGCAACAGGGAGAGGTGCATACTCAGAGGCGGATTTAATGGGCACCAGGTGAGTGCCCTGGGCCCTGGGCCTCGACTTCTGAAGGGCCCCGCAAAACCCCAACTTTATACCTTTTTCTAATGACACCAAGTTTGGTTTTATATGTGAAATTTTAACATTAATAGTACATAATATTTTTACTTATTTAAAATATGGTTAACATGTATTTTTTTTTCCCTGTCTCTCTCTCTCTCTTTATGGGGCCCAATATTTTCTTCTGCGCCCGGGGCCTCAACCGACCTTAATCTGCCTCTGTGCATACTGCTTTTACACTAGTGGGTACAAAATGGTTAATCATTAACATTTACAGCACACAGAGATGGTATTTGCATGGACAAGATAAAAACGAGGGGTCCTGTGGTCTAAATGCTCTGGTGCAGCAGTTGTGCTTTGAGGGATGTGGAAAAGCAAACAACTCTGGCATTTCAAAGAAAAGAGAGGCAACAGATAGGCTCACTTAAAGTAAAAGTTTACCTTTGTCAAGAAACTAGAGGCCTGCCTGACCCATGGTGGTGCAGTAGATACAGTGTTGACCTGGAATGTTGAGGTCGCTGGTTCAAAACCCCAGGGCTTGCCCGGTCAAGGCACATATGAATAGCTACTATGGGTTGATGCTTCCCTCCTTCCCCACTGCCTTTCTTTAAATAAGATAAAAAATACATCCATACATGTATGCATGCATACATACATACATGCATACCTAAATCTTTAAAGACAGCTATAGGCCTAGAGTGTGACTACCTGCCATGATCCACTTTTGAACTGGTGACCTCAGCGTTCCAGGTTGATGCTTTATCCACTGCACTACCACAGGTCAGGCCATGATTCACTTTTAGTCTGGGATTTTTATGTTCAGACATCCCATGTGGTTACTTTGGTCTCTGAGTTTGTAAGTCCTGCTACGCTGCCCTCCTCTTAACATGTCAGGTTTAGTATGTGGCCCTGTTTTCATCCACACCAGCAAAGGGTGAAAGAGTTCTTTCCAAAGTCAGCTCTCCTAACTTTGGTCTATAATGTCTGGTTAAGGGTGGAAGGAAAAGTTTTATATTGTCTTTTCCTTTTGAAATTTAGGCTTTTGTGAATTTGGTTTAGATGGTGCTCATTAGTTATTGATTCTTTTCTTTCCCAGAGACTTTTTGTTTGTCTTGTTTTGTGTCTGATAGTCTGATTGTCACTCTGATTTGGTACAGTGTTTTTTGTTTTTGTTTTTGTTTGTTTAAGTGAGAGGAGGAGAGATAGTGAGACAGATTCCCGTATGTGCCCTGACTGGGATTGACTTGGCAACCCCTGTCTAAGACTGATGCTTGAATCAACTGAGATATTTTTAGCACCTGAGGCCAACACTGGGACCAACCAAGCTATCCTCAGTGCCCAAGGCCAATGCTCAAACTAATCAACACACTGGCTGTGGGAAGGGAAAAGGGAGAGAAGGGGAAAGGGAGGGGAAGAGAAGCAGATGGGATGATTGATTTTCTTGTGTGCCCTGACCGGGAATTGAACCCAGGACATCGTACACAGGCTGACACTCTATCGACTGAGCCAATTGGCCAGGAAAAAATGGTGTTTTTTAAATCATTTTTTATTTTTCAATTACAGCTGACATACATTATTATATTAGTTTCAGCTGCACATCCCAGTGATTATACATTACATAACTTGACACTATGCATAGTCATTAAATATTATTAACTTTATTTCCTATGCTATACTTTATATCCCCATGACTATCCTGTAGCTACCAATTTGTAGTTTTTAATTCTTTCACTTTATTCATCTATCCCCCAAGCCCCCCTCCCATCTGGCAAGTGTCAAAATACTTTCTGCATCTATGTCTGCTTCTGACTTCTTGTTTATTTATTTTATATTTTAGATTCAATTGTTGATAGATATGTATATTGCCATTTTATTGTTCATATTTTTGATCTTCCTTTTCTTCTTCAAGTAAGTCCATTAAAATTTCATGTAATAGTTGTTCGGTAGTGATGAACTCCTTTAGCTTTCTTTTTGTCTAGGAAGCTCTTTATCTGTCCTTTGATTCTAAAGGATAGCTTAGCTTCGTAGAGTAATCTTGGTTGTAGGTCCTCACTTTTCATGACTTCAAATATTTCCTGCCAGTCCATTCTGGCCTGCAAAGTTTCTGTTGAAAAGTCAGCTGACAGTCTCATGGGAGCTTCCTTGTAGGTAACTAACTGCTTTTCCCTTACTGCTTTTAAGGTTCTCTCTTGGTCTTTAATCTTTGACATTTTAATTATGATGTGTTTTGGTGTGGGCCTCTTTGGGTTCATCTTGTCTGGAACTCTGCACTTCATGAACTTTTATGTCTATTTCCATCACCAAGTTAGAGATATTTTCTGTTATTTTTTAAAATAGGTTTTCAATTTCTTGTTTTCTCCCTTCCTCATCTGGCACCCCATGATGCAAATGTCGGTACACTTCAAGTTGTCCCAGAGCTTTCTTACATTTTTTTTTTTTTTGTATTCTCTTTTCTTGCAGTTTTGATTGGGTAGTTTTGCTTCTTTGTATTCCAAATTGCTGATTTGATTCTTGGCTTCATCTACTCCACTGTAGATTCCCTGTATGTTATATTTCCTTTCAGTTAGTGTAGCCTTCATTTCTGACTAGTCTTTTTTTCTGCTCTTGAAGTTCTTCCTAAGTTCCTTGAGCATCCTTGTAACTAGTGTTTTGAATTCTACATCTAGTAAATTGGTTGTCTCCATTTTATTTAGTTCTTTTTCTGGAGTGGCGTTCTTTTCTTTCATTTGGGATATGTTTCTTTGTCTCCTCATTTTGGCAGCCTCCCTGTGTTTGTTTGTATGTATTAGGTGGAGCTGCTCTATCTCCCAGGCTTGGTAGAGTGGCCTAATGTAATAGGTGTTCTGTAGGGTCCAGAGGCACAGCCTGCCCAATCACCCAGGTTGGGCATTCGTGGTGCACCCCTGTGTGGGCTGTGTACACCCTCTTTTTGTAGTTGAGCCTTGACTGTTATTGGCACATCAGTGGGAGGGATTGAGTCCTAGGCCAATCAGCTGAAAGAACTGCTGCAACCACTGACCACCATGGAGGTTCGGCTCTGCCGGAGCCTACTCCACAGAGCAGGACTTATTTCAGTGGGGCTTTGGTGCTCACTGAGTCTTCCCCGTGAGCATGTCACTTTTGGAAGAGCCTGGGTGGTGGTTCTTTGATGTGGTCTGAAGCTGTCAACTGGGTGCTCTGGCTCCGGGGAGATACAGGCCAAGGTCAGCCACCAGTATTCTGCCAGAAGCCAGCCAGCATAAGCTACAAAGTGATCTGCAGATGGCTACTAATTGCTCTGGGCTTGGAGATGTTAAGGCAAGGCAAGGCCAGATGCTGCTGGTGCCAGTCCTGGGGCCACTTAGCAAGTGGTATGGGGCCTGCTGAGGTCAGAGGCTGCTCATTTGAGAGATTTTAGGAAAATATAAAGCCTGAGCCAAGACAGGCCATTCCTATGGAACAGCCACTGGAAACAGTTTGAGTGGGCCAGAAAGTTGGGTAGGTAGGGCAGGTCTCAGGGAATCACGAGGGTGGGACCAACAGTATTAGCCAGGTTGATGGAGACTCATATACTGCACATACTTGCTGACTCTGTGGGGGGAGGACTCAGAAAAGGAACAATAACCTCTGCCAGCACTTCTGTCTGGCCAGAGAGCTGCCACCGCCAGCGCTCATCCTGGTGCTGGTAATTCAGGTCTTCTCCATGTGTCCCTGGTTCCTTTCAAGCTGCTTCCCCAGTGCTGGAGCTCAGAGAGTGAGTCAGGGTAAGGCTATGTGCAGGCTTTTTATAGGAACTGTCTAGGGCTCCAGCAGCCCTCTGTCTCCATTAGCCTCCATCCCCACTGGTTTTTATAGTCAGAAGTTATGGGGACTTCTCTTCCTGGTACTGGAACCCTGGGCTGAGGGCTTGGTGTGGGGTTGGGATCCCTCTCTCCTCAGACTTATACAGATGAGATATCCCTCCTTATTTTTATCTACCACATGTGGCTGTGAAACCAACCTGTTCTGTGTTTCTGCCCCTACTGATCTCAATGTGGCTTCTTCTTTAATCTCCTAGTTGTAGGACTGCCATTCAGCCAGATTTCAGGTGGTTCTGAATAATGGTTGTTTTGTAGTTTCATAGTATTTTCAATGTGATTGCAGGAGAATTCAAGTTATGTATTTATATAAGCCACAATCTTGACCAAAAGTCCCTCGATATAGTGTTTTTAAAGCAACAATCCTAAATTGTGATTCTTGAATCAACAGAAGCAACAACAGCAACCAGGAACTTGTTAAAAGTGCACATTTCCAGGCCTTACCTCAGCCTTGCTAAATCAGAAACTCTGGGGTAGGGCCCCATAATTAGTTTGTTAGTAAGCTGTGGCAGGCAACCTCCTGAATGGTCTCTACGGCCTCCATCTCCTGGTTCTACACTAATGCCTTTGTGTAATCCTCACCCTCTGAATCTTGTCTGGACTTCATGACTAATTTATAATGAAAAGGCTACCATAGAAGGCATAAGATGTCTCTGCCAAAGTAGTCTATAAAGACTGTGGCTTCCATTTTGGTCACTCTCTGGCTCTTCGACATCATCAGCAGCTGTTATATAAGGTCACTCAGGCGGCCTGGGGAGAGGCTCACACAAGCTGTCAGCAACCACATGAAGGAGTGTAGATATAAACTTGGTCCTCCCACAACCAACCACAGCCAGCCCTTCATTGAGACTGACGCTCTGGCCAACAACTGGCAGAGACCTTGACCTAGAGGCACCTAATTAAGCTGTACTTGGGTTCCTGACCAACACAAATGTGTGAGATATTAAATATTTATTTTTTAATTGTTATTTATTGATTTTAGTGAGAGAGGAAGGGGGAGGGAGAGAGAGACAGGAACATCAATCTGTTCCTGTATGTGCTCTGACTGAGGATCAAACCCACAATCTCTGTGCCCCAGGATGATGCTCTAACCAACCAAGCTATCTGGCCAAAGCAACATTTATTATTAAACTGTTAAATTTTGCAATAGTCTGTTACATAGCAATGTGACTGATTCAAGTTGATTTTGATGAGGCTAAAGTTTGAGAACCACTGCTTTCGTCTTAGGAACAGTCGGTCAGTCACAATTAAATCAGAATTTCTCATTCTTCCCCTTGTCCTTCAGTAAGGATCAAGTTAGTTGTTCATGTCATTTGCCTCTTAAGTTAGAGCCTAACTTTTCCTCATTCTAATACAGAATATATTATTTTCCAGACTGAATCTCTCCCTTCTTTACCTTTGCTTTTCCCTTCTTTTCAAGACTAATTCATTTTCTGTTCTTATATAGTCCATTATATTTTACCCTGGAGATATTCTATGAAAATATATAAATCAATAACTCTAGTCTACCAAATTAATCTACTGTTGAAACAAGTCTTCTTTATTCTTTCTTCCTGAGATTGATAACTTCCATCTAAGAAGACATTTCTCTTCAAACTGTCCACAATCCAAGCTGCCTTTGATAAATGTCTAGTATGTCTTACTTCTGCTACACCCTTCCTTAGTTTCTTTAGTTTATCAAGCATATTCCTTTGGAGCCAAAGCAAACTTGTATCTCCATCTATACAGCCTGTATGACCTAAAAATCCCATAGTAGAACTTTGATAAGTTTAGGTTGATAAAATTGATTGGCAAATCTGACCTGGCTGCCAAGGCTGTGGTCTTCAGCCCTGGCTACACATTGAAATCACCCTACCTAGACTGCTGAAGCCACACTTAAGTGATTCTAAGAGTTTTATAGGCAATACGTCAGCTGTTCTTACTGGGGGTACTCTTTTCACAACACCTTCATGGTAGTTTCATGAATCTTATCCCACCACCAAGGATATCACCTACCATCTGAGACCTCTCTTCTCTTCATCAGTGAGGTGCTTTTGGATCCAGTCACTGTTTCTAAGTCAGTAGTCGTTTATGTCTCTCTCACACTTTTATCTCCCCTTCAAGAGCAGTTGGATGAGCATTGATCCCCTTCTCCCAACCCTGGCCTTCAGATTCACCTTATACTTCATATCAGCCTCACTGTTCCAGTTCCTTAAATTCCTAAGAAAGTTTACCTTCTCTTTTAGCTGAATTGGTCACTGTATCAGTCAGAGTTCTCCAGAGAAACAGTCAATAAAATATGTGTATATATATTAAGATATATATTCTAAAAAATTGGCTCATGTGATTACTAATAGGGGCTAGAATATCCAGAATTTGTCAGGTTTGCCAGCAGAATTTATTTTCCTGGAAAATTCATTTTTGCTTGTAAGGCCCTAAACTGTTTGAGGTTTACCCAAAATTATCAAAGGCAATCTCTTTTATTCAAAGTCATATGATTGCACATGTTGATTATATCTACACTACACCTTCATAGAAACATCTGCACTGTTTGACAAAAGAACTGGGCACCTTAACCTAATGAGAATGACATAAAATTTATCCATAACAGTTGATTTTTCTTCTTTAAATCTTCCTCTGTTCCTGTTTTGAAAGCTAATCTGAAAAATATGTTTCAAAACATTCTTGTTTCTTAATTTCCCAAAGAAATCTGATTCCAGGACAGAATGTTCCAAACACAATCTCCTTCAGCAGTACTTCTGACCTTTAGCATTGCAGTGATGCTACTGAGAAGAAAATTCTTTTCATAATTAGAACAAGGGTTAGAATGACATCAGCAAGATGCCTCTCTTTAGTGCCATTGCATCTGTTAGAAATGCCTGTGGGTACTCATTTGAGCTCAGGTTCCTCTCTTGGAAGCAATGTGGCTGGACTGGTCCTTGTGATTATTATGATTATAAGATGTCCTCAATAATAACTATCAGGAAGCTTTGGGAGAGACCATACTTATTGTCTATAGGTCCTAGAGGGTTCAGGACATGCCTGGAGCCACTCAGTGAGGTCAGAAAGAGAGAGTGAGAGATCTAGTGACCCTGCGGTTCTATTCTTATTGGGGGACAAGGGCAGTGGTACGATTCAACCGGTTCGCACCAGTTTGGCAGAACCGATACCTAAATGTTTGTTGAATTTGGCAAACTGGTTGTTAAAATGGCACTTGTCATCAGGGTTCTCTCTAAGGTGGGTGCCTGGGCAGCTGTCCAAAGTGGAAATCACAAATTTACATTCCTTACTATTTTTTAACGTTCATCTACGCAGCGGCGTATTTTAAGCCCCCATAGTAATGTTCATTCTGTTCATAGGTGAAAAAAAAATTGCATATGAGGACACCAATCAAGAAGCAATATGGAAATATCTTAAAAGTTTTATTATTTTTTGTCAGGATTATTTAATATTTTTTCATTAATAGTTTAAAACTCTTTCTTATAACATAATCTAGTTTCTGTGTACTTCTTATATTGTTTCATTTAAATATTAAGTGCATGAAATAATAAACTACCTTTCAGTATATCTTGTTTTTATACTTAAAATTTTCATTAGGACGGAAATTTGGTTGTTAAATTATTTGAATCCCACCCCTGGTCAAGGGCAGTGCCTAAAGTTTTGAGGGTTCACTTTTTATTAGTTAATTTAAAATATAAGAGCAGAAATTAAAATGTGAGAAGAAAAACTTTTTTTTTTTTTTTTTTTTGTATTTTTCTGAAGCTGGAAACAGGGAGAGACAGACTCCCGCATGCGCCCGACCGGGATCCACCCGGCACGCCCACCAGGGGCAACGCTCTGCCCACCAGGGGGCGATGCTCTGCCGCTACCAGAGCCACTCTAGCGCCTGGGGCAGAGGCCAAGGAGCCATCCCCAGCGCCCGGGCAATCTTTGCTCCAATGGAGCCTTGGCTACGGGAGGGGAAGAGAGAGACAGAGAGGAAGGGGAGGGGGTGGAGAAGCACATGGGCGCCTCTCCTATGTGCTCTGGCCGGGAATCGAACCCGAGTCCCCCCCATGCCAGGCCGACGCTCTACCGCTGAACCAACCGGCCAGGGCTAGAAAAACTTTTCTTAAAGGAACCAAACTGCCAGCTATCTAAATAAACCAAAGATTTCTCAAACAGAGGAGCTAGAGGGGAGGGACAGCCTGGCTGTTTATCTTGCCCTGTAGCTGGCAGTATGTCTTTGGGGTGAAGGGCTTGGCAATCAAAACTTACCAGGCATTACAAAAAAGAAAAACCAATGGTCAGGGATACCCTGTGATGCCTAGACATCAAAGTTAATTGTAAAAATTTTAATAGCCTGAGTTGTGGAAAAGACAAAGGTCAGGCTTAGCCCTGGCTAGTTTAGCACAGATGGTTAGAGCATCATCCCAAAACACCAAGGTTGCAGGTTTGATCCCCCGTCAGGGCACAGATGGGAAGCAACCAATGAATGTACAACTAAGTAGAACAACAAATAAATGCTTCTCTCTCTCTCTCTCTCTCTCTCTGCCTGTCTCTCTAAAATAAATTTTAAAAATAAAATAAAAAACTAGGGGTAGACCACATTGTAACCAAGAAATTATACATCTAAATAGGATTATATTAGCAAATTCTTTAATAATTCTGAAATTCATTGCATAGCCACTGACTAAACTTGAAGAGTCCGTCCATGAAAATTAGTCTCTGATCTTTGAGGCCCTGAAAATCTGTTCAAATATTTGGATAATATTGTAGACTATTTTAGCATCTTAGGCCACCTGGCATGATTAGGTTTGAACCTGTCCTGAGTTGGTAGATTGCTCCATAGCTCATTGAGTCAGTCTCTTAGTCTTAATAATAGATCAGATGACTTAAAGAGTTGTGTCTCATCCCAGGAGACATTAATGCAGATGGCCTCCGAAGTTAGACATACATGGAGCAAGTGTTTGTATCAGGGACTGCATAAGAGGCAAGCATATAAAACAAAAGGAAACAATAATTAGCGATTAGAGCCAACGATAAACCCAGTCTGAGTGCTGAGGGTGGCCAGCTGAAAAGATTTCTAGACGTTAGGCTCAAGTCACCACCAGATGGAGTGAGGGCAGGTAGTGGCCACTTGATAGATTGTTCTGGTTTACGATTTGAATGTCCCTGGTGATTTTTCTGAGTGGCCAACACAACCACAGGCATAAAAAGTGCATACTTTATAAATTTTATCCAGTTTGGTGGTATAATCTGAAAGTTATTAGAAATCTGTATTTGTTAAAGTTTTTTTCATGAGTCTTCATGAATAGAAAACATTTTTGCAGAAACATGTTTGCAAAAGATTCATAATAAAACAATAATTGTAAATAACAAAAAAAACTTAAAAAGTGCCATAGTTAAAAATTTCATGAGTTCATTATAAGCAATTGACAAGGAAATTAAGTGTTTTTTGTGCCAAACAACATTTTAAAATAACTGAAATTATGACTGATAGGATTACATATCAGATTTTTAGAAATTTTATATAATTTCTGTTTTTTAATATAATATATTAAAAACTTATTAATAACCTATACCCATGCAAACACAATATAAAGAAGGTTTAGCAATTTAACAATGCTTTCTATATAATTAATATAATATTTAAGCCTATATAATGTATCAAAGAATGAGAACAAATCCTTTCAGATGATTTAGGGCCCTCTGAATATCCCAGAATGAGTTTGAGGGGAATTTGATATTTTGGAAGTTTTTAATAAGTATTGAAAGGTTTTAAATTTTTACTTATTGATTGATTTTAAGGGAGGGGGAGAGAGTCATCAATTTGTTATTCCACTTATTTATGCGTATATTTGTTGACTTGCAACCTTGGCATATCAAGACGACACTCTGAGTTACTGGCCAGGGTTCTAAAGGTTTTAAAACACTAAATTAAAGAAGATAATAACACATTGTGAAAAAATATTTATTTAGCCAAAGTAACAAAAAACTTCAGATTACATGAAGCCAGTGGTGGAGTTCAAAAAATTTAACAACCAGTTCTCTGCCCTAATGACTATTTTAAGTATAAAAAAATGATATACCAAAAGGTAGTTTATTTTTTCATGCATTTAATACTTAAATAAGAACAATGAAAGAGGTACACAAAACTAGATTATGTTATAAGAAAGAGTTTTAAAATATTAATGAAAAATATTAAATAATACCTGACAAAACAATAAAACTGTTATTTAAGGTATTTCCATATTCCTTCTTGATTGGTGTTCTCACTTGCAATTCTTTTCACCTGTGGACAGAATGAGCATTACTACAGGCACTTAGAATAGCTGTTGCACAGATGAATATTAAAAAAGAGTAAGGAATGTAAATTTGTGATTTCCACATTGGGCGGCTGCCTAGGCACCCACCTTAGAGAGAACCCTGATGACAAGTGCCATTTTAACAACTTGTTTACCAAACTCAACAAAAATTTAGGTATCAGTTCTGCTGACCTGGTGTGAACCAGCTGAGTCTCACCTGCATGAAGCCCAGGAAAGTATAATATTAATTTTTTTTTAAGCAAGAGAGAGTCAAACAGGAAGGGAGAAGATGAAAAACATCAACTTGTAGTTGCAGCACCTTAGTTGTTCATTGATTGCTTCTCATATGTGCCCTGACTGGGGGTTCCTGCTGAGCCAGCAGTCCCTTACTCAAGCCAGCAACCCTGTGCTCAAGCTGGTGAGCTTGCTCAAGCCAGCAACCTCAGGTTTCAAATTTGGGTCCTTGGCATCCCAGATAATGCTCTATCCACTGAGACATGACCTGGTCAGGCAGATCAGTTTTCTGTTTGTTTTATTTAATTTATTTATTCATTTTAGAGAGGAGAGAGAGAGAGAGAAAGAAAGGGGGAAGGAGCAGGAAGCATCATCTCCCATATGTGCCTTGACCAGGCAAGTCCAGGGTTTTGAACCGGGAACCTCAGCGTTCCAGGTCGACACTTTACACACTGCACCACCACAGGTCAGGCTGTTTGCTTGTTTTTAAAGATTTGTTTATTAAATTTTTAGAGAGAGAGAGAAGGGAAAGGGGGAAAGCATCAATTCAGTAGATGCTTCTCGTATGTGCCTTGACTGAGCAAGCTTAGGGTTTTGAACTGGCCATTTCAGCTTCCAGGTTGACACTTTATCCATGGCACCACCACCCAGGAAATTATTTAATAAAGCACAGAATCTTTGCTTTCTACGCAGGTTACTTAAAAGGTAAAGAAAATCTTTTACAGTTTATTGAGCAGACTAATAATCAAAAAAACTGTTCTTTCAGTAGATGAAAGGAAATACAATTTTAGTTTTATCTATGTACACTATTTATTAAAGCTTCTTTTTAATTGTTTTTTGTTTTTCAATTATAGTTGACATTTAGTGTCATAATACTCTCAGGTGTACAGCATAATGGTTAGACATTTATATGACCTACGAAGTGGTCCCCCAAGTCTTATACCCACCTGACACTATACTTAACTATTCAGTGTTATCAGCTATTTTCTCTAAGCTGTACTTTTACATCGCCATGACTACTGTGTAACAAACAATTTGTACTTTTTAACTGTCACATTTTTCACCAATTCTTCTGAACAGCTGGCAATCATCAGGGTTTTTTTAAAAATATTTTATTTATTAATTTTTATCAGGGTGGGGAGAGAAACAAGTATCAACTCATAGTTGCTTCACTTTAGTTGTTCATTGCTTACTTGTTTCTTCTCATATGTGCCTTGACTGGGCAAGCCCAGGGTTTTGAACTGGAGACTTTAACATTCTATGTTCATACTCTGTGCCACCACAGGTCAGGCCATCAGTTTTTTCTCTGTATCTAT
This sequence comes from Saccopteryx bilineata, assembly GCF_036850765.1. Taxonomy (NCBI): domain Eukaryota; kingdom Metazoa; phylum Chordata; class Mammalia; order Chiroptera; family Emballonuridae; genus Saccopteryx; species Saccopteryx bilineata. The sequence continues at coordinate 164,654,789 of NC_089495.1, forward strand.
GAGTTTGTTTCTGTTCTGTTTATTTATTTTGTTTTTGAGATTTCACATATAAATGAAATTATATGGCCTTTGTAGTACTCTGTCTGAATTTTTTCACACAGCATGATACTCTCTAGATGCTATCCATGTTGACCCAAATGGTACAACTTCATTCTTTTTTATGCCCATGTATACCATTGAGTATACGTATACAAGTATACCACTTTTTCTTTATCCATTCATCTTTGGATTAGAGTATTTAATTCACTTACGTTTAAAGTAAATATTGATAAATATGTAGTTACTATCATTTCATTGTTTTCTGATTGTTTCTGTAGTTCTTCCCTGTTTCTTATTCTCTTGCTCTCTTCCCTTGTATGTTGATAGTTTCTCTGTCATGTTGTTTTTGGTTTCCTTCCTTTTTATTTTCTTGCATCTCTCTTGTAGATTTTTGGTTTATGGTTATTATGTGCTTTATATATGCTGAGCTATGTTTATCGCAGTCTATTCTGTTGATGGATGCTTTTATGTAGTTTACATGTGTGTTTGTGTGTATTTCTCAATTTACTGTTGTAATTACACATGCTCTTCCTACTTTTTTGCCTTTTAATTGATTTTTTTTTTTTTAGAGAAAGAGTGACCTCAATTTGTTGTTCCACTTATTTATGCATTCACTGGCTGATTCTCATATGCCTTGACTGGGAATCAAACCTGCAATGATGGTATATTGGGAACAATGCTCTAACCAACTGAGCTACCTGGCCAGGGCACTGTCTTTTACTCTTTGTACTAGTTTAGTGTTGGTTAATTTACTGCTCTTATTATGTGTTTGCCTTACTCAGTGAAATTTTTATTTCTATGCAGTATTTTCTTATCCTTAGTTTTTTTTTATTTATTCTTCTTAAAAAAACCTCTTTAACATTTCTTGTAATACTGGTTTGGTGGTAACAAACTTCTTCAGTTATTTCTTTTCTTGAAAGCTCTTTATCTGTCCTTTAATTCTAAATGATAGCCTTGCTGGGTAGCATAATTTTAGATGTAGGTACTTGCTATTCATCATTTTGAATATTTTGTGCCAATCCCTTCTGGCCTGCATAGTTTCTGCTGAGGAATCACCTGATAGTCTTATTGAAGTTCTCTTGTATATAACTACTTTTCTCTTGCTAATTTTAAGATTCTCTCTTTGTCTTTGAATTTTGCCATTTTAATTATGATGTTTCTTGTTATGGGCGGGCCTCTTTGGGTTCACTTGTTTGAGACTCTCTGTGCTTTCTGGACTTGTATGTCTATTTTCTTTACCAGGTTAGGAAAGTTTTGTAACTTTTTCAAATAGATTTTCAATTTCTTTCTCTCTCTCTCTTTCTCTCTCTCTCTCTCTCATCTCCTTCTAGTATTGCTATGATACAAATGTTTTTACAGCTGATGGTCTCAGAGTTTCCTTAAACGCTCCTCATTTTTTAAATCTTTTTTTCTGTTTCTTTTTGCTGTTCCAATTCAGTGTTTTCTCCTATCTTGTCTTCAGAATCATTAACTTATTCCTCTGCTTCATCTAATTTGCTGTTGATTGCTTCTAATTAATTCTTTATTTCAGTTATTGTATTCTTTTCTGAGTTCTTTTTCATGGATTCTATGCCCTTTTTTATGTTTCTTATCACTTTGTAGAAATTGTCACAGAGTTCATCTATTCTTCCCCTAAGTCCATTGAGCACCCTTATAACCATTTTTTTTAACTCTATGTCTGGTAGATTGCTTGCCTTTATTTGTTTATTTATTTATTTATTTATTTTTATTCTTATTTTTTCTGGAGTTTTGTCTTGTTCCTTCATTTGGAACATGTTCCTTTGTCTTTTCATATTAGCCACTTCCCTGTGCTTGTTTCTTATGTATTGGCTAGATCTGTTATGTTTCCCAGTCTTGTTAGAGTGACCTTGTGTAAGTAAGTGTCCCATGGGGCCCAGTGATGCAGTGCTACTGTTGATCTGTTCTACGTGTTCCAGAGATGTCCCTTATGTGGTTCATGTGTGCTCTCCTGTCAGAGTTGAGCCTTGATTGCTGTTGGCACATCAGTGGTTGGACTGACCCTCAAGCTAACTTTCTTGAGAACTGGCTGTGACTTTAGCAGACAAGCAATTGTGTGGGACTAGTCCCACAGAGCAGGAATCACTTTTGAATATTCTGGTGCTTGTCTAGGCTACCCTTTGAGTGTGTAGTTTTTGGCTTTAATTGTGTGGTGCTCTGGTGTGATCTGAAGCTAGTCACCAAGGGTATTAGTTTGGGGGCCACTTGGGAAGGGCTTGATGCAGGCCAAGATCAGTTTATATTTGGCCTAGATCCACCTGGTAGAAACTATAAAGTGAGCTGCAGCTAGTAGCTGCTTCTGCTGGGCTTGGAGGAATCTGAAAGTTGTTATGCTGTAAGTTAAGTATGGGTGACAGTGGGGCAAGATTTGGTGCTGCTTAGCAAGTGGGGCATGCTGAGGACAGCCACTGCTTATGTGGGGTTTCTGGACCTTTAAGAGTTTTTAAGACAGCTCCCAGCATGGCCCTAGGCTGGCCACTTCTGTGACTTAACCTCCAAAAGAGGTGCACAGGGCATGAAAATTAGGTGGGCAGAGTTTCAAAGAATCACCAGGGTGGCATGAGAGTGGTGTCATTCAGGTAGACGGAAAGTCAGACTTGGAGCCCACCTGTGCCCGCAGGTTGTGTGTGGCCAGGGCTCAACAAAGGAACAATGGTGCCTCTTAGCACTTTAGCCTCTTCCATGTCTCACTCTGAAGCTAGGTAATTCAGTTGCTCTCAGATATGTTCCAGGCCCAGAAAAGTAGCAAAGCTAGGTGGGTGACACCAGGACCAGCTACAGTGACTAATGACTCCCTATCCTGGGGCTGACCAATCAGTAGAGACCAGGATCCTGAGAGGGCACACTTGGAAATGCTAATGAATATTCTATTGATATTTCCTCTAACCCCTCCCCTAATCTTCCAGCCTTAAAAACCCTCAAAACATAGGATCCAGCCTGTGCTCTCCCTCCCAGGAACATGCCCACCCCTTTTCCTTTCCCATTTTCCTCCCCCACGGGTACGCATCTCCTAAACTCTAAGGGTCCCCATGAGACTTGCAACCAGGGGAGCAGTGGGCAGCAGCAGCTTGTCCCAGGCTAATCCCACAGACCTGTCTCTAAGACCGCTTTTTCTTTGCTGATTTCTTTCCCATATGGTTTCTAGAGAGCCATGGCAGCCCAGCATAGGCTCTCTTTTGTTGCCTCTTCTATTCTAGGCCCTTCCTTGTTTCACTGTCCCCAGCTTTGAAAAACATACTCTCAACATCACCTGAACTCGTGCTGTGAAATCTTTTCTGCACAAGTCAAGAACCCACACACTACAGGCCAGCCCTAGGAAGACCTGAAGTGTCAGGTCCCCTTTCCAGTAGCAGGGCAGATCTCAATGGTTGTTGCTGTATAATTTAGAAATAATTTTGATGTGGTCATAGCAAAAGGCAAGCACAGTGCCTCTGTTATCTTGAAAGGAAGTACTATTAAAGCTTATTTTTTCCCTTTTCTTTTCAAGTGAGAGGAGGTGAGATAGAGAGACAGACTCCTGCATGTGCCATGACAAGGATTCACCTGGCAATCCCCATCTGGGGCAGATGCTCTGCCCAGCTGGGACCATGCTCACAACCAAGCTATTTTTAGTGCCTGAGGCAAAAGCTCCACAGAGCCATTCTCAGCACCTGGGGCCAATGAGCTAGAACCAATTTTGGCTGCAGAAGAAGAAGAGAGAGAGAGATAGGAGGGTGGGAAGGGATAGAGAAACAGATGGTCACTTCTTCTGTGTGCCTTGACTGGGAATCAAACTTGGCACATCACACACCAGGAATGCTCTACCACTGAGCCAACTGGCCAGGGACAAAATTTATTTTTAAAAACCCTTATAATGATTTTTTTCTATTTTTAGCCAGCTTGACTACACATGATAAAATTATCTTTCTCTCTCTCTCTCTTCTCAACTTTCTGTATTTATTTATATTGCCCTTTATTTTCCTCTTTTCATTTTGAAATAGCCAGTTTTACCTTAGGATAAAATTACACTTATTTCCTTTTACAAAAATACATCTTCAAACCTCCTACCTTTTCTTAACTCAAACACATCCTATTTTTCTTGCATCAAGATGTTTTTCTTATTATTTCTAGCAATTTTAATTACATATGTTAATTAGAATTCTTAACTCTTAGAAATTTTAACTTTTAGTGAAAACTAAGATGTAATTATAAACTGTTACACCAGTATTTTGCATATTGGCAAATCCATGAATACATTTATAATTTCTAGAAGAATGATTCTCACAGTACAAATTTTTAATGTTCACAAGACACATTTACTGACAGATCCAAATATCTTTAGTTTCTCTGTAATAAGAAGCTAAAGGTGAATAAACTTATGTTCAATAATTAATATTTCAATATTTTATTTTATTTGGAAATAATCTAGATATTCAGTGAATTTTCATCATTTACCTTAACTTAGCAAAATTCTAGGTTTTCAAGTCACCAAAAAAAAAAATTGGGGTAACTATTTAAGTAGACCCTACCATAAAACATAATTATTGTTGAGAAATTTACTTAAAAACTTCTATCCCACTTACATTCTCTTAATTCATATGTTCTTAACAATCATATTTAGATTGCTCATAAAAATTTCATGAGGCATTAAAACAACTAGCCATCACTTACATTATTTTTCTTCCTGACTAATTTTGTAACAGAGAGAGCATTTGACTAATAACCAGGTAGAATAAAAGTTTTATTTCAGCATTATCTTAAATGCTGATAACTCTGAAGGCATACTTATTTTAATTAAATCAACAAACTAACTTTTATTTATCAAAGATTATTCCAGATCATATGAAACTAAAAAACATTTAGGTTAGTTTCTATTATATTTCTGAGAGTTTAAAAATATTTTATTTAATAAATGCTTATTGTTTTCTTTAAGTAAATTAAATAGAGCTTTTTTATAAACCTTTTATAAATTTTTGGATATAAAAAAACAAATCATATATATATAACATACATTCATAAATATACATAAACAGACAAATGTAAGCAGAGACCCTATAGCTGCTGTTCCAAAATTTCAGCTATGAATTAGGTACAACAATACAAATTCACTGATTTATAAATAACAGTTGAATCCAAATTGTGTTTCTCTGGCAGATGAACAAATTAAGGTGACTCACTTATATGGCTATAGCTTTTTACTAATATTTGTGGAGAAGAGTTTTAAAGATTTGTATTTGTGTTTAATAAGTAATATTTTTGTTTGTTTGTTTGTTTGTTTGTTTTAACTGAGAAAGGAAGGGAGATAGAGAGATAGACTCCCACATGTGCCCCAACCTAGATCCATCTGGCAACTCCCCCCACACACACCCCCTGTCTGGGGCCAATGCGCTAATTGAGCCACAACCTGCTACCACAGCAGAGGGAGAGAAGGGAAAGGAATCAGACTTTGACCAGGAATCGGACTGGAACTTCCTCATGCTGGGCTAAGCTCTATCCACTGAGCCAACTGATCAGGGCTTTTAATAAGTAATCTTATGGAGGCTATGAACCAGATATTTGGCCAGAAATCTTTCTTAAAAGTATGTGTTTTATTCCTCAGTCTGGTGATTGTATGCCATCTTGTCTGATGGACATGGTGAGTTACATCTTCAAGGGACAGAGAAAGAATGTAAGTTTTTTCTCCTAGGAGTTTTGGGGTATGTTTGTCCATTATCAGAAGTGTAGGGTAATTACTACTTAAATTTTTTTCTGTATTTTCTTGTTTCCTACATCCTGATATTTTACAATGTTTGCCAGCATTTCAAGATAAATGGGGGTTTTAAGGGTTGGTAAGGTTAAGTGGGCTTTGACTTGTTTCTAGAACCACATTTCTGGTTTTTGGTAAAGACTCAATTTATAAGATAAAAACAGTTGCTTTAATTCATTAAAAAATTGAATTGTAGCCTAAATGCTGTCAAGTGACTAATCCACCCATCCGACTACATTTTCTTCCATTTGTTTTTTATTATCAGGAAGAATCCTTCCAACCTCCTTTAGAAACCAAAAGAGTCTTATGTTCTAGCTTCAGAGTTTCAAATAAAGAGGGGTCATTTGGGACACTATGGTCACTGAAATAACAGACCAATGGGACCAGACCAATTTTGCACAGTAGGAGGCAGGCCTCATCTGATACTTTCACTGTGAGCCTTAGCAGTGGCCACTGTGGTAGAAGAATGGACTTGGCACCAGGCAACAAGTATCCAAGTGAGGGAAAAGCCTTGGTACATATATTGGTGGCTCGGGTAGCCTTTGCCTTCCCTTCTCCTTCCTCCTCACCAGAAGTCTCAGTAACCCTGTCACCTTTTCCCCTGATGGCAGGAACACTCTATGAGGCATATTTCTTGGTTCTGCCTGTATAGGGAAAGTCGAGGGGCTCAGAATCTGTGGAGGAACAAACACAGAAAAGAAAGAGATGACCCAGAGGAATCTTCAAGAAGTTAGAAAGCTTAGGATCTTTAAAGATACTGGCCGATTGACACATTTCAGCCGTCATAACTAACAATTCAGAGCTTATTACAAAAAAACCACAGAGCTAATTAGTTCCCCTATCTTCTACCTGCTGCACATCATATTTTTTTAAAGTTTTAATTTTAGTTAAGGTATAGTTTCTGATCTCAGTTTCTACTTTTTGATTTCCTCTTGTTACCTTAATCTTCTATGTTGTTACAGGAGAATTTTGAACATCACTGTGAGCCCTCTTCATAGGCGGCCACTTTTCTCTCCAGGGTGTCCCAACCTCTGTGGAAGTAAGATCTGCCTCCACTAGTGTGATACACACAGGGTCTTTGGGGAAGGCCATTAGGCCTCTGGAGCATAATGGAGGCCCTGTCTGAAAGCACACAGTAGCACAAGAAAGCCTCAGCAAGAAACATCCCTCTCCCAGATGATGTTGCCCACTTGAGTTTGGTTATTAGTAGGCCAGTTGCTCCTAAAGAACAGCCCCTTGTGTTAATTGACAGAATAATCATGCTATTTGGTCCACTATGTCAATTGTTCCGTACCAGTCTTAGACTATTGGTAGTAATGCTACTGATTGGAAAAATCTGGGGGTTCTCACCTGGGCTCAGATTCCCTTTTAGAACCAATATGTGGTTCTTATTATAACTGTAAGGTGGGCCCTGGCCGGCTGGCTCAGCGGTAGAGCGTCGGCCTGGCGTGCAGGGAATCCGGGTTCAATTCCCGGCCAGGGCACATAGGAGAAGCGCCCATTTGCTTCTCCACTCCCCCCCTCCTTCCTCTCTGTCTCTCTCTTCCCCTCTCACAGCGAGGCTCCATTGGAGCAAAGATGGCCTGGGCGCTGGGGATGGCTCCTTGGCCTCTGCCCTAGGTGCTGGAGTGGCTCTGGTCACGGCAGAGCGACACCCCGGAGGGGCAGAGCATCGCCCCCTGGTGGGCAGAGCGTTGCCCCTGGTGGGCGTGCCAGGTGAATCCCGGTCGGGCGCATGCGGGAGTCTGTCTGACTGTCTCTCCCCATTTCCAGCTTCAAAATTAAATATATATATATATATATATATATATATATATATATATATATATATATATAACTGTAAGGTGCCCTTAGCCATAACTTTGAAAACACAAAGTTTATTACTTACAGATCTTGGAGGGCACACAGGATACCTGAGGTCACACATCAAGGTCATGGGGAGAGAAAGAGAGGATACATGGCCCTGAGGTTCTGCCTTTATTGGGGCTGGAGGTGGAGTGCCTAAGGTTTTGGAGGTTCAATATTTACTGATAAATTTAAAATATAAGAGCCAGAATGAAAGCCCAAAAAGAAAATAAAAATCAAGTGGACAAATGGTAAGTTACCTAAATCAACCAAAGTTCTCTAAAACAAAAGACTTGGGAGAGGAAAATACCTGGCGTCTTTATCTAGTCCTCTAGCTGGCAGTGTGTTTATTCAAAATGGCCTTCTTCGAAGCAGAGTCCTCTGCCCTTAAGCAAAGAACTTGCTTTACAAAACAAAAACAAAAACAAAAAAATCAAAAAACAAAAAACAAAAAAAAAACAGTTAGCAGGGCTTGTGCTACTATAGCAGAATAGATCTCTAGATATAGTCACCTCACATAAATCTTGAATTGACAACTATCCACAAAAGAGAATACCTTTGTGAGAATTCTGGAACCAAGGGGTGATAATGTAGAGTACAATTATTCAAGAAAAACTGAATTTAAAAGGGTAAGAGAAATAGTTTGACTGTCCACATTACACCTCCTGCAAGCTGTAATAGTGTTGTGTCAAAAAGGATCTGCTTGGCCTGTTATTTCTCCAGCAGGAAAAAGAGAGACCAAGAAGTACCTCTCATTTCCACAGCACTTCAAGGCACTGCCCGAGAGGCCCATTTCTGCTCACTTCATGCAGAACACAGGTAAAGGGGCATGGCTAGACCACCTGGGGATAGCTGCCAACAAAGAACCGATATGGGGGCTCTCAGCAAACAGCATGTCTATCTCAGCCATAAACTGGCACTTCTGCCAGTAGTTTCATTGGACCAGAGTACACACCAGCAGCCTTTACTTAACTCATCAGTCCTCACTCAGCCCTACTCAACTGTAGAGCCCAGACAATGGCTTCACCCAACCAGGGTACCCAACCAGTGTCCGTGCCCCACCAGGGAGCCTGCCAGCAGCACTGCCCAACAGATCCCTCAGCAATTTGCCCAGCCTTCACATAGGCACTACCGTCTGGCCCACCCAGAACCCCAGGCTGGGCTGATTGGTTAAGTCTTTCCTTGAGGAAGCCAGCCTGAAAAGACGGCAGAGGTGAATGTGTCCTCAGAGGAACAGACACCAACATCATAATATAGGATTATGAAGAGTCCGGCAAATATGACACCACTGAAGGAAATGAACAAAGTTCCAACACCTGAACCTGAATAAACAAAGAGATATAAACTGCCTGACAAAAAATTCAAACTGATCATGTCAAAGAAGCTCAGGAAACTACAAGCAATACAGATAGACAACCAAACAAAGTAAAGAAATGGTATCTGAACAAAATCAGAAATTTTACAAAGAAATAAAAACTTTTTAAAAACTCAACAGAAATCCTAAAACTGAAGAATACAACAACCGAAATAAAAGCTCCAATATCAGACTTGATCAAGCAAGAGAAAGAACTAGTGAAATTGAAAACAGGTATAGGGAGTCCTCGGGTTACAACACAGTTCCTTTCCTACAACAGTGACCTAACCTGAATTTTGGTATAAATTGAAGCATACCCTAGCCTAAGTCACTTACCTATGCTAACACAGTTGTAAAATAATAATTTAGCGCATAAAAACACAACTAAGCCATCGAAAAGGGAAAAGGACATAAATATACTGTACTGTACCCTGTACTGTGAATTCTTCTGCCGTGTCCAGCCAAACTAATTCACCCACGTAGTCTTTAAGTACAGCGCTTACAGTGTAAGCCAAAACACTCACGTCTCAATTTTTTTTTTTTTTTAGTTTTTATGGGAGTGAGTGTCACAAACTAGAAAAGTCATATGTTAAGACATTTGTAACCAGAGGACCCCCTGTAATTTGAAATTATCAATGAGAAAACCAAAAAGAAAATAGAATGTAAAAGAGTAAAGGAAATTTATAGGACTTATGGAATATCACCAAGGGAAACAATTTATACATGATGAAGTCCCAGAAGCAGAAGACAAACAGAGAGAGAGAGGAGAGAGAGAGAGAGGGAGAGAGAGAGAGAAGGGATTTAAAAGTTATTTAATCAAATAATAGCTGAAAACTTCCCAGATTTAGGGAGGAAAATGGACATCCTCCAAGATCCCCCAAAAGGTCAACTCTGAAGATACTGGTAGGAAGACACATTGTCCTTTGTCAAAAGTCAAAGATGGAGAATTTTGAGAGTTGAAGATCTCTCACTTTCTGATTTCAAAACTGACTACAAACCTACAGTAATAGTAACAGTGGGACCTTGGCATAAAGACAGACATATAAACCCAATGAACGGAACAGAGAGCCCAGAAATAAATTCCTGCATATATGGCCAAATGATTTTTGACAAGGGTGATATGCAGAGGCAGATTAAGGTCGGTTGAGGCCCCGGGCACAGAAGAAAATATTGGGCCCCTTAAAAAAGAGACACAGGAAAAATAAAAATACATGTTAACCATATTTTAAAATAAATAAAAAATATTATGTACTATTAATGTTAAAATTGCACATATGAAATCAAACTTAGCGTTATTAGAAAAATGTGTAAAGTTGGGATTTTGTGGGGGCCTTCAGAAGTCGGGGCCCAGGGTGCACAACTGGTGTGCCCGCCGTTATATCTTCCTCTGGTGATAAGACCATTTAATTGGGAAAGGACAGTTTTTTGAACAAATGGTGTTGATAAAATTGGACCCGTATTTTATACCATATGTAAAAATAAGACCTAACATAAAAGCTGAAACTATAAAATTCTTAGAAGAAAATATAGGGAAAAGCTCCATGACATTAAATTTAGCAATTATTTCTTGATACAGCATCAAAATCACAGGGGAAAATAGATAAACTGGACATTTTTGTGCATCAAAGGGTTCTGTCAAGTAAAAAGGCAACTTATGGAATGAGAAAAAATATTTGCAAATCATATTTGAAAGGGGTTGCTATTCAGAAAGTGTGAAGAACTACAACAGTATGAGTACAACAGTATGAGTACTACAACATGTGGGCTCTAATGAACAAAATAAACTAACAAACAAAATAGAAACAGACTCACAGACACAGAGAACAGTCTGACAGCTGTCAGAGGGGAGAGGATTTGGGGGCTGAGTAAAAGCAGTGAAGAGATTAAGCAAAGGAAATAAAACCTCATAGACACAGAGAAGAGATGGCGATTACCAGAGGGAAAGGGGGGTGGAGGGCAGTAGAGGAGGTATTGGGAAAATAATGGTGATAGAAGAAGACTCGACCTGAGGTGGTGAATATAATACAATATAAAAGTGATATATTATAAAATTGTACACCTGAAACCCATATAATTTTATTAACAATTGTCACCTCAATAAGTTTAATACAATTTTTAAAAAATAACTACAACTAAACAACAAAAAAAATCCTATTTAAAAAATGGACAAGCCTGACCAGGTGGTGGCGCAGTGGATAGAGCGTCAGACTGGGATGCAGAAGACCCAGGTTTGAAACCTCAAGGTGGCTGCTTGAGCGTGGGCTCACCAGCTTGAGTGTGGGGTCGCTGGCTTGAGCGTGGGATCATAAACATGACCCCATGGTTGCTGGCTTGAGCCCAAGGTCGCTGGCTTGAGGAAAGTGTCACTCACTCTGCTGTAGCCTCCCCAGTCAAGGCCCATATGAGAAAGCAATTGATGAACAACTAAGGTGCCTCAAAAAAGTACTGATGTTTCTCATCTCTTTCCCTTCCTGTTTGTCTGACCCTATCTGTCCCTCTCTCAGACTCTCTCCCTGGCTCAAAATAAATAAATAAACAAATAAGTAAGTAAATAAATAAATAAATAAAATTTGCATAGACATTTCTGCAAAGAAAATATGCAAGAGGTCAATTATCACATAAATAGAAGCTCAATATCACTAATCATGAGACAAACAAAAGTCAAATTCATGGTGAGATACAGTGTCACACTTCTCAGTAGCTACTATTTTAAAAAATTAAAGAAAAACATCCTGGGCATGATAGCTCTGTTGGTTCCGTTAGAGCATCATCCGAGATGCAAAGGTTTCAGGTTTGATCCCCAACCAGGGTACGTACAGGAACAGATCCATGTTTCTGTCTCTCTGTCTCCCTTCCTCTCTCTGAAATCAATCAATAAATTTTTTAGAAAAAAAAAAACAAAACAGAAAATAGTTGGTGCCGGTGAGGATGTAAAGAAATCAGAATGTACATGCACTGGCGGTGGAAGTGTACAATGTTGCAGCCGCTCTGGAGAACGATTCCACTGCACTCAGTGCAGACTCAGAGGAACATCTATACACCTTGTTATAGCCACATTGTCCGCAATAGCCAACTGCCCACTGACAGATGAACGAATAAGCAAAATGTGCTCTATAAATACAGTGGAATTTTATTCAACCTTTAAAAAAAGAGGAAATTCTGGCCCTGGCCAATTGGCTCAGTGGTAGAGTGTTGGCCTGGCGTGCAGGAGTCCTGGGTTCGATTCCCGGCCAGGGCACACAGGAGAAGCACCCATCTGCTTCTCCACCCCTCCCCCTCTCCTTCCTCTCTGTCTCTCTCTTCCCCTCCCGCAGCCAAGGCTCCATTGGAGCAGAGTTTGCCCGGGCGCTGAGGATGGCTCTGTGGCCTCTGCCTCAGGCGCTAGAATGGCTCTGGTCCCAACAGAGCGTTGCCCCAGATGGGCAGAGCATTGCCCCCTGGTGGGCATGCCGGGTGGATCCCAGTTGGGTGCATGCGGGAATCTGTCTGACTGCCTCCCCATTTCCAACTTCAGAAAAATACAAAAATAAATAAATAAACAAACAAATAAATAAATAAAAATTAAAAAGAGGAAATTCTGACACATGCTACTACATGGATGAACCTTGAGCCAGACGCAAAAGGACAAATCTTGTGTAAATGCATTTATGTGAGATGCCTAGGTTAAACTCATAGAGACAGAGAGGGGAACCATGGCTTAGGGGCTGGGGCAGGGAGGGATGGGGAGTTCATGTTTAATGGGGACAGATGGGAAGATGAAAAAATTCTGGAGATGGATGGCGGTGATGGTTTCACAACAATGTGAATGTACCTAATGCCACAGAACTGGACCCTTAAAAATGGTTACAATGATACATTTTACGTATATTTTACCACAATTTAAAAAATAAGAAATTTTCCAATTTCAACTAAATATTTTTTTCTCAGAGTGTTTCTTGCATCCTTAGCAGTAGTTGCAGACACTGAATTCTCAGCTTATGCCAGAAACGATTCCTACAGGGCACGGTCATTACTAGCCTGTGAGATCGGGATGGGGAGAGCAGGGCCTGGCACACATTTTTCTGAGGGCCTTCTCACCTCCCACAGCAAGCCCTGCTCGCTTCCTGCCAGCTGTTGCTGGGCTGGGATCCTACATGCTCACTGTGAGAGCAGGGCCAGTCCATCCTTCTGTCCTTTTTTTTTTTTTTTTTTTTCCCCCATTCAGTGAGAGGAAGGGAGGCAGAGACAGACTCCAGCATTTGCCCAACTGGGATCCACCCAGCAAGCCTACTAGCGGGCAATGCTCTGCCCATCTGGAGCCCTTGTTTTGTTGCAGCCAGAGCCATTTTTCAGCTCCTGAGGTGGAGGCCATGGAGCCATCCTCGGTGCCTGAGACCAACTCACTCCAATCGAGAAAGAGAGAGAGAGAGAGAGAGAGAAGAAAGAGGAGGATGGGGTGAGGAAGCAGATAAGCGCTTCTCCTGTGTGCCCTGACCCAGAATCAAACCTGGGACTTCCACATGCCAGGCCTATGCTCTACTACTGAGCCAACCAGCCAGGGCCAGTCTGTCTTTTTCAGTGACAGCTCCTTTCAGGTCTCAAAGGAAACCATGGCTCGTGAGAGGGAGAGCGTGAGCAGCACGTGACTTGTGGATGGGTGTGCGTGCTGCAAGTGACCTGCTCTGAGCTATGGCCACCCTGGAAATCCCTTCGGGTGCTCTTCCTAGTGGGGTACCCCCTAGGAACACATTCATTAGCCAAAGCATCACAGAACAAGACCCACAGGGGACCCTTGACACCTTCTGTCCAGTGGTTTTCAAAGGATGGCACCCTCCCTTCAAAGGTGCTTCAGCATCACCTGAAAATTTTGTTAAACATCGGGTTCCAGGCTCCACTGCCAGAGATTCTGTGTCTACTAGACAGGCCTCAGAATCGAAGCACTTGTTTGCACTCCCCGGGTGCTTCTGACGGACAGCCACCTCTGAGAACTGCTGACAGTGCCGAAGAAGGTGAGCAGAGTCCAGTGAAAGTAACTCGCAATTGAAGCCGGAGGATGTGGATTTGACGCCTGTGGGGCGCCAGGGTCTCTCTGTCATGCAGAATATATTGGACTAAATAGTCCCTGGCTGTCCCTCCAGGACCTAAACAGATGCTGAGATCAGACTTCTCCAGGACTCTGTACCCATCTAAGCACTAGAAAAACAGGGAAGGCTCTGGGGCTGGAGCATGCCTATCCCTGAGCAGAGTTCACTGCTTTGAGCTCTCCTTAAGGAGTCCTTTGGTTGCTTGAGTTTGTTTGTTTGGGGTTTTTTTAGTGCCAGCATAAGTAAGCATTGCTGCAAGTTTAGCTTTTCAAAGAAATCCTGCAATCTCGTGAAACGGGGTAATATGCAAGCTCTAAGAAAGAATGCCTGAAGATAGAGGTGCGCAGAGATGAGGCTTGGAGGCCAAATTCTACAACCTTTGAATCTGACTGTGAAGACTCAGGACATGACCTCATTCTTCTTTTTTTTTTAAGAGCAAGAAACATTGACTTGTTGTTCCACTTATTTATACATTCATAGGTTGATTCCTATCTGTGCCCTGACTGGAAATCGAACCCATGCCAGGATAATGCTCTGATCAACTGAGCTACTGAGCTAGGGTAGGCCTTAAGCTCTTGAAACATGTGGTAGTATAGGAAGTATTCCCATGGTTGTCTTAGACCATTTCACTGGAAAATCTAAGACAAGTGCCACAGATCATTCCGCAAATGACTCAGTGGGTTTTCCATGAGCTGTCTTTTCCTTTCATCCTGCTCTAAACTTGAGCACCCCGTGATGGGCCCCCCTGTGGAGGAGGGCCTCCCTCACCCTGTTCAATTCTCATGACCGGACCCCATCCCCCAACTGACAATATGCTGTTGGGTCTGACAGCTTTTCTTTTAATTCAGAGGAGTGCAAAAAGGTTGAGAATTATTATTTTATTTTTGTGAAAATAATGTCTGCACACAATGAGAAATTGTGGGTCCCCTGTGGGTCTTGTTCTGTGATACTTTGGCTAATGAATGCGTTCCTAGGGGGTGCCCCACTAGGAAGAGCACCTGAAGGGCTTTCCAAGGTGGCCATAGCTCAGAGCAGGTCACTTGCTGCACACACACCCATCCATAAGTCACATGCTGCTCACGCTCTCCCTCTCACGAGCCACGGTTGCCTTTGAGACTTGAAAGGGGCTGTCACTGGAAAAAGACAGACTGGCCCTGGCTGGTTGGCTCAGTGGTAGAGCATAGGCCTGGCGTGTGGATGTTTCAGGTTTGATTCCAGGTCAGGGCACAGATGAGCTAAGATGAAAGGCATCAGTCACCTATTGTTCCAAGTCACTGTCCTCATCCTCAGGAGCGTGTTGCCATGTTCCAGTTCTTCTAGTGTCTTCTCTTATGACTCACTGGGTCATAGGCTTGCACCACTATAACTGTATTTGTCAATATTAAGCAATATCTGTCTGATCATTGATATGAAAGATGATTCTGACCCACACAGGCAGAACCTCACCTCTTATATCTGATATTTATATTTTAATAATGCTATATGTTATTTTTTAACTTGAATCACTGTGTATGGACATTGGAGAAATAGATTCTAGATCTAATTCCTTAGCCTGAGTGCACCCGGACTGTAAGGAGGCTTTAAAAAAAAACGTTAGCTTAGCCAAGAACAGCTGATGTGAATGGAAAAGTAAAGAAGCTGGAAAACAGGCTGAATCAGCATTTTTCCCCTCAACAGGAGTGTTGTCTCTGCAATGAGTTTACTGTTTGATGTCACCAAAATAAGCGTCAATGTTGGACACTTGTGGTTGATCTCCAAGGAACACTAAATGAGGAAGTAGAAATTTGGTAAGTCAACAGAAAGTTCTGTGGGAGACCCAAAAAGAACTCTGAATGGACTGATATGTACTTAACAAAGTCTGTATCTTATCTCTAATATTAGAGTTGGGCTAAAGCAGGAAACATATGACTAATAAAAATCCTCAGGCAACTGGACAGCCTATTTCATAAGTGAGAATGTTTTCTAACCAGACATTCTTTTCTTTCAAAAGTTATTAGGACTCTATCATTCCCCAGTTGTTTATCCATCAAATCTATTACATGATGAAATAGCATTTTAAATAGTATTATAAACACCCACATATAAGTGTGGGTGTTTCACTTCTGATAAGAAAATTTTTAAATGCAAACGATGTTTAACCATGCCGGATCATTTCCACACAGAGAAAAGGAAAAACGGGGAATGACTGTTTCCAAGTCGCTCACCATGTAATGCCCAGTGTGCCTCTTCATTCTCAGCTTCATCTTGCTCATTCTTGGAACAGGAAGAAGGAGGCAGCCTTTGTACATGCCTGGATAACTGTTAAGGAAGGCGAAAGGGACACGTTTGTCAAATTGGCCAAGTTTAAAGAGAGTCTTTTATAAGGAGCATTGGCAAGCATTGCCCGAACTTGTCAAAAATAAAAAGTAGAACACCATGCATGGCATGAATAAAATGTCTAAGACAGGACAACCCCAAATCCCCTGCCCAGAAAGGCGCCTGTGACAAAGGGCCAGTGTGGGATGAAAAGGACTGGCTGGCTGGCTGGCTGGCTGGCCTGAGCGTTTGGCAGTCCTCAGTGGACTGCATCTCCCACTGTGCCTTATTTTATCATGCAACAAACTGGCTCCCAGAGGAGGGCAACAGAACCCAAGGCTGTGTTGACCTCAGCATTGGGGAAGGACAGTGGTGTTCTATCAGCAGTCACACGGTACTGTGAGCAGCCACACTGCATCCCGCACAGTCCTCTTCGTGCGGACTTCACACGAGACCACGCCGTCAAAGAGGAAGAGGTGTGCGGGAAGGTGAGTATGGTGCCCAGGTTTCACAGCTGCATGGTCAGAATGCAAGGACTTGAACTCAAGCTTCTCAATACTTTGAATTTGAAGCTTAGGAGTTTCACTTTGGTTTTCAGTGTCTTTCAAATAACCATCATAGCTCATTCTCAAAAAGAGTTTTCTAGAGTTCTGATCCCAATATAAATTAAACCAGACGTCTAAACCCAAAGCCAAACAATGACACCCAATTCTGTGCCCGTGTCGACACCATGCCAGGGAACCTGGAGGATGGTGATATAGCCATGGAAACTCCGCGGCTCTGGCATCCCCGCACACCCTGAGCTCCAACAGCTCAGGATAGGCAGCCCTCGTTTGTCACTGGTCTGGTGATGAGGATTGTTAGAACCAAGCTTGACTCCCAAGGAGTGCTTCTCCAGTAGTCCTGGAGAAGAGTACTCACCACAGACATCATTGTTGAGTGCCCGGTTCTGCCAGCATCTGGCAATACCTTCCATAAACTGTCTTATTTATTTCATAACAACCCTTTGAGGGAGATACCAAATAATTCTCATTCTATGTGTGTAGAGAGAGAAGCTCACAGAAAGTACAAATGTGCCCCAGGTACTGCAAGCAGTAAGAAGGATAAGTGAGATTTGAACTCAGATACATACAACTGCAAGGAACTCCTCATGTGATGCTTAGCCTTCTACCATGATTTCTATCAACTACCACATATTGGCCATAAAAATATATAAAAAGTCAAGCCTCTAAAATGGCTATCATGATGACATAGTTCTTTTACAATCGACTTTGATTTCCAGTTCTGCACTCCCCCAGCCTTCTCTGTGACGGGTATCCCCAGTTCTTCCTCCTACTCTTCTGAAAAAAAAAATGTTTATCTGCATCCAGGAAAACATACTCCTTGAAGAATAAAACCAAAAAAGTTCAGGAAAGGATAAAAGAAGAAATCTCATGTTTCTAAATAATAATGCAATGAGATATAGCTTGCAAGGTTGGATGCTTGAGATACTTACAAGAGCATCCACAATAAGGGACCAGAGAGGGATTTCTAAAACCAGAGGAAACTAAAACCACCTTCCCGGAAGCCAGGCTCTGAGCGAAGATCACAGTGAGCCATAGCCTAGTAACCAAAAAGTGTGACCCAGAGACGGGTCACAAGCAGGAAGCAGCCCCATGTAATTGACTGGGTCCGGTGGGTCACATGTCCAGGCCTAGAATGTGCCCTAGTGTTTTACTCTCTTCTCTGCCCAATGTCAAATGATCACCTTCTTATCACAAGCCAGTGCCTCTTTCACTCTCCAGTACAATAGAAGAGGGACTCAAAAGCAAATAACATGTTTTGAAAATCATCCCTAAGACAAGCATGCTGTTAGAAATGGATAGTAAAGAATAGATTCCTCATAAACAGTGCTGGAAGGCCAGCTGTGCCTCTGGAGTGAGGAACTCACGCCTTAGATTCCTACCTCACAACATATACACACTCAAACTCCAGCTGAATTACACTTCTCAATGTGAAAAGCAAGAAGTAATAGGATTAGAAGAAAATATAAGAGAATCTAGGAAAAACGGTTAAAGTTAAACATAAAAAACACAAATTCTCAACTCTTGTTAGTATTCAGGGTCTCATGAAGAAGAGCCGCAAAGGAATGAGGCAGCAATAATACTACAAGTGGAGGACCCCAATCTCCCCAGGACTGAGGTGCCTTAGAGAGATCAGTTATCCAATTTATTAAGCAGAAACATGACATCATGTGTAAGAAACTAACAAACAGAATACAGTGCACAATTTTATTATTTAGTTTTGCAAGACTGATTAGATTTCTCTTGCCCTTTCTGAGACATAACACCACACCATCTGCTGTCTGATTCCTGACCTGCAGAAAGCTCCAGCAGGGCCCAGCATCATGTCCTTGAGCCTTCCCTGGACGCGCAACCACCTTCAGTCTTGTATGCTTGGTCTCGACTTCACTTTCTCGGGATGGGAACAGAAAGTCACTCGATGCTTTGGCTTTTCTCCAATACTCATCCAAAATATAGATACATTAAACTATCTTCAACTTAATCTGAATACTGAAAGACATCATAGGCATGATAATCCCTAATAAAGGTGAAGGAGGGGCTACCCCATACCCTACCTAGCAATGCTCCTTCCGGAACCCACCTGGGAGAAGCTCTCAAACACATGCACACAGACACCAAGGTGAGGTGCTACTGAAGGCCTGATCTTAGCAAGAAAAGAGTACATCAATTTGGGGTCAGTCAGTAAAGAATGGTGTCATTAACTATGGCCTATTAGCAAAAGGATCTAACAAATAAAGCAAAAGCAGTGACAATGGGAAGAATAAATCCACAAGTGCCAACATGGATGACACAGATATGATTTGAGGTGAAGCATCAAGTTGCAAGAAATAAGTGTGATCTTATTTATGCAAAATGCTAAAAGGATGTAATTTAATACTGTATATCATTTTGGCTGATGCCCTCTGTGGTCTTAAATGAGTCAATGCAGCCTAACCTGTGGTGGCGCAGTGGATAAAGCGTCGACCTGGAAATGCTGAGGTCGCTGGTTCGAAACCCTGGGCTTGCCTGGTCAAGGCACATATGGGAGTTGATGCTTCCAGCTCCGCCCCCCCTTCTCTCTCTGTCTCTCCTCTCTCTCTCTCTCTCTCTCTCTCTCTTTCTCTCTCTCTCTCTCTGTCTCTCTCTCTCTCTCTCTCTCCCTTTCCTCTCTAAAATGAATAAATAAAAAATTTTTAAAAAAATGAATCAATACATGTAGAGGGCCTATGATAGTGCCTTGGCCCAAAAGTGAACCATATTACATTTATATTATATATATTATATATATTATATTATATTATATTATATTATATTATATTATATTATATTATATTACATTACATTACATTACATTACATTACATTACATTACATTATATTATATTATATTATATTATATTATATTATATTATATTATATATTCAATACATGGTAAAGAAAATGAGGGTGGGGCTAGGGGAAGTGAGCTCCAGGGGCTGGAGAGAGAGAGGAGTGCAGCCTTGCGTCAGGCAAAGGGAGAGAGCTGGGCCTTTTGAACAGAAGGGGAAGACATTTTAATGGAAGAGATTTCAGCAACAAAAGACACATTTATAACAGGACCGACTGTTTTCCTTGTTCTTATTTCAATCCTCAAATCCTCTTTGCCTACATATAACCCAAACTTCAAGAAAAGCCTTTGTTTTCCTGTAAATAAACAAAAGAGAGGGAAAGCCAGCTCTGGTCACGGTCACAGGAAAGGAAAAGGTGAAGACTGGTTTTGAGAAGTGAGCCATAACGGGCTGGTGGCACAGCGCTTCCGCTCCCTGCAGGTCCCTCTCTGATCCCCGCTGGGACAGCGCTGCCCTGGGATGAGTGGGCAGGTGGGCACCAGTCCCGGTGGGCTCGGAAGGCCCCCCAGCACACAGCAGTTGCACAACGGGAGGAGAATTATGCCCTGTCACTAGACATGCATGTGTGGCCAGCCAGTCCTGACCGAGGCTGCTATATTTTGTGGTCATGTTTATATTTTTGCTTTTCCTTTTGTCATTTTTAAATTCTATTGTAACTCTTCTTTTTCAGTTCAAATTTTCTGGAGGTTAAATGATCAAAACTCAAAGTCTCCAGAAGACTGAGCGAAGGGGGAGGGACAGTGGGATGGGGTGGATAGCAGTTTCCCCGACACTCTGCAGTTGGTTCCTTTGACACAGCTGTGATCTCTCTGTCCCATCCCAGGCCTGGGGCTCTCTCTGCCTGTTGAATTCTTCTGACCATGTGGACTCAGGGCACAGTCTTGTTTTCCAGCACATGAAAACCCTGAGGAATCTCAGGTTATTTGGGGCGGGCCCCTATGGGAGCTCAAGCAGGAGGTGCCGCGCCCTTAGGAAGGGGTCCAGGAGTCAAGAAGGTGAGAAGCACCGTGTGTCCTGGACACAAAGATGGCTTCTGCCCACCACTACCTCACCTTCAACTGCACAGAGAAGGGCTGCTGGTTTAATCCTGACCACTGCTGTCACTCTCTGATTGGTGAAAGGAATGCTTCCAGAAGCACAGGCCGTTGTCCCTGGGGAACCACTTCAGTGAGCAGTTGCTGAGACCTTCCTGTGTGCCTATATGGGTCACTCTCTGCCAGCAGCACAGAAGGGGGCAGACAGAGCCTCCTTCCCTCAGGACAGACAGGTCAACAAGTGCCCGCGGCTCAGCTTCAGGAGCGAGTTTCTCCACAGGGAGCCGGGACAGCTTCAGGCAGAGTTAACACTGTGCCTGGGCACTGAAAGATGAGCAGGACGTCAGAGTAATGGCGGGGTAGGAAGTGATACCGATAAATCTCCCCCAAAACTCAACAAGATCTTCAACCAGAAACAGAAAAACCTATACTTGGAGCCTCCAGATGCTTCGCAATACACCCGAAGGTATGGTCGAGTGAAAAATTGGCTAAATATATAACCAAACCCCGAAGGAAATAGGGAGTAAGAAATGCTCCGCCTTCCTCACTAACCTAAACAGGGCAGCTTTCTCTGGTAACTGTGAATATAGAAACTGAGGCGGGCAAAGGGGGTGAATAGATCCAGGCCACGGCACAAACGGCCGAACCAGGCTGTGGCACGGAGATCCAAGCCAAGGAAAAACTGATCCTGTGGCAACCCGGGCAATACAAGCTAACACTCGCGCCAAACCCAAACAAAGAAAGACAAGCGGGGCAGCCATTTTACCCGATCTCCTGGTCGGCGCGCACACAGTTAGGGGGCGAGAGATTTCTTCCTAAGCCCCGGGACTTGGGATCCCGTGTTACCCCACAGAGAGGCAGAGTCAGAGGCCTTTCTGTGGGCCGAAAGCAGAATCTCTGGGCAGCCCCAGCGCCCTGGGAAAGCCGCGCACGGGAGGGAGAGAGAACTAATTCCAACAGTGGAAATTTTCCGTGCTGGTGGGGGTTTCACTCAGAGGGAAATGCGGCCGGCCTCATATCCTGGTCTGCACACGCAGATAGTGAGCGAGAGATTCCTCCGAGTGCCTCGGCAGTGCGCGCCCGTGTTATCGCACAGAGGGGCAGAGTCAGGGGCTTTTGTGTGGGCCAAAGCAGAATCTCGGGCCGCCCCAGCGCCTTGCAAAAGCCGCGCACGGGAACAGAGCGAAAGCCAATTCCAACGCTGCAACTTTTCCATGCGGTTCGGGGTTTCACTCAGAGCGTGAGACTGCTGGCCGGATATCCTGGTCTGCGCACGCAGAGAGTGAGTGAGAGTTTCCTCCAAGTGCCCCGGAAGTGGGCGCCCGCCTGTGTTACCGGACAGAGTGGCAGAGCCAGAGGTCTTTGAGAGGGCGGAAAGCCCGCCTGATTATGCTAGCAGCTCTGACTGACTGAGCCTTACCCAGAGCCCTGTGCTGAGTGGAAATAGAGTGGGGAGTTGCCAGCTCTTTGAGCCTCTTACTATCCAGGCAGAGGCAGCAGCAACCCCATAGCTGGATTATCAGGCTACTAATTGAGGAAGGAAAGACTAGGAGAAAGGCTCCAGAAACATGGACTCTCTCACTGTCGGAGCCTATAAATGCTAATGAGCCTCGACTGCCAATGAGACTAAAGCACAATACATGACATTGCCATAGAGATTTATCAACTGCAAACCTCTACCTGAGCATGCCAAAGGGGCAGAACCCGGGGTACAGAGTCACCGACCAGGAAGAGGGAGAGAAAAGAAAAGGCAAGAAGATAACCTCTCAAAATCAAGAATAATCTGCAGACTTTATAACCTAGCCCATTTTATTATATTTGTTCGTTTGTTTCTCTTATCTTCATTCTTGATACTTTTTTTCCTCCTCCAATTTGGCCGATTAACTCTCTGCCAGTCTTACTCTCTCCTCTCCTTGAACTACACTACCCATAAGTGTTACATCTCCCATTATCTTTTCTCTCCTCTTCCTTTCTCTCTATGTGGGTTGCACTCCAAAACCCTTAACTCTCTCTCTCTCTCTCTCTCCTCTTTTTTCTTTTTTCTTCTTTTAGTGGTTCCCTCTTTTTTTCTCTCTCTCTCTTTCTTTTCTCCCTCTATATTAGTTTCTTCCTTTCTCCTTTACATCTCCTCTCATTCAAACCTCAATAACAAACAAATTATCTTATCTGGGACTCAAACTTATGTTTGTGGCATTTTGGGGGTTTTTACTTCACCTTTTTAACTCACTAGCAGTGCTCCCATCCCTGGCTCTCCATTTTATCTAGTTCTTGTTCCACTAAATACAATAGTAATTTTTTAATTTGTCCCCCCATTTTTCTGTTTTCTTCTTATTTCTCTCATCATAACTCTTAGACAACCAACACCTAAAAGGAAATCATTTTATTCTTGACCCAAATTTTTTCCTTATTTTCTTTTTGTGGGTCCATACCCCCTTCTTTTTTCTTTTTTTTCTTTTTTTTTTCTTTTTTTTTGCCCCTTTATTACTTTTCCCCAATTCAGGCCCTCCATTACAGGCATTGTTTGTTATAATTCACAGTTCACCACAAGATTTTCTCAAGAAAGAGGGGAGAAGAGAGGAGAGGAAAAAAGGAGGGTGGGAATAATTTCCTTTTTTAATTTTTATTTTATTTAATTTTTCTTTATTTCATTATTAATTTTTTTAAAAAAACAACTCTTTTTGATTTTTTTTTAACTTTTTATTCTTTATTAAATCTCATTAATACTATCAACAAAACCACCCTCAGATGCCATTAAGGAAGAGAAAATCGAATATCATGGATACAAAAGAAAGAGAGGTAACACAGCTAGATGAGGAAAAATCTATGGAGAAAAAATTTAATATATTGGAAACCTTGGAGCTAAATGACAGAGAATTCAAGATAGAAATCCTAAAAATCCTCCGAGATATACAAGAAAACACAGAAAGGCAATTTAGGGAGCTCAGAAAACAACTCAATGAACACAAAGAATATATGTCCAAGGAAATTGAAACTATAAAGACAAATCAAACAGAGATGAAAAACTCAATTCACGAGCTGAAAAACAAAGTAACAAGCTTAGCTAATAGAACAGGTCAGATAGAAGAGAGGAATTAGTGAAATAGAAGACAAGCAACTTGAGGCACAACAGAGAGAAGAAGGAAGAGACTCAAAAATTTAAAAAAATGAGATAGGCCTACAAGAATTATCTGACTCCATCAAAAAGAATAACATAAGAATAATAGGTATATCAGAGGGAGAAGAGAGAGAAAATGGAATGGAGAACATACTCAAACAAATAATAGATGAGAACTTCCCAAGCCTGTGGAAAGAACTAAAGCCTCAAGTTCAAGAAGCAAACAGAACTCCGAGTTTTCTTAACCCCAACCTACTTCAAGGCATATCATAATGAAATTGACACAAACCAACAGCAAAGAAAAAATTCTCAAGACAGCCAGGTAAAAGAAGAATACAACATATAAAGGAAGGCCCATTAGATTATCATCAGATTTCTCAGCAGAAACTCTACAAGCTAGAAAAGAGTGGACCCCAATATTTAAAGTCTTGAAAGAGAGGAACTTTCAGCCATGAATACTATACCCATCAAAGCTATCCTTCAAATATGAAGGAGAAATAAAAACATTCACAGATACAGAAAAGATGAGGGAATTTATCATCAGAAAACCCCCACTCCAGGAATTACTAAAGGGGGTTCTCCAATCAGATACAAAGAACAAAAAAAAAACAGAGCCACAAGTAAAAGCTCCAAGAAGAACACAATAAAACCAAATTTAAACTGTGACAACAACAAAAAGAAAGAGGGGGAGAAGATGGAGATTAACAGTAGCAAAGGACGATGGAGTACAAAAGTACTCACAAAATAGTTCACTACAATGAACAGGGTAGGGACCCTTTTCATTATTCAAAGGTAACTACCATTGAAAAAACCACCACAGAAGCACATGAGATAAAAAAGATAGCAACAGAGGAAAGATGTTTGGAATACAACCAAATAAAAACAAAAGATAGAAAAACGAAAAAGAAGGATCAAACAAGACACAAAACTAACAGAAAGCAATCTATAAAATGGCAATAGGGAACTCACAAGTGTCAATAATTACACTAAATGTAAACAGATTAAACTCACCAATAAAAAGGCACAGAGTAGCAGAATGGATTAAAAAAGAAAATCCAACTGTATGCTGCCTACAGGAAACTCATCTAAGTAACAAGGATAAAAACAAATTCAAAGTGAAAGGCTGGAAAACAATACTCCAAGCAAATAACATCCAAAAAAAAGCAGGTGTAGCAATACTCATATCGGATAATGCTGACTACAAGACAGGAAAAGTACTCAGAGACAAAAATGGCCATTTCATAATGGCTAAGGGGACACTGAATGAAGAAGACATAACAATTCTTAATATATATGCACCAAACCAAGGAGCACCAAAATATATAAGACAGCTACTTATTGATCTTAAAACAAAAACTGATAAAATACAATCATACTTGGAGACCTTAATACACCACTGACGGCTCTAGATCGGTCAACCAAACAGAGAATCAACAAAGACATAGTGGCCTTAAACAAAACACTAGAGCACCTGGATATGATAGACATCTTCAGGACATTTCATCCCAAAGTGACTGAGTATACATTTTTCTCCAGTGTACATGGATTATTCTCAAGAATTGACCATATGTTGGGCCACAAAAA
This sequence comes from Saccopteryx bilineata, assembly GCF_036850765.1. Classification (NCBI taxonomy): domain Eukaryota; kingdom Metazoa; phylum Chordata; class Mammalia; order Chiroptera; family Emballonuridae; genus Saccopteryx; species Saccopteryx bilineata. The sequence continues at coordinate 164,680,290 of NC_089495.1, forward strand.
CAACATCAGCAAATTCAGAAAAATCGAAGTTGTACCAAGCATATTTTCTGATCATAAAGCCTTGAAGCTAGAATTCAACTGCAAAAAAGAGGAAAAAAATCCCACAAAAATGTGGAAACTAAACAACATACTTTTAAAAACTGAATGAGTCAAAGAAGAAATAAGTGCAGAGATCAAAAGATATATACAGACTAATGAAAATGACAATACGACATATCAGAATCTATGGGATGCAGCAAAAGCAGTGATAAGAGGGAAGTTCATATCACTTCAGGCATATATGAACAAACAAGAGAGAGCCCAAGTGAACCACTTAACTTCCCACCTTAAGGAACTAGAAAAAGAAGAACAAAGAAAACCCAAAAACAGCCGAAGAAAGGAGATAATAAAAATCAGAGCAGAAATAAATGAATTAGAGAACAGAAAAACTATAGAAAAAATTAATAGAAAAAGGAGCTGGTTCTTTGAAAAGATCAACAAAATTGACAAACCCTTGGCAAGACTTACCAAGGAAAAAAGAGAAAGAACTCATATAAACAAAATCCAAAATGAAAGAGGAGAAATCACCCGGACACCATAGATATACAAAGAATTATTGTAGAATACTATGAAAAACTTTATGCCACTAAATTCAACAACCTAGAAGAAATGGATAAATTCCTAGAACAATACAACCTTCCTAGACTGAGTCAAGAAGAAGCAGAAAGCCTAAACAGACCTATTAGTAGAGAAGAAATAGAAAAAACCATTAAAAACCTCCCCAAAAATAAAAGTCCAGGCCCTGACAGCTATACCAGCAAATTTTATCAAACATTCAAAGAAGACTTGGTTCCTATTCTACTCAAAGTCTTCCAAAAAATTGAAGAAGAAGCAATACTTCCAAACACATTTTATGAGGCCAACAAAACCCTCATACCAAAACCAGGCAAGGATGGCACAAAAAAAGAAAACTACAGACCAATATCTCTAATAAATACAGATGCTAAAATACTAAACAAAATACTAGCAAATCAAATACAACAACATATTAAAAAAGTAATACATCATGATCAAGTGGGATTCATCCCAGAATCTCAAGGATGGTTCAACATACGTAAAACGGTTAACGTAATACACCATATCAACAAAACAAAGAACAAAAACCACATGATCTTATCAGTAGATGCAGAAAAGACTTTTGATAAAATACAACACAATTTTATGTTTAAGACTCTCAACAAAATGGGTATAGAAGGAAAATATCTCAACACAATAAAGGCCATATATGATAAACCATCAGCTAACATCATATTAAATGGCACTAAACTGAAGGCTTTCCCCCTTAAATCAGGAACAAGACAGGGTTGTCCACTCTCTCCACTCTTATTTAATGTGGTACTAGAGGTTCTAGCCAGAGCAATCAGACAAGACAAAGAAATAAAAGGCATCCATATCGGAAAAGAAGAAGTAAAGGTATCACTTTTTGCAGATGATATGATCCTATACATCGAAAACCCCAAAGAATCCACAAAAAGACTACTAGAAACAATAAGCCAATACAGTAAGGTCGCAGGATACAAAATTAACATACAGAAGTCAATAGCCTTTCTATATGCCAACAATGAAACAACTGAGAACGAACTCAAAAGAATAATCCCCTTCACGATTGCAACAAAAAAAAATAAAATACTTAGGAATAAACATAACAAAGAATGTAAAGGACTTATATAATGAAAACTATAAACCATTGTTAAGGGAAATCGAAAAAGATATAATGAGATGGAAGAATATACCTTGTTCTTGGCTAGGAAGAATAAATATAATCAAGATGGCTATATTACCCAAAGCAATATACAAATTTAATGCAATTCCCATCAAACTTCCAATGACATTTTTTAAAGAAATAGAGCAAAAAATCATCAGATTTATATGGAAGTATAAAAAACCCCGAATAGCCAAAGCAATCCTAAAGAAAATGAATGAAGCTGGGGGCATTACAATACCTGACTTCAAACTCTATTATAGGGCCACGACAATCAAAACAGCATGGTATTGGCAGAAAAATAGACACTCAGACCAATGGAACAGAATAGAAAGTCCAGAAATAAAACCACATATATATAGTCAAATAATTTTTGATAAAGGGGCCAACAACACACAATGGAGAAAAGAAAGCCTCTTCAATAAATGGTGCTGGGAAAACTGGAAAGCCACATGCAAAAGAATGAAACTGGACTACAGTCTCTCCCCCTGTACAAAAATTAACTCAAAATGGATCAAACATCTAAACATAAGACCTGAAACAATTAAGTACATAGAAGAAGACATAGGTACTCAACTCATGGACCTGGGTTTTAAAGAGCATTTTATGAATTTGACTCCACAGGCAAGAGAAGTGAAGGCAAAAATTAATGAATGGGACTACATCAGACTAAGAAGTTTTTGCTCAGCAAGAGAAACTGATAACAAAATAAACAGGAAGCCAACTAAATGGGAAATGATATTTTCAAACAACAGCTCAGATAAGGGCCTAATATCCAAAATATACAAAGAACTCATAAAACTCAACAACAAACAAACAAACAATCCAATAAAAAAATGGGAAGAGGATATGAACAGACACTTCTCCCAGGAAGAAATACAAATGGCCAACAGATATATGAAAAGATGCTCATCTTCTTTAGCTATTAGAGAAATGCAAATCAAAACTGCAATGAGATACCACCTCACACCTGTTCGATTAGCTATTATTAGCAAGACAGGTAATAAGAAATGTTGGAGAGGCTGTGGAGAAAAAGGAACTCTCATACACTGTTGGTGGGAATGTAAAGTAGTACAACCATTATGGAAGAAAGTATGGTGGTTCCTCAAAAAACTGAAAATAGAACTACCTTATGACCCAGCAATCCCTCTACTGGGTATATACCCCAAAAGCTCAGAAACATTGATATGTAAAGACACATGCAGCCCCATGTTTATTGCAGCATTGTTCACTGTGGCCAGGACATGGAAACAACCAAAAAGCCCGTCAATAGATGACTGGATAAAGAAGATGTGGCACATATACACTATGGAATACTACTCAGCCATAAGAAATGATGACATCGGAACATTTACAGCAAAATGGTGGGATCTTGATAACATTATACGAAGCGAAATAAGTAAATCAGAAAAAACCAGGAACTGCATTATTCCATACGTAGGTGGGACCTAAAAGTGAAACTAAGAGACATTGATAAGAGTGTGGTGGTTATGGGGGGGAGGGGGGAATGGGAGATGGAAAGGGGGAGGGGGGGCACAAAGAAAACAAGATAGAAGGTGACAAAGGACAATCTGACTTTGGGTGATGGGTATGCAACATAATTGAATGACAAGATAACCTGGACTTGTTATCTTTGAATATATGTATCCTGATTTATTGATGTCACCCCATTAAAAAAATAAAATTATTAAAAAAAGAAAAAAAAAAGAAGGGTGTCAAACACTTGTAATAAAGGTGTTTGAAAGGGGGAAAAAAAAAAAGATGAGCAGGCCCTTGGAGAAGAGGCAACCCGATCCTAGATGGACAATGGCCCGGCAGAGGGCTGTGGCAGGTGGCTTCAGCGCTGCATGGCACTCCACACCTTCTGGGTTGACCTGGGCTCCGCAGTGCCTGTGCCCTCATCCCCAGTGTTGTGACAGGCTAGGCCCTCATCCCCTCTTCTTTGCTTCGCTCCTCCTGATGTGCCAGTAGCTCTCAGTCTGCGAAGGGAGACCACCCCAGATGACCAGGGACCAGGCAAGAGGATAAACGCACGTGTAGGGGCCAGCTGTGTCCACGCAGCCATAGCCATGTCTGGGTGTGGCCGGCCCTGTCCTCTCCTTGGCTGCACAGTGAGGACATATGCAGTGCGCAGAGGCCAACTCTCCTGTCAGAGCCACCCTCGGAACTCTGTGGACTCTCAGGGCAGACCCACGTGGCTCAGACCCTTCAGGTAGCAGGGCGGAAGTGGCCTCTGTGTTCATTTTTTAGACACTGTTGAGGGACTTGCAACCTATCCAGGTGAGTCAGGACTGTACTTCATGCAGGTCTCCACAGCCTGTTCCCCCCAAACACCCATGATGATGTTCCTAAGACGATTGACACCCAACCCAGTCCCAAACAAGCATAATCCTTGTCGGGCTCAAAACCGCATGAATATGTTTAGGTTACAGTTTTACTGAATGTTAGCCACCGGGGAGAAGGTGCAACCCCTTTTTGTTTGCTTTGGTTAAACAGCTTTATTGAAGAGTGATTGATGTCAGGCAAACAAGTGTGTTACGAGTGTGTTAGGCTTGCTCACTTGTACTTTGCCTGTTGGTGCACGAGCACGGGGCAGCACCTCGTGTGTATAGTCTGTGTAAGGCTGCAGGTGCTTGCCCTCAGGGCAGCAGATTGTAGATTGTGCATTGCCTGCCTGCTTGGAAGGGGCCACTATTTGCTATGGTTTGCGGGAGAAGGGGTCCTCCCCCCCTCCCCCTGCCTGTTGGGCTGAGAGTCCAGAGAGAGAGAGAGGGAAGCAGTTTTCCCTGCTTGCTTGCTTGTCTGCAGGTGCAAGGCTCCAATAAATGGAATGGCTCATCATTTTCTGGCTCCGCAGTTCCTTTACTGTCTACCCAAATCCAGTGTGAACCCGCAGGGCCGCAGCCACCAGCCTTATAATATCCAAAAACTGCTGCAACCTCCAATGTCCACAGTGGAAACAGTTTGGAGGGTAGTACACACCACGAAACCATCACCACAATCAAGGACGTACTCATCACCTGCAAAAGTGTCCTCTGACGTCCATTACTTTGGTTAACTTACTTTTTTTCTTTCTGTCGTAAGAGCACTAGCTATCCTCTTGGCACATAGTTAAGTGCACAATCCAGGATTTTTGGCTGTAGAACCCATGTTGTACAGTAGATCTCCCAAAATTATTCATCCAACATAACTTTATGTCCTTTGATCAACATCTTTCCATTCCGCTTCCCCCAGCCCTGGTAGCCACCACTCTCAACTTTCTTTCTCTGTGAACTTAACTATTTTGGACTCCTCAGAAGAGTGGGATCATGCAGTATCTGTCTTTTGTCTGGCTTATGTTATTTACCATAATGTCCTCCTCATCCATCCACATGGGGGCAAATTTTGGTCTTTTTTTAAGGTTCAATAATTTTACATAAGATACAACCTGTTTGGGTGGAGTTCTGTTGCACATCTGGCTGTTTCTCACATGTGATCATCGTAAAGAAGCCAAGAAATTTCCTGAGCAAGTAAAAGGGGGACTGAAACAAGATAATTAAACAAGGCCAAACAATATGACCAATTTACAGGCAGCTAGTGAATCACAAGAACTTCTCTCCCCTAAGCAAGGATACTTGAGAACAAGTGGTTTACACCTCTCCTCTCTGACCAGAGATTAAACAGCTTAAACCACCCTGGTCAGGGAGATGGAGGACAGAGACCCAATTAATGCCATTCGTGCAGCCAAACCCAGGGACGGATGAAGTCAGGCGAACAAATAATAAAAACCCAATTAGAGCCAGATAGACCCAAGGTAAAAGTAAACCAGTGAAGCCGACCAGAGAATGATCCCAGACTCCCCTATATGCTCATTTTGATGAATCGACATGTTGAAGGGCACACAGGGAAAGATGGTGAATGTCCTGCTGAAACCCTCCCCTGAGACTCACCTGCAGAAATAAAGACAAGAACCCTCCAAACAAAGGCCAAGCACAGGCTCTCTCTGGAGCACCCCCCTGCCCCTTCTCAGGCAGGAACTCTTTGCTTCCTTTCTCCTAAACTCTAGGGTCCCCAGGAGACTTGCAGCCAGGGAGCGGTGGGCAGCAGCTCATCCCAGGCTCACCCCTGAACCTGTCTCCAAGGCCCTCTTTTCTCTGACGTCCCAGTGAGCCAGCAGCCACCCTTGGCTCACTCCTGTCACTGTGACCCTTGCTTCCCAGTGAACCGACAGCACCTGCCTAGGCTCAATTCTGTCCTATAAGGTTCCTAGGGAGCCAAAGCAGAGCCCCGCCTAGGCTCTCTCCCATTGCTTCTTATACCCTATGTCCTGCCTTTGTGTCACTGTCCCCAGCTTTAGTAAACTTGCTCTCAAAATCACCTGGACTCATGCGGTGAAATGTTTCCCGCATGAAGTCAAGAACCCATACACTGCCTGAGGCAGTCTCATTCCAGGACTGGTCCCCATCCTGTAACAATATCAAGTTACTAATCTGTTACAAAAAACACATCCCAACCCGATGCAGGGCTGAGTTGTTGCCTGGTGAGAGACAATGGAACTGTGAACCTCAAACCTCGTTTGAAAAGGAAATCACAGACATTTGGAGGGGAGTCAGGTGTGCTCGCCTGGTCCGTGCTGGAAGACAGGTCTCCAGAGAGAGTGCTAGCTGGGAGCTTGCAGCAGGCGCTCCTGAATGTGGGCAGCCAACCCATGGATAAGGAGGGCTGGGGCGGGTTCAAGAGCTCCCTCTGCTGGGCGAGAACATCAGCTCTGAACACTTCTCTTTCATAAGCACCATCTGGTCACTGCTGCCTGGGGTCTGGAAATTCTTTTCCTTTATCACCAGGCATGAAGTCTTGACCCCTTCCCTGGTCCAGTGTGGCCCAGAAACCCTTGTCAAGCACACACCCCAATGCTCCTACAGTGGAGTGGCTTCTCCTTGCGATTGGCTGCATCCAAGCCAAGGAACTCACCCTAACTGTGCAACTTAAAGTGTGGTCCAGAAACCAGGAATGTCACCACCTCTTGGGTGATAGTTTAGAAGCAAAGTCTCCAGACCTGCCCACGTCTATGGAGTCAGAATTCCGGGAGAGGGACGTGGGTATCCACAGGCGTTCCGGAGATGATGGTCCCCTTCGAGGTCACAATAACTGCACACAGGTGCCAGAGGCCTGCTTCATGGCACAGAGCTGAGCTTGTTTGCAAAGAGTGGTTATTTAGGCATCCCAGACCCGTTTTTGCCTTTCCAGATGGAGGCTGTGGATGTGCCTTCTCTAGAAACTGACCGCACTCAGGAAATTGTGCCCGCTGGATATGCTGACTGTGGCCATAAGAGGGCACCAATGATTACCTAATAGACCCCTCTGGGGTTCCCTGGAGCTCATTTGGTTCACTCCTCCCTCTTTCTCTTTCTCTTTCACTCCACTCCGTCTCCAGGAATAAATTCCTATAGAGAAAACTATAGGGGCAGCATCTGTGAGTGGCCATTGCTCCTGTAAACACTTTTGGAAAAAGGACGTGCCTCATCCAGCCAAGCCCTCACCTTAGCTCCTGGAAGCACACTTCTAAGCTAAGCTGTGCAGAGTGACCAGTGGGCTCAGCATGAACCTCCAACATTCCCAGGGGCTCCGCCCCTCCTTGTCTTGCTAGCCTCCACCCCGCTGCTGGGTGTGGGAATCACCTTCCATTTCTACCTCTCTTGCACTTGTGTCCTCATCGCAGAATCTGATTCTCGGGGACCCAGAAAAGTCTTCTGTCTGCACCGAGGCACTGAGGGAGCTCAGTGGCTGGATGCACCTGCAGGACACCTCCTTCCATAGCTAGTCCTCCCCAACCTGCCACGTCTGGACCTTGTTCTTCTGTCCTGGAGAGAGGGCAATTTTCCCAGCTTTGCATGGAGGAGGCAGGGTCACGTGTGGGAAGGGACAGGGTGTAATAGCAGAGAGGAAGGCCAGAGGAAGAATGTGTCCTGGAGCGGATAAGCTGGACAGCTGCCCAGGTAGACTCGGGTTGGACTCTGCACCGGAAGGGCTGAGGGTGGCTGGTGGCCTGCAGCCATGCTGTGCCTGCCATGGACACGGGCTCTGCCCAGGGCTGCGCTCCTGCTCCTCGTGGCTCCCCAGCTCCAGCAGACTCAGACTCACGGCTGGAAGGGAAGGAGGAATGACGGGCCAACTCCCAGAGACACTTATTTTCTTGCCACTGTGGAGTATGCCTTACACGTGTTCAATCTGAAGAGCGAGGACATGAACGCCTACAGGCTGGTGCGCATCCGGAATTCCTGGAAGGAGGAGGTAGGTGACCACGTCCTCCTGCCTTGCTGGGCTTAAGTGAGGGCAAAAGCCAGGGGACACATCAGAGGTCTTATATAGCATCTGATGTCCATAAAATAAAAAATGCTACCTATTCAAGGTCAGATTTTAGAAACATTATTACATAGAAATTTTTAAAAATTAGATCATCGTCTACTCACATACATTTTTTTAATCTTTATAGCATTGTTTAATGAAGAGTGGCTTGAAATATAGCGTATGAGGCGATTAAGATAGCCAGTAAGAATGGGATGGAGACAGAAAATGTTTGAAAAGATAGTTTGAAGAAATATTTAAAGGATATTGTCTGTGTGTTGTCTTGTGTGCATGTGCCTGTGTGTCTGTGTGCACATGTGTGTGTACCTGTGTGTGCGTGTGCCTGTGTATGTGTGTGCCTGTATGTGCTTGTGCCTGTGTGTGAATGTGTGTGTGCGTGTGCCTGTCTGTGTGCCTGTGTGTGCCTGTGTGTGTGCGTGTGCCGGTATGTGGTGGCAGGAACAACACTCTATCACCCTCTGAACCCCTGAACCAAGAACCACCATGAAGAGCAGAGGGTCTTCACCCTCTGCTGAGCGTAACCCTCTGTGGACACTGGTGTGAAGTGTCCCCTTGGGTTCAGACCCCTGGGCCCTGAGGCTGGACCTCAGGTCAGCTGTTCTACATCTGGAGTCACGGGCGGAGTTTGGGTGTCGGGAATGATGGACAGGCTGCAGTGGGAGGCTATAGAACAGAACAAGTGGAATAGATGCAGAGGAGTTCAGAACACGTCACAGTGCATTCTGTAATACAAGGTGTTTCTTGAAGCCATCATCTCAGTTGTGTGTGTGTGTGTATGAGTGGGTGGGTGTGCTTCACTACCATTGTATGCCATTTTTCTGGGGTTGGGCAGGGAAAGGGTGTGACAATGGGGCTGTAGAGGAGTCTCCCACCCGAGATGGCGATTATCAAGCATACTCTTGCTCTTGTAGAGCCAACACCCTGCCAAATGCTTGCCACCCGTCCCTGAGAATGCTGTAGAAGCTGGATGCATGCTGGAAGGGAGCGGGGTCTCAGGAGGCATTTGAAAATGAGAGGCTCCACGGTGTGACATAATAGTGTGTGCTCAGCCCGCTCCTAGCACAGGCTCCCACCAAGCCCCCTCCGGGTGTCCACCAGAATCATGTGCCCCTTGGCCCAGAATGTCCCAAGCATGGCTTTCTCCTGAGGGAGCTGTCCCAGACCCAGAGGGAAGCCCCAAACGGAGTGGTGTTTGGGCCTGTCCCTACACGCCATGTGTCAATGCTAGCAACTACTCAGTGGACCACGGGGGAGCTTTCAGTGTCTGCACACACCACAGGTCACGAGCACAATGGCTTACTCCATGAAGCTGGAGCTTCGCAGAACCAGATGTGGAAAATTCGATGAGACATTGACAACTGCCCTTTTCAAGAAAGCCCAGAGCTGAACAATGTAAGACACACGTGAGCTTCCTTCGGGTCCCACAGCCGTGGGCCTCATCAGGGTGTGGTGGGCAGTGGGGCAGAGGACATACCATACCTAGGGACGCAGAAGAGTGACAGAGCTGCTGGACATGCTACAGCCACTGCTTGTGCTGAAGGCAGAGCCCAGTCCGGCAGGCAAGCCCCCGGTCCACCTGCAGGCCCCTGGCCAGCCTGAGGTCCCGACTGTTCACTCACCCTGTTCAGCTGTCTACATCTTGAGTCACACTGGTGACAGAGTGTCCTGCGCCTAGGGTCCAGAGCTCCCTGTCCTGGCCACAGAGTCTCTTTTTCTGCTCTTTAGCCCCTTCCCTTTCCTGCCTTCAGGAGGAGGAACCTGTCAGGGCAGCCAGAATCACCTTGGGCAGAGGGGACAGCTCTCAGTCCTGCTGGCACTCAGCACAGCCTGATGGCAGTTCTCTGAGTGGAGCCCACTGCCCTGTGTCCCATGCTCTGCCCTGTGCCCGCCACTCTCTGCTTCCTGCTTGGGGGACAAGGGGCAGTATCACTGGCTCTCGGACAAGCCCACCTGGGTCAGGACTCCTGAGATCAGGCCTTCTGGGAGGAGCATGCGTTTCCATACTGAGGGCCAGTCACACCGGACAGGCTGCGGGTTTCCCTGAGACCACAGGCCCTGGGAGAGCAGGTGATGCAGGAGACCCTGGGCTCAGGACACAGCCAGATCAGGATCATCTGAGCCTTAGGCTGGGCTGTGCTGAGGGCAGAGCCTGCATCCCAGCTGCTCACCGTGCCAGTGCGGGTTTGGGATGGTTGCCGTCCTTAGCGCGGGAGCCACAGCTCCGCGGGGCTTCCCCACCCACACTTTGTCCCTGTGCTTACTCCCTCAGACCTTCACCTGCTTCTTCACCGTCAGCACCGAGCCCTGGAGAACAGTGTTCCAACTTCTAAACAAGACCTGCCTGGAGGGTTCCACTGAGTGACGTCACGCCTCTCCAACCCCCTTGGACACCAGCCACTCCCCGTAGGGCTCTTGCAGTGGCTGAGCAGCTCTGACCTCTGTTCTGTGCCCGGAAGACATTGGGATCTCACACAGGGGCATCTGGAGAGCCCTTGTGTTCCACTTTTCCATGTAGAATAGACAATTAAACTTCAGCCTTTCAGGGAGCTCTGTGTGGCATTCATCTTGACTGAGGTGAGGGGCAGGTGGTAGATTCACCCCAGCAAGGCAGCCTAGTGGCCCAAGTGCATGGGTCCTCTCCTTCCTGCACCTCCTAAGCCAGCTCCAGGTGGCACAATTAAGGTGCCCCTGAATCGCTGGCTGAGGGCTTATGAGGGATAACCCTTGTCCCCAACAGTGCAATGTCTGTGACCAAGTTAGGGAGCCCGTGTCTGCAGGAGGGACGCAGACAGTGTCTCCTGTTCCTCAGCACACATGTGGCCTCTGTGCTGGGGGACTTGCTCACACACACTCCCTGGTCTATGTCAGCTAGGACAATGTAGGAGGAGATTCTCGCCCCACTCAAGGGGCAAGTGAGGCCACCAGCAGCGGCCTCTGGGGAGGCCACATCTCCAAGGACCGTTAAAAAAAGCACATTTACAGCGCCTGTGCCTTTGGATGAGGAGACTGCATTTCACGAACTCCCATAGAACGCGTGGGCAATGAACACTGACAGGCACTGCTGTGCCACATGCTTTGAGACCCTGTCCAAATCACCTAGAAAAGCATTTGACGAGTTGTTTCCGTAAAGGCATGGAGAGTAACCCTTCGGCTTTCTTGGGCCATGTGGGCTTCTCCTCAACTTCAGCTTTCTAATCCAGCCTTGGATCTGGTGCTGTCTGCTTTGATAAGCAGTCTGGCAGGGAGAGCCTGGATGGCTGGAGCCTTGGGGGCCATGGCCCATCGAGGAGGGTGGTCAGCACGGAAGCCCGTCAGGCTCACGCCACCCCATGCCTGGTGCACACCCTTCCTTACTGTTAGAGCACAGAACAAGAAAAGGCCCCTGGGCTGAAAATCTGCCTCTGTATTGGAGGGCAGGAAAGGGCCAAAGAAAGAGGCAGCCACCCAGGCTGCCCCTTAGTGGGCTCCAGATAGTTATCCAGAACAGGCAGGATGGTCACTCACGCATGCTGGAAAATGACCTGTGCTGTGTGCAGCTAGAAGCCTTACATGCTTTACTGGGTCAGGACAGCAGCCTGTTCCAAGAGCCAGCACTTAGCAGGAGGCAGGAGGAGTGTTGGTTTAGGTCGGAATGATGGTCGATCACACACAGTTTCTGAGGGTGTGGGGGAAGCAATCTCCATTCTGGCCCAGGCCCCGCTCAGGGGGTCACAGATGTCTTATAACAACCTTTTTTCCACATTTCCCGGGAAGGACAGAGGGAGAGGACGGGTGGGATTCTGAGCCACAGCTCAGAAGAGAGGAGCCAGGTGTCAGTGTGGCTGCCTGCAGCACGGGCCCCACTGGAGGTGCTTGACCTATGCCGTTTCCTGGAGAGTGGTCACTGAGATCCTTGGATCCCTTAGAGCAGCTGACGACTGTGACGAATTTAATTGAGTTCTCCAGGGAGCCACCGGGAAGTGGCCAGCACCCTGGCCTTGGACACCAGAGGGCCAGCCGAGTCTGCCACATGCCCAGCTGCAGTCTTTGTCCGGCCCAAGCCGGCTGCACCGCCAAGGAGATAACTTCACCATGTCTTCCCCCAAGGGGTGCTGTTTGGGAAAAAATTCAGTTAGGCAGTAAAAGTTCTGTGTTGACTGCAAAGTTCTCTTAGATGGGAGTTATTCTGCACAACTTGCTCCTCCCATTATGTTCGCTCTGAGTCTATCTGAACCCTATATATTGGTCATTCTTAGCCTGAACCTTGGGGACAATAGTTAAGGTGGAACTTGGTGTTGCCGCTGAGATGACAGCAAAGTGCACATTGTAATAGTTGTTTTCATTACGGTGATAATCAAATGACCCTGAGTTGTTGCCAGGATAGTAAATGTAGAGAGAAGGTAGGAGCACTGCTGTCATCCCAGGATGAGCTTCTAGCCAGAGGGTGCCTAGATACAGGCCCAGCTCCAGAACTGAGGGACTCAGTCCCTGCTCTGTCCAGCCTGCCCACCTGAGTCACCGACACTCTCTCCTCAGCACCTGGAACACGTAACAGCCACATGCAGCAATGAGTGTGTGGTCCCCCGGTGCTGAGGTGGAGACCATGGTCTTCCTGAACTACAGAGGTGTGGAATATTCCAGCCGGGGTGTCTCTCACGTTAAGACAAAGCAGGGTAAATCTCCTTTGCAGATGACACTGTCTTGTGTAAAAATCTAGAGTTTGCAATAAAATCCCTTTATTGTGGGCTAATTCTTGCCAATATACTTCTAGTGAAATGGAAATTAAAAGAATGTTCCTGTAGCAATGGTAATGTGGTTGCACCGAAGGCTGAAAGCATCTATACAAACGGAGCTGCAAGTAATGCGACAATAAGAGAAATAAATCAACAAGAACCTCTAATATCCATGAACCTGCATCCAAACAACACATAGAGCTGGAGTGGCCAACACAATAATTGGTGCTGTTACAGCGCAAACCGGTAATTCCACAGTCACACTGGGAGAGTCTCACACGTCTCTCAGGGCTGATATCAAACAGCGTAAACATTATAAATAATATAGCTGAGTGAGAGGATGCAGTGAATTATTTAATTCAACAGTATTCTGTAAACATCTACTCAACATAATATATAGATTTTAAAATAATGTTCTGATAACCATGAAATTGTGTTGAAAATTTATAGACACCACCTGTTCCTCACCCACAATTAGGACCCATGCCACACAGAGCTCCCTGAAAGGCTGAAGTTTAATGGTCTGTTCTACATGAAATAGTGGGCAAGGGCTCTCCAGATGCCCCTGTGTGAGATCCCAATGTCTTCCGGGCACAGAACAGAGGTCAGAGCTGCTCAGCCACTGCAAGAGCCCTACGGGGAGTGGCTGGTGTCCAAGGGGGTTGGAGAGGCGTGACGTCACTCAGTGGAACCCTCCAGGCAGGTCTTGTTTAGAAGTTGGAACACTGTTCTCCAGGGCTCGGTGCTGACGGTGAAGAAGCAGGTGAAGGTCTGAGGGAGTAAGCACAGGGACAAAGTGTGGGTGGGGAAGCCCCGCGGAGCTGTGGCTCCCGCGCTAAGGACGGCAACCATCCCAAACCCGCACTGGCAGCTGGGATGCAGGCTCTGCCCTCAGCACAACCCGGCCTAAGGCTCAGATGTTCCTGATCTGGCTGTGTCCTGAGCCCAGGGTCTCCTGCATCACCTGCTCTCCCAGGGCCTGTGGTCTCAGGGAAACCCGCAGGCTGTCCAGTGTGACCGGCCCTCAGTATAGCAACGCATGCTCCTCCCAGAAGGCCTGATCTCAGGAATCCTGACCCAGGTGGGCTTGTCCGAGAGCCAGTGATACTGCCCCTTGTCCCCCAAGCAGGAAGCAGAGCGTGGCGGGCACAGGGCAGAGCATGGGACACAGGGCAGTGGGCTCCACTCAGAGAACTGCCATCAGGCTGTGCTGAGTGCCAGCGGGACTGAGAGCTGTCCCCTCTGCCCAAGGTGATTCTGGCTGCCCTGACAGGTTCCTCCTCCTGAAGGCAGGAAAGGGAAGGGGCTAAAGAGCAGAAAAAGAGACTCTGTGGCCAGGACAGGGAGCTCTGGACCCTAGGCGCAGGACACTCTGTCACCAGTGTGACTCAAGATGTAGACAGCTGAACAGGGTGAGTGAACAGTCGGGATCTCAGGCTGGCCAGGGGCCTGCAGGTGGACCGGGGGCTTGCCTGCCGGACTGGGCTCTGCCTTCAGCACAAGCAGTGGCTGTAGCATGTCCAGCAGCTCTGTCACTCTTCTGCGTCCCTAGGTATGGTATGTCCTCTCCCCTACTGCCCACCACACCCTGATGAGGCCCACGGCTGTGGGACCCGAAGGAAGCTCACGTGTGTCTTACATTGTTCAGCTCTGGGCTTTCTTGAAAAGGGCAGTTGTCAATGTCGTCATCGAATTTTCCACATCTGGTTCTGCGAAGCTCCAGCTTCATGGAGTAAGCCATTGTGCTCGTGACCTGTGGTGTGTGCAGACACTGAAAGCTCCCCCGTGGTCCACTGAGTAGTTGCTAGCATTGACACATGGCGTGTAGGGACAGGCCCAAACACCACTCCGTTTGGGGCTTCCCTCTGGGTCTGGGACAGCTCCCTCAGGAGAAAGCCATGCTTGGGACATTCTGGGCCAAGGGGCACATGATTCTGGTGGGTACCCGGAGGGGGCTTGGTGGGGGCCCGTGCTAGCAGCAGGCTGAGCACACACTATTATGTCACACTGTGGAGCCTCTCATTTTCAAATGCCTCCTGAGACCCCGCTCCCTTCCAGCATGCATCCAGCTTCTACAGCATTCTCAGGGACGGGTGGCAAGCACTTGGCAGGGTGTTGGCTCTATAAGAGCAAGAGTATGCTTGATAATCGCCATCTTGGGTGGGAGACTCCTCTACAGCCCCATTGACATACCCTTCACCTGCCCAACCCCAGAAAAATGTCATACAATGGTAGTGAAGCACACCCACCCATTCATACACACACACAAACAACTGAGATGATGGCTTCAAGACACAACTTGTATTACAGAATGCACTGTGACGTGTTCTGAACTCCTCTGCATCTATTCTACTCGTTCTGTTCCATAGCCTCCCACTGCAGCCTGTCCATCATTCCTGACACCCAAACTCCGCCCGTGACTCCAGATGTAGAACAGCTGACCTGAGGTCCAGCCTCAGGGCCCAGGGGTCTGAACCCAAGGGGACACTTCACACCAGTGTCCACAGAGGGTTACGCTCAGCAGAGGGTGAAGACCCTCTGCTCTTCATGGTGGTTCTTGGTTCAGGGGTCCAGAGGGTGATAGAGTGTTGTCCCTGCCACCACACACAGGCACACGCACACACAGAGGCACGTACACAGAGACACACGCACACACAGGCATACATGCACACACAGGCACACGCACACGCAGAGGCACACGCACACACAGGCACACGCGCACACAGAGACACACGCACACACAGGCATACATGCACACACAGGCACACGCACACACAGAGGCACACGCACACACAGGCACACGCACACACAGGCACACGCACACACAGAGGCACACGCACACACAGGCACACGCGCACACAGAGACACACGCCCACACAGGCATACATGCACACACAGGCATACGCACACACAGAGGCACACACACACAGGCACATGTACACATATGTACACATGCACACAAAGGCACACAGGCACATGCACCCACAGGCACATACACACACAGACACTCATTCACACAGGCACATGCACACAAGACAACACACAGACAATATCCTTTAAATATTTCTTTAAACTGTCTATTCAAACATTTTCTGTCTACATCCCATTCTTACTGGATATCTTAATCGCCTCATACGCTATATTTGAAGCTATTCTTCATAAACAATATTGTAAAGATTGAAAAAATATATGTGAGTAGACCATAATCTAATTTTAAAAATTTCTATGTAATGTTTCTAAAATCTGACATTGAATAGGTAGTATTTTTTATTTTATGGACATCAGATGCTATATAAGACCTCTGATGTGTCCCCTGGCTTTTGCCCTCGCTTAAGCCCAGCGAGGCAGGAGGACGTGGTCACCTACCTCCTCCTTCCAGGAATTCCGGATGCGCACCAGCCTGTAGGCGTTCCTGTCCTCGCTCTTCAGGTTGAATACGTGTAAGGCATACTCCACAGTGGCAAGGAAATAAGTGTCTCTGGGAGTTGGCCCGTCATTACTCTTTCCCTTCCAGCCGTGAGTCTGCTGGAGCTGGCGTGCCACGAGGAGCAGGAGCACAGCCCCGGGCAGAGCCCGTGTCCATGGCAGGCACAGCATGGCTGCAGGCCACCAGCTACCCTCGGCCCTTCCAGTGCAGAATCCCACACGCGCCTGCCTGGTCAGCTGTCCTGCTTATCTGCTCCAGGTCACATCCTTCCTCTGGCCTTCCTCTCTGCTATTACACCCTGTCCCTTCCCACACGTGACCCTGCCTCCTCCATGCAAAACTGAAAAGATTGACCCCCATCCAGGACAGAAGAACAAGGCCCAGGCGTGGCAGGTTGAGGAGAACTAGCGATGGGAGGATGGTGTCCTGCAGGTGCATCCAGCCACTGAGCTTCCCAGTGCCTCTATGCAGACAGAAGAGTCTTCTGGGTGCCCGAGAATCAGATGCTGTGATGAGGACACAAGCTCAAGAGGTAGAAATGGAAGGTGACCCCCACACCCAGCAGCGGGGTGGAGGCTAGCAAGACAAGGAGGGGCGGAGTCAAAGGGCGGGCTTCCTAGAGAAGCAACCTCTATTGAGGTGCTCTGAAAAGACCCAAAACGTCTACCTGCGTGTTAGCAGCCTGTGTTGTGATGCCCCGAGGACCTTGGATAAAGGCTGGACTCTGCTGCTTTTCCTTTCACTTCGGGTCTCGTGCACTGGCAGAACGGCCTCCTGCCCAATAGACGTGAAGAGTCAGTTGAATTTCCCAGCAATGATAGAGCGTGGGTCACCCACAGTGCCTGACATGGACAGGATGTATAAGCTGGGCAGCGACAGGTGGCTCTCAGAATTCCAAATGCCATAGAGAAAGAGACATTCGGGGCTAATGGACAAGAACAAAGCCATGTCAGGGCTAATGGACAGGAACAAACCATGTATTCTGTACAAAGCACTCCCTGCTAAACACTCTGGTCTCAGTCTCTGCCTGTGACAGGGCTCTGGAAGTTGGGATGAAAAGTATTGTGTGGCACTCTCATATGCTTTGCAACAAAGTATCGATTTCAGGAGTTATCTGATAAAGAATGACCCTGAGTTGTTTCCAGGACAGGAAATGTAGAGAGAGAGAGAAAGGAGGAGCACTGGTCATTCCAAATTGAGCTCTGGCCAGAAGGTGCCTTGGAACCCTGAACACAGGCCCAGCTGCAGAACTGAGATACTCAATCCCTGCTCTGTTCAGCCTGTCCACCTGAGTCATCCAGATGTGATCTCTTCTTCACCTGGAACATTTGGTAGCCACTTAACAAGGTTTCACTGTCCAATGTAGAAATCTACAGCTTGCATTAAAAAGCCCTTATTGTGGGCTATTTTTTCCCTATATACTTCTAGTCAAATGAAAAATAAAAGAATGTTCCTGTAGCAATGGGAAGGTGGTTGCATTGAAGGCTGAAAGCATCTATACCAGTAGAGGTGCAAGTAATGTGACGATAGGAGAAATAATCCAACAAGAACCTCTAATGTCCATGAACCCGCATGCAAACGACAGGTGGAGCTGGAGTAGCCAACCGAATAATTGGTGCTGTTACAGCGCAAACTGGTAATTCCACAGTCACACTAGGAGAGTCTCACACATCTCTCAGGACTGATATAAAAAAGCATAATTATAAACAATATAGCTGAGTTGAAAGATGCAGTAAATTTTTCTACTTAAACAGTTTTCTGTAAATCTCTCTTCTCATATGGACATGGATTTTTAAATATGACATGATATTCATAAAATGACAGTATTAAAAACATTGTCTTCTTCAATACATTTTAATAGTCTTATAGCTTTTAGTGTGTTATGTCTTTCACATCCTCTGATAAGTTTTGTTCATGGATTAAAAGAATCAACATAGTTAAAATGACCATATTACCCAAAGAAATATACAGATTTAATGCAATCCCCATAAAATTATTAAGGTTAGATTTTTACAGAAAATAGAACCCCAAAAACAAAATATCATGAGACTTGTATGGACCGTAGAAGACCCTAAATAGCCAAAATAATTCTGAGAATAAAAGAACAAAGATCGAGTTACCACACTTCCTGACTTCAAATTGTACTACAAAGTGACAATAATTAAAACAACATGGTATTGGCATAATAGCAGATGCACAGACCATTGGAAGAGATTTGATAGCCCAGAAATACATCCATATATATATATATATATATATATATATATATGCAAATAATTTTTGACAAAGGAACCAAAAACATACAATGGAGAAAAGAAAGCCTCTTTAATAAGTAGTGCTGGGAAAATTGGAATGCCACATACAAAAGAATAAAACTAAGGTGTTGTCTGCTACTATATACAAAAACTATCTCAAAATCGCCCTGGCCGGTTGGCTCAGCGGTAGAGCGTCGGCCTAGCGTGCAGAGGACCCAGGCTCAATTCCCGGCCAGGGCACACAGGAGAAGTGCCCATTTGCTTCTCCACCCCTCCGCCGCGCTTTCCTCTGTCTCTCTCTTCCCCTCCCGCAGCCAAGGCTCCATTGGAGCAAAGATGGCCCGGGCGCTGGGGATGGCTCTGTGGCCTCTGCCTCAGGCACTAGAGTGGCTCTGGTGGCGACGCCCAGGATGGGCAGAGCATCGCCCCCTGGTGGGCAGAGCGTCGCCCCTGGTGGGCGTGCCGGGTGGATCCCGGTCGGGCGCATGCGGGAGTCTGTCTGACTGTCTCTCCCTGTTTCCAGCTTCAGAAAAATGAAAAAAAAAAACCTATCTCAAAATCAAGCATACCTAAATATGAGACCTGAGACAATAAATTACATAAAAGAAAACAAAGGTGCTAAAATTTTGGACCTTAGTCTTAGAGAAGATTTTATAAATTTGACCTCAAAGCAAGGGAAATTAAAACAAAAATAAACAAATGGGACTATATCAAACTAAAAAGCTCCTGCACAGCAAAAGAAACCATCAACAAAACCAAAAGGCAACCAACCAAATGGGAGGAAATATTTGCAAACAACAGCTCCAGTAAGGGGTTAATATCCAAAAATATAGTGAAGCAGTGCATAAAGCTTCAACCTGAATACGAAGTTGCTACTTTGAACCCTTGCATTTACCTGGTCAAGGCACATAGGAGAAGGAAATACTAAAAGTTGATGCTTCTCATTTCTCCCTCCTCTTTCTCTCTCTTTTTCTCTCTAAAAATAAATTTAAAAATTGTAAGTGGTCATATTAAAAAAAACCAAGAACTCATACAACTCAACAACACTGACAAAAACCAATTTAAGAACGGGCAGAAAACCCGAACAGACGCTTCTCCTAAGAAGACATAAAAATGGCCAACGGATATATATAAAAAGATGATGAACTTCACTAGCTATTAGGAAAACAGAAATCAAAACTACAATAAGATACCACCAAACCCCTGTTGGAATGGCTGTTATCCATGAGACAAGTAATCATAAATGATGGAAAGGTAGTATAGAAAAAGGAACCCTCATTCACGGCTGATGGGAATGTAAACTGGAACAGCCACTATGGAAAACAGTAGGGTGGTTCCTCAAAAAATTAAGACTAGATTTGCTATATGACCCAACAACTTCCCTTCTGGGTTCCTATCAGAAAAAAATTGAAAACATTTATTCATAAAAATATATGCACCCCTATGTTGATTGCAACATTATTCACAGTGGCCAAGACACGGAAACAACCAAAGTGTCCCTCACTAGAAGACTGGATAAAGAGGATGTGGTACATCTATACAATGGAATACTACTCAGCCACAAGAAAAGATAAAATACTGTCATTTATGAAAACATAAATGGATCTTGAGAATATCATGTTAAGGAAAATAAGTCAGATAGAAAATGTCAAAAACCATATGATTTCATTCAAATGTAGGATATAAAAGTAAAAGCAACAAACGAGCAAACAAGAAAAATAAAACCTCATAGACACAGACAACAGATTATTAAAGGGAAAGGAGGGGTAGTAAGTGGGGTCAAATATATGGTGACAATAGGAAATTTGATCTTGGGTGGTAAGCACACAATACAATATACAGATGATGTATTATAGAATTGTACACTTGAAACCTATGTAATTTTATTAACCAATGTCACACAATAAAATTAAAAAAGAAAAAAATGTTACAAACATACTTGGCAATTCAACAATAAAACTATAGCTGAAAAATTTTGAATTAATACATTTCCTGATAAAATATAATTAAATTAGTAGTAAAAATATATTGGTAAAATATCATTAAATTGATATTAACTGAATTAATTTTATAATTGAAAATTAGTTTACTGTCAAGGAAGTAGTAAAATAAATTGATTATTAATTTGTTTTGTAAGTCAATTATAAATTCAATGAGTAATAAAAACCCAAAAATAGTAAAAACATAACTAAAACATATTGTATGTAAGTTAACACCTTAACCCTCAAACGCTCATCTGTTAATCATTTGTAAGCAACAGGTACACTTTAAAACTTGTCAATTGAAACTAATGTAGTGTTGCAGAAAATTTATACTCATAAATGCATTTATTTAAAAAACACTTCTATTAATAAATGCATTTATTAATGCATACAAAATTCTAAAATAAGAAAATGTGAGATAACAAACTAAGCCAAATTTTGGGTGCAAAAATGAAGTAGGCAAACATATAGCAAGAACTATCAGGAAAACAGAGGGAGAGAGAGAATGTAAAATATTATTAATTGAAAAAGGACAGACTAGGAAAGACACAAGATAAATATTAATGTGTGTATAAAAAACTATAATAAGGTAAAGAGTTTTTTAGACTTGACAGCAAAGTATGATGCACAAAAAAGAAAAGCTGATAAATTAGTGGTCATCAAAATTTAAAACTTTGGTTCTCTCAAAAAGTTAAAAGTGGAACTGTCTTATAACCCAGCAGTTCCTCCTCTGGGAATACATCCTAAGAATCCTGAAACACTAATTTAAAAGAATATATGCACCCCTGTGTTCCTTGCAGTGCTATTTAAAATAATAGCCAAGAGCAGGAAACAGCCCATGTGTCCATCAATAGATGAGTGGATAAAAAAGTTGTAGTACATTTACACAATAGAGTATTATACCACCATTAAAAAAAGAAGAAAATCTTACTCTTTGTGATGGCATGGATGGCCCTGGAGATCACTATGCTAAGTGAAATAAGCCAGTCAGAGCAAGACAAGTATCATATGTGGAATCTAATGAACAAAGTGAATGAACAAGCAAAATAAAGACAGACGCATAGGTGGAAAGCAGCCCGACGTCTGTCAGAGGGGAGGCGGCTGGGGGCTGGATGAAAAGGGTAAAAAGGATAAACAAAGAAAAATGCTCAGGCCCTGGCCGGTTGGCTCAGCAGTAGAGCGTCGGCCTGGCGTGCGGGGGACCCCGGTTCGATTCCCGGCCAGGGCACATAGGAGAAGCGCCCATTTGTTTCTCCACCCCCCCACTTCCTCTCTGTCTCTCTCTTCCCCTCCCGCAGCCAAGGCTCCCAGGCGCTAGAGTGGCGGCAGAGCAACGCCCAGGAGGGGCAGAGCATCGCCCCCTGGTGCGCAGAGCGTTGCCCCTGGTGGGCGTGCCCGGTGGATCCCGGTTGGGCGCATGCGGGAGTCTGTCTCTCCCCGTTTCCAGCTTCAGAAAAATACAAAAAAAAGAAAAATGCTCATAGACACAGACAACAGTATGGTGTCTATTTTATATATATATATAAAGAAAAGAACCCTTTTGCTCAGTAAAATCTCATGTGAAGAGAATTAAAAGCCAAGCTAAATGGAAAAAAAATATTTGCAAACCACATATTCAACAAACAACTACTCTCTAGAAAATATAAAGGACTCTGAAAACTTAACCGTAAAAAATAAATAAATAAATTCAATTAGAAAATGAACAAGGGCCACAAACATACTTCTCACCTAAGAGAATATGTAGATGACAAGCAAGGCTATAAAAATATGTTCAACATCACTAGCCAACAAGAAAACGTAAATATTTTTTTTCAGAGTACATTTTTTAAGGCTGGGGACAGTGAAACAAAGAAGGGTTCAGGATAGAAGAAGCAACAGGAAAGAGCCTAGGCAGGGAGGCTTTGGCTCTCTAGAAATGTTATACAAAAGAAATGAGCCCAGATGGATTGCTTTGGCTCATCGAGACGTCAGAGAAAAGGGGACCTTGGAGACAGGTCCGGGGTTAGCCTGGGACAAGCTGATGCTCCCCATTGTTTCCTTGGTTGCAAGTCTCGTGGAGACCCTTAGAGTTTAGAAGATGGATGTGCACACCTGTGGGGGAACAAGAAGGGGGAAGGCAAGGTGTGGGTGTGGGTGTGTTCCTGGGAGAGAGAACATGCCAGAAAATGCCAAGTAAAATACACAATGAGATATCACTAGACACTTATTAGAATTAGTGAGATTTAAAAAAAAAATGACAATACCAAATGTTGGCAAGAATGCAGAGAAACTGGACCACTCATACATTGTTGATGGAATGTAAAATGATATAGCTGTTTTGAAAAATAATTTGACGGTTTCTCCTAGAACTCAACATGTAGTTGCATTCTGGGGCATAGATGCCACTGAAATGAAAACAAAAGCTATATAAAAATGTTCATAGGCCCTGGCCGGTTGGCTCAGCGGTAGAGTGTCGGCCTGGCGTGTGGGGGACCCGGGTTCGATTCCTGGCCAGGGCACACAGGAGAGGCACCCATCTGCTTCTGCACCCTCCCCCTCTCCTTCCTCTCTGTCTCTCTATTCCCCTCCCGCAGCCGAGGCTCCACTGGAGCAAAGATGGCCCGGGCGCTGGGGATGGCTCCTCGGCCTCTACCCCAGGCACTAGAGTGGCTCTGGTTGTGGCAGAGCGACGCCCCGGAGGGGCAGAGCATCGCCCCTGGTGGGTGTGCCGGGTGGATCCTGGTCGGGCGCATGCGGGAGTCTGTCTGACTGTCTCTCCCCGTTTCCAGCTTCAGAAAGAAAAAAGAAAAAAAAATGTTCATAGAAGCTTTATTTGTAATAGGCCCAAACAGGAGTCAGCCCAGATACCCCTTAACAGGTAAATGTTTAAACACATTTTAATACATACAAACCATGGGATACCACTCAGGACTGTAAGGAAGCACACTATTGATACACACAACAACTTGGACAAATTTCCAGGGAAATACACTGAGTGAATAAGTTACATACTATATAATTCTATTTCTATTTTCAAATATGAATTCTACTGTCATTTTGGAATGACAAAATTATAGAAATGCAGGACAAATTAGTGCTTTCCAGGGGTAAGGATGGGGAATGGAGAATGAGGGAGGGAAACAAAGGAGGTTGGTGTGGTTATAAAAGGGCAAACCAAGAAATAGCTGTAATGTTGGAATCGGTAGATACATGAACCTACAAAGGCGATGTAATTGTGCAAACACAACACACACACACACACACTCATCAGTACAAATACAACTGGGGAAATCTAAAGAAGACAGGTTGATGTATCAGTGTCAATATCCTGGATGTTTCATGGTTTTATGAAATTGGAGGAAAACTGGGAAAGTATACTCAGGATCTTTCTGTATTATTACTTATAACCATATGTGAATCTACAGTTATCTCAACAGACAGTTAATTAAACACACTGTAGGTTTAAGCTGCTACATTTGAAATCTGTGGCAGAGGTCATCTCTGTGCACATCACACGTTGCCTTTTCCCAGGAACACTGCAACGCCATCTGCCAGACTTCTTTGTAGTTAGATTGGGACAATGTGACTGAGTTCCCACCAATGACTTGGTGAGTGGAAGTTCCACTCGTCAAGGTGGTTAAGTACAAGAGTAAGGGTACACATTCTCCCTCTTGCCTGCCTATGGAAATGGAAAGAAGGAATTTCAGGACAGGAATTGTCAGTGGGAGTCACACTGAGATGCCCAAGGAAGGAGCATTGGGAACAAAATGCCAAGGGGAGCTGCCTGACCTGTGTTGGATTGACTTGGGTCAAAGTCAAACCTTTGTTGTGTTAACTGAGGTCTGGGGCTTATTGCTTACTGCAATATCATCTATACTACCCTAATAAAAAATCTTACCTGAATTAGAAAAATTATCAAAATTTTCAGAAAAGTAAAGTCCTAACATACACTCATGAAAAATAGAGAACCTAAATATTCTAACACCTATCATTTGAATCAACTGTCCATGATTCTGCCTGCCTTTCCCTGAAATAACATAAAAGTACCCAAACAATGGTCCTAGCATCTTTCACCTAACTTTCAAGGAACAAATAATTTCAACCTTTAAGTGAGAGGAGAGGAGATGGAGAGACAGACTCCCGCATGCACCCCGCCAGGGATCCACCCAGCAGCCTCTGTCTGGGGCCAATGCCCAGACCAGTAGAGCCACTGGTTGTGGGAGGGGAAGAGGAAGAGAAAGGGGAGAGGGAGGGAGAGAGAAGCAGATGGTTGCTTCTCCTTTGCACCCTGACCGGGAATCGAACCTATAGTTAAACTATGATTAGTTACTGACTAACTTTTTCCCCTTTAATCTCTCTCTCTTTGGGTTTTTTTTTTTCTCTTCAGAAAGGAGGGGTAAAGGGGCCTGACTCTTCCTTTTAAAATACTAATGTTAACAATTTTTGCAATTCTTTGGCATCTTATCACATTCCTCCCAAAGCAGCCTGCTGTCCTTGCGCCTCCCGTGCCCCACCCCCCAGCCCCAGCAGCTGAGAAAAGACCGGGGGACATCTTGACTCTCATCCTCCCCATTCTCATTCCCCCCAGGAAGAGGGTCTCCTTTGTTTAGAAGAAGAACTGACATTTGTTCTTTTCTTGTTTCTAGCACAGCAACAATCACATTCTTTATGTGCTAAGGGGGGGAAATGATGAAAAATGACACTTGTTATCAACCATTTTATAATACAATGGATCATAAGTCTAGAGGGGAGACAGCAAGAAAGAGCGAAGCCCGGTCCTGATCCTCCACCCTTGTCGGGCACAGGCGAGCCTTGGTTGCATTGTGAGCCTTTTCAATCCGGGTTCGACCTGAGCAGCCGCAGCCCCCCCACAGCACACACACATCTCCCCAGTCTGTGGACAACCACTCGAGCCCGCAGTTTAAATTACTACCCCGGGGTTGTATATGTTTCCGCCACAATAATGAGATGGTGGACTGGCCTCCTTCTGTGCCTTTGATCCTTTCTGTCACAACCTAGTATCCTAGGCAGGTGTTCTAGAATGAAATATGTATTTACCGAAACCAATCAATGTATCGATTACTTTTAAATAAATTTTTTAGAAATCGCTAATCTAAAAAAGGGAATAAACATGTTTAATTGGCATGAGAGTGAACCATGGATATCTGACGGGACAAGTGGAATAGGCAACACTGAGCGCATTGAGCCTGAAAAGAACGACAGGCCAGCACTCAGTAAAAATGGCCTGGGATGCGGCAGAGACTCTCAGGCCAGCTTACTGCTGCTGCGGAAATGAATGAGGGAGACCGCCAGTGGGGAGGGCTGGCCCCACTGCTTGGGAGGTAGCTCTCAGGAGGAACAGTGCCTGAAAGCAGTCCTCTGAACGAAAAGCTGTTGGAGATGGTACATCTCCCACGGAAGTCAGGGCTCAAGCCCTCTGCAGCAGGGGTTTTTCTAGATCCTGGCATTTGTGTGGCTCCAAGGCCCTGTGCCCATTGGACCCAAGCTTCCCACACAGGGAGGTTGGAACCTGCCCTGAGGCTCCCGAAGGCCCAGCAATTGGCCCGATGACACCCAGAACGCTGGGCATCCTGTGAGGCAGATATGCTCAGCACATGCACCCCTGAAACCAAGAGAGAGTCAGTAGGGTTGCCCCTCCTTTCTCTGGAACTACCTCACAGCCAAGAATTTCTGGCAAATATTCCCAGGAATGAATTCCCAGGCCCGCAGTGAGAAGCAAGTGGGGTAGCAGAGGACAACAGCTCCTTGTGCAGTTATCAAATGCTCTGCATTCACATCTCGTGTTCTGCTCTGGGCCACTTACCCCTCTGCCAGGGAACATTTGGACATTTTCCTCAGCTTCCCCAGGGTGTCAAGGTCAGGGCACAGCCCTGGGGCTCAATAAACACAGGACTGAACACAAAGCAACAAGGAGGAAGAGAGCTCCAGGAGGCCTCTGCAAGCTCCTGCCACTCCCATGAGGACACAGGAAGGGGCGGGGACTGGATCCAGGGGTAGTGCTCTCAGATGATGTACACAGAGAGGGACCCAGCCATCAGGGTTCCCTGTCCTGCATGACCCTCAGCACAGCTTCACACATTACACATTTTCAGGTTGGTTCTTGGTGTCCCCGCCCCCTGTGAGGTCTTGGGACAGCCCTGGGATGGGAACTCTGGTCTCTCCCACCCTGTGTGCCTGTCCGGTTTGGAAGAGGAACACACTCTGCTTGGAAGATTGTTTGTGACTCTTTCTCTCTCCCCTCCTCCAATTTTTTCATGATCTAAGAGGAGAAAAGGACATGATGGCAGCCCTGGCTGGACAGAGCCTCGTCCTGAAGCGCATCCCCGGTCAGGGCACACACAGGAGAAGGCCAGTGCTCCTTCCTCCCTCCCTGAAATGAACGGAAGGGAAGGGAAGGGAAGGGAAGGGAAGGGAAGGGAAGGGAAGGGAAGGGAAGGGAAGGGAAGGGAAGGATGGCAAACTCAAACTTCTGTCATCCATGTATCATCCAAGAAGCACCATCCTCATGGAAAAGGGTTGGAAGCCCAAATTTTCATGGGTTACTGGTCCCTTGGGTGGCCAAAGCCACAGGTTTTAATGAGTCTTCTAACCTTGGGAGAATGAGCCAATACCGAGTAGTCTCAGAGCTTGAACGTCTACACATTCTAATTTCCTCCATCTCACATAAAACATCAGCAACCATGAGCAAATAAAGAATCAAAAATCTCATTAGTCAACTGAGCTGTCTTGGTCCTGATTCTTCATCCTGACTCAGCACGTGGGGCGGGTCCAGAAGGTTTGGAAGAGTTAAGCCCAAAGCAGAGCACTGCTGCCCTTGGATGTGGATAATGTCTGGCTGGCTCCAGAGCTTGCAAGAGGTATTATTGGTAAGATGCAAAAAAAAAACAACAAAAAAAAGAAGACCAGCCCAGAACATGTGAAAGACTCTCTCCAAGTGTGCAGCCACACTGTCAGGGCTCAGGGGAGAAAGCCTTCTGAGGGGCTGCTCATGACCAGGTGGGGCCAGCCAGCTCTGGTTACAGACCCAAGAGCAAGGGTTCTAGCAGCCCAGGCTGCATACCCACCGTGGTGGGGGCTTAAGAGCAGCGGTGGGTGGAGCGGAGTGGGCTGCTGGTGCTGCATTCGCAGCATAGAGATCCCCGTCCGGAGGTGGGGAGGAGTAACATGACAGGAACCCCTTCCTCGGTGTCCAGAGCTCTGTGAACATACCGGAGAGTAGGAAGGCTGGGCCACGCCTTCCCCACTGGCTGAGGTGAGGCCTGTGCAGACTAAGTGTGTCCTGCCACCTGACCTTCCCCACGCAAGCCCCCCGGGTGTCCCCAGGCTACCGTTCAAGTGGACCTGGGCTCCGCTATGGGGCTGTCTCCTCCAGAAACTGACACTGAGACAAAAATTCAGATGTGAGGGGTTTATTTAAAGGTGATTCCGAACACACCAGAAGGACAGTGGGGAAGAAGGGGAAGCAGCATGGCACAGAGAGCAGGATCATGTGTGAGCAGCGAGGGCTCAGCCTGCTGGGCACCTCTCAAGATGGGTGCAACAAATCTCAGAGTCACCTCCTGGGAGTCAGAGGCTGGGTACAGCCACAGGCTGAGGGCTCTCCCAGGCACTGCCTCCCCAGCACTCCAGCCTGCCCCTCACAGGTGGCGAGGAAACCCTTAGACAGAGGGTCGGCACCCTATCAGTCCTGCCAGAAAAGGAGTTTTGGGGAACGTTTAGCTGTCAGCCAAGTGGCCTCTGAGCTTTGCCATCTCTCCCATGTCTAAGTTAGAACTTGCTCCTACATTATGTGGACATTCCCCTGCTGACATTCTAGTGCTGTAGTTTCCACATCCAAGTTTCAAAAAGTACCTCTTTCTGGTCATGTTAACTTCCTTCATCATGTCAGCCCACCCTACACACACACACACACACACACACACACACACACACACACACACACTGCGGTAGCTAGCCACCAAGGTGGCCTCCACTGATCCTCATCTCCCTGTATACATGCCCTTGTAGAGTCCCCTCCCACATGGGACCAGGGTTAATCTGGGTGACCAATAACACAAAAAAGAGATGATGGGGTATGACGTCTGAAGCCAGGTCACTGGAGGCACCATGGTTTCCATCCTGGTCTCTCAGAAAACTCTCTCTGAGGGAAGTGGCCCCCATGCCACGTGCACAGCAGCCCTTAGGAGAGGCCCGTGTGGAGGAGAACGTATCTCTGGTCAGCAGCCAACACGAGTCTGCAGCCGTGAGAGTGAGCCACCTGGGAAGTGGGTTCTCCGCCAAATTAACCTTAGTGAGAGCAGTGCAGTAAATGTCTGAGTGTAACTTCATGAGAGGTGGCACCTAGAACCACCCAGTCAGGCCACCCTCAGTACCTGCCCCACAGACACCATGACAGACATGAACAAATTGCTGAAGCCACTGAAGGCCGGGTTATTAACCAATACATCAGCCACGCAGCATTGGATAATGCACCCCACTGCGTGCACATACACACAAGGGCGGCCACTCTCCATGCACCATGACTTTTGCATTCTTTTTTGCCTTAATTCAAAACCAAAAGTAAAACACAAGCCTGACCAGGCAGTGGTTCAGTGGATAGAGCATCGGACTGGGACGCGGAGGACCCAGGTTTGAAACACTGAGGTCGGCAGCTTGAGTGAGGGCTCATCTGGTTTGAGCAAGGCTCACCAGCTTGAATCCAAGGTCTCTGGCTTATTAAACAAGGGGTCACTCACTCTGCTGTAGCCCCCAGTCAAGGCACATATGAGAAAGCAATCAATGAACAACTAAGGTGCCATGACAAAGAATTGATGCTTCTCATCTCTCTCCCTTCCAATCTGTCTGTCCCTCTCTCTGTCTTTCTCTCTGTCTCTGTCACATACATACAAAAAAAAGTAAAACACAAATATCCAAATGATCCAATTATCTCCCAGGTTGATCTAGGGTTTAAAACTGTGTCTAAGCCTAACAGCTGCATCTTCCCAGGAGTCCTAGGCCCGAAGATCTCTGTGGAAATGCATGGGTGAATCTATGGTTGGATGCTCTCAAGGCAACCAGACCCTCAGAACCTTGCAGAAAATACCCACCAGCTTGAACCAATTGAGGGCTGGATCCTCCTTTTAGTTCTTCAGAAGGCTGTCAGTGAAAAGTAACTTGTGCTCAGATTGTGGAAATATGGAAAAAGTTCACACACTTCTGCATTCTCAGAAGAAGATTGTGGTTGCCAGGGGATGCATTAGCCAACTAACGGGGCTGCTCAACACTCTAAAAAGGCACCACATTCTCAGCACCAGCCCCTGAAGAAAACACAAAAGAAAAAAGGCCACAAAACAAAGTCAGTAGGGCAGCTGTATTATTTAAATGTTTGTGTTTGCTTCTTTAAAATGGAAGTGAGAGTGATAGAATGTACTAGAAGATAATTAGACAGCTTTGCATTGTTTCTTCAGCACAGTGACTTCAAATTTCCAGGGTTTGGATGCAACAATAAAGATGCAAAGATACATCTAAAAGAGACAAAAGGAATAATCACCTTTAAGAAAGAAATCTGGAAAAAAAAATTTTAATTTCTATTTTAAGGAGTGAGGATTTGGCTTCAGGGATGCGAAGAGGTGATCTGAGCCAGCTATGCTGCAGGCCTCAGAGCTGACCTGGACTTGATGGCAGAGGAGCCAGCCTACCCACCAGGATGGGCTCCTTCCTGAGAGTTCACTTTCCTGGATCTGAAGCCATCATGGACATGTCTCTGTGTGCCCCAGGATAACCTGGGATCTGGCGATATCCAGAAATCCTCACTTCCAGGTCTGGTCCTCATTTAGTGAAGCCAACTTACCTATAGTTCACAAAGACCCCATGCTGCATGGAGGGCACAGTTCGCTCTTCCCAAGGGAAGCAACACAGGAACAGTACAGAGTCCTGCATGCCTAGAGGAGGGGGTGGGGCCACATCTGGGACAGAGACCACCAAGAGAGCTTGCAGTGGGGAGCTGGAAGGAGACACCAGCACCCTCCCAGGGCCTGCAGAATGAGGGGGCTCACAGTGTGGAATGGATTGACTTGTTTCCCTCCTCTCTCTCCTAAAAATGTTATTCAGTTAGAATAAAAACGAAGGAGGCATACCTCCATTACATCAATGGAAATGTGAATGGCAACATCAAGTAGAACTGAAGTTGCATAAAATACAAAGACTGAGGAGAACTGAAGTCGCATAAAATACAAAGACTGAGAGATCAGTTTGAGGGAGAAAATAGGACCAACCTACCAGCAACCCAGGCAGTCCACTGAAGGACTAAGGCCAGGTTGGAGGCGTGTCCAGGCCAGATGGGCATTCAGGATGGGCTGAGCTGGTTCACGGCAGTGGTGGGGAGGAGAGAGCATGGGCTTCCCAGAGAGTTAACTAACTGCTTAACGTCTACATTAGTCAAGGTAGACAGGAAACAATCATGAAACAGAAAAATTTAAAACTTAATTGTCAAGATCAATCATAGAGGCCCTGGCCGGTTGGCTCAGCGGTAGAGCGTTGGCCTGGCATGTGGGGGACCCAGGTTTGATTCCCGGCCAGGGCACACAGGAGAAGCGCCCATTTGCTTCTCCACCCACCCCCTCCTTCCTCTCTGTCTCTCTCTTCCCCTCCCGCAGCGAGGCTCCACTGGAGCAAAGATGGCCCGGGCGCTGGGGATGGCTCCTTGGCCTCTGCCCCAGGCGCTAGAGTGGCTCTGGTCGCGGCAGAGCGATGCCCTGGAGGGGCAGAGCATCGCCCCCTGGTGGGCAGAGCGTCGCCCCTGGTGGGCGTGCCGGGTGGATCCCGGTCGGGCGCATGCGGGAGTCTGTCTGACTGTCTCTCCCCGTTTCCAGCTCCAGAAAAATACAAAAAAAAAAAAAAAAAAAAATTTAAAATTCATGTAATAAAATGATAACATAAAATTTTATAAAATATGTGTGGCAGGCACATAGGTATTTGATACATTATTCTTAGTATCAACCACAATTTTTGAAATGTTATTTAATTGAAAATAATTTCTAATAACTTATAACAAGTGTCCATTCTCTGAATATAGCTATCCACTTGCATTTTGGTGTCCTATTATGGTGCCTACTATATTAGAATAGAAAGATATTTTTTATTTGAGCATGTCTGGGAAATTTTTATCAATCATTAATCTGACATCATTTATGCTTACTCATATCTCATGCTAGCTTTGGGCGCATATTCACTGATTGCTTTCTCATATGTGCCTTGACCGCGGGCCTTTAGCAGACCGAGTAACCCCTTGCTTGAGTCAGCGACCTTGGGTCCAAGCTGGTGAGCTTTGTTCAAACCAGATGAGCCCGTGCTCAAGCTGGCGACCTCGGGGTCTTGAACCTGGGTCCTTCCGCATCCCAGTCCGATGCTCTATCCACTGCGCCACCGCCTGGTCAGGCACTTTGGGGGCATATTTATTAGGTGAAATATATATATAAGGCACAGAAAGATATATGATAGATAGATAGATGATAGATAGATAGATAGATAGATAGATAGATAGATAGATAGACAGACTACAACTTTATGAAAGGAAAACATTGAAAATAACATCTATAAAACTATCACCAAGACAAATTTGAAAAGGTGAAAAATAAGTTACATCAAAATACGTATAGAACACCAGCAGTTGTTTAAAAAAGAGAGAGAGAAGAAAGACTATATTTATTTATACAAATCTGTAGTAAGGTTATTTTGTAGATAACCACACAAATGATCCTGATGGTATTCCTTGGGAAGGAACAGAATTAGGAGGCCCTCAGGGTCCTCAGAGGAGTATGCCATCACCTTTATTACATATATTTTATGACTATACATTTTTAGAAAATATTTATGTATACTTAAAAAGATTAAATTTAAATCCAAAATGTCCCTGTTAATCCAATATGATGAAGGTAAGAAAATATCTTACTGAGGCTGAGAGTTGACCTGACCCATTTGTGACAGTGCCCATCTGATAATGAGGCCTGGCAATATGCAGCCCCAGCTGGGATTGTTCCTCACTTGTGACATGAAGAAGCAGCAGACTGATCATGTAAGACTATAGTGGGCATGTGGGACCATTGGGCTAGGAGTCTCAGAACTGTCCCAAAACTTCCAGGCCTTCCATACAGCAGATGGATTACTGGAACCAGCCAGGGGAAGTCCCTTCTAGCATTACCAGCTGTGAAGCAATCACTAGTCTGTGAAGGTGGTCAGGCCGTGCTTTCTCTTAGGTATGCACACTCTGGCAGGTGGCCCACCAAGATGCTCGCCATCAATTCCTTTCCTGCCAGTATGTGCATGATGCTCTAACCATGGAGAGGGCAATCTTCACTCTCCTCTTGAATCTGGGCTGACTTTGTGACTTAATTTGACCAAAACAATTCAGTGAAAGGAACATTTTGGGACTTCCAAGCCAAGGCCTGAGGACTGGTGGCCGGCTCTGCTTCCTCCTCCTAGAAGTGTACTCACTTGGGATCACCATGTGGTGAGGAAGCCCAAATGTAGGATGATCAATTCATCCCAGTTTTCCCAGGTTTTCACTGGGTTTAACACTGAAAGTCTCACATCCTAGGGAACTTCTTAGTTCCGGCAAACCAGGGTAAGTGGTCACCCTGCAAATGTGCCCCTTGGAAAGTCTTTGAGCAGAGTGAGAAAGTTAGCAACCAGCCTCCAACTGTTTCAGTTGTCCCAGCTGAGACACCAGACATGTAAGTAGAGCAGCCATCTGGAACATTCCTGCACCAACACACAACACACAACACAGGGAACAGAACAGAACCCAGCCTAGATTGCAGAAGAATGAGAAACAATGACTTGCTGTTGCTTTAAGCCAGAGAGAGAGAGAGAGAGTGTGTGTGTGTGTGTGTTGGCAGGGGTGAAAGAAAGGTGGTAACCACAAAATATAATAAAAACAGTGCTCTGTGTCTAGCCCCTAGCCATCCTCGGTTCTGAATATGATCAGAACATGGATTAAAAAGGAAACTTGAAAATCAAAGCAGGGGTGGTTCTATCAGTTTTATCTGTCTGGGACACAAACCTATCCATGGCCATCACGTCCCCTGTCTCATCCACATACCTTTTGCATTTGTGGATCCTGTTGTAATAAGCAGTTTTCATTTTCTCCTGAAATTTTCTTGCACATTGTTCGGGCAATTTTGACTTCAAGAAGGTAGTCCAAGCTATCTGTGACCTGTCAATGAGTAATTTAAAAATTAGATATTATTTAAGAATGCATAATATTAATAGTCATCTCTGATAAATAAACATGTCTAGTTATGGTCAATATACCCTGTATCTTAGTTTCCTTGCCAAAAGTTTTAGAATGATTGAGGGGAAAAAGTTCTTACTTTGATATCTCTCAGTGTCTCTATTTCTCTATCTTTCTGTCTCTCTCTCTCTCATTATGGTATTTAATTTTAAAGTAATAACAACTATCCCCAGATAGCAAGAAAACTATTCTTTATAGAACTTTATTGGAGCATGGGAAGTCAACAGCAGAGGTTATAACATCTTTATGACTAGTCAATAGAAAAGACATCCCAGAAAGGAAATATATTTAGAATGTGTTGCTTCTTCCATGCTTTGGCGATTTTAGCAATACCCACTTTATTATTCTATGTGCTACACCCTCCAAAATTCTGACTTCCAGAGAATCTTCCTCCTCTGTGGAGAGTCAACCATTGCCCTGTAGGGACATGGAACTTGCACAATGGCAAATGTGGACTTTTATTAGTAAAAAAATAAACAAGAAGAAAACAAGTTTTACAAGACTTAAGGGAGAGAACATATGAAAAAAAATGGCCAAGTTAAACATAATAACTGACCCCAGAAGAATAAGAAATAATTCAGAAAATGGAGCAAACATTTAAGAAATTCTAGGTAAATTGCCTGGACATTGAACAAAATGGGTGTGTAAGGCAGAATTCTAAGTATGATTTCATGACTACCTTTACATTTTCAGTATGAACTGCTCAATAAACCTCCTGTCCCGACCACCTTAGAAAAGAAGAAACTACGAAAGTGTGTAGAATATATCTGGAAGGACAGAGCAAACTGCCTTTGATGGTGCCCTCAGGAATGATGAGTCAGATTGGAAACAGAAGAAATGGAGTGCCTACTTTCACTTTTTAACGCAACAACTTCCAAATATATGTACTTCTAGAGCTCTGTTGTGACTGCATATCAAGTTTCTCAACCTCAACACCACTGACACCTGGGGCTGGATCACTCTCTGG
The DNA here is from genome assembly GCF_036850765.1 of Saccopteryx bilineata. NCBI lineage: Eukaryota > Metazoa > Chordata > Mammalia > Chiroptera > Emballonuridae > Saccopteryx > Saccopteryx bilineata. The sequence goes on from NC_089495.1 coordinate 164,714,988, forward strand.
GGCAGTGTGTGGAGCTTCCTGTACAGTGGAGTGCTCAGCTACATCCCTGGCCTCCACCACCAGATGTGAATAGCTGGCCCTCCAGTTGTGATAACCAAGAGTATTTCCAGGTATTGCCAGACTCTCCTACCAAGCAAAACACATGCCCAGCTGAGAACCACTGTTTTATATTTGAGGATTTGAGGTGTATTTCCAAATGATAAAAACAGACTAATTTAAATCCTACTCAGCAGCTACCAGTGGGCCAGCAGCACTGTCTGCGGCCCTCCTACATAACCACAGTACAGCCATCTTTCTTGGCAAATACTACATTGGTTCAGTGCTCTCTTCTTCTATGATATAGTCTATGTTCAAATTCTTTTAATTGCTCTAATAACATTATTTATAATATTTTTAATCCAAGAGATAAAACAGACTATACAATACACTTATTGTCATGTTTCTTAAGTCTCTTTTAATCGAGAATAGGTGTTCCTGTCTGACATGACATTGATATTTTTAAGTGATCTTATGGAATGCCCTATAATATGGATTTGCTGAATTGTTGTCCATGACCCATGACTACTTTCAGGGTATGCTTTCCGTGCAAGAATAGCATAAACAGGTGATGCTGTGTTCTTTCAGTGACATAATTTCAGGAGCACATGATGTCAGTTTGTCCCAGTATTTATTGAGTGAGACTTTCACCAGAATTCTGCTATAATTAATTAAGCAATCCCCGCAGACATTTGTTCCCCAGTGCCCTGCCACCAACGGTTATAGGATTTATTGATGACATTTGACTGAATTAGTTATATCCATGGTGGTTGCAAAATGTGATTTTCTAGTTATATCTTCTTTACATCTGTAAGCAGATGTCCCCTATACAGGAAAGCCTTCCCTTCTCCTCCCTGGGTCTCCGCATCAGGGACCCTGCAGGTTCCCTGCGTGTTCACCGTATAATAATCACCCCTGTCATCACTCATTTTGATAATATTAGCCCAAATTTCCCCAAACTTGGCTTCCTTAAGAACCTTTCTGGGGGCTCTTACTTATGCTTTATGATGTGACTACAATCAACTTTAAGTTATTTTAATGAATATTTTCTATTTCATCCCTTAATAATAAAAAAAAATAAAGTACAATTAATTTTCTTCCAAAAAAAACAACCCTGTAAAATAAAACTAACATATTTGGATAAAGGCCTCTCTGAGCTGCTTTCCACTCTCTGGTCCCAGGGGCCAGCTATGGATAATGGCCTCCCCACAGCCACTGACATCAGAGACCTAAGAGGCCAAGCCCACCAACCTGCTCCTGGGACTTCAGAACCTTCACCACCTTGAAGGTGTACGGGTCTTTGCTGGCCCGGTTGTACTCTTTCATGGCGAACCACAGTGCGTGCTGCACGTAGACGTAGGTGTCTGGGATGTCTTGGAATTTCCTCACCACGTGCGCCGAGCCCCAGGCATGGACACCTCTGGACATAAGGACCGTAGTGGCCACCAGGAACAGTAGGCTTGGGCAGAGTCTGGCCATGGCTCCTCAGCACAGGGAGCACAGGCTGAGCCCCTCCCCTTCCGGGGCTGGGCTGGCCCCGGAGCCTTGCTCCCAGATCCTGTGGGCCCTGCTGTGGGTGGAAAGGAGAGAATATCTGTGAACAGTCTTTCCTGGGTTTTCTCTCTCCTTCCCCAAAGAGAAGCCAAGTGAAAAATCTGCGGTAACAATTCAGGCAATTTTCCCATCTTAGCTTTTTTCTTTCTGGAAGGATGCACACCTCTGTGCACTCACACACAGGGCCCTGTGCACACATATGCGTGCATGCGCGCGTACACACACACACACACACACACACCCCTTTCTTCCTGGCTAGACGGCCGCTGTGGCCTTGCCTGCCCCTGTATGCCCAGGGCAGGTGCCTGTCCAGACAAGTCTGTGTACACAGGTGGCTCGAGGCCTGCAGTAGAGGCGCTGCCCCTGGGAGAGCAGGGGTCTCAAAACTCATCTGTCTCCATTTCAGGAGCACCTGTGAACATCTGTGCAGGCCTCAGACCTGTGCCCACAGCGCCCCCTCTAGTCCAGTTCGTTAAGTGATCGCCTGGGACCTATTTATTGAGTATCAGTGAGTCTCGCCATCTCTGTAGTAAGGACTGTACCTGTCTGAGTTCATTTCATCATTGTCACTCCTCATGGGGCCTTCTACATGGAGGAAAATGCGACTCACGAAGAGTCAAGCCAACACCTTTCCTCGGCCACTGGACAGGCAGTGAGCTTGCTTCGCTGCTTCTTTCTCTGACATGAACCTGCAGACCCACACTCCCCCCCCCACACACACACACACGTGTGTGTACTGGTCACAGCTTGCAATGTGCGTTTGTTTTTAAGGAGAATCTGTAGTTCTACTCTGTAGGAAAAATCAGGATGTAGTTTGTGGGACAAATAGTTAAGATGTGCTAGGTGTAGACAATGACAATGCTGCCTAACAGGCAGAATCCACTCATGCTCATAAGCATGGCACGCCGACCCCGATATTCACAGGTACTGAGCACACATGAGATGCAAGCAGTGCACAAACTCAGAAGTCTTCACTTGGCTGCGCACTGGTGACTCCTTTCTCCCCAATTCTGAGCTGTGCAGGGGACCACACCACATGCTCAGCTGTCCAGGAGTTAGCAGACTCTCCTGTGTGTGTGACGGGCCTGGTGGGCCACTTGACTCCCACCTCCGCCGTGGGCCTCCTAGCCCCTAGCAGCAGGAGGCTGCTGAAGCAGAGAACATGGCCAGCCCGGGGTCACCTCTGCCCTGCTTGACCCCTATCTTCAGCATGCTAACCTGCTCTTTCTCATCGCCTTGCTTCTTGCTCAGTGGTTTACACTGATTCAATAGACATGTGATTTGAGTAGCAAATGTTGGTCTATGAGCCATTCCACCCTGTGAGCTCTGAAATACGTGGCCTGAGGCACACTTGAAGATCACCCTGGCATGACTGTCATCTCCCAATCAGCACAGCTATGTCCCAGACCCACCTCAGAACCAAGCTCTTCACCCGTTTCCTGCTGGCTAACCCTTGAGCTGGTTGTCCTGCCCACAGGTGGTGTCTTTCTCTCCCTGGGACTGGAGTTCTGGCAAGCTTCTACTTCATGGGCCACTTGGGGTCACCAGCACACTCAGTTCATGCCTGTTTCTGGTCAGGATGTCAATGGGACCTGAGCTCAGGGCTGCCTCTTGTCCTCTGACTATACTCCTCAGCAGGTGGTCACATCTATGGCCCCTTTGTGAGGTAAGCTCAGTCCCTCTGATGCTGTTAAAGTGAGCAAAGTCTCTGACAGGGGTCCCTCGTCCCCTCAGTTCACAGACTCATCCAGAGCCACCAGCCTCTTCCCTAGTACATGTACTAAGGTCCTCACTCATGTTCCATGCCTCCTCTAAATTTCCGTGCTTTAGACTAAACCAGTTGGAACAAAAAGCACTTCCACAGCCATTTTTCTTAGGGTCCTATTATGTGGTTTAATGATCTTAGAGACAGAAAGAGGGACCAAACAGCCAGGCACAGAAAATCCAGGACTGAGGGGCCCTGAAGAGAAGAGGTCCTCAGTGGTGCCTGGGTCAAGGAGCTGGGGACCTACAGCTGGCAGAAGCTGTCACCAGAAATACCAATTAGAAGGCATCAGCTGGCATCAACCAGGATGGCATGTTTTCAGGGTTCATTTTTTGAAGCACATGTTGTTACTTAAGTTCCTTTTATTGCCAAACAATATTCCATTGTATATATAAGGTATTTCATTTATCCATTCATCAATTGGTGGACATTTGGGTTGATTCCACTTTTTGGCTATTATGAATAATATTGTTATAAACATTCATGTTCAAGCTTTTGTGTGGACATGTGTTTGTGTTTCTCTTGAATATATACCTATAGTGGAATTTTTTACTTAAATGGTAACTCTATGTATAAATTTTTGAGGAACTACTAGATGGTGTACCAAAGTGGCTGTACCATTTTACATTTGCATCAAGCAATGCATGTGGGCTCTAATTTCCCTACCTCCTTGACAACAGTGGTTATTACCCATATTTTTGATAGCCATCCTAGTGAGTGTGAAATGATACAAGTGGTAAGAATTTGACAAATATGACAGAAAAAATTAATTTCCATGATATCAAAGAGCAATTACAAGTAATTTTTTAATAAAAGACAAAAATCTAATAAGAAACTCAGATAAAAATCACAGATACATAAATCACAGAAAAAATATATATAAATGTCTCTAATACACATGTAAAAATGTGTTTAACCTCCTTAACAATAAAAAATTGAAATTAACCCAACAGTGAAATGTCTCTATTCTCCTACACATTGGGAAAGAAAAATAAACACAAAAAAATGCCTTCTAGAGAAGGCTGTTTCATCAATATTAGCAGAATAGAAATCCAACAGTCTTTGTTCACAAGGACTTAACAATCTCTGTTAAACATTTAAAAGTTACATATTCCTTAACAGGATGTTCTGCATCTATCACTGTATCCCACAAAAATGTGCCATTGCACAACTGACTGAAGAAATATTTACTACAACAAAATTTCTAATAGTAAAAAAAAAAATTAGCCCAACTATGTATCAAAGTAGGCTATTAAATGAGATATGTATCTGCTTGTCCCTGCTCCAGTAAGCCATGGGTGGCCCTGTAGCCCCCCCTCTCTCCTGAGTCTGAGAACTGTGGGTTTGCCATGCGGTTCAAGTCTTTACTTGTTAAGATGCAGTGGTGACTCCCAAGTTACCAGGATATTTTTAACTTTTTAAATTAAACTTTTTTATTTTGAGATAACTAAGTTTATATGATGGAGAGGCAGTCAGACAGACTCCCGCATGCGCCTGACCGGGATCCACCAGGCATGCCCACCAGGGGGCGATGCTCTGCCCATCAGGGGACGATGCTCTGCCCATCTGGGGCATCGCTCTGCCGCAATCAGAGCCATTCTAGTGCCTGAGGCAGAGGCTACAGAGCTATCCTCAGCGCCTGGGGAAACTTTGCTCCAATGGAGCCTTGGCTGCGGGAGGGGAAGAGAGACATAAAGAAAGGAGAGGGGGAGGGGTGGAGAAGCAGATGGGTGCTTCTCCTGTGTGCCCTGGCCGGGAATCGAACCCGGGACTCCTGCACACCAGGTTGATGCTCTACCACTGAGCTAACTGGCCAGGGCTATATGAAGTTTTAATTAAGATGTAATACTTAGATTCTTTGTGTGCTCCATCCAGTTTCCTCCACTGGTAACATCTTCAAAACTACAGTTCAATATCAAAACCAGGATGTCCTGCCTAAGCTCATAGTCAATTCCCAATCTGGCTAGATCTTACTGAGGTGGGGCCTCATCCTACAAACCTGCCCTTAGCTTGTGGAAGGCTCACCTGTGTGCCTTCCCCTTCTACCTTCCTGGTTAGGTAGCATGTGCTCTCATGCTCTATAACAAGTGCCTGCAAGGATACTCGGTCAGTGGGGATGCATCATGCCACCTGGTGTTTCTGTTCACTTTTGCTCTATTTTAATGTATATATAACTTGGGGTGCATTTGGGTTCAGAATCATTACATTGCCAAAATGAATCATGCCTTATGACATTAAGTAGTGGCTTTATTTAGGTTTCAAGAGATATTTTGTGAGTCCTACTGTGTGGCCAACAGTGCTCTAAATATGGCAATCAGGCTGGGCTCTACAGCATGGAAGGTGGTAAGCATACCTGCTCAGGTAAGTCGTGTGGGTCCAGTGACTAAGTGTGCTTTTTACCATGTTCTCTTGGATTCTCCAGGTGAATATCATAGAGAAAAAATTTGCTTTTCTCCTCTTTTATAGAGTATATACCAGTTATTTCATTTCATTAACTCATTGCATTTTCCAATATGTTCCTGACCAGCATTCTTTCTAGTTCCTGAGACCTATTTTCATCTATCTAGTCACATATTTCTTGCTCATTTGTTTTGCAGTTGTAAACATTACATTGCTAGGTGTAGGGTCCTTAACAATATGAAATCACCTGTCACTGAGTGAGAGAATTTAACCCACTCACATTTTTTCTGATCACTGATCCACACACTTTTAAGGCATAACAGCAAATTAATTTTCTTTGCTTTTAATCATAAATTTAATTCGTTCCTCATTATATTTTTATTAGCTTTTTATATCATTAATACATAACTTATAAGGACCTTGAAATGGGAGACTGCTCTGGATTATTCCAGCATGTCCAGAGTGAACACAGGGTTCTGCGGGAAAGAGGGAGGCAAGAGAACAAGAGAAAACACGGCAGAAGACAGTGGTGAGAGAGGCTGGTCTGAGGATGCTGTGCTGCTGGACTTGCGGACTGCAGAGAGGACCTCAGTAGCAGGCAGGTGGCCTTGAACACATGGAAAAGATGCATGGGTCTTCCTTTGGAGTCCCCAGGAGCAGCAAAGCCAGCCAATCCAGTTAAGCTCATGAATACAGGTTCTTTTAAACCAAAAGAAAGAAAGAAATATAACTTAGCATCTGCTTTTTGTTTTACCACTATTTTAATCTATAACTCTAGCCTTTATTCAAAACAACAAAAGTTTAGAAAGGCTTTTCTTATTCTGCTCACCCTCATTGTAACCAAATCTAACAGTTTTCGTGGAAATCATTATTACTTTTTATAAGTAATTTAAATGTTTGACACATCAGTGATGATTGTATTAATTTAAATACAGTTGATGCTGGCCACTTTGATAGCTGCCTCATCTGACAGGAACTGAGCATTTTCTTGTATATCCAGGAGATTTATATATACTTTTCATTGACTTTGTCTTTTAAACTTTTCTTTCTCAGCAGGTGAAACTCTTTCTAGCTGGAGGGTTTCCTCTCAGTGCTGAGTGAGAGTGTGGGGCTGAGAAGCAGGGGGTGGGGTGATTCAGGGAGCTGGGGTGGGGTGGGCTGGGGTGGGCTGAGGGAGGCGGGCAGTGAATTGGGCTCCTTTTCGTGTGGTTACTGTCTGGTTTTTTTGTTCGATGTGCTGCTGAAGTTTCCTAAGTGGTGTCTGAGCTCTCCCAGAGTGGTGTTTGTTATGGATAGCTGTCTTACCGTTGATCTTTGCAGGAGGATGGATTCCGGGGTCTCCTGTACTGCTTGCTATCTTGGAGACATCACGCTGTAATTCTTTCTTGATAGCTAGACTTACTTAATGAACTGCAGTAAATAAGCCTTCAGTGATGTGGGGGTGCAGTTTGGAGGAAAGGAAATGTTCTGTGGTTCTATGACAGGGTCTCAAGCTTTCACCAAGCCTGTGCCTCTGGACTGTGAACTTCACAAGTGTTCCAGGTTTTTGTCCTGCCCCTTAGGTAGGATGAGGTGGCTGGAGACAGAGCCCAGAGCTCCCTTCCCAGGTCAGTTCTGCTCTGACAATATGCCAGCAGGGTCGGCTCTGGTCAAGAACAGAGTGCTCTGTGCATTTCAGAATGTTCCTCTGCCCTCCTCCTACCACAAGAAGCAGGAAGGGGACTTTCTCTGGTATGTACTGTGGGAATCCGGTTCAAACTTCACAATATTGTGTTAACCCCTTGATTATTAAGTCCCTTGGAGTTTTTAGCTCGCAGAGTCATCTGTATTGAGATGACTCCACATTGTCTGCAACTAATCTAATTGATAAATTTCCTACTCAGCTCTGGTTCCCACAATGGTTTCTGCTTGTCCCTGCTCCAGTAAGCCATGGGTGGCCCTGTAGCCCCCCTCTCTCCTGAGTCCGAGAACTATGGGTTTGCCATGCGGTTCAAGTCTTTACTTGTTGTTAAGATGCAGTGGTGACCCCCAAGTTATCAGGATATTTTTAACTTTTTAAATTAAACTTTTTTATTTTGAGATAACTAAGTTTATATGCAGTTTTAATTAAGATGTAATACTTAGATCTTGTGTGTGCTCCATCCAGTTTCCTCCACTGGTAACATCTTCAAAACTATAGTTCAATATCAAAACCGGGATGTTGACAGTGATGCAGTCAACACACAGAACCTTCCCACCAGCCCGGGTTCCTCCTGCCGCCCTCAGCCATGCCACCGCGCAAGCTGCCACCCTCTCTTCCGTCCCCAGAAACCACGGCTCCGTTCTCCATTTCTATAATTTGTCATTCTAAGAGTGTTATATAAGTGGAAATACACATTATATAACCTTTTGATATAGGCTTTTTCCACTCACCAGAATTCTCTGGAGAATCCCCCATATGGTTGCCTGTATCAAGAGTTCATTTCTTTTTATTGTTCAGTAGTATTACTGGCATGGATGTACCACTTCTTGAAAAATATCTGAATTTTTTTCCAGTTTTTGGCTATTATGAGTGAAGCTTCCATAACCATTTATCTTCAAGTCTTTTTCTGGATACAGTCTTTATTTCCTGGGATTAATGCCAGGAGAGAAATGGTTGAGTCATGTGGTAAATGCATATCTACTTTTTTTTTTTTTAATTCCAAACTGTTTTCCTGAGTGGCTCTACAATTTCACTTTCCTACAAATGATGTCCGAATGACATAGTGTTTAGCCTCCTTACCAGCATTTGGTGGCCACTGTTCTATTTTCAGCTATTCCAATAGGTATGTGGTGATATTTCATTGTGGCTTTAATTAAAATTTTCCTAATGGCTAATAATGTTGCATATCTCTGCATCTCCTTATTTGCCATCTATACATATATCCTTTTTGGTGAAATGTCTCTCCATTACTTAATCCATTTTCTAATTAGATTGTTTATTAATTATTCAGTTTGAGAGTCCTTTATATATTCTAGATATGAGTCCTTTCAGATATGGGGTACACAAATATTTTCTCACTCGATAGCTTGTTATTTTTGTCCTCTTATAACAAAATCTTTCAGAATAAAAGTTTTTAAATTTTTTATTGAAATTAATAAGATGACACCAGTTAACATAATCATACAGGTTTCAGGTACATAAGCCTACAACACATCACCTATACAGTGTATTGTGTGTTCACCCTTGAAGTCAAGTCTTCATTCATCACCATTTATGCCTCTATACTCTCCTCCTCCTTCCTCCTTCCTTCTTCCTCCTTCCAGCAATCATCTCACTGTTGTCTGTGACCATGAGTTGTTGTTTTTATTTTTGTCCCTTTTTGCTTTACCCCTCCACCTCCTTTGCCCAGCCCCCTCCCCCAGACCACAGCCTGATCTCGATGTATGAGTCTGTCTCTATTTTGCTTGTTTGTTCCTTTTGTTCATTAGATTATACCTATGAGTGGAATCACTTGGTTCTTATATTTCTCTGACTAAATTATTTCACTTAGCATGATCATCTCCATGCTGGTCTATCTATGCTGTTGCAAAAGATACAATTTCCTTCATTTTTATGGTCATGTAGCATTCCACTGTGTAAATGTACCACAGTGTTTTTATCCACTTATGGGCACTTGGGCTGTTTCCAGATCTTGGCTATTATAAATAATGCTTCAGTGAACACAAGGGTGTATATATTATTTGGAATTAGTGTTTCAGGCTTCTTAGGATATATTCTCAGAAGTGGGATCACAGGGTCAAAGTCAGTTTTGTTTTAAATTTTTTGAGATAACTCCATACTCTTTTCCATAATGGCTACACCAGTCTACATTCCCACCAAGAGTGCATGAAGGTTCTCTTTTCTTCACACCTTTGCCAGCACTTTTTGTTTGTTGGTTTATTGATGATAACCATTCTGACATGTAAGGTGATACCTCACTGTGCTTTTAATTTACATTTCTATGATGATTAGTGACATTGAACATGTTTTCATATGGCTATCTGTATGTCATCTTTAGAAAAGTGTCTATTCAGGTCCTTTGCCCATTCTCATAATTGAATTGTTTAGTGTTTTTAGTATTGAGCTTTAAAACTTCTTTTATAATTGTTTTTGTCATATATGAATTTATCACATGGTATAAGTATATTTTGAGACTCTTTATTCTGTTCCATTGATCTATGTGCTTATTTTTATACCAGTGTCATGCTGTTTTGATTATTATAGTCTTATTGTGTAGTTTAACATTAGAAATCATAATACCTCTGACTTGATTCTACTTTCTCAAAATTTCTTTGGCTATTCAGGGTCTTTTGTGGTTCCACATAAATCTTTGAAGTATTGGTTCATGTACAATGAAAACACCATGGGTAAGACTTTAACAAGAATTGCATTGAATCTATAGATTAGCTCGCTTTAGCAGTACATATACTACAATTGGAACAATACAGAGAAGATTAGCATCTGCACAAGGATGACACACAAATTCAACCTCTGAAAAAACCACCACAGAAACACATGGCTTGAAAAAAGAAGTAACAGAGAAAAGAAGTCTGGATTACAACCAAACAGAAACAAATGATAGAAAAACAAAAGAAAAGAATCAAACAAGATACAAAACTATCAGAAAGCAATATATAAAATGACAATAGGAAACCCTCAAGTGTCAATAATTACACTAAATGTAAATGGATTGAACTCACCAATAAAAAGACACAGAGTAGCAGAATGGATTAAAAAAGAAAATCCAACTGTATGCTGCCTACAAGAAACACATCTAAGCTACAAGGATAAAAACAGATTCAAAGTGAAAAGTTAGAAAACAATACTCCAAGCAAATAACATCCAAAAAAAGCAGATGTAGCAATACTCATATCTAACAATGCTGACTACAAGACAGCAAAGGTAAACAGAGACAAAAATGGTCATTTCATAATGATAAATGGGACATTGAATCAAAAAGACATAACACTTCTTAATACATATGCACCAAACCAAGGAGAAACAAAATATATAAGACAGCTACTGACTGACCTAAAAATACAATCATACTTGGAGCCTCAGTACAACACTGATGGCTCTAGATTGTTCATCCAAACAGAAAATCAATAAAGATACATTGGTCTTAAACAAAACACTAGAACAATTGGATATGATAGACAGCTACAGGACATTTTATCCCAAAGTGCCAGAGTATATATTTTTCTCTAGTGTACATGGAACATTCTCAAGAATTGACCATATGTTGGGCCACAAAAATAACATCAACAAATTCAGAAAGATTGAATTATATATGATCAGCATATTCTCTGATCATAAAGCCTTTAAAACTAGAATTCAATGGCAAAAAAGAGGTAAACAAACCCACAAAAATGTAGAAACTAAAAAACATACTTTTAAAAAATGAGTAGGTCAAAGAAGAAATAAAAGCAGAGATCAAAAGTTACATACAGACAGGCCTGACCTGTGGTGGCACAGTGGATAAAGCGTCAACCTGGAAATGCTGAGGTTGCTGGTTCAAAACCCTGGGCTTGCCTGGTCAAGGCACATATGGGAGTTGATGCTTCCTGCTCCTCCCCCTTCTCTCTCTCTCTCTCTCCTCTCTATAATGAATAAATAAAAAAATCTTAAAAAAGCAAAACAAAAGTTACATACAGACAAACAAAAATAACAATACAATATATCAGAATCTCTGGGATGCAGCAAAAGCAGTAATAAGAGGGAAGTTCATATCACTACAGGCTTATATGAACAAACAAGAGAGAGCCCAAGTAAACCACTTAAATTCACATCTTAAAGAACTAGAAAAAGAAGAACAAAGGCAACCCAAAACCAGCAGAAGAAAGGAAATAATAAGAATCAGAGCAGAAATAAACAAAATAGAGAACAGAAATGAAGTTTCTGACTGACTCATGAATGTTGCTGCATGGGTCAACAGTTCGTTCCTCTTTATTTCAGGAGTAGTATTCCATTTCCATGGATGTGTCACAATGTATTGATTCATCTTCTACTTGATGACAATTTGGGTTGTTCCTAGCATGGGCCACTATGAATATTTCAGTACACGTCTTTTTTTTTTAATTAAATGTAATGGGGTGGCATTGGTCAATAAGAGTATATAGGTTTCAGGTGAACATCTCTATAGCATCTGAACTGTTCATTGCATTGTTTGCCCATCACCCAAAGTCAAATCATTTTCTGACACCATATATGTGTCCCTCTTACTACCCTCCCCACTATCCCCTACCCACCATCCCCTCCCCCTGGCAACCACTTCAATGTTTTTATGTCCTTGAGTCTCAGTTCTATATCCTCCCTATGTGGGATATACATATATTTAGAACGCCTTGGCTCTTGTTGTAGTTTAAGAAGTTTGCCTGACCTCACTGGCATTCAGCTATCTCTATGGTGTATATAGTCTTTCATGACTTGTAATTCCAACTAAAATAGTCTTATTGATTCTTATTATAGCAATGTCTTAAAGACTTGCTCCAAAGTGGGCAAAATTAGAAAATATCCTGCTAAAATAGCCTTCATTTTATTACAAATCATTGTGAGGAGGAAGAGTGGGGGGTTGAACCCCAGGACTTTTAACCAATTCTCTGATCTGTAGCCTAGCTCAAGGCCTTTCCTGGTGGATGAACTTGCTGTAACACTCAGCAACTTGAATCTAGTTTTACCACAAGTCAAGTTCCCAGTGTTGGCAATGGACACAGTCTCATTGTTCTGTTATTTCCCTATGAGCAAGATGAGGTATAGTGACTGATTGCAGAAGAGGTTTCCAATGAGCTTTCTTGTGCACTGAAGGGCCATGTGTAGACGCTAAATTCCTGGCAGGGAGAGACAGACAATTTTCTAGAAGCAGAGCAAGCTCATCACTTGCACATATGCACATACTTGGGTGGGCTCTCTGTGTTGGACAGCTTCAGAGGCCTGTCTGTAGTGTCTAAGGTGGAGGGCTGTTGGGGCAGGGTCCATGGTCATTACCCTCTTGCAATCTGACAATGCCTGCAAATTCACATTCCTGTTCACATGGATGGGAGATTGCACGCTGCAGATGTGTCCTTGTCTTTAGAAAAAAGCTGGAGAGCTGCCAAAATCAAGCCCTCCATATCATCCAGTCCAAGAACCTTCTGCTCTTTGGGCAAAAGTATCACAATTTGTACTGTCCCTAACCTACTTTAAAGTTACAACAATTAAACTATGTGTCGATTCAGAAATAAAAATGACCTTACAACTAACAGTTTTAAACTTTGGTGGGACAATGTCCTTCCTGAGAAGAAAAGTTATTAACTGGGACTGGTCACCAGACAGTCAGGCACTGCCTGCCTGATTATAAACATTATGGGGAGAGGGCCTTTCTCCACTCACCCTCCACCTCCCACCCCTGAGTCTGGCCCTACAACCAAGGGTAACAACCCAGATCATATAGCTCCTGTGTTCATTTCTCATTGCCTCGCTTCCTTCTGTCCTCTGTTTCCTGTGGCTTTCTGGTAATCTTGTCCTTCCCAGCCCAGGCTGGGCCCCCAGGTATGTGGCTGCAGTGTCAGGAGGCTGCCAGTCACTGGGCAGTGATCCTGACTAAGGGTGGAGACAATGGCATATGTCACAAGTTTCTGCCAAGGGGTATGGACTCTAGATAGAGATGTTTCTTGTGTGACTGGGACATGGTGTAGAGCAAAGGATGGCTCTGGCAATGAGATCACAGAAAGCGCTACGCCATTTTAAATGTGCCATGTTCAATTGTCTGTCTCAGACTAGGTTCTACCAGGAAACTGGGGACACAGATCGACATGGGAGGACAAAGACCCACAGTCAGCTGATGTTTCCACCTCTCACCCAGACGAGTATCCTCATGCTGTCTCAGCAATTCTGCTGGGCATTCCTCCTGGGCTCAGTCCTGGGCTTCTTGCTCCATCCATCCTCCTCCCCTGCTGATTTCACCATCTTGTGGAACAAAGCCAAATCTTCAATTGTAGGTGCTTCAGAAACAAAATGGATTCATTATTTTATTCACCTCACCTAGTTCTTTAATTTTTTATTTCCCACTGGACCTGTCAACTTCTGACAGAGATTCTTCATTCTCCCACTCTATTGTGTTATTGTCATTTCCACTATATTTGAATTATGTGCCATTTAATTTAATTTGGGGGGGTATCTTAGAATTGGCTTTCTGGGACAGAATTCTTCACCCCCATCTAGTGCTCTTTATCTAAATTGTATTATGCTCAAAATTAATATCTCTCCTTTCTTTAATTAGTAGTTGTTTGATATATCTTTGTCCATCAACAAATATTTATCATATCAGTATTTGTTTGTGGTAGATGTGTCTCTTACAAACATTCTATTGGTTTGATAATCTTATAAATTCCAAATGTCTCCATTTTATCAGTTTATAACATCCAACTACATTTTTGCTATCTTAATTTGTTTTTAATTTATTTCCTGGTTTGGGTATAGGTGGCTTGTTCCTTTGGATTTCCGTCTTCTGGTTTGTAAGTGCTACCAATTTTTCTTTTCTACTTACACTTACTGCTGAAGTTTATAAACCATGTATTTACTATGATCTTTTTTTAATACGTTAATCAGTATCTGTTCAATGAGATAAGCCTTTTAGCCAATTTGACACCTAATATAGAAAAACGAGTTTTTTTCTTCCTCCATGATTGATCCTTTTTCTTCCCCCTCAAATGCTAATTAATTATTTTTTTTAAGAAAACAATTTGTTATTTTTAGTAGGAGTCTAACTGTGGTTTGGTAAATTCTCTGTTATAAAAAAAAAACTGTAATGGTATCTATTAATTTACTAGTATTGTGCATACCTCCAGCACCCATTCTCTTTAATTTTGTTTTTAAAATAGCAGTGACATGTGTAAATGCTATTCTCAACAAATTTACTCTAGTTGAGTCTCCATCCTGGATTGATTTCTTAGGCACAGTCTGCAGCAAATGTGGGCTTTGGGGCAGTTTATGCAGATATATCAATAGTGTTGGTTTTACTCAAAACCAAAATCAAGGCTAATTTCACCATCAGACATGGCATTTACAGAATACCTGTGGTTTTGTTCTCTTACTTCTGATACAGGGTCTAGTCCTTGAATGTTGAGCATCACATTTGGAGTTTTATCAGCTTCACTTGGTTGGTACACCTCCAGCCAGGGTGCAGGTGACAAAATTCTTAGGAATCTGGTTATCAAGACAAATACTGGCTTATCTGTGCCAGTGGGAAATCCTATCAATGTATAAATTGCTCCCTCAGAATATTTATGTAATTGGGATAAGATTTATGGGATTTAAAAGAAGGACCTCTGAAGAGTTTGAAAATAGAACACAAGAAAATTGATTATTCCAAGGATGGGTTCATATTTTAGTGTCGTCAGGCATTGTAAATTCACAACCAGAGTCCCACCTGGTGACAGGTGGCAGGCATCAACTGAGCATTCACTCTCCCCAGGGCAAGGGTAAAAATGACACTCATTTTTTGTTGTTGTTTTTAATTTTTCCATTGATTTGAGAGACAGAGAAAGAGAGACGGAGAGAGAGGGAGAGAGAGAGAGAGAGAGAGAGAGAGAGAGAGAGAGAGAAGCACTACCTTGTTATTTCACTTAGTTGTTCTATGCAGCTATGTACTCATTAATAGCTTCTTGTGCGGGCCCTGACCGGGGGTTGAACCCGTGACCTCTGGCATGCTGGGTCAACGCTATATCCACTGAGCCACTTGTCCAGAGCCAAAGATGACTTTTTTTAAAAGATTTTATTTATTGATTTTAGAAAAAAGAGAAAAAAAAGTCAAGAGGTAGGGGGGAGGGAAGAACAGGAAACAACAACTTACAGTTGCTTCTCATATGTGCCTTGACCCAGCAAGCCCGGGGTCTTGAACCAACAACCCCAGTATTCCAAGTCAACATTTTATCCACTGTGCCACCACAGGTCAAGCCAAAGATGACATTCTTGATGCCACTTTTTCTGCACTCTCAATGAACTCAAAGGCATTTCTGGCACCTTCCACACCCTTAAAAAAGGGGCAATGTTTATATGCGTCAAAGACAATTCTTGCCTGACCAGGCGGTGGCGCAGTGGATAGAGCATTGGACTGCGATGCAGAGGACCCAGGTTCAAAACCCCGAGATCACCACCTTGAGCATGGGCTCATCTGGTTTGAGAAAAGCTCACCAGCTTGGACCCAACGTCACTGGCTGGAGCAAGGGGTTACTCAGTCTGCTGAAGGACCACGGTCAAGGCACATATGAGAAAGCAATCAATGAACAACTAAGGTGTTGCAATGCACAACGAAAAACTAATGATTGATGCTTCTCATCTCTCCTTTCCTGTCTGTCTGTCCCTGTCTATCCCTCTCTCTGACTCTTTCTTTCCCTGTCTCTGAAAAAAGAAAAAAAAAAAAAAAAGACAATTCTTGACCAGCTGATATTTTTGTGTTTATCACTCATACTATTGATCCTTCTCTATTGCATACAGTGACAGGCCTATGAGGAGGCACATCCCAGAGTCTCAAGTTAACCTGGTGGGAGATGGGCACAGTGAGGGAGGGAAGCAGGTCCTAAATCTCACAGAATGCACCTGATGTCCTAGAGTATGGAGAACTTTGGGGGTTCATGTGGAAACTGTCAAATGGTAATTGTTAGAAAATTACAAACCTGATCCATTTACAAATATAGGATAAACATCTGGTTTATTCAACTCCATAAAAAGAGAACCAAAAGTATTGCCTCTGGCTTAAAGGAGAATTAAGGAATAGCATTACTGGGCATGGAGAAAAAATATCAAGAGGAAAGTCCTAAGTTATGAATTTGGTTTCTATCTTAGCAATAAAACCATAGCGTCTGGAATAATTTTTCTGCTAGACACAAGTCATTTGCACATTGTGTGAACAAAAAGATCCACAAGTTAACATGTAAAGGTCAGCCTTTAATCAATTATAAAGAGCACATCAGAAAAAGTATGTTCCCTAGATCATTCAATAATTATTTTTAGTTCTGTTAAGCATTGTCTAAAATGGCAGGAAAAGCTCGTGTTGACTTCTCTTGGTCTTTTTCCACATTTTAGATAATTTTTTTCTTAACAGAGACACAGAAGGACACAGAGTAAAGAACATGGCACTGGGGAAGTGGTCAATAAAGCAGACCCGGTCACTGAACCCCAGGTCCATTTCCAGAGCTTGCCCACTATTGCCCACCACTGCCCAGCCCCACTGCACAGGGCGGAGATAGATTGGTGACCACTCCACACACTTCTGGCACTCTTGTGGCCACCATCTCCCCCAGGTCTTGACTTTCTGTCCCTGATCCCTTTGGAGACATCAGAAATGCCTCTACTGAGTCTAAATGTAGTGACCACCTAGAAGGGGAAATCTCCCCTCTTGGGTGCACACAGGAAATGCCTCTGCACATCCACCCCCACACCCTCCAATTCCCACAGGCCCCAGAGAGCCATGCAGTCCTGGCACTTTACCAGGTTATAGTGAGCAGAACAGGGGCAGGTTCAATGGAGAGGTGTCACGAGTAGAGACTGGAAGAACAGGGATAGGACGCATGTCTTCATAGACCAGCATCGGGCAGCACTCTCTGCACAGCCCATCTGGCTCTTTGGCAAGTCCAAGGCCCTGAGCTCCCTGCTGCTGCTGCTGCCCATGTGGACCCCACAGTGCTCACTTTTGGTCTTGGCAAGCCCCCACCTCTGACCTCATTTGCCACTAGCCTGAAAGGTCTCCACCATCCAGGTCAAGACCTAAATGGATTCTTTATTCTTATATACAACATAGTCATGGGTGGCAGCAGCTGGGAAGACCACATTTTCCTGAAAGAATAAGGTCAGGACAGAGGGCCAGGATGTGTACCTTGTCCCCATACTAGTCCTGAGCCTGAGCCTGGGTAACATTAGAGGCCACATAGCTTGTTTGTCCTGCCCCATTTCCTTGATCTTTGTGGCTTCCCATGTCCCCAGTTTTCATTCTAGATCAAGACAGGCAGTTCTTGAGGCTCAGGGCCCATGGGTAGGGTTTCAGGAGACCCTAGAACAGGCTGAAGGTCTTATATTGGAGGGTTCTCTTCCCTTCTCTTCTGCAGGGCAAGTGAGTCAGTATGTGTCTGTGATTGTGTGTGTGCGCGCATGCGCAAGCTCGTGTGTGCGCATCAGAGAGAGAGAGAACAAGCACTCCTGAAACTCAGCAAAATAGACATGAAATCCTGCAAGGGGAAAGTGAGGCCTGCCTTGCATTTTACTTCATGTTTAGACAAAGAAAATTAAAGAGATTTGGAGAGACGTGTTGTAAAGAGATGAGAGTAAATAAAAATAAATCTTAACATAAGTTAAAATATACTGAAAAATAGACCCCTACCCATAAACACGTCCATAGCACGTCTCTGGGCCCATGCAGGAAGCAAGCGTGTACTGAGCACAAGCAGACAGCGCCCCCTGCACCTGCATGTCCAGGCCATGCCCAGACTGTGATGTCTGCCTGCGTTAGGATCTGATTCCTGTGGTTCCCACCCAACTATCCACAAGGAAGGACAGTTCCACGCTATTGATCCAAGAACATGATCTTTTCTAAGGCACTTTCTGTTTCCTATCCCACAAACAGAAAAGACCCACAGAGCTGTAAGTTGACCCTGGTTCTGCGAGCACCTCAAAGACTAGGTTGTGAGTCTGCTACTCTCACATGAGGTACTCTTCATGTGTCTAAGGGACAATTTTTTATGAAGTCCACCTGGCCCACAGAAAAGAAAAAAAAAATCTATTATTTTATTTTTTTAAATTTTATTATTATTTTAATATATTTTATTTTTCATTTACAGTTGACATACAATATTATATTAGTTTCAGGTGTACACATAGTGTCTACATGTGTGTACCCATCTGACACTATCACCACACATAGTTATTAGAATATTATTGACTATATTCCCTACGCTGTACTTTACATCTCTATGACTACTCTGTAACAACCAATCTGTACTTCTTACTCCCGTCACTTTTTTCACCCGTCCCCCCAACCCCTCCCATCTGGCAACTGTCAAAACGTTTTCTATATCTATGAGTCTGTTTCTGTTCTGCTTATTTGTTTTATTTTTTATATTCAATTGTCGATAGATATATATTTACTGCCACTTTATTGATCATATTTTTTATCTTTTTTTCTTCTTTTTCTTAAAGAAGACCCTTTAATATTTTCTGTAATATTGGTTTGGTGGTGATGAACTCCTTTAGCTTTTCCTTGTCTGGGAAGCTCTTTATCTGTTCCTCGATTCTAAATGATAGCTTTGATGGGTAGCATAATCTTGATTGTAGGTCCTTGGTTTTCCTCACTTTGAATATTTTTTGCCACTCCCTCTGGCCTACAAAATTTTTGTTAAGAAATCAACTGACAGTCTTATGGGAGCTCCCTTGTAGGCAACTAACTGCTTTTCTCTTGATTCTTTTAAAATTCTCTCTGTCTTTAACCTTTTGTATTTTGATTATAATGTGTGTTGGTGTGGTCCTCTTTGGGTTCATCTTGTTTGGGACTTTTTGAACTTCCTGAACTTGTATGTATATTTTCTTCATCAGGTTAGGAAAGTTTTCTGCCATTATTTTTTCTTCTTATAGAAAATTAAATTTAACAGTGTGACATTGATCAATAAGAGTACATAGGTTTAAGCCCTGGCCGGTTGGCTCAGTGGTAGAGAGGTCCCGGGTTCTATTCCCAGCCAGGGCACACAGAAGAAGCGCCCATCTGCTTCTCCACCCCTCCCCCTCTCCTTCCTCTCTCTCTCTTCCCCTCCCGTAGCGAGGCTCCATTGGAGCAAAGATGGCCAGGCACTGGGGATGGCTCCTTGGCCTCTGCCTCAGGCGCTAGAGTGGCTCTGGTGGCAGCAAAGTGATGCCCCAGAGGGGCAGAGCATCGCCCCCTGGTGGGCAGAGCGTCGCCCCCTGGTGGGCGTGCCGGTGGATCCCGGTCGAGTGCATGCGGGAGTCTGTCTGGCTGTCTCTCCCCGTTTCCAGCTTCAGAAAAATACAAAAAAAAGAAAGAAAGAAAGAAAGAAAGAGTACATAGGTTTAAAGTAAATGTTTCTATAGAATTTGAACTGTTGATTATGTTGTACATCCATCACCCAAAGTCAAATTATTTTCTGTTACTGTACATTTATTCCTCTTTACACCCTCCTTCTCCCACCCTCACCCTAATGCCTCCCCATAACCACTTTACTTTTATCTGTGTCTGTAAATCTCAGTTTTATACCCACCTATGTGAGAAATCATACAGTTCTTAGCTTTTTCTGATTTACTTATTTCACTCAGTATAATGTTCTCAGGTCCTTCCATGTTGTTGTAAATGGCACTATGTCATCATTTCTTATGTCTAAGTAGTATTCCATTGTATATATGCACCATATCTTCTTTATCTAATCCTCTATTGAGTGACACTTCAGTTATTTCCATGTCTTGGCCACTGCGAATAATGCTGCAATGAACATAGGGGTGCATATGTCTTTACTTACCAATGTTTTTGAGTTTAAGGGGAAGGTATTCAGAAAAGGAATTGCTAGGTCATATGGTAGTTCTATTCTTAATTTTTTGAGGAACCACCATACTTTCTTCCATAATGGTTTTACTAACTTGCATTCCTACCAGCAGTGAATGAGGGTTGTTTTTATTCCACATCCTCTCCAACACTTGTTATTACCTGTAAGTCAGCTGAGATTCCTATTAGTGTCACTGGGAGGGATTGACCCCCAGGCCAATCATCTTTGAGGATTGGCTGCAACTACAATAGAAAAACTGCTGTGCAGGAGTTGACCCTATGAAGCAGAAGTTTCTTCAGTGGGGCTTTGGTGGTCACCAAGACCACTTCTTAAGTATATTGCTCATGGAGGTAGTAGGGTTGTAATCTGGTGTGGGCTGAACCTGTCTACCAGGTATACTGGCTCTGGAGCTTCCCAGGAGGTACAATGTCAGCCATCACCTGGGTCCTGCTTGGGGCCATTTGGCATGAGCTACAGAGATATGTATGAATGGCTGTTACTTGTGCTGGGCATGGAAGTACCCAGGAGAGGTCAAGCTATAAACTAAGGGTGGTTGCCACTAGTGCCAGGCCTGGGGCCACTTAGCAAGAGGTTCAAGGCATTCACTGCTTGTTTGAGAGTTTTTAGTGAAGTCTAAAGCATGAGGCAACAGAGGCCATTTTATGGAAAAGCCACTGGAAACTGCTTGGGTGGGTCCACTATTTGGGTGGGACTGAACAGTGTGAGCCAGGTTAATGGAGACTCAGATATGGTACCTACCTGCTGGCTCTGTGGAGGGGGAGGGTTCCCAGAAAAAGAACTATGGCTTCTGTTAATACTTTTATCTGGCAGAAAACTGTACCATCCCCAACACTTGCCCTAATGGCAGGTAGTTCAGTTCCTCAGCATATGCCCTGGTTCATTGCAAGCTGCTGGCCCAGTGCTGGAGCTCCATGGGAGTGAGTCTCAGTAAGCCCATGCACAGGCCTTGTGAGAGGAATGCCTGGGACTCCAGCAGCTCCATCTCACTTCGTCTTAATCCCCACTGGTTTCTACAGCCAGGAATTATGGGACTTCTCTTCCTGATACTGGAACCTTGGGCTGGGACCCTCACTCCTCAGGAAGAACCTCCCAGCCAAGATATCCCTCCCAATTTTTATCCACCACAGGTGGGTGTGGGAGCAGTTTGTCTCATATTTCCACCCTCCTATGTGTCTCAAAGTGGCTCTTTCTTTATATCCCTCGTTATAGGACCTCCACTCAGCTAGACTTCAGGCAATTCTGAATGACGGTTTGTAAGGCAGTGGCTGTAGCCATCATGGACATGCAGGTTCCCATTGGATTCAGGCAGATGATGGTAAAGCAACAGTGGAGCTGAAGGATGGTTGAGGCAATTTGTTTATTACAGTCTCCTGACAGGGACGAGCAAACGGGCCCCTCAGCATTCCGGACTCCGCCAGACTCATAGGCCCCCACCAGTCTCAGTACTCCCCAGCCAAACAGGCCAGGTGGAAATCAAGACTCCCAAACCCCACCTCAGTCTCCGGTTCCACACCCCGGACTCATCCTCAGGCAGGGCTCCCAAGCCTCTCAGCTCTCCTTTCTCCCTCTGCAACAAAACAGGCTAAGGGGGAAAAAACCCTTCATCAGTAAACAATCGTCCTTCCCCATAGTGGCAGGCTGTCCGCAATTTGTAATCTGCCGCCCTGAGGGCAAGCACCCACAGCCTTCCATGGACTCCACTCACATGGCCCTGCCCTGATACAAGTGAGCAAAACTAAAAAACATTAGTTTACCCAACATGGCTGTTCCCTAGCAGTTGCAATTTTGATGCGGTTGTGGGAGGACTCAAGTGCCGTGACCAAGCCACTATCTTGATGGAGATCTCTTTCCCATTATTTTAGTGTTTCTCTCTCTGGGCTCCCAGGGTCTAGCCCCAACAGGGTTCAGGGAGACCAGGCAGGTGGGAAGCAGGCCCTCCATTCCCCCCACTCTCTGTCCCCAGGACCTCACTCACAGAAACAATGACTATACTTTTTTTTTTTTTTTTTTTTTGTATTTTTCTGAAGCTAGAAATGGGGAGAGACAGTCAGACAGACTCCCGCATGCGCCCGACCGGGATCCATCCGGCACGCCCACCAGGGGCGACGCTCTGCCCCTCCGGGGCGTCAATGTGTTGCGACCAGAGCCACTCTAGCGCCTGGGACAGAGGCCAAGGAACCATCCCCAGCGCCTGGGCCATCTTTGCTCTAATGGAGCCTCGGCTGCGGGAGGGGAAGAGAGAGACAGAGAGGAAGGAGAGGGGGAGGGGTGGAGAAGCAGATGGGCACTTCTCCTGTGTGCCCTGGCCGGGAATCGAACCCAGGACTTCTGCACGCCAGGCCGATGCTCTACCACTGAGCCAACTGGCCAGGGCCAACTATGCTTTTCAAGACAGAGCACAAGTGCTCTGCCAAGCTCAGGACCCTGGTGGCTGCACTGGCCACACTGCCAGACACCAGCCCTGCCCAGGTCCACTCAAGGCCCAGGCCCTGCTGCCCACAGGCACAGGTGCTGCCTTCTCCGCTCTTCCCTCCCCAGACCACACCTGCATGGCCATGTCAGAGGCTCTGCCACATGCCTAAACCAAGGCCATGGGCAATGGGGCATGATGAAGCTGGGGGTGGGGGTGGGCTTGGGGCTGCAACCAGGCCCCAAGTTCAGCTGTGACCCACGCCACTGAGCTAGGCAGGCACCTGGAGAGTCAGAAAGAAGATTTTTAAATCAGGATCAGTGTATTAAGTCCACATAATGTAAAAATCTGTTTCAGATCCAAATCCTGGTCCCTTGAGAGGGGATCTGGAGGAGGAGAAGAAGGATGCGGGGCTGATGAAGGAGAGCAGAGACAACTGGAGGAAAAGCAAAGCTTTACAGGGTGAATGCCACTTGACCCCTGCCACCCCAAATGGTGTGGTGTCCCCAACCAAAGGCAGATTAAGGTCGGTTGAGGCTCTAAGCATAGAAGAAAATATTGGGCCCCTTAAAAAAAGAGAGAGAGACAGGGAAAATAAAAATACATGTTAACTATATTTTTAAATAAATAAAAAATATTATGTACCATTAATGTTAAAATTGCACATATGAAACCAAACTTAGTGTCATTAGAATAAAATGTAAAGTTGGAGTTTTGCAGGACCCTTCAGAAGTCAGGGCCCAGGGAACGTGCCAGGTGCACCCGCCTTTAAATCTGCCTCTGTCCCAACTATGAAACATCAGTTGGCTAAATCAGAGGAACCAGAGACGAAATGAATGGCCTTTGAGCTTCTGGCTCATCTGTCTGGGGCAGAACTGGTGACACCGCACCAGCCATCAGGCCGTCTGGAGGAGCCGGGATCCTGCACGCTGAAACGCAGGAGGCTCTGGACTCCCAGCCAACACCACGTTTAAAACAAGACACATCTATTTTTTTAATAATTGTAATAAATGCATATAAAATTTACCTTCTTAAATATTTTTAAATGTACAATTCAGTAATATTAAGTATATTCACTTTGTTGGGCAATTAATCTTCAGGACTATTTTATTTTGCAAATCTGAGACTTTATCTAACCAATAATTCCCCACTAGATGCACCCATTTTTAATGATTCTTTTCTTTTTTTTTTTTGTGACAGAGACAGAGAGAAAGTCAGAGAGAGGGACAGATAGGGACAGACAGACAAGAAGAGAGAGAGAGATAAGAAGCATAAATGCTTCATTGCGGCACCTTAGTTGTTCATTGATTGCTTTTTTTATGTGCCTTGACGGGGGGGGGGGGGCGGCTATAGCAGACTGAGTGACCCTTTGCTCAAGCCAGCAACCCTGGGCTCAAGCTGGTGAGCCTTGCTCAAACCAGATGAGTCCACGCTCAAGCTGGTGACCTTGGGGTTTTGAACCTGGGTCCTCCGAGTCCCAATCCAACGCTCTATCCACTGCACTACTGCCTGGTCAGGCTTAATGATTATTTTCTTAAAGATAATTTTATCTTCTGCCGCCATGCTTGTTTGCCTGCTTCCTTCTTCCCAGTACCCTCTCTACATATATACATGTAGACACTTACCACAGACACACGTGAACAATGAAACTTACTCTTAAGACTTTACTGCCTTCACCTCTCTATATAACCATTGTTAACATTTACATAAGAAAAAACACAAGTTCCCACAATTCACAGATACTCCACAGGGGAGGACTGCTTCTGCCAGGTGATCTATTCACTCAGGACCTTGGCGGGGGTGGGGGAAGAACCCCAGGCCAAAACAGGCTTCCAAAAGGAACGTTTTGAGTTAGCATTCACTGGATTCACATTTCTGTAAGGGGTTGTTGCCCAATCAAAAAGTGATTCCTGCCTGACCAGGTGGTAGCGCAGTGGATAGAGCGTTGGACTGGGACGCGGAGGACCCCGGTTCGAAATCCTGAGGTCGCCAGCTCAAGTGAGGGCTCATCTGGTTTGAGCAAGGCTCACTAGCTTGAGTCCAAGGTCGCTGGTTTAAGGAAGGGGTCACTCGGTCTGCTGTAGCCCCACCCCCACCCCCCCCACCCTGTCAAGGCACATATGAGAAAGCAATCAGTGAACAACTATCCAATCAAGGTGCCCCAACTCTTAAGAAATCAATGCTTCTTATCTCTCTCCCTTATTGTCTGTCTGTCCCTATCTGTCCTTCTTTCTCTGTGTCTCTCTCTGTCTCTGTCACACACACAAAAAAAGTGATTCCTCTTCAGACTCACAGCGGGGTGCAGAATGAGACCTCACCCCATTCTTCGTACTTGGTAACAAACTTATTCCTGGGGGCGGGCTGGTTAAAGGCGAGGGACCCCACTGAGGCCAGGAAGAACATGCCCTTCTTTCATTACCACCTGGTATGAAATTAGAAAACAGAAAGGCAAGCAGAGAGGCGTGCGTGAGAAAAGCATGTTGCTAACAGCTCTTTTCTCAGAGGAAGGCAGAGACAGTGGGGCGTGCTCCAGAGTGCCCTAAGTATCTGCACACTGCATCTTCATCACGGTGAAATCGCCATTCCAGGGGAGTGCTCCGACCAAAAAGCTGCACGTTACTTTCTGGAAAAGACCACCACCATAAAAAAAAATCAGTCGTGTGGCAAAAGAAAGAAAAAAGCTGTCCTGTTTCTAGGTATCAGCTTAGGAATATGCTGGAAGATGGTCCTCACCCATCGAGAAATGCCCCCAGGAATCTGCTAGCTGGATGCTGCAGATCTTTAGAGCAATCATCAATAGCTGATGACCCGAGGAGTCTCTGTTTTTAGACCAACTACTGATAGACAGCAAACAATAACCATCATTGTATTTTGATGGGAGATCAGATGTAAATTTCATTGTATTTTTAATTCTTTAAAATGTTTTCTACAATTTAAGTAAAGCAATGCTATGTCAGCTATAAACTAATGTTTGTTATATTAATAATTAAATAGTGCATTTTGTTCTAATAACAAATAAGTCCAGAATAAGAGTAATTTAGAAGATTCTAGGGCCTAACATAACTTTTATTTCAAAGAGCCTTTCTCTCCCTTTCAAAATACTGTTGAAATAAAATATACTATCTGTGTGTGATAGATGGATGAATGGGCAGACAAAAGGATGGGTAGGTAGATGAATGGACATATGAGTCAAGAGACACATGAATGGGTAAACAAATGAATGAATACATGGGTACATGTATATAGATGACCAGATAGATAGATAGATAGATAGATAAAATAGATGGAGACAGGAAGATGGCAGTCCTAGAAAAACAGCCAAGGACATCTTCAATAATTGATTGGAAACATGGAGATACATCCAGGAGCCATGAGGCAAACGCAGTCAGAGAGAAGGAAGGTTGGTCTCTGCTGAGATTAGACAGATACAAAGTAAGACAATGGAGGCCTCCTTCCCCTACAGGCCTACAAAAAATACCAAACCAAGATGACTTTGTATGCAACTTACATCAAATCTTGGGAACCAAAATCTCCCTTAGTTCTTAAACTGATCCAAGACACAGAAAGAAGTGGAAAGCCTCCATTCTTTTTGTAAGACTAGAAAAACCCTGAAACCAAAGCTGTCAGCCAGGCCACTGGTCCCGAGGCAGGCAGCATTAGTATCACCAGGCAACTTCAAGAATGCCGTTAGATAGCCTTACTGCTTAAATGTTTGACATCGTAATAGAACAAAAATCCTTTTAAAAGATACTAGCATGTTCCAGACAGTTGCATATTAGACAGTCCCTGGTCGTGTCCAGCTCTGACGCTGTGCTTCCCAGGCTTTCTCAGTGATAGGAAGTGTATGGGGGCAGCTGCAGCTGGAAATTTGGCTTCAGTAGGTGTGGGATGAGGTGACACAACTGGCAGGCATGTGTACGTGTACATGTGGGGTGTTGTCCTCCTCCTCCTGTGATTCTTAACGTTAGGGAAGCTTGAGAGTACTTAATATATTTTAAAGGAAAGTCATAAATAAAGAAGTTGTGTGCTGAATCCCATTGCATTCTAACAGACGAGTGCAGACACCATCCATCACACTCATTCTTTCCAGCCCCGAGGACGGCAGACAGGCTGCAACAAAGAAGATAGGAAGGAGGGGCTGCCTGCTGTTGATGTGGTGGTTGCAAGGAATACAACATCATGTTCACAAGCACCTCTGTGGAGTGGCCTTCAAGGACGGGCACACCCTCCCCACCCCAGCACTCAGAGAGAGATAGAGATGCATGATGAAAGAACTAGGAATGCCAGGTGTGCCCTTCAACACCACGCTCAGCAAAGCTGTCAGAGGAATAAAAAATGTTTCATGCCATATCTCTGTGTGGTTATCCAGAAAATGTAAGAACCTGAAGAGCCACCCAATAAGCTTATACATGGGTTAACCATGTGCCTGTCACCATTTTCAAAAACCTACATTCAGCCAATGAGGATAAGAACTAGCAAAGTTATAAAACCACAGAAATAAGGCAGGTACACCATAGTCCAGACATATAATAATGACCCAATACTAAGCAATATTTAGTTTACTACACTAATGGGTCAAAAAAGAAAAATTATTTGATATACTTGGTAGAGGCTGAAAGAATAATTGATAAAAGAAAATATTCTTAATTTAAAAAACAAAACTTCATAAAGAGGGAATTGGAGGAACTTCAGAAATCAGCACTTGATATAATATTTAATAACCGAATAGAAATACCAAAAACATTCTCATTAAAGTGGGAATGAAAACAACTACTTGGCATTATTACTCTTCAGTATTATTCCAAATACTTAGAAAGAGAGATTTCAGTGTTGATAAGTGTGTGCTTAAAAACATGCACCTTAAAACCTTAGATATAATAAGTGGGTTTCCTGAAGAAAATTCTCCTTAATTCTCAATATTTTCTACAAACAGGTAAAAAGCAACAACTTACAATATATTTCCTATGAGCCCAGTAGAAAACATAAATTTAAACCAACCACACTTCTACTAATAGTAAAAGATTTAAAAAAAACATTAAAGATCAGGTAGCATTAAGACATGCTTGCTGCTTAAATGTTTGTCTTGATGGGTATCTACTATTAACTGGAAATAATCAAATTTGTTCAGTCTGCACACCCGGAGGCAGCCCTACACATGATGTGAATGTATTTTGTTAATGGGCCCTTGCAATCTCCTGTACCGAAGGGCAGAGCAATCATCTGGGAACTTGTCAAGAATGCAATTCTTGGATCCCATTCCAGACCAAGGAATCAGAAAGGCTACAGGTGGGATGCAGCCAACTGAGTTTATCAAGGCTTTTAGGTAATTCTAATGCCCACTGTGGTGAACCACTGGTATAAAGAAAGGGCAAAAACACACCTCTTGGACAAAACCACAGAAAGCCTCAGACTACACACAGGGCTTTCCCCCATCTAAAATCAAAAACACAGGCTTGAGGCCAAAGGACCCTGGGCCAAGTCAGCCCTTTCGTGGGTGTCTTTAGACCTTCATGGAAACTATGGCTGAGCCTGGCAAGAATCAACTGTAAACTTGGGTTGGGGACACTGTGTGGCCTAGTCACTGCTTGATCTCTAGCACGCGGAATAGCACCTGGCGCAGGTTAGCTTTGATGAGCAGATAAATGAACAAATGGATTTCCTTTTGTGTCTTTACAAGGATGAGCAACTGCTGAGCCAGAAACAGCTGAGTCATGCACCCAGGCCCGGAAAGGCCGACTCTCAGTGAATACACATTTCCTGAACCAACCGTCTGCAGTGGGTGGAGCCCGTGCAAACCAGTGACCTTGACAGCGTGCCTCCCCTAGGATGGGGGTGGGGGGAGACTCAGAGGAGTCCACCACATTCTGCTGCCCTACGTGCTCTAGTCTGAGAGCCACAGGGCTGACCACCTCGGAGGTTAAACATTGGTAATGATCCAGGCCTCAAAGAGAGAGTCTGGGCACCCCAAGTTCCCTGTAAGAGTAGCCAAGACCATCACAGACCCTTGGTTTGCTACTTACCTTTTCCAGTTTGGAGTTTTCTTGAACGACACAGTTTTCATGACTACTTGCAAACTTCCTGCAGTTGCTTCGGGCAATTTCAACATCAATGAAGTATTCCAGACGGTCTGTGACCTGCCAGTCAGCAATCGAAGCAGTTGTTCAATTTCATTCAAAAAGTTATATTTTACTTTTAAAATGTTTTGCCAACACTAAAAAAAAAATGCTCTCCTTTCCATCCTGCCTCCCTGTTACAAAGCCTTTCTCCCTTGAAGCCCACTGCTGGTCCTCAGGGGAAAGGCTCCATTCTCATATGGAGCCTCCTGGAAGGTAAGGCCTTTAAATTTTCTTTTCTGTCCCAAAGTCCAAGGCATGCTGCATGTTCGGTGAAGGGTTGGGGGAGAAAACCGAAGTCACCAGAACATCAGCTCCTCTAGGCCCAAGAATTTACACATTCACATGGGCCAGATGGGAGGACAGCCCCTCAGCCACATCGGACCCCCCCCCACCCGCCCCCAATTCTCTTCCCGTGTGCACACAGCCCTCAGATTCTGTTATCTGGTTCAATCTCCTGTCCCTTGAGGCTTTCCCACTCAAGGCCCCACCCTCCACCTCAGCAAACAGTCCTTAAGGCACCATGCCAAAGTAGTTTGGCTTTCTGGTCTCTGTTGAGTGTCTAGCAAGGAGAGCAGCAATGTTTGTAGCAAGACATCAGTGTTTACCAAATTCACCAATGATTGAGTTTGGTGAAGGTGAAAGCTATTCATGGCGTCCGCACAGCTGTGCTCTCATCAGTTTTAAAACCTCACAGTGGGAGCTGGAAAGGGGCACCTGCTTCTTGGCTCCAGTTTCCCTTGGACTCCCCTTTTGCTCACATTTCCTCATTGCCATCTCTAAGCCTTGATAAAGTTTATTAAATTGTGGCTGTGTTCCAAAGAATTAAGGGAAACTGGCCTGTGGGGAAGATGCTGGTTAGAGGACGTCAAGAAGTGAGGAGCAGAGCGGCCTCTTGGGTTTGGAAATTAAGTTTGTATTTAGAGGACCTCAAAAATACCATGGAGGTGAACCAATGCCCAGTAGGACCTCCTGCTGGTTGTGACACCTGCTGACCCTCACCAGTGGTCACTCTCTGTCATGCAGTGTCCCGGGGGCTTTGCACACATGGCTGCTAACCCACACACCAAACCTCTGGCGTAAGGCTTCACTCCCATTTGTTTCAGGGAAGAAAACTGAGGCACAGAGGAACTAAATAACTCTCTATTAGCCATCAGCCAACCTTGGCTCAAACAAGGTGTCCTGGCACAAGAACGCGCAGCCCTGACCACCATGTTCTCTCTTGTTTCTGCCCACTCAGCTCGTCCAGTCAGAGGAAGGCAGAGGACTGCTGTGTGGTGATTCCTGGGAAATGTAACCTGAACTGTGGGATAGCTGGGGCCATCTGGTGACGTGAACACCTTGGTTGAACCTACATAACCTCATTCTAAATATGTCAACAATAATAACAGTTTTAAAACTCAAATCTAATGGTTCCTGAGAATTCACTGACTTCATGTTTTTCTGGCTTTCCAGTGCTCATAAAATAAAGTAGAAGTCTTGCCCGAGGCCTATAAGGACAGTACAGTGGTCCCTGTTTACTTCCTTGCCAGTCAGATTGCAATCTGAGCTGCCAAATGAACTGTGCCCTCTCCCATCCTCATGTACCCCAAATCTTCCCTGTTTCCCTCCCGTAGCAGATGCTATGAGTAGTGCCCCATGTCCCATGCTGTTCCTAAATGTACTACTACTTTCTGGGGCTCCCTGCTAAGGGCTTTCTGCCACCAACAGGAGCCAGGGTCTCCCAGAGCAGCTCTTGGCCAAAGTCAGATAAGACGTGGTGGGTAAATAAGTCAGCACCTCACCTGCAGGATGGCCCAACTTCGAAGTGGGCTCTGCACCCTCTCCCCAAGGAGTCCCCAAGGAGATGAGCCCCGCTGCCCAAGGTGGTAACCTGCTCAATAATTCACCTGCACTGGCTGCCTCCCTGCCCCTCACACTCCCTCTGACCTCCGGGCGCTTCCTGAGATGGCCTCCCAAGTCACGGCACTTGAATTCTAAGACTAGAGTCTGCTTCTGGGAAACCAATCTAAAACCCTTCCCACCAACCTCCTTCACCTGTTTCACTGCTAATTGCCCTCTGGCTACACCTTCAACAGCACCCCCTAGAGAAGTGATACTCAGCCTTGTCTCCATGTGGGGATCACCTGGAGGGTTTTAACACCTACTGAGACCTGAGTTCCCCCTGGAGACCCTCGTTTAATTGATGAGGGTGCAGTAGGATATCCACAAGCTCCTTAGGTGAGATACGCTGCCTGAAGAGGCCTTCCCCTGACACTCAGACCCTGTGTTCCATACCCCAGAACAAACATCACAAATCTCATTCCTGGTTTAGTAATTTTTTTTTCTATTTGGACTGGTTCCCTAAGGGCTATTATCATTTCAGTCTATCTCTCTGCCCTATCAATAGTGGCTAGCATAGAAGTGGTTTCAAAGAAACCTGATAAAAAGTATTTGCTACTTGGGTACCAAAGGAAAACACAAACTATAAAGAGGGCTTGGGAAGTTCAAGACTTTGGATTTATTGTCCTGTCTCATGTGAATGGACTGTTGTGTCCCTATCAATAAAATGCACTGCACCATCAATATAGGACTACAGATGTGGTCCTCCTGGCTCTCGTGTTCCCAAGAGATGGGATCATAAGTACCAACATGTAACGTGGCCCGGCTGCTGCCAACAGAGACAGACTGGAGAGAGTGTAAAAACTGAAGAGAAGAAGCTCTGCCAACAGTGACCTATTTGCTGGTTCTCTTTAGAACTCATTCTTATAAGTTTCATGGTGCAATGAGAAGTCACACCACCAACCAACCCCTGAGGCTGAACTTCAACACCAAGAGCCTTTTCTCAATATGGCAGCCAAGGTCAAACTAGACTCCAAGTCAGCAATACCTCCTAGTGTTGGACAACTTGTGGTTCTGTGAGGACAGACACATTTCTATAAACAGAATAACATAATGTTTCTGTTTCCATTAAAAAAAATGTTGGATTAAAAGCACTACAAAATAGGGAAGGAGGCATATTATGGGCCCATAACAGCATTATTACAAAATTTCCATGGTGCTCAATTTGTTTCCCAGTAACCTTAGCAAATACAAAGCAAGAACATTTGATTTGCAGTTTGGGTTTAAATGAATATATATAAAGTACTCAGAATGACAGTCCAAGCATATACAGAAAACACACTGTTAGAGAAACACGGAAGTGTGCATGTGCTTGAGAACTCACACATTTAGGATTTTCATATATCAATGTTTTTCTCACATGTCCAACCTTTAAGACAGACTTCAGTCTGTACCACCTTATGCAAATAAGCATATTGAGAGGAAGCAGCTTTACCTGCAGCTGGACTTGCACTATCTGGACCACCTGGAAGATGTACTTATCCTCACTCTTTTTGTTGTACTCTTGCATGGCAAACCACAGACACTGCTTCACGTTGGCATTGGAGGCATTGATAACTTTTAATTCCCTTAGCACCTTGACCTTATTCTTGTCTGGGTCTGTGCTGGCTACCAGGGCCACCAGAAGGGTGAGCAGTATCTGGCAGGACCCCCAGAGTCTTGTCATGGTCCCTCCTTCCAGGGGCACAGGTGAGTCTCTCTCCTCTCAGGGCCGGAGCTGCAGGTGAGATGGGGTGGTTGCTTCTGCTGCTATAGATCCAAAGAGCTTTCCACAATAGCATCAACCCAGCTAGATTTAAGACAGAGCCATTAGGGTTACTTGTAAGGTTTCCTATTCTTCAAGGAAACCCACCTGAAGAAGCCATGAGGAGTCTTTGCTCCCAGGCATCCACCCTCCTTATCCTGGGTGCGGTCTGGGGTTCCAGGGAGAGCGCTTAGCTCAGATGTGTGGACAACCTACCCCGTGCACTTCACCTCCCACTCCTGCTTCTGTGTCTGACCTACAAGATGTGACTGTTAAAATGTTGCTGCCCCAAGGGTTCCTGGCTCTGGCCCTCTGCCCTCGGTGGGCTTTCCAACCTGTCCCGCTGCAGGCTGCCGCTTCCTCCTTGTGGAGGCAGGCTCTGACCCAGACGTCAGCCGATGGCTTTCCTGAGTCTCTGGCAAAGTAGGAGTAGGAAAGAAGGGGGTAAAAGCCAAAAGCTTATATTATTTATTCGAGGAAAGGCTATATCTGGAGCACCAATTATTAGTGGCACAAGTCAGTTTCCAAAGCCACCAATTATAATAGGTATAACTATAAAGAAAATTATTACAAATGCATGAGCGGTAACTACTACATTGTAGATCTGATCATCGCCTAATAGGGCTCCTGGTTGGCCAGTCTGGCAGTCTGCTAGGGCTCCTCTGGCAGTCTCAGCTCACCTCCTCCCTCCTGATCTCTGGTCTCTCTCCACCTTCAAGTCCTTGCCCTGGCAGGGAGGTCACACTTTGTGATGTAATTGAGCACCTGTGACCCTGCCTCAGGGAGGGCTCCTCTAACCTGCTGGCCACTGACCAGCAGGCAAGCCCCTCAAAGGTTTCCTGATCACCTGTGCAGTGACTCTGGCTTCCTAAATGCTTGGTCTCTGGACTCCCTCTGGCCCTATAGCACCTCTCTCCTCTGTCCTGCCTGGGAGCTCACACAGCCCACCCTGGGCTCTCAGAAATTCTGTTTCTCTGTGAAAATCCCAAATCGGTGTCCAGCAAATTACTTGAGAGGTTGGGTGCGAAAATGAGTGGGCTCCTGACCACGAGGACGGGCAGTGTGCAGAAAACGACAGGGAGGAATCTGCGCAGGCAGAAGAGCACTGCGCACTGCACACTCACCGTGCTGTGCTCGCCCCTCTGCCTCTGGGGGGCGCTTACTCGTTCTCATACTCAGCTGTTACACACAGTGCTGCAGTGGACAAAACTTCCCAAATAGTTTTGCAATTTACACAGGTATTTCTTTACAAGAAAAGACTAGATAGAGGACTGCTGCCAGAACTTGACACAAATTTAAATTTAGTATACAGTGCCAAATTGATAGCTACTTACTAGCAGTGTCTTCATTATTTTCAACTCTTGCTGTAAGTTAAAAGCATGTGAGAGCTCTAAGAAGTAAGTGCATTCCCACTAATACAAACACCATCTCTGGAAGAGGGTCCAAAAGTCAGCATTTTTTGAAGTTAGCCAGGGTTCCAAGGCACAGCCAAGTTTGAGAACCTGTGTACTGTACCTGTGTTTCATGGATGTTAGTGTACACTTGAACCACGTGGAATCTTGTGAAAATACAGGTTCTGATTCATTGGGTTGGGTCTGCGGTGGGCATGAGATTCTGCATTTCTTTTTTCTTTTTAATAATTAAAATCATTGAAAGTTATTTTAATTGGGGTATTCCTTTTATAACCTATAGTGTAAAATAAAAATTTACTTTAAAATTGATTTATAATTTACAAAAAAGTTGCAAAGATACTATTTTAACTTCCTTTACTGTTAACATCTTACATAGAACTATGAAACTTTTCCTTATTGTTTTTTTATTTTAAATAGAACTATTCACTCACAGACTTTATTTATTGTAATTTCACTCTTCTTTACTCACGTCCTTTTTTTTTTCTTTTTTTTTTTTGGGGGGGGGGCTCAGATGGCTTATTTTTATTCAAATCCCTGTGGGCTCCAAATTATCATCTTGATTTATGGTTCTCAGCTGTGGAGCCAGCCTCCCTTCATATTGGCCAGTTTTTTCTTTACTTTTTTTTAAATAAATTTTTATTTTATTGGGGTGACATCAATAAATCAGGGTACATATATTCAAAGAAAACATGTCCAGGTTATCTTGTCATTCAGTTCTGTTGCATACCCATCACGCAAAGAGAGATTGTCCTCCGTCACCTTCTATCTAGTTTTCTTTGTACCTCTCCCCCTCCCCCTCTCCCTCCTTCCCTCCCCCCGCCCCCCGTAACTACCACACTCTTGTCCATGTCTCTTAGTCTCATTTTTATGTCCCACCAATGTATGGAATCCTGCAGTTCTTGTTTTTTTCTGATTTACTTATTTCACTCCGTATAATGTTATCAAGATCCCACCATTTTGTTGTAAGTGATCCGATGTCATCATTTCTTCTGGCTGAATAGTATACCATAGTATATATGTGCCACATCTTCTTTATCTAGTCTTCTATTTTTTTTTTTACAGTGATTAAAGCCTTTAAGCAAACTCTTGGCCAATACAGCAAGAATCCATAAAAGAGTAGTGTCCTTAACATGTTCACCAAGGATTTGGCATGGTGTTGGGGCCAACTTGGACTTGGTGAACATGTTAAGGACTCATGTCCTTCTTTTATTCTAGAACCCAATCTAGAATACCACTACATGGCATTTAGCAACTTTTAAAATATTTTTATTTGGAAAATTAAATTTAAGGGGGTGACATTGATTAATAAGAGTACATGGGATTCAGGTAAATACTTCTATAGAATACTGATCGTGCTGAGTACCCATCAATCAAAGTCAAATCATTTTCCATCAGTGTATATTTGTCTCTCATTACTCTCCTCCTCCCCCCCTCCCCCCCACACCTCCCCTAGTAACCACTTAACTTTTATCTAAGAACATGAGTCTCATTTCTTTTATTAATTTTAATTTATTGTGTTAACATGAATTCAAGTGTCCCACTCAATATAACCCCCTCACCCCCACCCCCTCATCCCCATTGCCCCCTGCTCCCCACTTCCCTTTGGGATTTGCTGTCCTGTTATCTGTATCTATGTGTTATGTATATATAATTTCACCAATCCCTTCACCTTCTCTGATCCCATACCCTAATCCCCTTTCCCTCTGACAGCTGTCCCTCTGCTCCTATGACCCTGCCTCTGCCTCTATTCCGTTCCTCAGTTCACTTTGTTCTTTAGATTCCACATATAAGTGAGATCATATGATATTTGTTTTTCTCTGCCTGGCTAATTTCACTTAGCATAATAATCTCCAAATCCATCCATACCATCGTAAAAAGTAAGATTTCTTCTTTTTCACAGCCATGTAGTATTCCATTGTGTATATGTACTACTGCTTTTTAATCCACTCGTCCACTGACAGACACTTGGTCTGTTTCCAGATCTTCGTTATTGTGAACAATACTGCCAT
Organism: Saccopteryx bilineata; assembly: GCF_036850765.1. Classification (NCBI taxonomy): domain Eukaryota; kingdom Metazoa; phylum Chordata; class Mammalia; order Chiroptera; family Emballonuridae; genus Saccopteryx; species Saccopteryx bilineata. The sequence goes on from NC_089495.1 coordinate 164,750,850, forward strand.
ATAAACATGAAGGTGCATTTCTTTTTTTCAAACAGTGCTATGGTGTTCTTGGGGTATATTTCTAACAGTGGTATAGCTGGGTCAAAAGGCAGTTTCATTTTTAATTTTTTTAGGAAACTCCATACTGTTTTCCACAGTGGCTGCACCAGTCTGCATTCCTGCCAGTAGTGCAGGAGGGTTCCCTTTTCTCCACACCCTCGCCAGCACTTATTTTGTGTGGATTTGTTAGTGAGCGCCACTCTGACAGGTGTGAGGTGATATCTCATTGTGGTTTTAATTTGTATTTCTCTGATGATTACTGATGTTGAACCTTTTTTCATATGCCTATTGGCCATCTGTATGTCCTCTTTGGAGAAGTGTCTATTCAGTTCTTTTGCCCATTTTTAAATTGGCTGGTTTACCTTTCTGGTATTGAGTTTTAGAAATTCTTTATAAATTTTTGTTATTAACCCCTTATCAGATGTATAGGTGAATATGTTCTCCCATTGTATGGTTTGTTTTTTAATTTTGTTTATGGTGATTTTTGCTGTGCAAAAGGTTTTCAGTTTGTTATAGTCCCATTTGTTTATTTTGTCCTTTATTTCACTTGACCATGGAAGTAAATTGGCAAAAATATTGCTACGAGAGATATCAAAGAGTTTACTGCCTATGTTTTCTTCTAAGATCTCTATAGTTTCACAACTTACATTTAAGTTTTTTATCCATTTTGAGTTTATTTTTGTAATGGTGTAAGTTGGTGGTCTAGTTTCAATTTTTTGCATGTATCTGTGCAATTTTCCCAGCACCATTTAGTAAAAAGACTGTCTTTACTCCACTGTGTGATCTTACCTCCTTTGTCAAATATCAATTGGCCATAATAGTGTGGGTTTATTTCTGGAGACTTGTTCTATTCCATTATCTGTATGCCTGTTCTTATGCCAGTACCAAGCTGTTTTGATTACTATGGCCTTGAGTACAACTTGATATCAGGAAGTGTGATACCTCCCACTTTATTCTATGTTTTCAAGATTGCTGAGGCTATTCATATTCTTTTTTTGGTTTCATATAAATATTTAGAATATTTTTTCTATATCTTTGAAGTGTGCCATTGGTAATTTAATAGGAATTGCATTGAATCTATAAATTGTTTTGGGTAATATAGACAGTTTAATGATGTTTATTCTTCCTATCCATGAACACAGTATATGCTTCCACTTGTTTGTATCTTTCTTGAATTTTTTTTTTTTCAGTGTCTTATAATTTTCTGAGTACAAGTCTTTTACCTCCTGGTTAAATTTACTCCTGGGTAATTTTGTTGTTGTTGTTGCAATAGTGAAGGGGATTGTTTTCTTAATTTCATTTTCAGATAGTTTATTGTTGGTGTATAAAAATGCCACTTATTTCTGAATACTAATTTAATATCCTGCTACCTTGCTGAATTCATTTATTATGTCTAGTAGTTTTTTGACTGAGACTTTAGGGTTTTCTATGTACAATATTATATCATCAGCAAATAATGATAGTTTTACTTCTTCTTTTCCAATTTGGATGCCTTTTGTTTCTTCTTCTTGTCTGATTGCTGTGGCTAGGACTTCCAGAACTATGTTGAATAAGAGTGGTAAAAGGGGGCACCCCTGCCTTGTTCCTGATCTCAAGGGGATTGCTTTTAATTTTTGCCAATTGAGTATGATGTTAGTTGTGGGTTTGTCATAGATGGCCTTTATCATGTTGAGGTATGTCCCTGTATTTCCACTTTGCTGAGAGTTCTGATCATAAATGGGTGCTGGATTTTATCAAGTGCTTTTTCTGCATCTATTCATATAATCATGGGATTTTTCTCCTTCCTTTTGTTTATGTGATGAATCACATTGATTGATTTGCCAATATTGTACCAGCCTTGCCTCCCTGGAATAAACCCCACTTGATCAAGATGTATGACTTTTTTAATGTACTGCTGGATCCAGTTTGTGAAAATTTTGTTGAAAATTTTAGCATCTGTGTTTATCAAGGATATAGGTCTGTGGTTTTCTTTCTTTGTAGTGTCTTTGCCTGGTTTTGGAATGAGGACCATGCTTGCTTCATAAAAGAAGCTTGGAAGTCTTCCCTCCTCTTGAATTTTTTGATAGCTTGAGAAGGCTAGATGTTAGTTCTTCTTTGAATATTTGGTAAAATTTGCCTGTGAAGCCATCGTTCAAAGACTTTTATTTGCTGAGAATTTTTTAATAACTGTTTCAATTTCATTTGTTGTAATCGGTCTGTTTAGGTGTTCTGATTCTTCTAGATTGAGTCTTAAAAGGTTGTATGTTTCTAAGATTTCATCCATTTCATCTAGGTTGTCCAATTTTTTTTGACATATAGATCTTCATGGTATTTTCTTACAATCCTTTGTATTTCTGCAATGTCAGTTGTTACTTCTCCCTTTTAATTCCTAATTTTATTTATTTGAGTCCTCTCTCTTTTTTCTTTTTTTCTCTCTTTTATCTCTCTCTTTTTTTCTTGATCATTCTAGGTAAAGATTCATCAATCATGTTTACCTTTTCAAAGAACCAGCAGTTGGTTTCATTGATCTTCTATATTTTTTTTTAGCCTCTATGTCATTTGTTTCTACTCTGATCTTTATTATTTCCTTCCTTCTACTTCCTTTGGACTTTATTTGTTGTTCTTTTTTCTAGTTCTTTTAGATGCAGGGTTAAGTTGTTTATTTGAGTTTTTTCTTGCTTCTTAAGGTATGCCTGTAATGCTATGAACTTCCCTCTCAAGACTACTTTTGCTGTGTTCCATAAATTTTGAGTTGTTGTATGTTAATTTTCACTTGTTTCAAGAAAATTTTTTATTCTTCCTTGATCTCATTGTTAACCCATGTGTTATTTAATAACATGCTATTTATTATCCAAGTATTTGAAAGTTTTTCAGTTTTTCTATTGTAGTTGATTTCTATTGTAGTTTCATGCCATTGGGATCAAGAAAGATGCTTGATTTGATTTCAATCTTCTTAAATTTATTGAGACTTCTTTTGTGTCCTAACATGTGATCTATCCTAAAGAATGTATTATGAGCACTTGAAAAGAATGTATATTCTTCTGCTTTGGGGTGAAAAGTTCTGAAGATGTCTATTAAATCCAGTTGGTCAAGTGCAGGCATGGCCAACAGTTTTTGCTCCCAGGTCAGATTAGAAAGAAAACTTTTTTTATGGGCTGGACAAAATATTAAAAATAAAAAATGTTAAATACAAAAATGATTTATTTAAGTAAACAAAGTTTTATTATGTAATTTGTTTATGAATAATGTAAATAATTTAGTGCAACAAATTAACAAAAAAACCAATGTGACGTGTTGAGGTGCTTTGCATCGTCTATTATTTTTTTAATATCTGGCTCTATACTTGTAATAGCTATTCTTAACACAGCCTCCAAATGTAAATCATTCAATCTTGGTCTGTTGTACTTTTATTTAGATTCATTAAAGAAAAAGTTTGTTCACAAATACAAGTTGAGCTGAAGATTACTGAAGATATTGTAGTTTATGTATAACAAGTTAAAAGTACCACTTATTTCATTTCCACAGTGCGTCATGTGGAGAATATTAAAAATTTAATTGTGGGCTGCATAAATCATTATGCAGGCTGTATCCGGCCCATGGTCTGTATGTTGGCCATGCCTGGTCTAGTGTGTCATTTAAGGCCACTGTTTCTTTGTTGATTTTCTGTCTGGAGGATCTCTCCATTGATGTTAGTGGGGTATTAAAATTCCCTACTATTATACTATTGCTGTTGATCTCACCCTATGTCCATCAAAATCTACTTTATAGATTTAGGTGCTCCTATATTAAGTGCCTAAATATTTACAATAGTTATATTGTAACTATCCTGTTGGGTTGCTCCCTTTATCATTATGTAGTGACCTTCTTTATCCCCTACTATAGCCTTTGTTTTAAACTCTATTTTGTCAGATATATAAGCATTGCTACCCCAGCTTTCTTTTCATTTCCATTTGCATGAAATACTTTTTTCCATCCCTTCACTTTCAGTCTATATGTATCTTTTGTTCTGAGGTGGGTCTCTTGTAGACAACATATATAAGGGTCCTGTTTTCTTATCCATGCAGCTACCCTCTGTCTTTTGATTGGAGCATTTAAGCCATTTACATTTAATGTTATTATTGACATGTACTTATTATTGCCATCTTATTCTTTAAATCTACAATCCTCTTTTTCCAGATTTTTTTCCCCTTTGCACTTTTTACAGCAGGCCCCTTAACATTTCTTGCAGTACTGGTTTGGTTGTAATGAATTCCTTGAGGTTTTTTTTTTTTTTTTTGTCTTGGAAACTTTTTATTTCTCCTTCAATTTTAAATGATAGCCTTGCTGGATAAAGAAGTCTTGGTTTGAGGTTCTTTTTTAGCATCACTTTGAATATATCTTGCTAATCCCTTCTGGCCTCAAGTGTTTCTGTTGAGAAGTCAGATATCATCCTTATGGGGGCTCCTCTGTAGGTAATTAACTACTTTTCTCTTGCAGGTTTTAGTATTTTTTTCTTCGTCTCTTAACTTTAGGACTTTAATTATAATGTGTCTTGGGTTCCTCTTTAATGGCACTGTCTATGCTTCTTGAACTTGTGTGACTTTTTCCTTCATCAATTTAGGGAAGTTTTCAGTTACGACTTCTTCAAACAGGTTCTCTATCCCTTGTTCATTCTCTTCTCCATCAGGAACCCTTATGATGTGGATGTTGTTTCTCTTCATGTCACAGAGCTCTCTTAGAGTTTCTTCATTCCTTTGAGCCTCTTTTCTTTTTGCTGCTCTGCTTCCATGCTTTTGTTTATCTTGTCCTCTAAATCACTGATTCGATCTTCTGCTTCATCCAACCTGCTGTTAATTTCTTCTAGTGCAGTTTTCATTTCTGATATTGTGTTTGTCATTTCTGACTGGTTATTTTTTATGATTTCAATGTTCTTTTTGATGCTTGCTATCTCTTTATTTAGGTGCTTATAATGTCCACCCATTGTTGCTCTAAGCTCTTTGAGCATCCTAAAAATCATTATTTCAAACTCTGCATCAGGTAGTAAGGTTACTTCCATCTCATTTTCTGGTGGTTTCTCTTGTTGATTTATTTGGGTCACATTTTTCTGTCTGCCAATTTTGTCTGTGTATTAGGTAGTGCTGTCTGACTTTGAAAATTTTGTGGTGTCTTTATGAAGAAAATGGGCTCAGTGGTACTGACCTCCAGGCCACCTCTTTTTCTTGTTCTAGGAATGCTTCTTGAGGGTACTATTTTCTCTCTATTGTATGTGAGTATTAAATGCAGTTGGTCCTTTCATGGGTACTGTAATCCCTTCAGGCTAGCTGGCTCTAAGAATCAATCTTGACCATATGTATTATACACTGTGCCATGTTTGTCCTATTGGGCATATTTATTCTCCACGATGTCTGGTGCCTGCTAGACTCCACCTTTGAGCATGCTGCTTGTATAGGTAGCTGAGTCTAGGGTTGGTGCTGTCTGCCACCCACCACCAGTTGTGTTGGCTCTAGATCTTCTTGGGTTGGCGTCGGTTGTTGTTTGTAACCTGCTGTGGGCTACCTGTCAGCAGCTACTGCACTTTTTGCTGTTTGTGTGTGTCTGCATTTTCTGTGCCTGGGTAGTATGGGAGGGGCCTACCTTTGTATATCGATCAGCTTATTCCTGCTTAGAGATGACAGCAGCTCCATAAAAGCCCCAAGTTCTGTAAGATTTATCTTTTCTTTTCAGCTGCTCCTCCTTTTCTTGCAGCTTCCTGGTCTTCCCACAGAGTCTTCTGTAGGAAGACTGTAGTGTGGGCTCAGACTGTCCTTACCCAACCAACCCCTGTACAAGTTTGCACATTGATCTTTTCATACTTTCCATCCAGCACCATCTCTCTGTCCTGCCCCCTGTTGTGTAATACTCCCTTCAGCTGTTTCCAATCTGAGGTTAACCGGCCTATCTCGTAATTCATTTCAGTTATTGTATTTTTCAGTCCTAGAACTATTATTTTTTCTTTTTGATAGCTTCAACTTTTTCACCAATATTATTCATCTTTGAATTCATTGAATCTATTCATCTTGGTGTGTTAAAGTCCATCTCTGATAACCACACACCTAGATAGATTTTCAGGTTTGTTTCTATCATTTATCTTCATTCTGCATCATCATGCCTTGCCTTTTTCCCAATTATTTTTGACTGTGTGCTGGAATTCTGTATTTTAAAAATATAGAACTAATTTGAGGTTTTGCATGATTTGGATAATATTTTAGATTTACTTAACAGCTATGCACAGAATGTAAGCCACAGGATAGGTCTATGTAAAATATACACAATCTCAGAGATAATAGGTGTCATCATTTAAAGAGCACAGATTCTGAAAATGGGGTGCAGTGAGGAGATTGGAATTGGAAGAAGAGGAAATGGTAGAGTCTGGAGAGCTGGGAATAAATGGGGCATATACTGAGGGGTAGCATGTGAGTGCGGGCAGTTGGAGACAAGGAGGAGGAGCTTATACTGACTGAAGTGATGGTTTAAGACATTGATTTGTTGACTTTGACCCACTTATGGTATTCCTTGGCTGACAATGTGATCTCACAAGCGATGACAGGTGTTGGGCAAACAAGTTTATAACAGGTTTGCTCGCTTATATTTTGCCTAATTGTTACATTGGCGGCAGTGCCGTGTGTGTGTGTGTGTGTGTGTGTGTGTGTGTGTGTGTTCCCAAGAGAAGGGGTTATTTTTCCTTCAGCCTATTTTGCTGGAGAGGGCAGAGGGGGTGGAGAGAGAGTGCTGAGGGGCTTGGGAGCTCTGAGATTTCCTTGAGTCTGGTTGGCTGGGGATTGCTGAGGCTGGTGGGGGGCTGTGAGTCCAGGTGAGTCCAGAGTGAGAAAGGGAAGTGATCTTCCCTGCCTGTTTTCCCATCCGCCTTTAGGAGACTTTAATAAACAAAATATCCCACCATTTTCTGGCTCCACTGTTCCTTTACCATCTGTCCAAATCCAATGGAACCTGCATAGCTGTGGCGGTGGCCACCGGCCCTACAACAGGGAACCAGATAAACAGCAACAGTGTTTCTGGCAGGTGGTTTTGCTCTGAGAATAGTATTTGGAAAGCATTACAAAAAGGAAGTAACAAGTAGTTAGTTTCAAGTGTTTCTGGGCCTTTGTTTCTTTGCTAAAACAATGAATCTTTATGTCCAGAAACCAAAGAGTTAAAAGGGAAATTGATGTGATGGGGACTGGACTTAGTTGGCCTTGAGCTCAGTTTCAGAAAACCACAGTAAGGAAACAGGAGACTTGTTGCTGTCCTTATCAGGTGTCCCGATAAGGAAATGGAAAAGGGGGTTGGTGGTGAGGATACATAGGGATAATTTCAAAACGTGCCACATCCAACCTACAGGGAGCACATTCTTCCATTTCTCCTCCACCTCTTTCTTTCTGCGTTTGAATTTTCCCCCAAAACACCCCAGTGCTGAGATTTGGGGTAAGCCCCAATTTCTGGAGTGGAGGTGTTTAGGTGAATGTATTCCAATATTTCAAACCAGTTAATTCTATAAAATAGTCTGGGTTTTGTGAAAATCAAGAATTTCTAAAAATAAGCATCAATTTTTACATTGTGTACTTGTTCTGTAACTTTCAAATATATTTTTACTCCCTTCTGATTGGGAGCTACTAGTGACTGGGCTTGCTCCAGAGAGGTCTCTTTAGGACACAATGACACTGGTTATGACAGACTTTAGTGAGTGGTGCATCATTCAAAACCTGCTAATGTGGGTTCAATGAGAGTGGTATCAGGAGCAAACTGTCCCAACCCTACCAAAAACCCATGGGCATTAACTCAGTGCAAGGGGCCATTTTTTTAACACCATATTCTGTGACAGCAGAAATATAAGGAAAGACATAGACCATGAACAAAATATACTAACTGCAACTTACACAGTTTCTCAATATTAGAGTTCCTTAGAGAATCATTACACAACCTTGGCCACAAGTGCCAGTCACCTGGGGCTTTATATATGCCTTCTGTCAGGTCACAAATGTTCTTTTATAGTAGAAAAGGAGATGTGGTCTGTTGTCTAGGAAATTTGTAAAATAAAACCAGTGGGGTTTGCATATGAATCAAAGCAGGAAACAACTGAAATGTAGCAAACAAGAGCAGGACACCGGGCTTTTCTGATGTAAAATGGATGTCAGACAGGAAGGTGACTCCACCTGTGAGAAATGCAGACTAGCACTCAGGAAGTCAGGATATCCTTGACCCATGAACAACGGCTCAACTTCTAGAAACCTGAGTGCTATCATAGGTGAGGGTGGACAGTATGCTGGTTTTGCCGACCACACAACTGCTCTTGTAAGTTCATAGAGGCCTCTATCAAAGTATGGGCAGATGTTAGAAACTCTACACACAGATGGGTCAAAAAGCCAAAGTTCACCGACACGATCTTTGTGCTGTCCGCAGTGAAAGCATCACCTGCTGTCTTGGGAAATCCTGCACCATAGGCCCTTGTGACCACTTCATGGGAAAGGATGTCCAGGAAGGAGCAGGATTTTCAGTTAGGGACCAATTAAACCAGAGTGCCCAGAACCCAGGAAGGATGAGGAAAGTTCCATCAGCCCTTCCATTCTGAAGTGTTCCTTCAGATGGCATTGCTACTATGTCTCTGTCCCCAGCAGGCCCCACATCCTCCCATGCCCTCTATCTCTCTCTCTCTCTCCAGGGCTACTCCCCATATGGACTCAGGAGGACAGAGTTGCTCATGAGAAGAAGTGTCAGCGGCCACAATGCCTATCCCAGGGGACGTGACTAGTGTTGATTTGATACACTGGGCCCAGATGAAGAAAAACAGGTATCAAGAAAAATGTGGTGATGTAGTGACTGGAGCGGCTACATTATTACCTTTTTCAAAGAACATGAGAAGATATCCTTGTCAATTAAGCAGCTCCCTGAGTAAATGCCATAATGAGTGTTCATGGAGGACAGAGACTGCAGTCAACGTCAGTCACCCACCACCCATCCCTGCGCTTGGGTGTGACTCATGACAAAGGCCACCGCAATGTGGAGACTGGCCAGGGATGGGAAAACTGTTTGTATTCCTACGAGTGAAATGGAAGAGGGCACGGAAAGATTGGAGAATAAATAGATGGATGGATGGATGGGTGGGTGGATGGATAGATGGATGGATGGACAAATGGACAAGTGAATAGATGAAGAAGGACACAAACAAATCAGTGGGGCTCTACAAGAACCAGTAAGGGCAGACACACATGAACTGGGGTGTTTCATTTACCCAAAACTTTGCACCTGCAGCCAAAGTAAGAGCAATAACAATAAATTCTCTACCATGTGTCCCTGGCAGAGTCTTCCTGCAAAATAAACAATACAGAAGAATGAAAAACTGGCAGGGACCCCGAAGTGCTCTGAGATGCCTTTATTCCCCTGGTGCTTCACAGGCCTAACTATAGACTAGGTGTCACTCTCTGGAGAAAAGGGATCTTCTGCTGTGAGAAGCCAGGAACTCCGGCTCCGCCTACTCCTGCACGCAGGTGCTGTTCAGGACGGTGAACTCAGAAAGCCATGGCTGGACATCCACAACAAAAGTGCAGTCCACCTGAAAAACGTAATTGCAAGACATAAAATCAGCACAATGTAACACATGAGAGCACTTAATAGGAGCTCAATAAGAAGCATTTAAAATGACAGGCATGGCATAGTGGATAGAGCATCGGCCTGGGACGCAGAGGACCCAGGTTCAAAACCCCAAGGTCACCAGCTTGAGCGAGGGGTCACTGGCTTGATCCTCATGGCCGCTGACTTGAAACTCAAAGTTGCTGGCTTGAGCAAGGGGTCACCAACTTGGCTGAAGCTCTGGGCAAGGCACATATGAGAAAGCACTCAATGAACAACTAAGGTGCCTCAACAAAAAATTGATGCTTCTCATCTCTCCCCCTTACCTGTCTGTTTGTCCCTCTCTCTGTCTCTCTCTCTCTTATCTGTCACTAAATAAAATAAAATGACACAAGGGAAAAAAAACAGCAACAGTGGCCTGGGTAGGACTTAGGAAGCTCAAGACTCTACCAGGATGATAGGCAGGCGTTACCTGAGCCCGCCTACCTGAGCCCAGGGCCTCCTGAGAGGGTTCCTGGTAGGCCAGCACTTGACTCTGAGGGGTCCCCCAGGACACACGATGCTGCATGACTGGCCCCTGCTCCTTAAGTTCTAGGGATCCAGCACACTGCCCAGATCATAGTTCAGGTGGATGCTTACCCAGTCAGCAGAAGCTGCTAACCTACTCAAGGGCACTCTGACCCCAAGGCTGGGGTAGTTGGGGGAGACCAGCCCCACTGACAGTGTCACCCTGACTGAGGTTCATCCCCAAGGGCCAACTCCCAGGAATCAGATGTCATCTCACAGGATCGTGAACGAGAGTTTGGGCTGATGGAGCATGTCCTGAAGCCCAGGAGACCGGAGGGAGAGGTGGGATGACAAGACTAACTGAACAGTCCTGGGTATGGAAGAATAGCAGCAAAGAATGAGTGAGGCCCGCACGGAGAACAGCATTTGCCTGAACCCCAAGGTCTCAGGAAACTTCAAGGCTAGGACATGAGTGGAGGGTTCCATCGAGGGAGGAAGGTCAGGTGAGGGGCATCGGGGTGTCTGGTGAACCGTCCAGGCTGGGGGCACAGGACTCAGCTCACTGCTGTGCTGACAGCAGCTCTGTCTGTTTAGAATGATCGCCTCCCTCCTCCACGGGGGATCCCTAGGATCTGGTGGGAGAGGGGCTAGGACACTCATTCTGCCCCAGGAGTGTCCCTAAGACCTGGTGGGAGAGGCTGCTCCAGGAGACTTTCCTAAGCCTCCTCTCACAGGCCTTCCTCTGTATTATCTTTCATTCCCAGAAGGTCTTGATTCTGTGGGTTGTTTTTATTCTCAAACCTTTTTCTTGCCCGGGCCTTCTTGCAAGGGGCAGTTGTCAATGTCTTCATCATGTTTTTTGCAAACTGTGCGGCCCATCTTCACGTCCATTAAGTAAATCCAGGTAAACCGCTGTCAAGAATAAATTGTAGAGACTTCTATGAAATACTTTAAATAACGAGTAAAATACAGACAACCAGCTAGAAAAGTGGGCAAAAGATGTGAATGTGCAGATGCATGAGCATACACAGAGGTGTGCTTTCTCATATTTTTCAAATTTATTTATTATATCATCTGTTCCTTGACAGTCTCCATTTCTCTCACAAAAGGACGTGCATATGTGCACCCAAAGCATGTACTAGATTTTCCTCTGCCACACTCCTCCTGACAGCCACTGCTGGGTCATCGCTTCAGCATGCCATGAACATGGGGGAGGGGCACATTCCCAGGGTGCAAAGGCCCACAGTAACGAGCCTGCACATGCTGCAGCCACAGCTAACACGTGACCTGGAATTGTTCAGAAAGTTGATTCTTTTGGGGCTCAGGAATTCCTGCAGCTGACACGACACCCACTCGTGCCTGGACAGACACCAACAACACACTCAGACATACTGACCCTCATGCTTGCCCTGAACAGTCATCATACCCTGAACTAAGACTGCATTCAGGGTCTGGGGCAGGGGCAATAGTGTTGGTGTCCAAGGGGCTTGTGTGGCCTCTCCAGGTACAGGGCTGAGGTGCAGCAAAATGATGAGGCAGACATCAGGAAATTGGAAAGACTGGGGAAGCCGCTGCCTGTGCAGTGAGGTCCACCCTACTGCCCGTCTGTTACAGAGTGTGGTCTATGGTGGGATCCTGCACATCACCTGCCAGCATGGCAGCTGACTCAGGGCTGTTTGTGGGGAACCAGAATCTGGGTACGGACAGAATGATTCAAGGACAACCCTTTATTCAATTCAAAGGAAGCAGGAAATCGTGAGATTAAATATCAGTGGGAAGGTTTGCATAAACAGATGCTAATGACACCTACATTTATTTGAGTCTCAACCTCTTCCTTGACCTCCCATAGCTGGTTCAGGAATACTTAATGTCATGGCTTCTGCCTAGATTGTTACATGTCTCCCCCTCCACCTTACTTCATTGTCTTTTGGGTGATAGAGTCACTGCCCACCCACAAGCTCAAAGGCAAATACCTTGGGTCTGCCCTTGACCCCACTGTTTCTCACACACCCCACATCAGCACCCCACGCCCACCTTTAAGCAGACTCAGAAACCAGCACTTCCGCCTCCTGGTGACAAGGACACCATCCCTGCCTTATGGGCCCAGCTTGCCCACAGGCTGTGGAGACCACTGAACCCACAGCATCCAGAGAGATGTTGCTAAAACTTCTGAGCGACTTTCTCCCATGAGTCCCCATACCCTGAGAATAATATTCTAACTCCGCATTTGTCTCTGAATACATCCCAGCTGCCCCCCCCACACACACACACACACACCATTTCTTCTCTGTGACACAGGTCCAAAGACTCTTAGGCTGTTTTCCAAGACACCCGTGGCTTTCCGCCCTTCTTGTCCCCCAACCTCCACCATGTGACTGGGTCCTTCCAGGAGTGCCCATCACAGAGAGGCCCTGTCTGGCCCCCCACACACCTGGTCTTCACACAGCCCTGGGTCCCTGCACTGACCACTCTTGTCCCCCTGACCATTCTTTCACTTGTGAACCTGAGGCCTGTTTGTCTCTGGTCACCAGCATAACAGTCCCATAGGACACGCTTCTGTCTGTCTTCTCTGCCACCTCCCACCCAGGCCTGGACCCATGGTGGTTGCGAGGTCAAGGCCCACTGGCTACAATCCGGAAACATCTCGGCACCTTGCCTGCTGATTGGCACAGTGAGACTCCCAGGAGCCGGCAGAGGCCTGCCATCGGGCGCCTGCACGGTGCCTCTCCTTCCTGGGCTTTTGGGCCTAGCTGTCACACCCTCGATCTTTCCCACTGCCAGCTCTGCTGTGCTTCTTCCACAGCCTTCCTCCTGAAGGCTGCCTTTCTCCTGCTCACCCTGCAGCTGAGTCTCTGACAGCTGCACTTCCCTTTCTGCTTTCTCCTTTCTCTGCCCTGCTTTTCAAGGCCTCAGCCATCAAGGAAACAAAGCAGAACTTGAAGCACTTGTAATGATACCTTGCATTTTTAAAAATACAGAAAACAAAACAAAATATCTTTTTCTCTCTTTTTCAGACCAACACTCGCCCCCCTCCCCCCAGGCCTGGTTTCAGCACCAATGTGAAGTCTCGGGGAGCGGGACACGCCACTTACCTTGCGCTGGCTTCTCCCCACCCACAGCAGCTTGTAAGCGTACTCGTCCTCCTGGACTTCATTGAATTGAAATACGGCGAACTCCACACATATGGCAAAGGCATTGGTGCTCTTACTGACGTCCACAAATTCAAAAATGCAGACAAGAGGCCCCAGTGCAATGAGCCCCAGAAGCAGAGGCACCTTCAGGAGCATGCTGTCTGGTGTCGGCCCTGAACCAGCAGCGCACGAGGGCTGGGCGGCAGCGGCTCTGGGCCCACCTCCAGAGTGCCGCGGCCCACACAGCCCTGCCCCCAGAAACTGAGCTGCTGACCAGCGACCTATCCAGCTCCTCCTCTCCACTCCCAGCCTTCTCACCACCAAGCAGAAAGCAGAACATTTTTTCAAACACTTGTCACATTAGCCTTGAACCCAGGGACATGCACGCCACATGATCTGTCCCCTCTGCAGTTCCAGGGTGTCTTCCCCTGCCCCAGCGCAGGTCGGCTAGGGCCTGGGGCGAGGGGGTGGGATCTGAAGCCCACCTTGCTCGCCCTCAGAGTAGTGCAGCCAGCAATGGCAGAGTCGAGTCGCAGGAGCTTTTAGGAATAGTGATGGGCCCTGAGTCCTGAGGATTTTCTCTAAAATTAGGTCATCCTTTGACCTTGGCTGCATCCCACAACCTCAGGGAGCATCAGAGAGTCAATGTGGAGTCAGTATCAGGGTTGGGACACAACCTTCTACACAACCTCTGGCACCTGCTGACCTAATTGCCATAAGGCCTGGCCATGCTTGGCAGTGCAAAGAGGGACTTCTATCATCCTGGGGTGGTTTTCTACCCTGGAAGGGCCACCCTACTGTGAGCATGGTCACAGATATGAAACAGAGGTACCACAGTAGGCCGTTTCCTGGAAAAACTGTCTGCATTCCTATGAGTGAAATAGAAGAGGCATGTAATGCTGGTGGCCAAGGCCAGGCAGGGCCACACTGGATTCGGGAAGATAGTAGAAGAACTGCGGAGCCGGAAAGTGGCAGGCCATTCTCATTTATTAGATTCTCGCAATGGCAGACGAGCAAACAGGCAGGTGAAAACAACTTCTCATGGCAGCAGGAGAATGAACAGCAGAATAGCCCCTCACTGTGGCGGGCAAGCAGTCTGCCCTGAGGGAAAGCACCTGTAGCCTTATGTAGGCTACACACATGTGGCTGTACCATGTGCTCACACACTAATCATGCAAAGTGCGAGCGAGTAATCCTAACACAGCTGTTTGCTCAACAACCCACCCTTTTAGGGTTGCTCACCTCACAATCTATGTGACAGGTATCTTCTGCAATGGTCCCTGTGTGAGGATTGAGGTACATTACATAAACAGAAACAGCACAGACTATAGCAACCGAGTTACAAAGGCACAAACAATACCAAAAATGACAATAATTACAAAGGTTCCCTTCACAATGACCTCTCCCAAAGCACTTCCACCCTAGGCAGCAAGGCACTAGTTACCCAGGGAGTTAACTGGAGGCCCACATCTAGACTCCTACCCCATGGTGCCAACAAGCCCATTCTTCATAGGTGGGGTTCCTGTACAGTCCAGGGCCATGTCCACTGAAGAGCAGTGTTCTCAGTGCATCTTTGCAACTGGATGGGAGCAGCTGCACAGTGCAGGAGGGCCTCCACAGGCGCCAGGCCCCCATCAGGGTCTCTCATACTGTCCACAAGCAGCATTTTCATCCAGCAAGGGTGTCAGAACACCCTTCTTGTCGAAGTTTTTGCTTCAAGACCATTATACTGGTCAACGATCTGTCCGTGATAGCACAGCTGTCTGTATAAATCATCCAGGGTGAAGGTCGATTACAGGCAACTAGCCATATAGCTCTTTACTAATGGACCTCAGCATCTTTCCATAAGCACTCTGTCTATTACCACAAGCTCCATCCAAACCCCTCAGCACACTCACAGGGCCTGGTGAGGTCAAACATATTCAAGTACTGTGCCACATTGACAGTTCTCTTAGCTTCTGCAAAAGCACATATTATCTTCTAAGGACAATACCTGGTGCATATTAGAAGGGGATCAGTGGATTGTCAGTTTCACATGGGCCTCTGGTTCTCACCTGTCCCCATTAGACAGGTCCCTAGGCCATCCCCCTATTCAAACTGAAACAACGAGTCTTGGGGATTCTCCTCTTCCTCAGCTGTTTCCATCATATAATCTTGGAACCATGCAACCTGAACACCAGCTATTTTCATGGCAGCTGCCAGGGCTGCCTGCTTCCCTGCTTTCTCAGCAGCTGGAACCTCTGTTCTGTTTTAAGCTGCTGCCAGAGCTCTAACAGGACTCTATTACACCTTCCATCTAATTTATCTTTATTTTCCCCAACTATAATCAAATCTACCCTCATTGATATTTGGGTAACCTTTATAGGCCCAGATCACTCTCCCACACCACCATGACGTGCAGTTCCCAGATTCCCTCAGCCACCACTGTGAGGGGTGATGTTCCTGTTCCCTTACCCTCTACTGTGAATAGCAGTTTTCCTTTCTTTATTCACTCACCTGTCTCTGAAAGCCTCCAATAAACGGGTAATGGCCTGATGTTTTCTGGCTTCACAGTTCCTCTACTGTCAGCCCAAATTCAATGTGAACCTGCCTGGCCTCGGCCACTGGCATTACATCAGGTGCTGTGAGCAGATTTGGATCAGATCAGTATGGAGCCACCAACACCCTCAAAGAGTGGGCTAGAGGACTAGCCATTGTCCTCCAACCTATGGTATCCTGTGGCGATCCTGTTTGGGGCTGTGAACTGGGTATTTTTTACAGCCCAGAGAGAAGAAACTGAAAGTTCTGTGTGAGAGTTTTTGCAAGGTCAAAAGCTCCAAGATGAGCTGCAGACAGAGTACCAACAACAGCATGAGTTGGAATGGTTGCTGGAGAAAGAATTGAAAATTCTAGAACTCCAGTTCTACGATGACAGCTTGAACTAGAACTATTGCTGGAGAAAGAGGCTAACTGCTTTTGAGAGCTTTAGTTTGAAATGCAAGCCAAACACCAACAGTCCCTGGAATTGGAGCAGTCGCTTGAGAAGAAATTGCAGATTCGAGAGCTGCAGTTTGCCCTAGAAGCCAAACACTGCAGTAGCAGTTGTTAAAGAAACAACTACGGGTTCAAGAGCTTAATTTTCAGCTTCAGGCCAAGAGCCGGCAGCCACAGGAGCTGAAGCAGTCACTAAAGAAGGAGCTGCATTTGTGTTGGTGGAATGGCTCTGAGCCAGTAGTAGCAAGTGTTTCCAATTCTTCCTCCTCTGAGGAGGAGGTTTGGGTTGAAATTGCCATCTAGGACTCAGAGCCCAGAGAGTGGTCACCCAGAAAGCAAAAATCCAGCAGCCTCAGGCTCAGGCACAACTCCCTCCACAAGTAGTTGAGCATTCTATGGTCTGGCCCTATGCCCAGACAGAATTGATGGAATTAGAAGAGAAATTTAGGCAGAAACCCACTGCATCCCTGGCAGCTTGGTTCCTGTGGTTGTGGAACATGTGAGGAGATGGCATTGTGCTCTCCAGAACAGAGATGGAGAAATTATCTGCCGATAGTACACACTCCTCTTTGAGGCAGCATCTTCAGAACTGCTATGACACCTCAGGAAACCATAACCTATTAGAATGGGTGATGGCTGCCATTCATACAGTCTGGCAGAATGCTGGAGACATGCCAGGAGCAGAGAGTCAGTGACAATCGTATACTAAGCTGAAGGACATCCTCCGGAAACTAGGTATAAAGAATGCTGCTTTCAACCTGAGGTCCCATGGGCCAGATGAGGAATTATTTGCTGCAAGGATGAGGGACCTTATTCTCTTTTTGAGTCACCAGTGGCTATCTTGAGCCCCTAAGTGGGGCAGCCCATCAATACTGTTAGAGACTCGGGGGGGGGGGGGGATGGAGGCAGCATGGAAACATAAGGCTGTGTGGGCTATTTCCCATGCTGCTCTGCACCCCCCTACCCCCACCAACTAACAAGAGAAACAGGCCTGTAAATGTTACCCAAACACAGATGTGGGTAGATTTGATTGTGGCCGGGGCAGATAAAGATAAATTAGCTGGCAGGTCTAATAGAGCCCTGTTAGAGTTTTGGCAGCAGCCTAAGTGAAAGAAGCTAGATACATAATAGCACATAATACAGAGTTTTACT
Source organism: Saccopteryx bilineata (assembly GCF_036850765.1). Taxonomy (NCBI): domain Eukaryota; kingdom Metazoa; phylum Chordata; class Mammalia; order Chiroptera; family Emballonuridae; genus Saccopteryx; species Saccopteryx bilineata. The sequence continues at coordinate 164,768,213 of NC_089495.1, forward strand.
TGTATAAAGTTCAAAAAAGAAAAAAAAATTACCTCCTATTAGAAATGAAGATAATTTATCTTTAAGGTGGTTTTAATTGGCAGGGAACATGAGGGGGCTTCTGGATATTAATGATGTTCTGAACCTTGGTCTGGGAACTGGTTACACGTGTGTATTCAGTCAACTTGTAAAATGTCTGTACACTTATGATTTGTGTATTTTCTGTCCATATTTACGTACTTTTATATATATTGCATTAAAACATTTACAAAGCATTAAAAATAGGATAGGTTTGTCAAACAAGGGTGTTGGCACCCATTTAATGCCAATAGGAATCCCCAATTTTGAGTGTAGTAAAGAAGTAATTTTTATTCAGTACAAAACAGCTCAATTGAGATACAGCACAGCTGTGAGGCAGCCCACAGGCCAGGCCCCTCTCTGGTTAGTGTTTCAGCTCAGAAAGGGAAACAGACTCTCTAGTCTTGGGTGGGAAGGAAAAGTGGGGAGCTTTCCAGAGAAGGGGTGGCTTCTATAGACAGAAGTCCCTGACCCAGGTTTCTGATTGGTCTGTCCTCATGGAAAGGACAACTCCAAATTCTTGAGGTTTGCTTGGTCCAAAGGGCTCTTTGGTCAGAATGGAACTGTTCTGATTGGTTGGTGAAGATTTTATGACAATATGGCTGCACAACTCTGACTCCATGGGAAAACCTCAGTCCCACTGGTTGAAATAAGACTCCAGAAACTCCTCTACAAAGGCTGGCTCAGATGGCAGGGACACAGTGCAGGCAGGCAGTCCAGTGCAGAGGCAGGTAGCTCAGTGCAGGCTTCTCCCTGAAGTGCAGTTTGCATGGGACACCCCTTTGTAGAAATGGCCGCTAGGCCCTGGTTTTTCAATTTGAGCCCCGTTAGCCACCAGCAGCTCTTCTTAGCAGTTATCTTCTTTCTTAGGGTCCACAGGTTGTATCATTTGTTTTCTATTGCTGCTGCAATACACTTCCACAAATTTAGTGGCTTAAAACAACTCAAAGTTATTATCTGGAGGTTAAAAGTCCAAAATAACTTTCACTGGTAAAATCAAGGTGTCCACAGTGCTACATCCCTTCTGTGGGCGCTAGAAGTCACTCAACTTCTTTGCCTTTTTAGTCTCTAGAGACCACCTGTGTTCCTTAGCTTGTGGCCCTTGCCTTCATCAATGCCAACGGTGCACCGTTCTTCAGATCGCTTTGTGCTTCTGTTATCTCATCATCTTCCACTGCCTTCTGTCCCTGCCTCCTTCTTATAAGGACCTTTTGATTATATTGTCCCACCTAGATTATCCAAGATAATTTTCTCATCCCAAGATGCTTAACTTAATCACAGCTGCAAAGACCCTTTGCCATAGACGGTAACACATTTACAGGTTCTGGGGAATAGGACATGGATATCTTATGGAAGCCATTATTTATGAGTTCTCAGAACACCACAAAGACTTGTGGACCAAGGAAAAATTCAAAACATATTTAGATGAAGTAGGAAACAATATGATGACTGCTAAGAACCAAATTAGTGGTCTTGTCTGACTGAGAAGAAGAAAAGAAATAACATCTTACTGATTTGATACATAAGAAAAAGGAATTTCAAACAACCTGCATTTGGTGAAGCTTAGGCTTTTGCAGTAACATTTATTCAGGGTTGAAGTAGAAGGTTGCTCACAGGTGTCCCATGTCTCATTTCCCTCTGTCTCACCAAGAAAAAGGTCCAGCCTTGTCTTCATGAAGCCTAGTTTAAAGGCCAATGTCCAGATGCTCTGCACCATGGTTTAACCCATGCCAAAGCTCAGTCCAGCCCAGGTGCTGCTCAAAGACTTTTTGGGAAATCATCCAGCTGCCAACCCACACAGCATGGCTGTGGATGGAGCTGGTGCATTTCTCTCAGAAAGAACACGAAGAGAAAGGCAAAAAGGGCCAGATTTCTGTAAGTCTGTGTTTATATTTTTGGACTGGGAAGGGAAAGAAAACTTGGGCCTGTATATTGGTTTTTCAAGTCTTATGCCAGGTTAATGAAGAAGACACACATCTGGACCTATTACAATGGGATCTGGAATTTCAAGAGAAAGTTGAAAATCATACATGCTTCCAGAAGAAAAGTATGAGTTTTTTAACAAAGGGAACAGAGCCAAATAATATCAATTTTTGTCCCAGTAGACCCCGAGCTCTACATCGATCTGGCGTCCCCGATTTGACTTCCCTGTGCAATGGGACACTCCTGCTTAACAGCAGGGCTGGGGGTTTCTCTGAGACTACTCTTGAGGCAACTGTGAGGAATTCTACTTATTGGTACCGAGACCAATTGCCACTGGAGGAAAGACACAACTGACACTCAAGTTGGTTGCAAGAATCACACAGGCAGGTTATTACTCACAATTCCAATGGCGTGCTTGGCTATAGCTTAATGGGGCCCCGTAGGCATGCTCCTCTCAGCTTTCCTTGGTCAGAGCGGCTTGGAGACAGTCCACGTTCAACATTAAAATTCAACATTGGCTTAAGTACCCTTTTCTGGCATACGGCTTCTAACAGGTGTTAATCTACGGGATTATCACATCAAGCCACTTTTAGGGAGTTCCTGGCGGGGAGCTCTTTTTATCTATGTATACAGTAATTTCACACACACACTGACTGGGCCCTGTGCACAGGGTATGGTCTTGCTTATTACATCCCTACACACTAGATTAGTTCTCACTCAGAGGGTGTAGCCTTATTCACTCGCCTTCTTGGCTTTTTATATTATATCCTAACTTATTTCTACATATCTTCTATATTTCTATATATTTAATTACTATAACATTATATTACTGTAACAATTTTCATCAGCATCCATTCAAAAAACAAGATATTGATGAAATGAGCACATGTTGATAGGATTGCAGCCAAACAGCTTCTAACAGGCATGATACAACCCATGGTTTTAGAAAAAGAAAGGCATGCAGATTAACCAAGATTCCAAAAAACACCACCCACACCCTGGTTCAGAGGAAAACACTCCAAAATTTTTCTGAGCTAAAGCACAATCAGACCGAAACAGCCATTTTCAGAAGAGAGAAATCAAAGGGGAGACAGTGTTGAGCAATAAGCTTTAAAAAATGTATTAAATCTAGTTGAGATATTTTAATGTATTAAGAACTCTTGAAAAAAAGAAGAAATATTCTAAAAATGAAAACTAATCAAAAGTTTGGAATCAAAATTTTCAACCATTTTATCACAATTCTGGTTTTAAAGGGAGTGGATTAGAGTGAAGGGAAAAATAAAATCATCTGCAATGCCCTTCCCACCCTAAAGAGTATACCTTCTGGGAGAGAAGGAGTGAACAAATTATAGTCTTGTTCAGCCGCAGATGTGATTATCACTTTCTTTTATTTTAATAATAGAAAAATATAGTTTTATTGGGGGAGTAATACTCTGTGCTAGATTGGTGAAAATGGTTGCAGTTCTTTAATCTTACCTATATCCACGCTCTTAACATAGGTGACTGTAGCCCTCCCATAAAGAGAGGAAATTTATTTCCCCACAAAAGGAATGTGGCACTGTCTGTGGGCCAATTTGTGATTTCCACATTGGACAGCTGCCCAGGCGCCCACCCTAGAGAGAACCCTGATTACAAGTGCTATTTTAACAACCAGTTTGGCAAACTCAACAAAAAATTGGATACTGGATATTGGTTCTGCCAAACCAGTGTGAACTAGCTGAATCCCACCACTGATTTTGGGACTGTGTATCAGTGATGTTATCTTATAAGCAAAAAACAAACAAACAAACAAAAAACAGAGCTATACAGCCCATGATCTCAGTTACTCTTTAAATGAGGAAAAACAGAGCTATACACCTTATACTTACCAGGCTACATTCTTCTACTCTCTTAAGCAAAGTATATAGTACTTCTATATTCTTTTCTAGAACTTGTTTTACAGGCAGGCCTGCTATAAATATTCTTCCTTAATCTTTATAGGTTGCTTTGTGACAGTCAGCCAGTAAAGTTATAGATCTTAAAAGGCTAATTTTATAATTTTAACTAAAAGCTAAATTCTAGTATATCACATCTTTTATGATTTGGTATTGGTTTCAAGGGAAAAGTGGGGATGTTATGTAGTCGCAATAAAGGCTTCAGCTGGCCCCCAGAGCTCTGCAATGGGATGGCCTCGCAAAGATGTCACCCTCAGGACGGTGGCTGGGTTTTTGTTCCCCCTGAATCAATCTTTATGGGATTCAGCAAAGTAAAGACAACCAAGAACAGATGCTCCTGTCTGAAATTTCTTTCTGCAGTTGTTCATAGACAGCTTGCAATTCTCAGTGGTGATGAAGATTGCCCAATAACAGCACACAGAACCTTAACATGAAGAAGAGCAAAGAACAGCCCTTTAGAGGGCCAAAATACTCCTTAAGTGCTTATTGCACATTTAATAATTTTTTCTCTGAGGTGAGAAAGGGGAAAGTGAAAAACAAATTGTGATTAGCTATTGTTTCAGGTTACACCAAGATCTGGGCACTCTGTTCTCCAAATGATAAATTTTATGTAATTGCAATAAATGGGAATTTCAGTGCAAAACCTATGCAAGCTAGCTGCTGAGTGCTGCTAATAAGAACAGAAGACTTGACTGGCTCACCCACCCCATGTGAGGTGACAGGCACACGTGATTCACCCATGCAGCTGTGGCCCTCAGAGAGGCTCTGAAGGATACACCCAGAGCTTGGGAGCTGCCCCAGTTCTGCTCTCTGCTGGGTTTACGTTCTCCCCCAGATGCAACCAGGTCCAGGTCACATGGAGCCTGGGGCTGCTGCGTTGAGGAATCTCATAGATTCTGGAACTGGGTCTGCGGAACATCACCTGCCCAGAGCCAGTGGGGCATCACACATGCAGCACAGGAAGTCACAAGTAAAAAAGCACGTCTTTTTAGCAGAGAGCAGTAATCGGAATATACTGATGGGTAGAAGATTATGCCACCCCAAAATGTGCCCTTTGACATAAGAATTATTTTGAAATGAAGACAATATAAAAGAAGTAACTACAAAAAAAGTTCTCTGCCTTCCTTCTCTTTGCCTAAAATCAGAGCATAAATTTGTCAGTGTCCCCACTCCCCTCTCTATCAAGAAGGACAGAAGACACCTCTAAACCCTAGTCAGCCCAGAGACACCACCAGAAGAATCTACATAACAGCCTTAAAACTAGTCCTTATCTTTCATTAGTTTCTCCCTATATTTACCTCTCACAATTTGCCACCCCAGAAGCTCAAAGTCATTTTCATTTGTCTTGTCACTTCTCTACAAATACACCATTCTTTTGTTAAGATACTATAAAAGCCCAAGTTCTAACCACCCTTTTAAATGTCACATCACTGGGTGTTCCCAGATGTATGTAGGAGGCACATGCTAATAAACTTTCATTTGTTTTTCTATTATTAATCTGTCTTTTATTGGTCTAACCTGCAAGAGCTGGATTTCAATGAACCTGGGAGGGGCAGAGAATTTGTTTCCCTCCCCTACAATACCGTAATGCATATAAGCATTTTGTTATTAGCACACATTTAGGCTGCCCAGTGTGTTTGCCATTTTCAAAAATCAGTAAACATAATTATTGACATAGCTGCTGTCTTTGCTTTGGCTTCCTGGAGGTGAGGACTCAAGTGGATGTGGATTATTTGGGAGGTGATGCCAGCGAGCACAGGCTTGGGTGGGGGCAGTAGTGGGGAAGGTGGAGTGAGACAGGACAAGAAGACGGGCAGTACAGGTGTGTTAATGAGAGGGTGACTCAGAGGGCTCCTGAGCCTGCATGTGCAGATTGCACAGGGACCTGGGCCTGGATCCCAAGGACACTGGATAAGAAAAACACAAAAAGGGCACCACCCACTGCCCCTCCCCAGGATCCCAGGGACACCATATAGCCAGGAAAAAAATTATTTGTAACAAATAAATAAAAACACCAGAGAAGCCCACTGCAAGACTGCAACCACCCGCCCACACTCGGGAAAATGTCTCATCGCTCTTCTCACTGCTTGCTGCTCACGCCCTGACAAAACAATTCCACAAGCCAGCTTTATTTCAAAAAGCCTGCCTTTTCACAAATCCCACTTGGTCCCCAGCTTGTAAAGGCAGCCAGGGAGAGCCAACTGCCAAGCCAGTTTAGAGGACTTTCCTTTCCTCCGTGCTGCCTCCCTTGAGGTCCAGTGTAAGCTTAGTAAAATCTGCCTGGAAACTTCTCTGAGGCTCCCTCTTGATTTCTGTCTTGGGGAACCCAGGAACTATAATGCCTAACGCCTATAACAAGTCCTGCCTGGGAACCCTGGGAAATTTCAGAATACCTGTCTCCGAACCAGCCCCCAAGAGGCGTGAGGAAGCTGCAATATTTATACACCAATATCCCAGGTGCTCCAGGGTATTAATTCCCTGGTGCTGATGGCCCATCTTGCGCAAAAGGGCGGAGCAACTTCTAATGGGCACGCCAGGAAGCTTGACTGTGGGGAGAAGAAACTTGACTTCTGTTAGTGTGGGCAGCTGCTCCAATAGGGAGCCTCCACCTGTCTTCCAGGCTGTCAAGCAAGACTTTATCATATTTGTTCCCAGATCAGTATAAATGCACTGGAGATGCTTAGGAGGGGTTTGCGAGGGATGGGTAGATTTTGTGGGAGGGACATTCTCATGAAACTGTTGGCAGAGCATAAAGCAAGAAAGTAATAGAAGTGATGCTGTGAGCACTGCTTATTTATTTGTTTGTTTGTTTGTTTGTTTATTTTTAACTTTTATTTTTATTTTTTTGCTAGACTTGGGAAGCTACTGAAGACTTAGGAGCAAGCTGCAGTCATGGGAAAGCTGGCTGTTGTGTTCAGGAGAGGCCAGAGTGAAGACTTCATGAGGAGCTAGAGCAGGGGTCCTCAAACTTTTTACACAGGGGTCTAGTTCACTGTCCCTAAGACTGTTGGAGGGCTGGACTATAAAAAAAACTATAAACAAATCCCTATGCACACTGCACATATCTTATTTTAAAGTAAAAGAACAAAACAGGAACAAATGCAATATTTAAAACAAAGAACAAGTAAATTTAAATCAACAAACTGACCAGTATTTCAATGGGAACTATGGGCCTGCTTTTGGCTAATGAGATGGTCAATGTACTCCTCTCACTGACCACCAATGAAAGAGGTGCCTCTTCCGGAAGTGGGGCGGGGGCCGGATAAATGGCCTCAGGGGGCCGAATGTGGCCTGCGGGCTGTAGTTTGGGGACCCCTGAGCTAGAGTATTACCTAAGTCCACATGGAAGCAATGAAGAGCAGGCTTGGAGGTGGCCATGGGTAGGCAGTTTGAAGGAAAAAGATTTAATTCATTTATTCATTCTTTCATTTATCCATGCAGTTATGCATTCTTTTATACAATCTATTTTTGAGTAATGACTTGGTGCCAGGTCCTGAGGATGCAGCCATAAGTTAAACAAAGTCCTGATATGGGGTGCTTCTATGCTAGAGATCTTTGGGAAGTATTCTGAAGAATGACCCGATGAGACCTGGAGACTGACTGGGCACGAAAGGTGAGCAGGAGGAGAGAACCACAGCTTAATCTTTGCACATGTGTGTGTGTGAACACTGCTAGCCATTCATTCAACATCAGGAATTGTACTAGGTGTCAGGGATGAGGCTAATAATGATAAAAAATAACAACCATAATAATAGCTTCTATTTCCTGAACTCTATTCTAACCTCTTTGTCTGAAGTATCTCATTTAATTATCAGAGCAGCTGATAAATAGAAACTATTTTATACCCACCTTTCAGATAAGAAGAATGAGGTACATTAAATGTAAGTAAGTTGCCCACAGTCACTTAACTGATAAATGATGAAGCCAGCCATAGCTTACACTGTCCTGAGGGGCTTAACGTCAGGTACCAGAGGCCATCAGGAAAGGCCAGAAGAGGAGGACAGTGGATAACCTTGCATGCTCTTATGGAATTATGCTTAATGGAGTAGACTCCTTAGCAACCTGGGCAGAGGGGAGGACCAATTTGTCAGCAGAATCTTCCTGGAAATGACCCCGGAGCAGCTCCAGGAAGGTGAGTACATGTTAACAAAGTGAAGAAAGGGGTAGCTTATTCACCAGAGGGGAGGCCCCAAGACTTAGCAAAGGCAGCAATGTGGAGACCCGAGCAGGAGGCCACATCTCCAGGGAAGGGGAACAAAGAAGACCCCTGACTGAGAGCTCAGCCTTTCCTCAGTGGCCCAGCCATTCCAGTTTGTCCCTAAATCTGCAAAAGGAAACCTACCCAAATCAAATTCCCATTGCAGCTACCTTCAAGGGTTTGGAGACGAGCCTTTCTGGGAGGAGTCCCGATAAATCTGACTCCCTCACTCTCACCATAAAACAATGATATGCTAGTGCTCTCCTGAGTGGCCACCCTGCTGATACCCCGTGTCGATCTGCTCTGAGCCCACGGAGAGTTCTGTTGGCTGGACAAACAGTGTTTATGGAACATGAGGATGAAGACACTTGAACTACGGGAAACCACCAGGAAGCGATAGCAGGGCAAGAACATTCATCGACTGCAACCACAGAACTTACAAAATCCCTGGAGTTGGCATGTGTCTGAAGTTTTTGAAATGAGCCAGTAAAATTTGTTCACCGTGTCCATTGACCTGAGAATCCAGTTTGGTGGTCAGATTACATATTCCAGCAGAGTGACTTCAAGCTGTGGCCACAGGCACATTAGGAAAATCCATGTCAATCTCAAGCTAACTGTTCTGCCCAAGGTGGAGCAGGAAGCCTTTCTGACAGCTGGCAATCCTCATCCCTTTTGCTTTCGATCTCAGCGTTTGGACCAACTGTCAGTGGGACATGAAGAAGCTGATAGAAGAAACTTTTCTATGAGAAAAGTTTCTCATAGAAAGTGAAGATACCTAAACAGTTCATTAATGTTGAGAAAATAAAACAGACAGGAGTTGGAGAGCAGAGGGAACTTTTAAGCAAGGCGGTCTCATGACTGACACCCACCAAAGCTATAAGGGAGTGACTGACTCACTGTTTTCTAGACAGCCAAGCAAAATGGGAAGGTAATTTTCAGAGAGAGAGATAGAGGTGTGGGAGAAGGTTGCCAAGAGGGTCCACACAGCTCAGCCCAAACAAAGCATAGGGTTCCCAGGCTGTGCAGGGGCAATCAGCAGCTAACAGAGAGAAACGTGCTCCTATGAAAGGCAGAATCGTGCCAGCAAAGATGTCTTAGTTCCACCCCTGAAACCTATGAATAGTCTGCCCTCAAGAGAAAATAAGGCACTGTAGATGTGATTAAGTTAAGGATCTTGAGATGGAAATATCATCCTGAATTAGCTGGGTCAGCCAAATGTAACCACCATGTCCTCATGAAGGGGAGGGAAAGACAGGGGAGGACATGGCTGGGGAACCAGAGGTGGAGGGTCAGAGAGGGAGATGATAGGGAACCAGAGGTGGGGGGTCAGAGAGGAAGACGATAGGGAACCAGAGGTGGGGGGTCAGAGAGGGAGATGATAGGGAACCAGAGGTGGGGGGTCAGAGAGGGAGATGATAGGGAACCAGAGGTGGGGGGTCAGAGAGGGAGATGATAGGGAACCAGAGGTGGGGGGTCAGAGAGGGAGATGATAGGGAACCAGAGGTGGAGGGTCAGAGAGGGAGATGATAGGGAACCAGAGGTGGGGGGTCAGAGAGGGAGATGATAAGGAACCAGAGGTGGGGGGTCAGAGAGGGAGATGATAGGGAACCAGAGGTGGGGGGTCAGAGAGGGAGATGATGGGGAACCAGAGGTGGGGGGTCAAAGAAGGAGATGATAGGGAACCAGAGGTGGGGGGTCAGAGAGGGAGATGATAGGGAACCAGAGGTGGAGGGTCAGAGAGGGAGATGATAGGGAACCAGAGGTGGGGGGTCAGAGAGGGAGATGATAGGGAACCAGAGGTGGGGGTCAGAGAGGGAGATGATGGGGAACCAGAGGTGGGGGGTCAGAGAGGGAGATGATAGGGAACCAGAGGTGGGGGGTCAGAGAGGGAGATGATAGGGAACCAGAGGTGGGGGTCAGAGAGGGAGATGATGGGGAACCAGAGGTGGGGGGTCAAAGAAGGAGATGATAGGGAACCAGAGGTGGGGGGTCAGAGAGGGAGATGATAGGGAACCAGAGGTGGGGGGTCAGAGAGAGATGCTCAGTGTGGGAAAGCTGATCTCCCCAGAATCGGTAAACAGCCTGCACAAGATGGAGTTAGTGTGGACAGGCCCGCTCTGTCAGATCCAGCCATGCATGACTAAGGGAAAGAGGCTGAGATGGTATGCATGCACGCCCACCTTATATAACTGATAATGTTATGCCCACTTTTTGTAATCATGGCTTGGTGCCACTTTTGTGTGATTTACTACAAAACTCCTGCGCACTGTGTCAGGCTGCTGCTGTACTCTGTCTGGTTGCCAGAGGCGCCCAATAAAGCATGCAGAGTCTGTCCGCAGCTCCGTGTGTCTTCCAGCTCCCTACCCCTTGCTCCCCTCTGTCCCTAGCCTCTGAACGCAGACCCAGCACTGGGGAATCAGAGCAAGGGTCAGAGAGGGCGATGCTGGGCAGAACATGGATGGGAGAGCCAGAGAGAGATTGTTTGGTGCTACATTGCTGTCCTTGTAGATGTGAGAGGAGGCCAGTGCCCCGCAGTGCAGCAGCCTGAAGGGGCACTTCCCCAAGTCCTCAGGAGGCGGCCACCCTGCCAACACCTTAATTTTAGGACTTCTGATCTCCAGACTGTGAGATAATAAATCTGTGCTGTGTTAAGCCTCCCTTGGTGGTAAATTTTTCAGCAGTCAGAAAAGTAACACAGCTGCCAGGAGTTCTGAGAGGAGGGTTAGGTCGCAGTGGAGGCTTGGAGAGAGACAGGAAGGGACTGCAGAGCGTCTGCTTTAAAGTTCCACCAAATTTGTGGATCACTGAACCTGGAGCCAGGAGGAAATTTCCAGTCCCTCTGCCCTCTACTTCCCCTAGTTCCAGCACCAGAAAGGTCCTCAAACCCTTGGTTGTGAGATGTGTGGGAGGTGTGGTAGCCAGAGTAGATCGATGAGAAAAACAAAAGAAGCAACCACTCCTTCCCATGGGCAGGCCTCGAGGAGGTTTGAAGCTCTGACAATGTGCAGAGGTTACTGACCACATAGAGTATCTGAATTAATGGGTTGTGGCTGCCTGTATATCTGAGAGGTCGCAGGGACAAACAGCAGGGCTGAGTCCATCCAAAGAGACCGTGGAAAGTGAAAATAAAGCCATGGCGTGACTACATCTGCAAGCAGCTCCCGCTCCCATCCTCTGTTTCTCCAAGGGGGTTCCTGCACCTCCCAGAGTTAAGAATTATTATCACAGCCTGACCAGGCAGTGGTTCAGTGGATAGAATGTCGGACTGGGACACAGAGGACCCAAGTTCGAAACCCCAAGGTCGCCAGCTTGAGTGCGGGCTCATCTGGTTTGAGCACAGGTCACCAGCTTGAACCCAAAGTCATTGGCTTGAACAAGGAAGGGGTCACTCAGTCTGTTGTAGCCGCCCCTCCCCCCATCAAGGCACATATGAGAAAGCAATCAATAAACAACTAAGGTGCTACAATGAAGAATTGATGCTTATCTCTCTCCCTTTCTGTCTGTCTGTCCCTCTCTCTCTGTCACACACACACACACACACACACACACACACACACACACACAGAATTCTTACCACAGAGAAGAGGTCAAGGTTTGGGCTTCAGGGAAAACATGTATCCTAGTCAGCCAGAGAAGTTGGGAGGGATGACAAGAAAAATCAGAGGGAAGGTCAACAGCACAGGGAAGATGTGTTCACCCAACTCACTGTTCATGCCCCACTGCCCTGGGATCCGGTGTCCCCTGTGTCTCTATCGCTTCCTGCCACACCAGGCCTCCCACAGCCCTAGCCAAGGGAGCTCAGTGAACAAGGCCCCTGGCCTGGCTTCCACCCAGGTAATGCTGGGGCGGCAGGAGGAGCAGGGAGGGAGGGATGTTGCTGAGAGAGTAGCCCCAAAAGAGAAGAGACGGGTGTTTGCATGAGTGTGTGTCTGTGACACAGGAACAGATGCAAAGGATGAGAGGAAGTATGAGTAAGGTTGCCAACTATTGCAACATCTCCCCCGCTAGGCAGGTTCAGCTGCAAGTGCAGCGGGGGAGGAGAGCTGTGGGTGTCCACTGTAGACTCGCTTAAATTTGACCAGGCCAGTCACCCGCTCCCTGGCTGGACGTGGAGAGGGCTCTTTCTAGTCCTCCCCAGCTGAGAGGCAATGGCCAGACCCTGGCAGGGCCCACAGCTTCTACTGGTCATTCTGGTGGTCTTGGAGGCCCCCACCTACCAAGTAAGGAGAAAAACCTTTATAAGTGTTCGAGAAGTGCCTCCATCAGAAGTCTATGTGATAGCCACCATGCAGTTCGTGACTGATGAGTTCAATAAGAAAAGTGACGATAAGTACAGCTTCCGGATTGTGCGAGTCATGAAGGTCAAGAAGCAGGTTGGTGGGCTCCTCTCCCCCTCTCTTTTCACTGTGCCTCTCTGCCAGGGGACCGCTGACACTCTGGGGCAGGTCCACTCATGTGAGACTCAACCTCATTTAGTGTGAAGTGGATGTGTGAGGAGAAACAAATCCATTGGAGGGGCTGAAGTTAAGTTGCTTAAATGGTGCCCAATACCAGGAGTCAGTACACTGAGGTCAAATCTGCCTGCTGCTGCTCCTGCAAGCCATTTCTTTGGCTCCCAGCCGCACGGTGTGTGTCACGTCATGGGAGGCTACTGTCCTGCTGCAGTTGCAGAGAAGCGTACTCGCAACTGAGGCCACATGTCACTCAAAGCCTTAATGTTCATGCTCTGGCCCTTTATAGACAAAGTTTACAGACTCTGAACGAGGGTAATTGGCATAATTTGGGTTCTCCAATAGATGGCTCTGCCCACAGACTTGTTTCTAGTCAATTCTCCTCAAATGACAAAAGGAGGCATGGGAGTCATCCCTCCGTCCAGGATGGGGTTCTTGGTCCTTGGCGCCACAGGACAGAGTCCCCACCCACAGAAGCTCTTGAGAAGAAGGAGATATCCTTTTGTTTTCTTGCCGCTTACTTCCCACAGGTTACTGACCATATGGAGTATCACGTGAACTTGGAGATGCGGCGGACCACCTGTCAAAGGCTGGAGACCAAAAACTGCACCTTCCAGGAAGGCGAGCTTTACAAGGTACTGGGTGCAAGCACATTAACTCAGAAAGAACTCATTTTGAATGGCGTTTCCTGTGGTTCTAGGATGATGTGGGGTAGAAGTATTGTGGATATTCTTAAGCTTGCCTAAAAAGAATGCAGAGTCAAACACCTGTTTTCTCAAAACAGAAAAACGGAGGTGAGAGTGAGCACTGCTCTTTTGTTGCCAGAAAAATAATGGGGATGTGAAGGGTTCAGAGGAGGGGCCTAAGTGGCTGAGCTGCAGTGGAACATTCTGAGGTTGAGGGAAGTAGTTAATTATTAATCATGTTTTTGCAGCCCTGGGACCTCACTGGCGCCCCTGGATGAATAATGAATATCAGCCTGACATTAACACACAGTCACTGGGCCAGGCCTCCATCCCTCTCATCCCGCAGTATTGGGACAAAAGGGGGAGGAGATAAGAGAGAAGTTCAGCGTTGTTTAACTGTGGTAGGAGCAGGGGGAGGTAGGGAAGTCAAACCTGTATGTACAGGGTCTGCGGAGGGGCCAGCTCCCCCAACAGTGGCTGAGTCTGCTTCATTCCTGCCCAGGTCTGTCACACTCGAGGGAGGCCGGGGACCATCCTAGCTGCCGTATGCAGTCAGGATGAGCCCACATTCACAGGAGCCTTGGAGATCTCAAAGCCTACAGGCCCTGCAAATCTCTTCTCTTGACACAGCTGAGTTACAAGCAGATGAGCATCCGCCCAAACTGCCTGGGAAGTCCGATTTGTACCCAGCTTCTCAGTGTCATCTTAATGGCTTCCCCGTTTGCTTACAGCAAGTCCTGGCCCAGAAATTGTGGAGTGACCCTGCTTTTAATGGCCTGGGTGTTCTCAATATAGAAACATGTTATCAAAAGCTCCCTCCATACTTTCTTCACAAAAAAAATCTTCAAAATAGACTTTTTGGGTTCTTCTTGAAGAAGATCGTGAAACCTATGAAAAAACTACTTGAGAATAACAGTCAAGTAAAATTAGAGGATCTTATTGATGTGATAGATTTAATTGGTGGAATTAATATTCCAGTTTCTATCTCAGCAGAAATGTAAATATGTAGTTAAGCCTCCTACTACCACCCTGTTCCCCACCCTGGACTTCCCAATGAAGAGCTGAAAAACAAAATGACGCTAAAAAATGATAATATACAAAATTTACTGATTGATTTTTCATTATGTGGAAAAAGGAAAGTGAAAAATAAAGAGGAAATATTGAGAGAGCATAGGGGCAAGGGAAGAAGAGAGAGGGTGTGGTGAGTGAGTGCGTGTATAGACAAACCAAAGGTGGGAAGAAGGATGGATGGATGGATGGATGGATGGATGGAAAGATGGAGCCAGTACAGGTCAAGTAAGAAAAGGTGTGCAGTCATTAATACACGAGTTGAAGAGGAAAAAGAATCAGTGAGTATGTGCAGAGTGGACTCTTTTTTTCTAGTCTCCAATTTTAACTACAAATAGAAGGGCATTTTCTGGGATGATCTCAGCTACAATACTGTCAAGTGATTAAAATCAAAATAAAAGTCAAGCCATGTATGAATTGGATTTCTCCACCTATAAGTATTATATTCTTTCCCCTTTAAAATTTTTGCTTGTTATCCTTTTTAAATATTGTTTTCTTTTTGTTTTTTAGCAAATTGAGTGCTTTTACTCAGTGTTCGTTGTTCCCTGGTTTGAAAAGTACAAAATTCTGAAAAAAAATTGCACCGATGGGTAGGTAACCTGGAGGACACACCTGTGGTCACTATATGGGAAAGTATCCTGCTACAGGCAATGATTCTTAGTATGAAAAATAAATGTTTATCTGCCTGTTCTCTTAATATTCTTAATGTGTATAATTTCACTTTTTCCCAAAAAAATCTTTAGTTCATATAAATATAATCTGGAGATCCTTTGGGCTAGGACAGTTTGGGGGTCCAAATGAGGTGACACGAATAATTAATTATTGGCCTTTTAGCTTAAATAACCTGAACAATAGCAGAACTTGAACCTCATCCTCACATCAAGTATGATTCTTTAGATTTTAAAACAAAATGGAAAACGAGGAAAGAAGGAGAAGGAGGAGGAAAGAAGCTTTAAGTTCCGTAATTGAACAGCCAGTAGATTTTGGCAAGTATGCCCTATAATGGCATCTCTGAGGAGCTCAGTAAAGAGTATCCCCTTCCTTGTTTAAAATGCAAAACACGAAGAACTACGGTGGGAGATGTGCCCTATTTTTATAGGCAAGAGCACTTTCTAACACTCTAGAATTAGACTTATGCCCTCAGCATCAGCAACAATCTCTTCACAAGAGATTCTGCTCCTGGAGTTGCCAAGGAAAATGTATGCGCCCAGCAGGAAGGAGCAGGACCTGGGCTACACTGCCTGGTTTTTCTTCCCAAAAAGACAAGACAGACCAGGAGAGAAATGACTGAAGACAGAGCAGCTAGCAGTGCTATGCTGAGGGGCTCTTCTTCCATGGATGGCATGTTAGCAGTGGAGAAACAGCATCACTCAGCCGACAGCATAATTCAGGATTTTAAACAAAGTCACCAGGCTCATTTCTCCACTCTACTTCCTCCCTTTCCTGATTTTGTTGTGTCCTTTCACTGCAATCAATCACAGCCACGAATATGACTCTATGCTGAGTCCTGGAAATCCTTCTAGTGAATCACTCTTCCTAGGCGTTTTGTCTTGGGGACCGTGGACACTCAAAAAGATATGTGTCAGTCACAGAGTTGTATGTGTATGGGGAAAAAACAGAGCTCCCCCAAGCTCAAGCCAGAGTCAGAATAATGTGCCTAAATAATGAAAGGCTTCAGAGATATGGGCTGAAGTAGAAAAAATTATGAGATTTCCCCCAAAGACTTAACAACCATCTGCTCAAATTAAACCAGCCTCCTGATGACCACTGAGTATGTACATGAGTGAGTGTGCGAATGCATATTTGGGTTTCTATGAAAGTGTGTGTGTGCTGTGTGAGTGTGTGAGTTGGTACATGTGTGTGTACATGTATGAATGAGTGTGGGTATAAATATGCATTTGTGTACGCTTGTATGCGAGTGTGGGAGTGTGGATGTGTGTGAGTGTGTGTGTAGTGAGACCCTGCCGAGGGCGATGCAGACCAGAGTCCGTAACAGAAAATGTCCGCACGGCCACCTAAGGTTTCATCAAGGATCTTTGCACAAACTCAATTAGGCCTGCAGACAGGAGTTGTTCCAAAGTTGGTAATGGTCCATCCAGGGCACAGTGTACATCCAAAATTCACAAATGAAGCTCTGTGGAAAGAGAAAGACACAATTAGCTTTCAGGGAAATACTTTTAAAGGCAGACGAAGGCTCCTGTTTCCTGAAGATTAGGAACACTTAACACCAGGGAGTTTAGAACCAACACTCAGGCTGCACACCGACCACGTGGGTGGGGAGAGCCTGCTACAGTCATCTGCTGGGGGCACAGGGGGGGCTAGGCCTAGAATAAAAATGTCACCATGAGCGCCCCCTGTGCAGCTACTTGGGACCTGGAACAGGCACGTCCAAAGAGCCCTCGTCAATCCCAGTCCTCCTGCTCCTCACCCAGGCGCAGGGGGACCCTCACATTTGCCAGCAGGTGGTGCCACCAGGAAAAGGGTGGGCAGATTCTGAAAGACAAAAAGGCAGCTGGACAATTTTCAGGGACCTGGAGAATACAGGCCGAGACCAGGAGAAAGTCCCCAAGGAAAGAAAACGCTGCTTCCCATGAGGCCAGGAGTGAGCCAGAAGGCCTGAGGCCTGGTACCAAGCCTGTGCCTGCCCCAGGGTGTGGGGACTGCCCAGTGAGACAGCCTTTCTCCCGCCCTCAGCACCTCTGATAGTGTCTAGTGTCGGCATTCCGGAGCTGTGCTCCCACTCTGCCCCACCCCACACAGCTGGAAAAGCTGCCAATGTTCAGTTTTTGTTAACTTTTAAATTTTTTACTATTCTCCCTTTCGATTAGGAATTCCTTCTCAGATGACTGCCACCACACACCTTTTTTAACTCCTTTTCACTTTGAATGGGGCATGAATGACTTTTTGCGCTGTTCTTCTTGCACTTGGTCCGGCTAATCTTCAAGGTGACTAGATACTCCACTCCCGTTGTCAGCTACCAGAAAACAATAGCAATGTTAGTTTTGATTCAAAGCATCCAGTTTCTGGCTCTCCCCTGAAAGGCAGGGATGGAGCGTGAAGCCCAGGAGCCACAGTCCCCATGTCTGGTGCATCCACCAACACATAGCTCCCTCTTCTCCCTCCACAGATGGATCTCACCTGTCCTCCTTGTTTACTCAGACAAGGGAGGTAACACACAGATCTTGGCTGCCTGGCAGCACCCCCAGGTCTGTACACATGGTCCTCAGAATGCACAGAGCCAGCCGCACATCTTCCAGTCCCTTCAGCCTCCCTTTCTGCTCTTCTCCCAACCAACCTGATGGGGGGCAGTCAGCAACACAGCTCCAAACATAAGCTTAGAAATTGAACTGATTTGGAGCATGCGACCTTGAGTAAGTGCCTAGCAGCCTTGGTTTTCCTCACAGAGCATAGATAATAATTATGCCTGTTCAAGGAGTTGTTACAAGGTTAAGAGAAGCATGCATTTCACTAAATGCACAAAATGCACTTCAAAGTAACTAAATGATTACGAACTATCAAATGTTTTGGCAAGTGTTGGAAACATTACTCTGGAGCAGCAATGAAGTAGGTATAGTGTCAGAACTGAAAACAGAAGAAAAGTATCCAAGCTCAGCCAACTCTATCACCCTCGACAAGTCCTTCCACCTGTCTCAGTCTCAGTTTCTGCATCTAGAAAGTGGGACAAATAGTGCCAATTGGCAAACCATGGAGAACACACACCAGAGCATTCCCTGCTGTTGTGATTAGTCTTCTAGTACTTGTGTTCAAATGCGAGAGACATGAGGGCAAAAGACTGGAAAAGCCCTTGGTGGCAGGTAAGTCCACACCCAGAAGTGAAACTAACAAATGCTCTGTGTTGGAAAATGGACTGGAATTCCCAATAACTGTGTGGACTAGAGAGTTCTGCCTGGTGAGGGGAGAAGCTCCTAGAAGTTTGTAATGCCTTGTCCAAATGCAGTGGCCAAACCACATAAAAAGGCTTATGCTCTCCGGAGAGGTGACAGAGGAAGAGTGTGCACACTGCCCCAGGGCAGAGAGTGTTGGGGACTGGAAGCCAACAGGGTCTTTGCGGTTTAGATTTTTGGGGGACAGAGGTGTGGGGAACTGTCAGTAAGCTGACAGTCTGCCCAACCCCCCACCTCACTTGTTCTGTGAAGTTGCTAAAGGCTATTTTGCTATGATGCTGGATTGTTTATACTCATCCTACCCCCCATATTCCTCAGAAAGACTGGAAGCAAGTTTCTTTTATCCTTTGTCTTGTAAAGTTCAGATGTTCTGTATGGTGGGGGTTTCTGCACTTGGGAGAATTCTTGGGTTGCTTTGGAAATGTGATCAGAGATCTCTTTGATTTGCTAATGACCTCACTTTGCCCTATAAATAAAGCAGGAAGCTGGTGTGGAGGGTGCTCTGTTCTTGCCATCAGCATTGCGGGTGATCCCTTCTATTTTTTTCTCTAAGCCTATTTTCTTAATTCCACGCAGTTCCCACTCAGGACCTGGAATTTCTAGCTGTGTTGGCTCGTGGCAAGAGAGTGCCCATAGGGAAACTCAAGGTGTGCAGTGTGGCTGCGGGAAGAGGCCTGAGGGCAGTACCACCACCCTGGTCCCTACATCCAACATCCAATGGAATAACTTCAGGATGCAGGGCTCCTGAGCTCTTTTTCAAGGGACAGTTTCATCCAGGCTTTAGCATCTCATAGGGCTGGTGCCAAGCACTGTCACATTGACCTCCAGCACATTCTGTACATATAAGGAAACAAAAACACTGACCATAAGTTTAACTAACATTCCAGTAAATGTAATATATTATTATTCATTATTAGACTTGACTGTTAAATAGCAATAAGAATAATCGTAGTAGTATAAATGTTTTTATAAGTGCTGCTTCACTTTTATCCTGCCTACATTACAGGCAAGAAAACTGAGGCCTGCAAAGTATGGATGGCATTTGACCAAGATCCCACAATTAGGGTGATCTGCACATCAAACTCAGAAGGTGCCCATCTCCTGTATCCCTCTGTGAGGCAGTAAGACAAACACAATCATGCAGTAACAGGTGTGGGGATGCCCAGGATCCATGCCTCAGATCACCCAGCTACCAAGGGATGTATTCTCTCTGTCAGCTCATCAGTTTGAATGCCATGAGAAGTTTGCTCACAAACAAGTCTTTCAGAGGTAACTGTTAATGACTATGGATTGATGCCACAAGACAGGCCTCCTAGGATAGCCAGATTTACCCATGGAAAGACCAGAGAACAAACCAATTTCCACAAGAACATTGGTCAATGGCTGCCACCTTGTGGCCAAGTCACCTCAATGTTCTTGGCTTTGAGTTACCATTTTGTGGCAAGTGTGGTTTACTGAGAAAGAGCACGCTGCGGCCTACATGTTGTGACATGAAGCTCATTTGTGTCCCATTAACATTGCCCACCCCTTCTTCACTACCTGGTCTGGATGTTTTCTGTTTCCTGTTTCTACTGCCCTTCTCCAATCAGAGACCTTTTCTTCTAGTCCAACAATTTTCAACCCCAGTGCTGCGAGAATTTTAAAAATGTGCAATACCTGACTTTTAGTCAGGGGCACTGTCCTCTTTTCCTTTAGATTGTCAAATTAAAAAATGACAACAGCCAACACAACAATAGCTGTCTAGTGTGAATGAATCAAAATTATACTTATTTTTTGTCAGATCGACAAAAATATAATTTTTTTGGTGTGCCACGGAATTTTAGTAATTCATGTGCACCATGAAATAAAAAAAGTTGAAAATTGCTGTTCTAGTCAGTTATTTTTTCTTAATCCAGGTAACTGAACTAAGATGCATTATTATCTCTGCCCTAATTTACATAGTTTACTGACAAGGAAACAATTCAGAGATGTCTAAATTAAATGTCAGAGGTCAGAGAGTGAGAGAAAAGAGACAGAACTGTTCATCTGTAATGGCAGAGGGTCAGCTCACATTCCCCCTATGTCTGTTGGAATTTCAGATTAACTTTCAGGGGGCTATGTCTACTGATTATCTTAGCCAGGCACCACTGAACTCCGGGAGCCTGCACATGTGAACTTTCCAGACTGCTGCCCATAGCCCCACCACAGGAGTGGATGTTCTTTGTATGGACTCTGCCCCTGTCCCAGAGCTACCTTGCGTCACTTTCTCCACCACTCTGCCTATTGCTGACATTAATTCTTTCAGAAGGCTGGCATCTTTCTCCCCCTATCTCCCACTTGACTTTTGAAAATGCTTGAGCATATATGACAATGGGCATATATGTTTTTTCCACCAAGCCATTTGCTCATAGGTTGAACTTCATGGCCCAAGACTGGTCTCTTTTTTGCTAGCATTTTTGGACTTTCATCCATGGAAGCTAAAATTTTTCTTTTTAACATTACTATCTGACCTTGAGGGGAGGCTGAACAAACAAAAATGGTTTTAAAATAACTGTTCCTGGCCCTGGCCGGTTGGCTCAGTGTTAGTGTTGGCCTGGCGTGCTGAAGTCCCAGGTTCGATTCCCAGCCAGGGCACACAGGAGAGGTGCCCATCTGCTTCTCCACCCCTCCCCCTCTCCTTCCTCTCTGTCTCTCTCTTCCCCTCCCGCAGCCGAGGCTCCATTGGAGCAAAGATGGCTCGGGTGCTGGGGATGGCTCCTTGGCCTCTGCCCCAGGTGCTAGAGTGGCTCTGGTCGTGACAGAGCATCACCCCCTGGTGGGCATGCCGGGTGGATCCCAGTCGGGCGCATGCGGGAGTCTGTCTGACTGCCTCCCTGTTTCCAGCTTCAGAAAAATACAAAACAAACAAACAAACAAACAAAAAAAAAACCTGTTCCTTTTTCTATCATCCTTCAGTTGATATCAGAAAATTGTATACACAAAACAAACAATAAAAGAGATGATCTTATTGAAGCCTAGCCATTACTCCCCCTGGTCTCCTCCTGCCACAGCGTGCATGCACACACACACACACACTCTCTCTCTCTCTCACACACACACACACATACACACACACACACACACACACACACACACACACACACATCCAAAAAATCCCTCTGCATAATTCCAGTAGCATGCAGCTAGAAAGTTGAGACTTAGATTTTATAACCCTGGACATTAAAATATTATTGTTGACAGGAACCTACAGAGAACATTTATATTTTGGCAAATGAGGTTGTTAAAGAAAATAAAAACATTCTGGTCAAGATGATGGCACAAGTAAATGTGGTACTTAAGATCTCCCACAACCACATTAAAATTACAATGAAGTTATAGAATAAGTGTTATTCAAAATGCTTGAAATCTGCCAAAAAGGGAATCCTAAAAGTAGGACAAGTAGCAGCCATCTGCAGGTCACTCTGTGCCCTAGGAGGGGCACAGATGGTGGCTGACCTTACATGTCCTGGGAGACTCCAGAGACAGTGCACCTGGTAGACAGCTTCAGACGATGCTGGATTACAATCCAAAGACCTCCATGAATGACACACTCAAGGGATAGCCTCAGCAGATGCAACGCTTCACTGGTGAAAGCCCTGCTCTGTAGCATAGACCATTGCACAGCAGCTTTTCCACTGTAGTCATAGCCAGTCCTTGTAGGCTACTGGCCTGGGGATCAATCCCTCCCAGTCACATGCCAACAGCAATCAAGGCTCAACTACAACAGGACAGTACACACAGCCCACAGAAGGAGCATATTTAGAGCACCCAGCTCAGGTGACCAGGGAGGCTATGCCACTGGGTCCTACAGATACCAACTACACAAGACTACAGTACCAAGTCTGAGATATGTGGCAGCTCTAACTAATACACAGAAACAAACACAGGGAATCAGCCAAAATTAGGAGACAAAGAAGCAGGTTCCAAATCAAATAAAAGAACAAAACTCCAGAAAAAATAACTTACTGGAACAGAGGCAAGCAAGCCTACCAGGTAGAGTTCAAAACATTGGTTACAAGGATGCTCAAAGAACTTAGTGAGAACTCCAACAGTATAAAAAAAAGATAGGAAGACCATAAAAAAAAGTCAGAAATGAAGGACACATGAAATGAAATGAATAATTTACAGTGAATCAATAATAGAGCAGATGAAGCAGAATATTAAATTAGCAACTTGGAAGATAGGAAGTAGAAAACTCCCCATCAGAAGAGCAAAAACAAAAAAAAAATCCAAAAGATGAGTATCATGTAAGGAGCCTCTACGACAACTTCAAGCACACCAAAATTAGTATCATAGGGGTGCCAGGAGGAGAAGAGAGAAAGCAAGAATTTGAAAACCTATTTGAATGATGGAAAACTTCTCTAACCTGGTGAAGAAAATGGACATGCAAGCCCAAGAAGCATAAGGAGTCCTAAAGGAGATGAATCCAAAGAGGCCCACACCATGACACATCATAATAAAAATGTCAGAGGTTAAAGACAAAGAATCTTAAAAGCAACAAGAGTAAAGCAGTTAGTTACCTATAAGGGAACTCTCATAAGATTACTCCCATCAGCTGATTTCTCAACAGAAGCTTTGCAGGCTAGAAGGGATTGGCAGGAATTATTCAAAGAAAAAGCAAGGAACTACAACCAATATTACTCTACCCAACAAAGCTGTAATTTGAAATTGAAGATAAAGAGCTTCCCAGACAAGAAAAAAAGCTAATGGAGTTCATCATCACCAAACCAATATTACAAGAAATGTTATAGGGTCTTCTTCAAGAAGAAAAGCCAAAAAAATGATCAAAAATATAAATAATAAATTGGCATTAAATACATATCTATTAACAATTACTTAAACTACAAATAGATTAAATGCTTCAATCAAAAGACATACATACGGTGACTGAATGGATAACAGAACAAGACCCTTTCGTGTGCTGTATGTATGTAAGGGACTAGCTTCAGATCAAAAGACACACACAGACAGAAAGTAAACAGATGGAAAAAGATACTTCATGAAAATGGAAACAAAACAAAACAAAAAAAACAGAGTAACAATACTTACATCGAACAAAATAAACTTTAAAAAAAAAAGGCTATAATAAAAGATAAAGAAGGACCCAGCAGCTTTACTTCTGGGTATTTATCCAAAGGAACCCAAAACACTAAGTCAAAAAGACATATACATTCATATACTTATTGCAGCATTATTTAAAATAGATAAGATATGGAAGCAACTTAAGTCTCCATTAATAGATAAATAGATAAAAAAGAAGTGGTGCATGTATACAATGTACATGATTCAGCCATAAAAAGGAATTAAATCTTGCCATCTGAAACAACATGGATAGACCTAGAAGGTGTTGTGCTGAGTGAAATAAGTTAGACTGAGAAAGACAAATTTCAGATGATTTCAGTTATACATGGAATGTAAACAACAAAATAACCAAACAAGCAGGACAGAAACAGACTCAGATACAGAGATCATTGTGATGATTGCCAGATGAGAGAGGGATGGGGCAATGGGTGAAGGGATTAAGGAGTACAAATTGGTAGTTATAGAATAGTCAGCACAGGGAATATAGTCAATAGTATTGTAAAAACTATGTATAGTGTCAGATGAGAACTAGATTTATCAGGGTGATCACTTTGTAAAGTTATATAAATGTCTAATTATAAGATTCTATACCTGAAACTAATATAATATTGTATATAAACTATAATTTAAAAGAAAAGGAAACAAAATCATCCCCATTTCCTTTCACTCTGGTAGAATCTCATTTCAGAATGAAAGCAACTCTTCCCCGGGGAAAACAGTTGAGGATCTCAGGGAACATTTTTGCTTTAGACTAAGAGTAACAGATTTGAGTTCACTCTAGTCCTTAGACTACCATAGCATTTAGGAAGCATGGCTAAGTCAACTCTGTGGTCTGAACCACTCTAAAGCTTGCCCACTCCCGCCCCACATGGTGAAAGTATTGCCTGGTTCTCTCTGGGAGCCACATCACATCTCCACATGTCCAAATGAGCAAGAATGGGGTCACTGCCCATTTCCAGAGAAACTGAGGCACAAACCTGCACATAACTTTGAAGTAGCTTGTCTACTCGAAATAAGTAGGTGTCATTGCTCACATTGTTGTAGTTTTCAGTGAAGAACTTAAGCATTGAATTCATGTTTCTCTTGCTTGTGGGCTTCTCCAGAAAGCCGCCCCACCTTTGAAAGTGACACAATTTAGCTGCCAGGACCAGAACAGCCAGCAACAGCAGAGGGTTTCTCCAGCAGTCCACGCCCATCTCTGCAGCATCAGAAACCTCCTATCCACTTCCAGGGTGGGAGGTGACAGATTCAGTCTCACTCCTGTTTTCTCGACAGGACTTGCCAACGTTGTTTTGCTGGAGACTGCTGCCTGCGTTCAAACAGAGGCTGAGATTTCAACCCCTTCCTTTCAAGGCCCTGCCCACAATTTGACTGAAGGACCAGCCAAAGAAATCTCCCTGCATGGTTGTCCAACCTGCTCTCAGCTCAGGTCATTTTCCACACCCACTCAGTTCTTTGGTGATTCAGACAGGCGTCATATCTAAACACTTGCCAAAATGAGCAAGACCCTCTCCCTGCCTTTATACCTACAAAAGAAGAAAGCCCCCAAAAGAGATCTTTGCTATGCATAGACCTGGCATGTTGGACAGAGGAGCACCAGTTGTGGGAAAAGAGAAAGGCTTACAGAAAACATGATATTGGAACTGTGATGTAAGGAACCAGGGGTATGGATCAAGGTCAGGTACATTCTACTTACCTACCTTGGGCTCTACTATATTACCTAGCCTTCAACTATTTCCTATGCTTCTCTAGAGGTTCTCTTCACTCACCTGCCACCTACTGACCAGATTTCTGCCTGCTGGATCTCACTGGGCCTGCAGGCACTGGCACCAGCCCTAGCTTTCTTAGTATGACCCTAGCAGAGCTTTGTGAGGTAATCCTAACCTCCCTGAGAGGGAAGAATACACTGTAAGCCTTACCCATTCAGAAGTTAATCATGCAGTTTTGATGGTTGCCAGGTGGGAGGGAGGTTGGGGAGATGGAAGAAAAAGGAGGAAGGATTAAATTATGAAAATTGTCAGTTATAAAATAGTTACGAGGATGAAGTACAGCATTGGGAATATAATCAATAATACTGAAATAACTATGTATGGTGTCAAGTTAGCACTATACTTATTGGGTTGATCACTTTATAAGTTATATAAATGTCAAATAACTATGTTTTACATCTGAATCTAATATAATATTGTATATCAACTGTAATTTAAAATTTAAAAAAAAAATTTTTTTTAAAGGAAGTTGATCACACAGACCCCTGAAGGGTTGAATGCTGCCTGTTTAAGGAGAAATTCCTCCTGTACTTTCTTTGGGTCTCTGGTTTGGCCTAAGAATTAAACTAACATAAGGCAGAGTAACAGGAGAAAAATACACATTTTATTGAATTTTTACATGTACATGGGAGACCTCACAAGAGAATGGCAACTCAAAGAAGTGATCAGAGCAGGAAGTTTGTCTACACAAAGAAACAAATTTGTAAAGAGCCAACAAGGCAAAGACGTTTGGGCTAAGTGTAGTAAAAGAAATCACAGGTTTGTTTATACAGCCTCCGTGGCCATAAATTTCCCATCTCTAGTGATAAAGATGTTTCCCTTCCTTCTGGTACTGGGAGGGCACTTTTCACAGGGAGATTTATCTCCTGCTTTCAAAAGAGTAGGGTGTCCTTTCTGCTTCTGCTATTTTATCTAACTTCTTCAGTTTAAGATACTCAATATGCCAAGGTGCTATATTTTGGGATAACATATCCTGAACCCCATCGTCTACACTGTAAAAGCCTGCAGGAGGTCCCTATCTTTAAAGCACTCATTAAGTTGGGACACTAAATGGGGTTTTGCTTCAGAAAAAGAACATTAATGAGATAATTGACACAATGTGAATAGAGTCGGCAGATTAGTTAATAGTATTGTATAAATATTAACTTCCTAGTTTTCACCATTGCACTATAATTATGTAAAATGTTAACATTTGAAGTGAAAGGCATATGAAAACATTTATGCTATTTTTCAAACCTTTTTATATGTCTGAAATTATTTCAAAACAAAAATTAAAAGGTTCAAAAAATAAATAAGACACTGATCTGTGAGAAGCAGTATGCGACAGTGGGGAAAGCATGGGCCTTGCAGTCCAATTGTCCAGGTTCCGATCTTTTGTTGGGTAACTCTGAGATAGTTAGAAATCTCCCCAAGAGCCTCAATTTCTTCATCTATAATGAGAATAAAAATAAACTACTAATCTTGGACTGTGGCAGAAACTAAATGAATATAGGCAAAGAATCTGTTCCCGAGTCAGGTGCCAAGAACATCTTTTGCATGATTCTTCTGCAACTTAGAACTTACACACTAAAGCCTGTGGTTTGTCTGGCCCCACCTTTTCCAGAACCCAGGCCACCCTCAATGTGAAAATCCTTCTAGGAGAGATCATAACATCCATCCTTCCCGACATGCAAGCCTGTCTTGTAGGACTTGTCCAGCCAATGGGGGTGACAGCTTTGAAATCTGTCTTGCTTGAGCTACAGCAGTCTCATCATAAAGTGAATAGACAAGGATTCTGAGCAATATGCGAGAATACATAGGCCTGCACAAGCTCAGCCTGCCCTGGAAGCCCGAGAAATGCCTGTCAGACTGTGGACATGAGGAAGGAAAAGTAACATTCAGTGGGCCATGTTAGAAAACCCATGAACATAGTGCATCAAACATAAATCTGCTTAGGAAATGTGAGCTTTGGCTATGTCCATAAAGTGGGAGAAAAGTGAGTCCCTGGTAATTTCTTTGAAATAAAGGCAAAATAGAGAATCTGGAAATAAGACCAAAAATGAGGTTTTATCATATCATTCCTGATATCCTTTGGCTGGTAGCAGCATGAACTTCAGTCTCTGCCTCTGTTTTTGCATGGCCTTTCCAACCCAACCCCCATGTCTATTTGTCTCAAATCTTTCTATCTTTTCTCTCATAAGAACCTGAGTCATTAGATTTAGGCCTAGTTCACATTCACAGGTACTAGGGGTTAGGACTTGGGTATATATTTTTGGGAAATACAAGTCAACTCAATAAATGTCCATGGAATAAGAAGAAAATAGAAAGCACAGTGCATCCATGTGTATTCACTTTCTATAGTTACTATGACAAATTACAAAATCTTGGCGACTTAAAACAACAGAAATTTTTTTTCCTCATAGTTGTGGAAGCTAGACATCCAAAGTCACTTTCACTGGACCAAGATCGGGGTGTCAGCATGACTGCATTCCTTCCAGAGGGTCTCTGGGAGAATCTGCTTCTTGCCTCTTCCAGCTTCCCTGTCTGCTGACGTTTCTTGGCTTATGGCCACATCACTCCAATCTCTGTTTCTGTGACCATATGGCCTCCTCCTCTTCTGTCTGCATCAAACCTCACTCTGGCTTACTGTTATAAAGCTGCATGGATGACATTTAGAACTTACTTGGGAATTTCAGGATGATCTGCCCATCTCAACATCTTGAACTTAATCACGTCTGCAAAATCCTTCTCTGCCATATACTTTGTGGAGAGTCATTATTTAGTCTACCACACCAAGGATTGGGGGGAAATAAGAAGGCAAATTCTGGCCCTGGCCGGTTGGCTCAGCGGTAGAGCGTCGGCCTGGCGTGCGGGGGACCCAGGTTCGATTCCTGGCCAGGGCACATAGGAGAAGCGCCCATTTGCTTCTCCACCCCCACCCCCTCTTTCCTCTCTGTCTCTCTCTTCCCCTCCCACAGCCGAGGCTCCATTGGAGCAAAGATGGCCCGGGTGCTGGGGATGGCTCCTTGGCCGCTGCCACAGGCGCTAGAGTGGCTCTGGTCATGGCAGAGTGACACCCCGGAGGGGCAGAGCATCGCCCCCTGGTGGGCAGAGCTTCGCCCCTGGTGGGCGTGCCGGGTGGATGCTGGTCGGGCACATGTGGGAGTCTGTCTGACTGTCTCTCCCCATTTCCAGCTTCAGAAAAATACAAAAAAATAAAAATTAAAAAAAATTAAAAAAAGAAGGCAAATTCTTTCCAAGGACTAAGGAGAAAGCAGAGGGATTGATCTAGTCCATGTAATAAGGAAATAGGACACCTGGTTATAGTCATGGGAGATGATGGAAACAAATGGAACATGGTAATAGCTATGCATTGAGGGAAAAGAGGGGAACCGGTTATTTACATGGAGTGAGGGGAGAATGGGGCCCTGGTCCTGTCCCTAGAAAAGGGGAAGAGGGGGGTAGTGAATGGACACACCCAGGAGAGTAAGAGAAAATAGGAGGCTTCGTTCGTTCTAGGCTTAAGGAGAAACATCGGTGTCCTGGTCATGTCTGTGGGAAAAGAAAAACAGGGCTCCGGTTACATCCAGCAATAAGAATAAAATGGCCATGTTCATGCACTAAGGGGAAAATACGTAGGAGTCCTGGTCATGTCCATGGAATAAGTAAAAAATAAGGAGCGTGTAATATCCAGGAATCAAAGGAAAAATATGGGACAGATTGTTTCCATAGAGTAAGGGGGACATAAGGGTTTGGGTCCTGTCCACATAGTAAGTAGAAAATAGGAGGCTGGTCATGTCCATGGAGTGAGGAGACAATCAGATTCTAGCACTGTTCATGGTGTCAGGAGGAATGGGGAGCTTGGTTGAGACCATGGAATAAAGAGGAAATAACTGGCCTGGTTATACCCGTGGAATAAGCTGCAAGTGAGGCTAGACATTTAATGCCCATAAAATAAGGGGACCTAAGGATCCATCATGTCCAGGGAGTACAGTAAAAATAAGGGGTCTGGTTAGGTCCATAAATTAAGAGAAAAATATGAAGCCTGATATAATCAATGGACAAGAAAAATATTGGGCCTGATCATTTCCATGGAACGAGGAGAAAATAGGGAGCTGGTTCCAGATAGCAAGAGAACAGTAGGAGACCTGGTGATGTCCATAGAATAAGAGAAAAACAGAGTGTCCTTGTCACGACCATAGAATTAAAGGAAAATAATCTCATTATATCCATGAAAGAGGAGTAAAACAGAGGCCATGGCTATGTCCGTGCAATAAGCAGAAATGGGGCCCTGGCTCTACCCATGGAACCTGAGAAAAACCCTAACTGTGTACATGAATGAGGGGAGATAGGGACTGTCTGTGTCCATAGACAGAAGAAAAACATTAAGTAATGATGTCCATAGATGAGGGGAAAGTGTAAGGCTTGATTGTTTGTGTGGAATAAGGAAAAATAGAAGCCCTGGATGTCCAGGAATAAGAAGAAAATTGGAGACATGAACATGTTTATGGAATAGGGGAAACATATGTCCTGGTTAAATCCAGGATTAAGATAAAAATAGGGGACCTCATTACATCCACTTAATAAGGGTTAACAGGAAGCCCTGTCATGTCCATGGAATTTGGGGAAAGTTGAGTCTCTGGACATTTCCATCAAAAATGGGGGAAATAGGCACTTGGTTATGTCCATGAAACAACAGGGAGCTAGAGACCCTGGCTCTATCCATGGCTTGGTCATGTCCACAGAAAAAGGAGAAATAGAGGACCTATTTATTTATATGAAATGATAGGAAAATATGTTGCCTGGTTATGGCCTTGGACTGGAAGGAAAATAGGGAGACTAATTATTTCCATGTAGTAAAGGTAAATTAGTTGGCCTGGTTATGTCCATGGGAAAAGTGCAAAAGAGGAGCTCTGTTTCTTTCAGTAAAGCAAGGGGGATATAGGAGCCCCGGTTAAAGCATGAAATTATAGGAAATATGGGACCTGTGCACATTCATGGAATAAGGAACAGCAGGAGGAAGAGAATGAAGAAGGGCAGAGGAAACTTTGGGTAATAGGTGCATTTATTATGTAGTGATGATTTCACAGTCAAAACTCCTCAAATTGTGCATTTTAAATCTGTGCAGTTTATTTTATGTGAATTATACTTCAGTAAAGCAGGATGGATGGATGGACAGATGAGTGGAGAGGCAGGTGGATGGATAAACAGATGAAGGGTGTGAAAGAATAAGCACCATGCTTCCTACAGAACAGACACTGGCATAGGTTCCCTTTCCTGCCATCACTGTGCTCTTTTTCATGACTTGTACCCGCGACATTGAGAGAGAAAAGGCTTCCCTTGGCCAGAGCTCCAAGTGGCAAATCTGAGAAAGTGAGGCTTGCACTGTGGGCCCTCCTACTTGGCTATGCCCACTCCACCTTCTCATCTGCAGCCACACCACCCAGGGGAATATAGTCAACCTTGCTAGTAGTGTTTTTCTTAAGAAAAAGAAACTATCTTTTCCACGAGCCTAGCAAACCCAGCCTGAATCACAAGTTCAACTTGGTAGTTGGGCCACTGCTGGACCAGTCACAGTAGCGAGTGGATGGAATTTGTCTCCGGTCAACTCGTGTCTGTGTGGTATGTGGGTGAGGTCGTGGGAGCCACAGGGGGACCCTCTATGAGTTGCACACCTTCCTGGTTTTGCATGTGGCCAGCCAGTCAGACTGCTCCTCAGGAGAGAACATGCAGAACACAAAGGGAGAATGTGTTATCACTGCAGGTTTTGCCTGTTTGGGCTGAGGGGACTGGAGACCAGGAGTTTCCTGGCTGTGGCTTTTAATATACACTTTCCTTCTACTTCGTCATTGCTGCCCTTCTCTTGCCCAGATGGACTTGTCAGGTTCCAGCTTGACCACAGCTTTTTTGGGCCTGCACAGATCACCCATTGGTCTGGTCAAAACCATGGTTCATCATGTTACAGTCAGATTAAAAACCCAAAGTGGGATGCCCTTGCTCACCAAAGTAGAAAGGGGCCTGGAAGTCATCAGCAGGTTGGGACACATGCCCTAGAATGCCAGGCAAATTTTAGGACAGGTAGCTGGGTAGAGCTTCCCTTGCCCAGCCAGTCTGAACCCAGGAATCCAGGCCAGTCAGTCCTGGTCTTGTGTGGGACTTGGGACTGCTGGGAGAATGGGGAGCTGAACAGCAGCTGCTTGGCCATTGCTTCACCTTCCAGGTTTCAGTTTCCTCATCTGTAAAATCAGTATAATAGTAAATAACTCAGAGGACCGTGGAGACTAAATTAGACAAGGTACAGAAGTGCCCTGCACAGTGCCTGGTGCAAAGGGCTCACCGGTGTCAGCGATTTCAGTAAGAAGGGTAACCCCTCCAGCAGCTCTGGATGTGAAGCAGATGCAACTCCCTGGGGTTTCAGACTATTTCCTGTGAACTCCCTGCTCTCACCCTTCCTCTACCTCCACTGCCATTAACAGCATCACATCAGGGCTGAGAGAAGAATCACGCTGTGACCCTCTTCATGAGCTGTTGCGAACCAACCATGACAAGTCTATTCCAGGGTCCCGAGCAGGAAAAGGTATGAAATTGATTTAAAGATAGAGAGAGACATACAGATGGGTTTGGGAGGATGCCGCAGTGAACAGTCCCTACTGTCCTGAGAGGCAACAATGACTCCCCCAGAAAGACATCCGTCTTTATTCATGATAAAAACCTGGTTCATTAGCAACTCAATTTTAAGTTTCCAAGGCAACTCAAGGACAACCCCCACCATACCATTCAATCTAACTTTACATCAATAAGAAACTAGCTTCCAGTCTCTTCCGGAGAACATGGGTGGGCAGAAAGCACAGCTCTTTGTTAACTTAACTAGGCAGGTGAGGTGGGGGATTGGGCCCAACACCTCTGTCCCCACGATATTCTAATTGCAAAATACCCTGTTTGCTTATTTGGCCTCCAACCATAATGTGCCTACAGCTGCTAGTGCCCATTTTCTTCTCACTCTGGGAGAACAAATAAGCCCTTGCAAACAATAGGACTGATCTCAGTTGTGTTCTATCCACTTTTTTTTTCTTTTGTAGCACTGTTTGATAAGCTCTTCTTTGTCCCTTAATTAGTCTTGCTCCAGACTGGCTGATGACCTGAATATAACCAAGGCAGAAAGCAAGTTTATCTGAGACCCTGCTTCCAGGAAGGAGCAATCTGCAGTCCGGGAACCTGACTGAGTGCACTCCCATGGGAGGTGCAGGGGAACATTCCCCGGGCCAGGAGCAGCAGCCCCTCCCCTCCTGGGCTGCAGCAAAGGAACATGGTCGACCTTGGCTGGAAATGCCTGCTGGTCCCAGGGAACAAGCCAGCAGCAGGCACAGAATGTCAACAGTGATGAGGTGATGCTACAGATGGCTTCAACTGGCATAGCACCAAAGCCCTAGTGAACATTTTCTCTTTCCAGACTAAGGAACCTGAGTAACAAACTATAGAAATGATCTCTGAAAGTATAGTCTTTATAAGAAACCTGAGAAATCACAAGGCTCGAAAAGTCAGAGATATCACAATAGGCCAAACACTTGCACTGTCTGGGTAGGACTCCCAACTGGGGGTCAGCAATGGGTAAGGACACTAAGGGTGAAGGGGTGTGTTGACAGGCCATTGTCTTCATGCAACCTTTGGTCTCCTTTCAGCAGGTGCTTTACATAACTCAGTACAGGTTTCCCCCACTATCCGAAACATTCCTGTGAAACATTTTATAAGTCCAAATGGGGTAAAGAGGCAATTACCATTAATTTATATGGAAGAATTTTGGAGAGTTCCCAGACCACAAAATCACCTACCAAATCATACTAAATAACACATCAAGCCTAAAATAACACTGACATGAAGTAAAAGCAAGCATGGTATAATAAACACTCTTTATACACCTATCGATCTACTCAAATGATCGACTTTCCACTGATTTTTTTTTAATAAATTTTTATTAATGGTAATGGGATGACATTAATAAATCAGGGTACATATATTCAAAGAAAACATGTCTAGGTTATTTTGTCATCAAATTATGTTGCAAACCCCTCGCCCAAAGTCAGATTGTCCTCCGTCACCCTCTATCTAGTTCTCTGTGCCCCTCCTCCTCCCCCTAACTCTCTCCCTCCCTCCCTCCCATGTCCTCCCCCCCCCACCCTTGGTAACCACCACACTCTTGTCCATGTCTCTTAGTCTCATTTTTATGTTCCACCAATGTATGGAATCATGTAGTTCTTGTTTTTTTCTGATTTGCTTATTTCACTCCGTATGATGTTATCAAGATCCCACCATTTTGCTGTAAATGATCTGATGTCATCATTTCTTATGGCTGAGTAGTATTCCATAGTGTATATGTGCCACATCTTCTTTATCCAGTCTTCTATTGAAGGGCTTTTTGGTTGTTTCCATGTCTTGGCCACTGTGAACAGTGCTGCAATGAACATGGGGCTACATGTGTCTTCACATATCAATGTTTCTGAGGTTTTGGGGTATATACCCAGGAGAGGGATTGCTGGGTCATAAGGTAGTTCTATTTGCAGTTTTTTGAGGAACCACCATACTTTCCTCCATAATGGTTGTACTACTTTACAGTCCCACCAACAGTGAATGAGGGTTCCTTTTTCTCCACAGCCTCTCCAACATTTGCTATTACCCGTCTTGTTGATAATAGCTAATCTAACAGGAGTGAGGTGGTATCTCATTGTAGTTTTGATTTGCATTTCTCTAATAACTAATGAAGCTGAGCATCTTTTCATATATCTGTTGGCCATTTGTATCTCTTCCTGGGAGAAGTGTCTGTTCATGTCCTCTTCCCATTTTTTTATTGGATTGTTTGTTTGTTGTTGAGTTTTATGAGTTCTTTGTAAATTTTGGATATTAGGCCCTTATCTGAGCTGTCGTTTGAAAATATCAGTTCCCATATAGTTGGCTGTCTGTTTATTTTGATATCAGTTTCTCTTGCTGAGCAAAAACTTTTAATTCTGATGTAGTCCCATTCATTTATCTTTGCCTTCACTTCTCTTGCCATTGGAGTCAAGTTCATAAAATGTTCTTTAAAACCCAGGTCCATGATTTTAGTACCTATGTCTTCTTCTATGTACTTTATTGTTTCAGGTCTTATATTTAGGTCTTTGATCCATTTTGAATTAATTTTAGTACACGGGGACAGGCTGTAGTCGAGTTTCATTCTTTTGCATGTGGCTTTCCAGTTTTCCCAACACCATTTGTTGAAGAGGCTTTCTTTTCTCCATTGTGTGTTGTTGGCCCCTTTATCAAAGATTATTTGACCATATATATGTGGTTTTATTTCTGGGCTTTCTATTCTGTTCCATTGGTCTGAGTGTCTATTTTTTTGCCAATACCATGCTGTTTTGATTATCGTGGCCCTATAATATAGTTTAAAGTCAGGTATTGTAATGCCCCCAGCTTCATTCTTTTTCCTTAGGATTGTTTTGGCTATTCGGGGTTTTTTATAGTTCCATATAAATCTGATGATTTTTTGTTCCATTTCTTTAAAAAATCTCATAGGGATTTTGATGGGAATTGCATTAAATTTGTATATTGCTTTGGGTAATATGGCCATTTTGATTATATTTATTCTTCCTATCCAAGAACAAGGAATATTTTTCCATCTCATTGTATCTTTTTCGATTTCCCTTAACAATGCTTTGTAATTTTCATTATATAGGTCCTTTACGTTCTTTGTTATGTTTATTCCTAGGTATTTTATTTTTTTTGTTGCAATCGTGAAGGGGATTATTTTTTTGAGTTCGTTTTCTAATATTTCATTGTTGGCATATAGAAAGGCTATGGACTTTTGTATGTTAATTTTGTATCCTGTGACCTTACTGTATTGGTTTATTGTTTCTAATAATCTTTTTGTGGAGTCCTTCGGGTTTTCGATGTATAGGATCATATCATCAGCAAAAAGTGATAGCTTTACTTCTTCTTTTCCGATATGGATGCCTTTTATTTCTTTGTCTTGTCTGATTGCTCTGGCCAGAACTTCTAGCACCACGTTGAATAAGAGTGGAGAGAGTGGACAACCCTGTCTTGTTCCTGATTTAAGGTAGAAAGTCCTCAGTTTTATGCCGTTTAATAGGATGTTGGCTGATGGTTTATCATATATGGCCTTTATCATGTTGAGATATTTTCCTTCTATACCCATTTTGTTGAGAGTCTTAAACATAAAATTGTGTTGTATTTTATCAAAAGCCTTTTCTGCATCTATTGATAAGATCATGTGGTTTTTGTTCTTTGTTTTGTTGATATGGTGTATTACGTTAACCGTTTTGCGTATGTTGAACCATCCTTGAGATTCTGGGATGAATCCCACTTGATCATGATGTATTATTTTTTTAATATGTTGTTGTATTCGGTTTGCCAGTATTTTGTTTAGTATTTTAGCATCTGTATTCATTAGAGATATTGGTCTGTAGTTTTCTTTCTTTGTGCCATCCTTGCCAGGTTTTGGTATGAGGGTTATGTTGGCCTCATAAAATGTGTTTGGAAGTATTGCTTCTTCTTCAATTTTTTGGAAGACTTTGAGTAGAATAGGAACCAAGTCTTCTTTGAATGTTTGATAGAATTCACTAGTATAACCGTCTGGGCCTGGACTTTTATTTTTGGGGAGATTTTTAATAGTTTTTTCTATTTCCTCCCTGCTGATTGGTCTGTTTAGGCTTTCTGCTTCTTCATGACTCAGTCTGGGAAGGTTGTATTGTTCTAGGAATTTATCCATTTCTTCTAGATTGTTGTATTTGGTGGCATATAATTTTTCATAGTATTCTACAATAATTCTTTGTATTTCTATGATGTCTGTGGTGATCTCTCCTCTTTCATTTTGGATTTTATTTATTTGAGTCCTGTGCCTTTTTTCCTTGGTGAGTCTTGTCAAGGATTTGTCAATTTTGTTGATCTTTTCAAAGAACCAGCTCCTTGTTTTATTGATTTTTTCTATAGTTTTTCTGTTCTCTATTTCATTTATTTCTGCTCTGATTTTTATTATCTCCTTTCTTCGGCTGGTTTTGGGTTGTCTTTGTTCTTCTTTTTCTAGTTCCTTAAGGTGTGAAGTTAAGTGGTTTACTTCGGCTCTCTCTTGTTTGTTCATATAGGCCTGAAGTGATATGAACTTTCCTCTTATTACTGCTTTTGCTGCATCCCAGAGATTCTGATATGTCGTATTTTCATTTTCATTAGTCTGTATATATCTTTTGATTTCTGCACTTATTTCTTCTTTGACCCATTCATTTTTTAGAAGTATGTTGTTTAGTTTCCACATTTTTGTGGGGTTTTTCCCCTCTTTTTTGCAGTTGAATTCTAATTTCAAGGCTTTATGATCAGAAAATATGCTTGGTACAATTTCAATTTTTCTAAATTTGCTGATATTGTCTTTGTGGCCCAACATATGGTCAATTCTTGAGAATGTTCCATGTACACTAGAGAAAAATGTATACTCTGTCGCTTTGGGATGAAGTGTCCTGTAGATGTCTATCATATCCAGGTGTTCTAGTATTTCGTTTAAGGCCACTATATCTTTATTGATTCTCTGTTTGGATGACCGATCTAGAGCTGTCAGCGGTGTATTGAGGTCTCCAAGTATGATTGTATTTTTGTTAGTTTTTGTTTTAAGGTCAATAAGTAGCTGTCTTATATATTTTTGTGCTCCTTGGTTTGGTGCATATATATTAAGGATTGTTATGTCTTCTTGATTCAACTTCCCCTTAATCATTATGAAATGACCATTTTTGTCTCTGAGTACTTTTTCTGTCTTGTAGTCAGCATTATTAGATATGAGTATTGCTACACCTGCTTTTTTTTTGGATGTTGTTTGCTTGGAGTATTGTTTTCCAGCCTTTCACTTTGAATTTGTTTTTATCCTTGTTGCTTAGATGTGTTTCTTGTAGGCAGCATATAGTTGGATTTTCTTTTTTAATCCATTTTGCTACTCTGTGTCTTTTTATTGGTAAGTTTAATCCATTTACATTTAGTGTAATTATTGACACTTGTGGGTTCCCTACTGCCATTTTATAAATTGCTTTCTGTTAGTTTTGTATCTAGTTTGTTTCTTCTCTTTTGTTTTTCTATCATTTGTTTTTGTTTGTTTGTGTTCCATACTTCTTTCCTCTGTTGCTACCTTTTTTAAGTCAAGTGTTTTTGTGGTGGTTTTTTAAAGGGTGGTTACCATTAAGTAATGAAAAGGGTACCTACCATATTCATTGTAGTACCCTATCTTATAAGTATTTCTGCACTTCATCATCCTTTGCTACTGTTAATCTCCATCCTCTCCCCCCTTTTTTTCCTTTGTTGTCACAGTTTAAGTTTGGTTTTATTGTGTTCTTGGTGGAGCTGTTACTTGTGGTGTTGTTTTCTTTTGTTCTTTGAATCTGGTTGGAAAACCCCCCTTAGTATTTCCTGGAGTGGGGGCTTTCTGTTGATAAATTCTCTCATCTTTTCTGTATTTGTGAATGTTTTTATATCTCCTTCATACTTGAAGGATAGCTTTGATGGGTATAGTATTCTTGGCTGAAAGTTCCTCTCTTTCAGGGCTTTAAATATTGGGGTCCACTCTCTTCTAGCTTGTAGAGTTTCTGCTGAGAAATCTGATGATAATCTAATAGGCCTTCCTTTATATGTTGTACTCTTCTTTTCCCTGGCTGCCTTGAGAATTTTTTCTTTGTCATTGGTTTGTGTCATCTTTATTATGATGTGCCTTGGAGTGGGTTTGTTGGGGTTAAGAAAACTTGGTGTTCTGTTTGCTTCTTGAATTTGAGGCTTTAGTTCCTTCCACAGGCTTGGGATGTTCTCGTCTATTATTTGTTTGAGTATATTCTCCATTCCATTTTCTTTCTCTTCTCCCTCTGATATACCTATTATTCTTATGTTATTCTTTCTGATGGAGTCAGACAATTCCTGTAGGGCTTTCTCATTTTTTATTATTTTTGAGTCTCTTTCTTCTTCTCTCTGTTGTGCCTCAAGTTGTTTGTCTTCTATTTCACTAATCCTATCTTCAATCTGGGCTGTTCTATTAGCTAAGCTTGTTACCTCGTTTTTCAGCTCGTGAATTGAGTTTTTCATTTCTGTTTGATTTGTTTTTATAGTTTCAATTTCCTTGGTAATATATTCTTTGTGTTCATTGAGTTGTTTTCTGATCTCCCTATATTGCCTTTCTGTGTTTTCTTGTATATCTCTGAGTATTTTTAAGATTTCTATTTTAAATTCTCTGTCATTTAGCTCCAAGGCTTCCAATATGTTAAGTCTTTTCTCCATAGATTTTTCCACATCTATTTGTGTTACCTCTCTTTCTTTTGTATCCATAATATTCTATTTCCTCTTTCTTATCGGCATCTGAGGGTGGTCTTATTGATAGCACTAATTAGAATTAATAAAGAGTAAAAAGAAAAAAAAAAAAAGGGTAAAACACCCTACAAAAAAAAACAGTAATAATTTATTATTTCCCCCTTTTTTTCTCTCTTCTCTTTCCCTCCTCTCCCCTCCTCAGGGAAATATCGTGCCTATAATGGAGGGCCTGATTTGGGGTGAAGAGTTCAAGGGGCACAAAAAAGGGAGTAGGGACCTACTAAATGCAAAAAAAAAAAAAAAAGGAAGAAAATCTTAGACAAGCATAAGATGATTTGCTTGTAAGTGATGGTCAACTAAGAGATATAATGAGAGGGATAAGAGGGAATCAGAAAAAAGGACCAAAAAAGAATAATAAAGAAGAAAAAATAAAAATAATAAGTAAAAATCTGTTGTATTAAGTGGAGCGAAGACTAAATACAATGGAGACCTTGGGTTGGGAGGACCCAAAATGCCACAAAAATAAACAAACAAGAGAAAAAAAAATTAAAAACAAAAGCAAAAAAGAGAAATAAAGCCAAAAAAAAGCCTTGAGTCCCAAATTAACTAATTTGTTCGTGATTGAGGATTATATGGGAGGAAAGTAAAATGAGAAAAGAAAAAACGAATAGAAAGGAAAAAATAAGAAAAAGAGAAAAACGAAGGAAGAAATAAAATAGGAGGAGAAAAAAACAAAATAAAGCAAGACAAAAAAAAAACAAAAAAAAAAACAAAAGAGGAGAGAGTGAGAGTTAAGTGTTTTGGAGTATAACCTTAAAGGAGGGTGAGGATGAAGAAGAAAAATAAAATGCAACACTCATGGGTAGTGTAGTTCAAGAAAGGGGAAGCATAAGATGGGCAGAGAATAGAAGGACCGAGGTGGAGGAAATAAAGGCAAAAAGATAGAAGAAACAAACAACAACAACAACAACAAAAAAAAAATTAGTGGATCAAGTTGTAAAGTCTGTGGGTTTTTCTTGATTTTGAGAGGTTAACTTCTTCCTTTTTCTTTTCTCTCCCTCTTCCTGGTTGGTGACTCTGTACCCCAGGCTCTGCCCCTGTGTCACTCTTAGGTAGGGATTTGCAGTTGATGGGATTCTATGGCAATGTCATATAATTGGCTTTAGTCTTGCTGGAAGTAAAGGCTTGTTGGCGTTTGCAGGATCCAACGATGAGAGAGTTTGCTTTCCTGGATTCTCTCTCCTAGTCCCCCCTTTCTGAATTAGCAGCCTGGTGATCCAGCTATAAGGCCGCAACTGCTTCTGCCTGGGGAGTAAGAGGCTCAAAGAGCTGGGAAATCCCCACTCTATCCCCACTCAGTGCAAGGCTTTGGGAAAGGCTCTGAGAGTCAGGGCCTCCAGTGTAATCAGGCGGGGGTGGGAGTCAATTGTTGTCAAGGTGACTGTTCAGCGCCTATCATTTAGTTGGACCTCTCAACCCAGGCTTTCCACACTTTGTAGCCTGTTTTTGCAGGGAAGAAGAGGCACTAGTCTCTGCTTACGACTAGTGTAGTATAGACCTTATTATCTGCCAAGTCCTTCTTGTTAGCGTTTATCCCTGAATATGGAGGCTCTATCAATCAGAAGTTGCCCCCGC
The DNA here is from genome assembly GCF_036850765.1 of Saccopteryx bilineata. Lineage (NCBI taxonomy): Eukaryota > Metazoa > Chordata > Mammalia > Chiroptera > Emballonuridae > Saccopteryx > Saccopteryx bilineata. The sequence continues at coordinate 164,808,235 of NC_089495.1, forward strand.
CCCTTTAGCGAGAGGCACTAAAAAATATCATGCCTCTTGTCTTGGATCGCTGAACTGAGAGAGATCTTATCAATTAGAACCGAGGGTGCGCAGATTTTATGGGTTAAGCTAATTTCAGTGATTGGGTCGCAGCTGTGTTTCCGAAGGTATTTTAGGCTGCCTGCGCGCGCCCCTCCCCCAACGCTTGATTGTTAGCTTGAATGGCTGGGTGAGGTGCCCCGCCCACGGAGAGAATCTCCCAAGCCTCTCCCACTCGCCCGGCGGCTGGACCGCACCAGGCGCAGGATAATGGAGCCCCCTGGGTGTGCGGGCCAGTAGGGCGCCCTGGGCGCGTGGAATGCCCAAGGCACGGCGCGAATGGGGCGCTCCGGGCACCGGTGGCCGGCGACCCCCACTCGCAGTGTGCGGCCGCTGGGAATGTCAGCGGTGCTCAACCGGACCGGCGCGCGCGGAGGCTCGTGGCGGCCGCTCGCGGTGGCGGTTCGCGGCGGCCGCTCGCAGCGGCGGCTCGCGGCAGCTCCCGGTTCCCAAGTATATGGGCTGACTCACCGCAGGCACACTCCCTCGCGGCTTGAATGAGCGTCGCTGCTGCGGTAGCTTCCTCCACACCCTTGTCTCTCAGATTCAAGTGATAACAGTCCTTTTGCTTTCAGTTTGTGTGGAACTCCGGAATGCTCCGAGGATAAATTTTTCTGTTTCTAGTTGATAAATTTGTTGTGATTTAGGGGAGAGCTGTCGGACACGCTTCTCACGGCGCCATTTCCGTGACGTCACTCCCGACTTTCCACTTTTATCCACTACTGGATGCTGCCTAAAAGAGACCACTTTGCCCAAACAGAATAGTAATATTAGTGGCTTTTAAGATTTGTTCTCTCTGTGTGTAAGTAGTAAAAATGGTGGACATGGGCAAGTTCAATACACATGCAATATATTTCATTCACCATGACTGTAATGTTCAATGATGTCCAGTTTTACATTGAGCATTAACACCCTTGCAAACTCTCTGAGGCTTTTCTGATAGCTTAGGACACCTCTTGCTTACAGATACACAGCATAAATCGAAATACAGTGCAGATGCTCACAGACACAGTTCAGAGCTTGAAACAAAGATGCTGAGTGCAGTTCTTTGGGAAGGAGGTTGGCAAGGTCACTTACCACGCCCTCTGCTTGGGATGTGCACGGCCTCTACAATGGCTTGCAAGACAAGCACGAAAACTTTTCACATTTTCCCCAGAAGTGAACATCCTGTTTGGATTTCTTTCTGTTAGTGAAAAGGGTAATAATATAGGTCTTTTGTTAAAACAAAGCAGCTATAACTGAACTTTGGAAAAGCCAGAAACCTTATTTGGCTTGCCAGTTCTTAAATGGGCTTTGAATAAATAGCCAACAGTTCTTATTTAGAAAGCAAATAAGAAGCACAGGGCTTCTGCAGGTGGCAGCTCTCCTGCTCCTGCTATTCCTCCTTCTTTCTGTAAGCAGACACTCGCCAGAAGCAATGAGCAGCAAAAGGTGGGAGGACCAAGACTTTGTTCTGACCTTCAAGTCTTGAAGACCTCTGCTCGTTTTTCTGTTGGTTGTTTTTCCCACCGAAGGATTTCTTTATCTTTAATCATACTATATTTGGGGGTATATGTGCTGCAAATATCTTTTTTCTGGTTCGTGGTTTTGTCTTTTCACCTGAGTGATGCTATGTGGGTAAAAACAAATTCTTAATTTTTTTAATATTTATTTTTATTTTTTGAAGACCTAGTTAGCTTTATTAAGCAATTCATAAATCTTATTAATTGGGCAGCATCCCATCTAGAAACTAGAACTGTGCTCCCCTATAAATTCTTAATCTTAACAGAGTGAATGTATACCATATTTTTTGCTCCATAAGACATACTTTTTTCCACTAGAAGTGGAGGGGAAAATGCCCGTGCATCTTATGGAATGAAAAATGCATTAATTATTTTCTATAATTTGCAGATTTGATGTTTGATTTAGGTAATCAAAGTCATAAAGCCTCTTTCCTGTATTTTCATTAAAAAAATCTCTAAAAGCTTTAAAGTATAACATTTCACATTTATGTCCATAATGATCTAGATTTTTGTGCATGGTGCGTTTGTTAATGTATTGTCCAAAATTTTTGTATCCGTGTTCTCTGATTGAGACATGTCCAGGATTGTGCTTTCTCATACTGGTCATGTCTATCTAGCTTGTGTTTCCAGGTTATACCAGCTTCATACAGTGATCTGAGGAGCATCTCAGACAAGGTCCCCTCAGTAAAGAGAGGCACACTTGCAACAGGAGGGTTTAATTGACAGGAGTACATACAATGCTGTAGGTGCAAGGGAACCAGTGGGCACTGGGCCTTAATCTGCAGCTAGAGGCTCCCATGTTACACTCTTGCACTTGAAGGTTGAGGGGAGCCACCTAGGAGTCAGGGAGCCTCAATCAGCCCACTTGTGAAGAGAACAAGAAACAAATACCATGATGTCAGTCACCTTATGCCCTCCACCTCACTCTTGGCACCTTGTTAGCCAAATGCAACAGTAAGTCAGAGGGAACAGCAGCCCCACTGACGAAGTCCACACAGGTCAGTGTTCTGGGGCAGCACAGAGAACGGTATGAGTGGGGCTCGCGGGCAAATGAGTGACCTGGAACAGGGAGATTTCCCTTTGTCTTAATCCTCCAGGAGAGTTGTCAGTGCTTTACTTTTTGGTCCATTTATTTTAGGAATTGAGAAAGATTCTATGATCTGACTTCCATTTCATTTTCCTTATCCAGACACCCACTCCAATATAGAGTCAATTCTTGTCATTCCAGGTTGTTACATTCTAAAAAGTTGCCACAACACTGAATTAGCAAATATTGAACCAGTGCTCTTAACTGAGATACAGGTTTGGTTCTTGTGATTCTTGTCACATTTTGTCAACCAGTCAGTATACAACTTCTATACATGTTTCTGTTTAAAGACACCTTATTTGACATATATCATTGATTCATTAACATTGAACTCACAGCCAACAGCACTGTAATCATGCCTGAAGCTCATCTCTGTAAGGTGCATCCCCGCCATCTTGCATTTAGGGACCATAGACAGCATTTCAGTATTATTACATTTGGAGGCCATTTGAAACAGTGAAATAACCACCAACAACAAAAACATGGCACTAAACAGACTACAGAAATGACATTAGGACCCTTATTTATACTGGGAGAGCTAAAAAACAAAACAAACAAACAAAAATCAGGCCCTGGCCGGTTGGCTCAGTGGTAGAGCATCGGCCTGGTGTGTAGAGGTCCCAGGTTTGATTCCCGGCCAGGGCACACGGGAGAAGCGCCCATCTGCTTCTCCACCCTCCCCCTCTCCTTCCTCTCTGTCTCTCTCTTCCCCTCCATTGGAGCAAAGGTGGCCCGGGCGCTGGGGATGGCTTCTTGGCCTCTGCCCCAGGCGTTAGTTAGAGTGGCTCTGGTCGCAACAGAGCGACACCCCGGAGGGGCAGAGCATCGCCCCCTGGTGGGCAGAGCGTCGCCCCCTGGTGGGCGTGCCGGGTGGATCCCGGTCAGGCGCATGCAGGAGTCTGTCTGACTGTCTCTCCCCGTTTCCAGCTTCAGAAAAATACAAAAAAAAAAAACAAAAAACCCAAAACCCAAAAATCAAAGTGTTATGTTGTGCAGCCTGAGCTGGGAAGCTGTATGCCAGGTCACAGCAGCTTTCACCATTCTGAACATATCCATAAACAACAACAAAGGTGCCACAAGCATTGCTTTGGGAGTTACAAATAAATTTTAGCAAATAAGCAAATTCACAGTACAGAATCCATGAATAATGAACATCAGCTATATTTTAAGCTTTTCTACAAAAAAATACCGCACTACAATGCAGAGTAGATTTACAAAAACTCAGTTCTTTCAGACTGAGTATGAAGAGATGCTAGCAACATACCCTAAAATGAGCCTGTATTAAAATGACCAACTGATGGGCAACCCATTGTGCTTTTGGGGACAGACCTGAACATTCTGGTGATAACCAAATATGATGAAACCCAAATAAGCCATGTGGGAATGGGTCCTGTAAAATTTGGCGTATTGAACCAAATGGTGCATAGAGTACATTAACAGTGGAGTCGTTACAAAGGCTTGTAGCAATATAAAAAAGGTTTATGTTTTCTAAACAAACAAAATACAAACACATAAATACCCTAATAATAATACCTGAGTATTTGTAGGTTTGATGGGTAAAGTTTTGATAGCAACACATACATAAAAAATGACAACAGTCTTGGTAGTTAGAAATATGAGTAATAGAATTTTTCCTAAAATTTCTTTTAATGTAACATTAAATAATAATGTGAAAGGAAATAAAAAGCCAGTCCAGAAAATAAACAATTTTTCTTTTAAGTCACATGTGTGCATTTTAGAACCATAACTCTAAGTATGTATAGAGAAGAAAGGTCTTAGAATATATTATATAAATAAAAGTTATGTCACCTTTTTTATGCCCATTTTCTATATATAAAAGCACTGACTCAGTTTTAAAATGTATTTATGAAATTTTATATAAAGTAATAAAAGAATAACACTAACACTTACATTAATATTATTTTCTCATAAGTATTTATTTTAACTTTATCATTTTCTATGTTTCTTCTAATAGATATTTGTGTATATTTAATTTAACATTTTGTAGTTCTTTGGTTTAAATTTTATAGAATAATTTCTTAAGAAAATACTAGATAATATGTATTAACAAAATTACCTTTGAGAATATTTGTAGCAATTTTGACATGGTGTGAAATGTCTCAAACATATATATGGATACAAATTAATGCTGTTTTAAAAAGTTTTTTTTAAGTATTTGTAATAAAACTAATCTAATTATTCTTCTGAAGTTCTCCATTCAAATATTCCTGGGTTTTGCAAGTCCATGAGGGAAATGAAAAGAGCCACAATAAATAGAATAAATTCCTTACTTAAAGTTGCACAAAGTACAGAAGCCTAACTTTATCAACATGAATGCAGAATACTCATTTTCATGAATTCATTACTTTAACATTTCTGGATGAAAAGCCTTCTGAAATGTCTTTCTTCTCTTCATGCCTTCTAATGGGGAGCACACTGCACAAGGTTTGACCTTACCCGGATGTCTCTGAGAAACTTGTAGCAGGCAGAAGTGAGTCTGAGATGTCATTGGAGGAGGACTTTGAAGATGGGTCAAGGCTCTTCAGCCAGCCTGAAGGCTTCACAGTTTTGTTAGTGTGGCCAGAGTGGACGAGGGGGGCAGCTGGTTCCCTCGAACTTAACTATGAGACCCTGTCTAAGAACCACCCAAGTATAATATCATAATAAATGATTGCTGTTTTATGCCACTAAATTGAAATGGGAAACAGAAACCTAAGTATATAGTTATTTATAGATAAAAATGCTGATTTATAAATTGGTAATGAACACCAGGGCTATCCGTGGGGACCAGAACACACTTAGGGGTCCTCAGAGCATACTCTCCCTATCTTAGTTTGTGTCCTCACAGAAGCACATCTTGAGACAAGGATTCCAGTGAAAGCAATTTATTGGAGGTGACACAGGCCATCACCAGTATGAGTGTCAGGATACAGAAGGAAGGAAGCCAAAAAGTTTATAGATAAGCCAGTTTCTACCATTGGCAAGTGAGCTCATTCCCCCTGAGACCTCTGGGAGACTGCAGAACATTGTTCAGAGTTGTCCCACCCAAGGGGTGTTTACCCACTAACTTCCCAATAGTCATTGATTGGGGGCCGCTCCCAGTAGGCACAGAGGCATTAATTTCCCTGATTAATGAAGTAAATTAACCACCCACTGCTCCTCCCTTACTTCTCTAGCTAGTATCCAAGCAGAGAAGACTGGAAGTCCAAAGAAAGCCATCAGGAGAATTGCAGTTGGGATCAGAAGGTGTGGAGATAGGTGACACAAAGTGCACTTAGTAACTGGCAGCTGCTGCTGCACATAACAGGTGCTCATTCAGTGTACTGGGCACCTACACTGGTCAGAGGACAAGTCCAGGCAATCCTGGAGGCACACTGCATTGGCACCCATCACATTCTCTCTTGACTCCAAACCCCACACCGGACATTGCCCATGCCACACTTCCTTCTGTGATGCATGCAGATAGATGGCCACACCTTGTTTTCCACGTAGGTCATTTTCTGACCCTGGTCCTCTTAGAGCTGAGTGTTCTTAAATGGCTTCAGCCTTGTCTCTGCATATTACCTAGTTGGACACTCAGTATTTCAGCCTAGCTGCTTCTATGTTCACTCAGTCCAAGTGTCTGTGTCCACCCTAATCTGCTTATAAGGAAAGGCCAGACAATTCTCTTCGGTTCTGTCTTATTCAGGGTGCAGGCTCTTACTTTTCCTGCCCCAATTTCTCTGAAATTATCTAAAGAGATATGTCCAAGGTTGCTGAAAAAAAAAAGGGATAAGCTAGCATTGCCCCCCAGAAACTTATGCAATGATAGAAATGTTCCAGATCTGTGCAGTCCAATATAGTAGCCATCAGTTATATGTGAGCTATTGAGCACTTGAAATGTGAATAGTATGGCCACCACCCTAGTCAGCATGGGTGTAGGACTGGGTCCTTTGGATCTATTCTGGATCAGCTTCTACTTAAGGGTCCCACTCCCTCCCTGGTTCACACCAGAGCAGGTCTCCTTTCCCCTCCTGCTTCAAAGGATTCCTCTTCTGTTCCTCCAGTCAGTTTTCTACCAGGTTTGTCTCTCTGCCCTGAAACCTCTGCTCACCTAGCCTCTGGGGAAAGAAAACATTCACTCTGCATATTAATGTTTGAAGTTTTTCTCCCACTTGGGTGTAACCTGGGGGAGAGTGGGAGTGCCTGTAGGTTTCCTTTGAGAAAAAAAGAGAATAGGGGAAATACCCAGAAACATAAAAATAATTCTAACACATACCTCTGCAACCCTTAAGTCACAAGGTCTGGTTTAGAGGATGCAGTTCATTTCACCTCCCTTTCAACTGAATAGATTTTAGAATCTAAAATTGTAGGCCTTAGAATAGTCATAGAGAGTTCTTCTTAAAATGTATGCTTCCTAGACCCCAACTCTAGAACATCCTGATAAAAAAAAAACTAGTGACTTATGAATCAGGTTTTTTTTTTTTTTGGTATTTTTCTGAAGTGAGAAGCACCTGACGGGGATCCACAGGCATGCTCACCAGGGGGCGATGCTCCCATACAACCTGAGCCATTCTAGTGCCTGAGGTGGAGGCCATGGTGCTATCCTCAGTACCCGGGCCAACTTTGCTCCAGGCTGCGGGAGGGGAAGAGAGAGACAGAGAGAAAGGAGAGGGGGAGGGGTGGAGCAGCAGATGGGCGCTTAGCCTGTGCCCTGGCTAGGAATAAGACTCGGGACTTCCACACATGGGGCTGATGCTCTACTGCTGAATCTGCCAGGGCTGGTAATCAGTATTTCTTGACCATCCTTTAGAGTTTCCACATTGAGCCAGGTTTGGGAACTCTTACGTTTCATTTCTTTAACCCTGCCAGTAAGTCTCCTTTCAGGGCTTACAGCAAATGACTAATCACAAAGGAATGTCTGATGTCACAAGCCAAAAAGTCCTGGCAAACTTCCATAAAAGACCCTCCTTGGTCCAGCAGCCAATGGGCTAATGCCCCACGACCCTTCCCACTCCTCCTCCCCAAAAACCCTTAAAACCCAGTCCCAGGCTGTCCCTGGCGTAGGACTCCCCTTGTGAGTCAGCCCGGCAGGGTTCCTTTCTTCCTTTCTATAAAGCCTGTTACTCTGGTCTTTTTGGACTCCCATGAATTCCAACAGGAACTGCTTTAATCAACATACTGAACCTGACCAGGCGGTGATGCAGTGGTTAGAGCAGTAGCCTAGGATGCAGAGGACCCAGGTTCGAAACCCTGAGGTCACCGGCTGGCTTGAGTGCAGGCTCATCTGCCTTGAGTGCGGGCTCACCAGCTTAAGCACAGAGTCACTGGCTTGAGCATGGGATCATAGACATGACCCCATGGTCACTGGCTTGATCCCAAAGGTCACTGGCTTGAGCCCAAGGTTGCTGGATTGAGCAAAGGGTCAGTGGCTCAGCTGCTGCCCTCCAACTCAAGGCACATTTGAGAAAGCAATCAATGAACAACTAAGATGCCTCAAATAAAACTGATGCTTCTCATCTCTCTCTCTCTCTCTTCTGTCTGTCCCTATCTGTCCCTCTCTCTGTTTCTTTCTTGCTAAAAAAAAAAAAAAAAAAAAAAAAATCATTATACTAATGATGCACTTCAAGGCTTTTGAGTTGGCCAGGCTCCATTCAATCACCCTAGAGCTGTTCTGCTTTTCAAATGCTTAGTTCATTTCTTTTCCAGTTTTCTTCTTTACTCCTGCTTTTACTGCCACCTCCAATTTCCTGCCCCCAAAGCACACCAGTTAGAATAATGCATGTAGTAATAATAAGTAAAGTCTGCATGAAGATCTGAAATTTCCTTCTAACTCTAGAGTCCTGCAATACATAAATTCGGTGACATTTGCTTTAGTTATTTTTCTTTCTAGGATTTTTGGCCTTATTGCCATGCTCTCTAAAAGCAGATTACATTTTCTTAGATGTATTTTTTGTTTCCGTGGCCATGGTATACTTATTAATAGTTCGAAATTGTCACAAGTTCTCATTTGGCAGTGATCATTATATTTGCTTCACTACCTCTGCTTTAGCATTGCCAAATGTAAATGGTCTGGACTAGACTTTGTGTTAAAAAAATAACTCCCTTTGAGATAGTCCTGGAAATCTCTGGCAGATGATAAAATCTAGCTATGGACACTTCTCCTAGGAGATTAGAATTCTTCCTGGTAGGTGTGTTCAAGGAGACCCATGGCCTATGGACAATATTATATGAAGGATAAGAGAGGTCAATGGCTCACTTCATTGAGAAGAATCCAGTCAGTAAAACGAATGAAATAAGCATATATTGCATATATTAAGGTGACCAACTTTTTTACAATGAAAAGGAGGACAAAAATAAATTGAAGAAAACAATACCGTAAATAAAAGAAACATTTTATTTATTGTAAAAATAATACACTATAATATGATAAATGCATAATAAAAACATTTGTAATATTTTATACTGTAACTATGCTTACATGCCTGATAATTTTTAATAATAACTGTAAGAAAAAAGTAATCATTTAGATACAAATACATCACATCACACGCAATGGATTGACTCTGCATCGATCTAATATGGACATTTACAGATTAGTCTTCCAATATCAAAAAGGAGGACACTTTTCTAGGGAGGACGGAACTTACAAAAGAAGAACTGTCCTCCCTAAAGGAGGACGATTGGTCACCTTACATATATGCAATTCAGTTACAACCAAGGAAGAGAGACCAATGGAAGGTTGCAATGTGGGGAAACTAAAAAATAACCCTGAACTTATATTGGGGGAAATGATACATTTTTAAATGTCTTGTTCTGGAGATAAAAATGGACCTTTCTGCCAGCTGTTGCTGGTGGGTGGGTGAGTGGGTGAATGGGCATTACACAGTTAATGAAGTTATTTTCTGTGGCTCCTTTAAATTCCCTTTTGTGGAATTTGCCTGTAGTTTGTGTATTCTATTCTGCTTTCCCATCTGCTCATCCATTCCATTGCCACAGTCGTGCTGAGCAGGAATTCCTGAACCAACACAATGCTCAGTGTTTGAGGTGATAGCTAATGGAAGCCAGGGGTCATTTTACATTTCTCGCATATTTAAAGGACCACAGTTCACATTGGCCTAGGGCCTCCCGCCGGCGCCAGTTCAGCGAGATAGGAACCCGCTCTCACCCCGCTCTGCACTCTTCTGGGATCTGCCCTTGACGCTTAGGGCATCCCCCACTGCCCGGGCAAAGCCCGGGACTACAAATCCCGGCAAAACATGCGCCTTGCGCCTGCGCCCCCAGCCTGTAGGGTGGGCCCAGGACTACAAATACTGGCAATCCATGCACACCGCGCCTGCGTTCCCCGCGGGTGCGAGGACTGACCGAAGGCGCGGAAAGCGCGTCCCAGACGGCTGAGAAGGCTGTGGCGGCGGCATCAGGCGACATGGACAACGCAGGCAAGGAGCGTGAGGCAGTGCAGCTGATGGCGGAGGCCGAGAAGCGAGTCAAGGCTTCCCACTCCTTCCTCCGAGGGCTGTTTGGGTGAGCGTTAGACCTCGCGTGCCCCGGGGGTCTCCACCGGCCGGTCCCGCCGGTCGCTGCCCGCGCGCCCGGCAGAGAGCCCTAGGGCTGCAGACCTCCACAGTGCGATTTCCGAGCCCCTAGGGAGCTCCAGCGCCTGCAGCCCCAGCGCGCCCTCCGGGGACGCGCGAGGCCCCCAGGACCCCCGCCCTCTCGTCCCGAGCGCACGGCTGTTCCTGCGTCGGTGCCCGGTCCCACGGCGAGGCCGCGGCAACGTAGGTGCGTGGGCCCGCAGCGCAGTGGCGAGGCCGACGGTGGGGCCCATGGTGGGTCCGAGCTGGGGGACCTGTGTCCGGTGAGCGGAGGCGGCCAGGAGCTGCGTGGCGGGCCCGGGCCCGCGCGCCCCCGCCCCGCCGCGCTGGGTGTCGGTGTGATACACCCTCGGGCAGGAACGGGTACGTTCCCAGCGAGGTCTCCGTCGCCAGGACTGATGCAGGAGCCAGGCCTCCTGTGGAGGCGGAATACGCGGCTCCTGCTGGAACCAGCGTCCTCCGGGCATCCTTTTCATTTACTGTGCTTCGTGCTCTTCCAGGGAAGGTCTTGACCTCGGACGTTCCAGAAAGCAAAGCTTATTCTTGGAAGAATTGTGGCAGTTGGATAGGTGGATGATTCAGCTCTTTAGGATTAGAGAGGCAGAAATTTTGTGGCTTTTTTTTTTTTCCCTTTTGAAAGTGAAAGGACCTCTGCTGACACCAAGAGCGTATTTTTATTTTTGGTAAGGACAGGTGGCCCATACTTAGCTGTTTGTTGTTACACACGCTTTTATTTCTGTACAAATTCAGTTTGGAATCTGCTTATTTCGCCATCTCCGTTCTTTTGGGGATAAATAATACTTGGCCATCGTTGACACGTCTCTTGGGGAATTGCTGAAATGCAGGTTTCTCACGATGCACAGTGGTGGGGGGTGCAAAGGATACAGAAAGCTGAGGGTCGTGTCCCCAAGGGTCTTAAAGACAGCGTTTGCCAAGACTAGTTCTAAACTTCTTCAGTGACATGTAGTTTGACATGACAACAATGAATTCTAAGTTTGTTCCTCATTAAAAGTTACCACAATACAGAAGAACACTTCCTAAAACTTGATACTAACACCAAACAACAGATCCTTTCTCTGATTCAGAAAGCATTTAAAATTTATTTAATGTCATAGCACCCCATGCCAGGAAATGATTTATTGTCACAGCCTATTTCAAGTCAGGATGTCCTTCCCTGGAAGAGAATTTTTAAGTAGCAGAAGAAAAGAGCATTACAGCACTTGATGCTTATTTCAAGGAGAACACATTTTATTTCTTGAAGTGTTGCATTATTGTTTTTGTGAAACTAGGTCAAATCTTGTCATTAATCCTAAAAGGATTTTGAAAGCTTTTTCGTTTTGAAACATCTTTTTTTTTTTTTTTTTCCAAGCTTGTTGATCACCTACTGTGTTGACAGGCCATATAAGAAGACTTGACCTTTCACACTTAGTTTGTAGGTCTGGCTGGATACAGCAGGTCACTATATTATCTTAGCTTTGGGACCTAGGGCTGTTGACTTAGCCTCTCTGTGCCGCAGTTTCTTCGCTGTAACAGTGGGTAATAATAGTATATCTCATATTTAGTGTGTGTGTGGGGGGGTTCAATGGGTTTATCTTTGTAAAACATTTAGAATGGTTGGGAATAATTAGGATATTTATTAAAATGGTTAGCCCCAGTTATTTATCAAGGAAGAGGAGAACCAGACAGACTCAAGTGACTTTGTCGGTATTTCAGAGCCAAAAACCTTTGGGGTAGATCATTGCTCTTTTAATGAAATAATATTTTGAAAGAGCTTTGTATCATACAAGTGTTACTTATACTATGGAGAATTGTGTTATTTTTAGTGATTCTTAGTTCTAGGAATGCTTAGGGAAGAAGAGTATTCTCAAGAGTTCTGTGAGCTTTAATAGTGTATAATTATTTGAAGCCAAAAACCAGGCCTAGTTTGTCTCCCAGTTACAATGAAAAGACATTCTGTATCAGTTTTAGGTGTTTAGAATCTTACGTTATATTTGACATCACTTGCACATGTCAATGTCCTTCTGGGCTGGAATATATGTTACTCCACCCTGCTTCTCTTCCCTTAGCTATAGAATTTTCCTAGGTAATTGTTATCCTTTATTTAAACCACAGTGTAGTCCTCCTCCATGTCAGACTGCTGAATTAACAAAACAATACTGATATGAGTATTGTATCATTTCAGCCCATATATTTAAGTGCTGACTAGCTGGTCTTTTTTTTTTTTTTTTGGTATGTGTGACAGATAGGTTCAGAGAGAGGGACAGATAGGGAGGGAGAGAGATGAGAAGCATCAATTCGTTGTGGCTTCTTAGTCTCCTTAGTTGTTCATTGATTGCTTTCTCATATGTGCCTTGACCAGGAGCTACAGCAAAGCAAGTTACCCCTTGCTCAAGTGAGTGACCTTGGGCTCAAGCTAGCGACCATGGGATCATGTCTATGATCCTACATCCCTGCACTCAAGTCATATGAGCCCGCCCTCAAGCTGGAGGTCTTGGGGTTTTGAACCTGGGTCCTTCGTGCCCCAGTCTGATGCTCTAACCACTGCTTAACTGTCTGGTCAGGCGATCATCTGGTGCTTTAAAGAGAACAGATGTTGCTGTTTTGAGGGTGTAGCAATCATTAACGTGCTCTGCATTTTGCAGATATTTTACATCATGGACTCGGTCTTTACTGAAGATTAAAACCTATTGGGAGTTTATCTTCACTCTGTTTATCTACCACTTACAGTGGTTCTGTGGCAATACTGTATCCTCACAGCTATTCTATGGCTCTTCCTTTGTTATGGCTTTCAGTAAAATTAGATGAAAATATCTTTCATGAAAGGTACATGAAAAAAAGTTATCTCCTGGTCAAATTGGAGGCATTTGTAAACACAACCCTCACCTCCTCCTCCCACAACCACATCAAAATTACAGGTAAGCTACAGAACAACCATAAATCAGAACCACCTGAAATCTAGCTGAATGGAAGTCCTACAACTAGGGAATTAAAGAAGAGGCCACATCTTTAAGGAGATGTGGAAAGGGCTGGTCCCACACCCATGTGTGGCTGATAAAAATCAAGATGGACATCTTGGCTGGGAGTTTTCCCCTGAGGAGTGAGGGGTCATGGCCCCCGGGTCCCCCAGTCCAGGATTCCAGTGCTGGAAAGAGAAGTCCCCTTGACTTCCGGCTATAAAAACCAAAAGGGATTGTGGCTGAGTGAGGGGGACGGCTGCTAAAGTCCCAGGCAGTTCCTCTTAAAGGGCCAATGCTCAGACTTACTAGGACTCACTCCCTGTGAGCTCTAGCACTGGGGCAGCAGCTTAAAAGGCACCAGAGACATATGGGGAGGAACTGAATTATCCAGCATTAGGCTGAGACTAGGTGTGACAGCTTTCTCCCAGATAGAAGTGCTAGCAGAGGCGATTGTTACTTTTCTGAGCCCTCCCCTCACATAGCCAGCGGGCACCAATACACTGTTTGCCCCACCCTGGTGATTCTCTGAGGCCCCACACTGCCCAACATTCAGGCCCACCCATGCTGTTTCCCCTGGCTTTTCCATAGAAATAGCCTGTCTTGGATCATGCTTAAAATCTCTCAAACAAGCAATATTTGGCCTCGGCAAGCCTCATACCTCTTGCTAAGTGGCCCTGGGTGTGGCAGTAGTAGCAGCTGGCCTTACTTCACAGCTTGGTCTCACCTGGGCACTTCCTAGCCCACCACAAATAGCAGCTATCTGCACATCTCTTTATAGCTCATGCCGGGTGGCCCTGGGCAGAACATAGGTGGTGGTTGACCTTGGCCTGCGTCTTCCAGAACCAGTTTACCCAGTGGACAGCTTTAGACCATGTCAAAGCACTTCCATCCAACCATCTCCACAAACAGCACATTCACCAGGCAGATTCAACTGGTACCAGAACACCACTGAAGTAAGTCCTGCCCTGTAGGGTGGGCCCCTGCTTAGCGGATCACCACCGTGGTTGGAGGTTGGTGGTCAGTTGTCAGAGCCAGTCCTTGCAGCTCATGACCTGTGGGTAATTCCTTACCATTGACATGCTAACAGCAACCAAGGCTTAGCTACAAGAGGAGGGTGTAACAGCCCACATGGCAGGTGGCATAATTCAAGTGCCCAGCCTGGGTGATCGGGGAGGCTGTGCCATTGGACCCACAGGACACCTACTACATTAGGCCACTCCACCAAGCCAGCTGTACTGAGCACATAGAAACAAACAGGGAGGCTGCCAAAACAAGGAGACAAACCAGTCCCAAATGAAAGAACAGAACAAAACTCCAGAGAAAGAACTAAACAAAATGGAGACAACCAAGCTACTAGATCCAGAGTTTAAAACACTGGTTATAAGGTTGCTCAATGAACTTAGAACTGCAACAGCATAAAAAATGACTAGTCAGAAATGAAGGCTATACTAACTGAAATGAAGAATGATGACACATTATAATTAAAATGTCAGAGGTTAAAGAAGAATCTTAAAAGCAGGAGAAAAAATAGTTGCCTACAAGGGAGTTCCCATAAGACTGTCAGCTGATTTCTCTACAGAAACTTTGCAGGCCAGAAGGGATTGGCAAGAAATATTTAATATTTTTTTTTTTTTATTCATTTTAGAGAGGAGAGAGAGAGAGAGAGAGAGGAGGGGGGAGGAGCAGGAAGCATCAACTCCCATATGTGCCTTGACCAGGCAAGCCCAGGGATTCAAACTAGCGACCTCAGTATTTCCAGATCGATGCTTTATCCACTGCGCCACCACAGGTCAGGCAGGATTGGCAAGAAATATTTAAAGTGATGAAAAGCAAGTACCTAGAACCAAGATTACAGCGAAGCTATTATTTAGATTCAAAGGACAGTTAAAGAGCTTCCCAGACAAGAAAAAGCTGAAGGAGTTCATTACCACCAAACCAGCATTACATGAAATACTAAAGGGTCTTCCTTAAGAAGAACTAGAAGAAAAAAAGATTTAAAAATATGAACAATAAAATGACAATAAATACATGTCTATCAACAATTGAATTAAAAAACAAAATAAATTAACAAGCAGAATGGATCATACTCATAGATAGACCTTTTTGACAGTTACCAGATGAGAGGGGGGTTTGGGGGAATGAGTGAAAAAGGTGAAGGGATTAACAAGTAACAAATCATGATGTATAGCAGCCATAGGGGATATAGTTAATAATATTCTCATAATTATGTGGTGTCAGATACATTAGATATTTATTGGGATGATCACTTAGTAAGTTATGTAATGTCTAATCACTGGACTGTACACCTGAAACTAATATATATGTCACCTGTGATTGAAAATAAAATATGATTTTTAAAATATGCATTATATAGTCCCAAGAAAAAGTCATTCATATATTTTGTGTGTACAGTACAAGTTCCGTGCTGTCTTAGAAATTTCAGTGTTTGTTCCTCACCATCCCCCACAGGAAGAGATGCCTAGGAGATGCAACCATCACAAGAAACCACTGTTAGTGATGTTCTGTGTTCTTCTCGACTGTCAGTTAGACAGTGATGTGTTTTTGTAGTTGTGAAATGAAATTAAACATATTCTTTCTGAATGGGTAATATAGTATAGCAAAACTACCAGCAAAAGTGTAGTGTTTCCAGAGGTGAGCTATTGAGTTTGGTACTTTTTTCAAATTCCAATTTAGAATCTCAATCAAGGGCTTAGTGTGATCTCTAAATAAACTGCTTAGTATGGCCTGGGTTTGACTGGAAGATCCTTTTGCATGTCTGAAGCCTCCCTTAAGATCCTCTCCATTCTGTTACCAGGAGACCAGATTGGGGATAGCCTGCACAATCACATCAAAGAGAATGGCTGCTTATGAATGACAGTGGGAAGATGTTCTGGATGGTTAACGCTTTCTTCTCTTGTTTTTGAGTGTTCTCCAATCTCAAAGCTTATGAAAGAGACATAAATCTGGCAGTGTCAAAGTAAATTTAATGAAATAATCCTGTTGGGTTACCTTGAAATAATTATGTCTGTAATTTATCTATTTGTGAAAATAGGGAGTATACCTTTTTAAATAATCTTTTTATTGATTGATTTTAGAGAGAGAGAGAAACACCTACTTATTCTATTTATTTAAATGTATCAATTGGTTGATTCTTTATGTGCCCTGATTTGGGATCCAACCTGCAGCCTTGGCATAGCAGGACAATACTCGAAACAACTGAGCTACCTGCCAAGGGTGGGAATAGTTCTTAATCATTGTAGACCATTAAGTATCAGTATTCTTTTGCACAGCTTTATTTTGACAAAGATTTTGCTTAAGGTTTTCTAAAATAAGGTGGGGATTTGTTATGCCATTTGTAAAGCATTTAGATCTTCCTCAGTTAAAATAAATATTCAGATGCAGATGGAACTTTTAAAAAAAAAGTAATTAGCCCTGGCCGGTTGGCTCAGCGGTAGAGCGTCAGCCTGGCGTGCGGGGGACCCGGGTTCGATTCCCGGCCAGGGCACATAGGAGAAGCGCCCATTTGCTTCTTCACCCCCCCCCCCCCCCCCCCCCCCCCCCCCCCGCTTCCTCTCTGTCTCTTCCCCTCCCGCAGCCAAGGCTCCATTGGAACAAAGATGGCCCGGGCACTGGGGATGGCTCCTTGGCCTCTGCCCCAGGTGCTAGAGTGGCTCTGGTCGCGGCAGAGCGACGCCCCGAAGGGGCAGAGCATCGCCCCCTGGTGGGCAGAGCTTCGCCCCCTGGTGGGAGTGCCGGGTGGATGCCGGTTGGGCGCATGCGGGAGTCTGTCTGACTGTCTCTCCCCGTTTTCAGTTTCAGAAAAATACAAAAAAAATACAAAAAAAAAAAAAAAAAAAAGGTAATTAGCTCCAATTTAGAGACAAGTAGTATATTTCTGATGTACTAATGGAAAAAATAGAATAACCTATATATTGGATAGTTATTTATATATTATACAATATATGTTCTGTATGAACTATTATAATAAATGTAGCTACAATTCTCTCATTTACTAATTTGGTGACCCTGGCCAAGTAAATCATATCTGGAGCTTTTGTTTTTTCAGCTTTCAAGTGGGCAGACGAAAGTAACTTACTTTTCAGAATTGTAAGGATTGAATGAGCTATCCGAGTGCTTATTAAGCTGTACAGAGCTATATTACTATTACAGTGGTACCTTGAGATACGAGCAGACCAACATACGGTGTGTGTTTTTTTTATAAGATATGAGCTGTGCCTTGGTTTGTATTTTTGTTTGAGATCTGAGTGAAATCCCGAGATATAAGTCATGATTCGGGAAGCTGCTGCTAGTTGGCGTGTTGGCGCATGGGTCCAGTATTGGCAGTACAACACCAGCATCTCATTCTTTCTCACATGTTACCCACAGAATCAAGTCGAATCTCGTGCGCTGTACTCGTTCTTGCATCATTTTTGCATTTTTTACTGACTTTTTTTGTGTGCTATCATGGGCTAAAGAAAGTGAGTGTAAAGGACAGTGGTGAGAAGAAGAAGAGAATGATATCGATAGAAGTAAAGGAAGAAATAATAGAAAAACATGAGTGTGGTGTACGAGTGATTGAACTGGCAAGGCTGTATGACTGCAATACATCTACAATTTGTACCATCCTTAAACAAAAGGATGCCATCAAAACCGCAAATCCAGTGAAAGGAACTACAATTCTGTCCCAATTAAGGACAAATATCCATGAAGAAATGGAGAAGCTTCTGCTGGTGTGGTGTGGGTGAAAGAGAACTGGCAGGAGATACAGTAACAGAGACTGTAATATGCGAAAAGGCACGTATTATTTACAGTGACTTGAAGAAGAAAGAACCTTCAACCTCAAAAGAGGCAGCAGAAGATACGTTTAAGGCAAGTCACGGCTGGTTTGAAAATTTCAAGAAGATATCTGGCATCCACTCGGTGGTGAGGCATGGTGAAGCTGCGAGTGCTGACTTTAAGGCAGCTGAGAAGTACATCGCACGTTTTGCTGTGCTTATTGCAAAGGAAGGCTATATCCCCCAACAAGTGTTCAACTGTGATGAAACAGGATTGTTTTGGGGAAAAAATGCCCCGGAGGACTTTCATCACGCAGAGAAGAAGCTGCCAGGCCATAAACCCTTGAAGGTCTGTCTGACCCTTGCATTGTGTGCAAATGCTAGCGGTGATAAAGCCACTGCTAGTGTATCATTCTGAAAATCCTTGAGCCTTTAAGACTCACAAGATTTTTAAAGAAAAACTGCAGGTTATATGGCACGCCAATACTAGGGCATGGGTTACACGGCAGTTTTTTATTGAATGGGTAAATCTCCTGTTTGGCCCTGCAGTGAAGAAATATCTTCAAGAAAATAAACTCTTGATGAAAGCATTACTAATCCTTGATAATGCTCCAGCCCACCCACCTGGTCTTGAAGATGACATTCTTGATGAGTTCAAATTCGTGAAAGTCCTCTACCTCCCGCCCAACATGACTTCAATCTTGCAACCTATGGATCAGCAGGTCATTTCCAACTTTAAAAAGCTTTACACAAAGCACTTGTTCCGCCCCTGCTTTGAGGTGACTGAGAATATAATTCTAACCCTTTGAGAGTTTTGGAAAGATCACTACAACATCGTGATATGTTTACGCATTATTGATTGGCATGGCAAGAGGTTACAAGAAGAACCTTGAACTCAGCATGGAAAAAGTTATGGCCTGATGTTGCAGACAGGAACTTCGAAGGATTCGAACCAGGGACCGAGACTGAGGTAAAAGTGTTGGAGGAGATTGTGTCCCTCGGAAAGTCAGTGGGTCTGGAGGTAGATGAGGGTGATGTAAATGAGCTTGTCGAAGAACATGAGGAGGAACTCTCAACTGAGTTGAAGGAGCTTTAGATGATAAACATGGAGCTTCTGCAAGAGATTAGTAGTGAGGAGGAGGTAGAGTCGGAGGAAGTGATTTCTACAAGTGAAATTAAAGACATGCTGGCAATGTGGGAGAAGGTTTCAAGTTTCATTGAAAAGAAACACCCAGAAAAAGTTTCAACTGGTCCTGCTTCAGCACTTTTTAATGACACTTGTTTGTCACATTTCCGTAACATTTTAAAAGGCAGGCAAAAGCATGCCTCTTTGGGTAGATTTTTATTCAGAAGTCCTGCAAGTGAAAGTGCTGAAAGTGCAGCCAAAAAGGCAAAAACAGGTGATGATTAAATGAAAAATACGTAATGTTAAGCTTAGGTTAAGTTTAAAGTAAAGAAAATGCAGTTTTAGTTTACATTTAGTGCTAAGAAAGTGCAGTTTTAGTTTACATGCCTACAGTGCTTGCATCCCTTCCTCTCCCCTCCTCTGCCATTCACCTCCATTAGCTGCACTCGTCTGTCTCCAAGGTAAGAATACAGTACTAAATAACACTTTTTTCTTTTATTTCATATATTTTGTTAAGCATTGGTAAAGTATACATGTGTGTTTCTTAATTAAAAATGTCTTTTTTCATAATTTAGGATGGTTTGGGGATGTTTCACAGGGCTGGAATGGATTAAATCTATTTCAGTTATTTTAAGTGGGAGAAATTTGTATGATATACGAGTTGACTGATGAGCTTGGTTACAGAATGAATTAAACTCATATCTCAAGGTACCACTTTAATTGTAATCATTTGGTTTTCAAATTATGATGTCAAGTTATAGTTTGTATATCAAATAATAAACTATTACCAAATTGGCCTTTTTCTGTTTGTATTTTTTGCAGTGTTCACCATTTAGTCTCTCATTCTTGTGAGCCCTGTGAGGTGTGTAGAAAAGGGGATGACCCTATAGTGGTGTGTGGCTCTAGAATGTGAGCTCCTGGGAATCTGTCTTATTGCTGTGGTGTGCTTATCATGGTGAGGAAGGGAGCATCCCTGCAGGAGTCACTCAAACATGGTATCTTTCCACAATGCCAGGTTAATTAGGGGAGACCTCCCAGTAAGTCAGTAAAGATACACAGGTTACACACAGAGTGGGAGCTTATGTGTTAGAAGTGAATAGAGCGAGTATCTGGCAGGAAGTTCCAGTCACTGGCAGTGTCTACAGGTGGAGAGGCAGGTGTCAGTTTCAAGCCAGGCAGCTGTAGTGGCAGCACTTGTTTGGTAGGTGGAAGTCTGGTAGGGCTCTGTACCTGACCCATGGTACAGCCAAGCTTGAACGTTCGGTGATCAGAGCTCTGAATTCTTATAACTATAAGGGGTAGAGGTGCCAAGAGATAAAAACCAAGACTGTTTATACAAGCATTCTAGTTATAGGGGACTTTATAATTTATTTATTTATTTAATTTATTATTTATTTTTATTAAGTGAGAAGTGGGGAAGCAGAGACAGACTCTCGCATGCACCCAACCAGGATCCACCTAGCAAGCCCCCTACTGGGTGATGCTCTAGCCCATCTGGGGCCACTGCTCCAACTGAGCTATTTTAGCTGAGTTGAGGCCATGTAGCCATACTCAGCACCCAGGTCAACTTGCTCAAACTGTTTGAGCAGTGGCTATGGGAGGGAAGAGAGAAAGAGAGAGAAAGAGGTGGGGTGGAGAAGCAGATGGTCGCTTCTCCTGTGTGCCCTGACCAGGAGTCAAACCCAGGACTTCCACATGCCTGGCCAACACTACCGTTAAGACACCCGACCAGTGCCTATAATTTATTTTTACTTTGTGTTTAATTAGTTGATAAAATTGGTAAAGCTTTTCTACCTTCAAATATTTTTCACTGACTGATTCCTAATTAGATTTCACAGCAAGGAAACTTTGTGAAAGAATTTCAGAACATTAGCTATTTCTGTATTTGAATGGAGCTTATGATATGAATGGTATTTCATTAAAATATAACAAGTTAATAGATCAACACCTTCTTGCACTCAAATATATATTTTTAATGGTAAGGACATACCTGTCAATTTTTCTTTTAATGGATATTTTCACTAGAGATTGAATGAAAAGTTATATTTTGAAGACCTTTTCAGTATCTGCAGAGATAAACATGATTGTTCTCCTTTGTTGTTAATACGTTAATTCATGGATTTCCTCATACTGACCTGTCTTTGTATTCCCTGAATAATTCCTCTATGTATTTCTTTTAACAGACTAATGGATTTTTGTTTGTTTGTTTTTGCTTTTTAGCAAAAGAGACAGAGAGAGACAGATAGGGACAAACAGACAGAAGGGAGAGAGATGAAAAGCATCAATTCTTCGTTGTGGCACCTTAGTTGTTCATTGGTTGCTTTCTCATATGTGTCTTGACTGGGGGGCTCCAGCTGAGCCAGTGACCCCTTGCTCAAGCCAACAACCATGGGCTTCAAGCCAGTGACCTTTAGGCTCAAACCAGCGACTATGGGGTCGTGTCTATGATCCCACGCTCAAGCCAGTGAGCCCATGCTCATGCTGAATGAGCCGATGCTCAAGCTGATGAGCCCACGCTCATGCTGGATGAGTCCGCGCTCAAACTGGCGACCTCAGGGTTTTCAACCTGAGTTCTGTGCATCCCAGGCCAACATTCTATCCACTGTGCCACTACTTGGTCAGGTTAATGGATTGTTTTTAAATATTTTATTTCAAGTCTTTTATTTACAATTTATTTGTATATAGACTATCAGATTGAACTATATATTATTGATGTTACAAGTGCCTTAAAAAAGGAATTTGGGTCCTGGCTGGCTAGCTCAGGTAGAGCATCAGCTTAGCATGTGGAAGTCCCGGGTTCGATTCCCGGCTAGGGCACACAGTAGAAGTGCCCATTTGCTTCTCCACCCTTCCCCCTCTACTTTCTCTGTCTCTCTCTTCCCCTTGCACAGCCAAGGCTCCATTGAAGCAAAGTTGGCCCCGGTGCCGAGGATGGCTCCATGGCCTCTGCCTCAGGTGCTAGAATGGCTCCAGTTGCAGCAGAGCAACGTCCCAGATGGGTAGACCATCGCCCCCTGGTGGGCATGCCGGGTGGATCCCGGTTGGGCGCTAGCAGGAGTCTGTCTCTCTGCTTCCCCACTTCTCATTTCAGAAAAATACAAAAAAAAAAAAAAAAAAAAAAAAGAAATTTGGAAGGTTTTTTTTTTCCTATGCTCTGGCCTTTGAAGGTTTAAATATGTAAACCAAACTTAATTTTAGAAAATTATAAAGAATAAAAAGCGTTTATTGAGCAAAAAGAGCTGCAGCCTAGGAGACACATATCCAAGAAGCAACCTGAATTCTGCCCCATCAAGACATAGGGAAGGAGGCCTTTTAAAGTAAACGTTCCTGCCCAAGTTCCCAATTTTATCTAAATGAGGTTTCAAAAGTGTGCAGTACTGATTGGTGGATATAGATGATACAATTTGAGCATTTCTGATTGGACAGGGGAGGTCCATTGTTTTGAAAGAGAAAACCAGGGTTTCTCTGTAGTGATTGATTCAGATGGTATAAACAGCAGAGGAATTGTACCAAATATTGAAAGCTTGATTGGTGGCTTTTCCCAAAATTCAGTGCTCTCACTCTGTCAGCCTCCTACTAGAGGCTGTTTATGAACTTGAGCCCAGTTAAGGACAGTCCTTTTCCACAGATTATTTCTTTTTGGGGTTCACAAGTAGAATCCTCCTACAGTGAAATTATCTTGGTTTTTTGGTGTGTAGGGTTTGGTTTTTTTATACACCCCCCTGAAATTGTAATGTTTAAACTTTTGATCTCTACTGAGGTCAGTTTTGGTAAATTTATTTTTCTAGGAAATTATTTTAAGTTTTAAATTTTATCTTCAGAGTTGTCTTCTATGACTTTTTAAAATATTCTTTATTTCAGTAATTTCCCTCTTGTCACTTCTTTCTCTTGTGTGTGTGCTTTTCTGCTTTTTTCTTGATTCTTTTGATTCTTTCTGTCTAAACAACTAATATTTTGTCTTAGGAGTTTTATTAGAATCCTGTTTTTTGCTTTACTAATTTCTGCTTTTACCTGTATTGCTTTCCTTTATTCTTCCCCCACCCTGGCTTTGGAGGGTAGGGTAGGTAGTGGCCTTTAATTTGTGATTTCCATTATTTTATTTATATGGATTCAAATATTTATGGTTGAGTTTTTGTTAAAACTGTATTAATATTTTAGTTGTATCCCATAGATCCTAACATATAGCATTTTGTGTTTGTTTCCCTATACAATATTGTTTCTGGGTTTATTTCATTGTAACCAGAGAACTTACTGAGGTTCTTTTTGCCACCAGATGTATGATTGGTGTTTATTTAATGGTCCATGTGCAATTGAGAAGAAGGTAGATTTTCTCTTATCAGAGTGTATGACTTGATAGCCATCCCTAACATCTAGGATATTTTTATACTATTTACTTTTATACTATGAGTCTTTTTCAATATGCTTAGCTTCGTTCCTTACTTAGGCATTTAGTGTTTTTGTCTGCTCTGGAAAACATCCGTTACCTGTGTGTCAGTCTGTGAGTATTTTCTTTTTCTTTTTTTTTTTTTTTTTTTTTTACAGAGACAGAGAGAGAGTCAGAGGGATAGACAGGGATAGACAGACAGGAATGGAGAAATGAGAAGCATCAATCATTAGTTTTTCGTTGCATATTGCGACACCTTAGTTGTTCATTGATTGCTTTCTCATATGTGCCTTGACCGCGGGCCATCAGCAGACAGAGTAACCCCTTGCTCAAGCCAGCAACCTTGGGTCCAAGCTGGTGATCTTTTGCTCAAACCAGATGAGCTCGTGCTCAAGCTGGCGACCTCAGGGTCTCGAAGCTGGGTCCTCCGCATCCCAGTCTGACACTCTATCCGCTGCACCACCGCCTGGTCAGGCTAGTATTTTCTGTTTCCCCTTTTCTCCAGGGGAAGTCTGTGTGTGTGGGGGGAGTTCAGTTATTTGTACTTTATCAGAACAAATGTTTCCGTGTTATTTTTCTACCCATTTCCCTGCTTGTTTTAGTCTTAGAGCTCCAATAGAACATATTCAATACTGCTACTGCCAGTCTTCACTGATGTTTCCTAGTCAGGCATTTGGTGTACAAATGCAAATTAGCATTCTCCCCTGATGCAGCTATCTACTTCCTACATCATGTGAAAAAAGTTGGACTGTTTATACATATATTAAACCCAGAAATAAATAATCTTGAAATGGTTACATTTATCTAGGCAGTCTCCGAGTTTCTAGAAGCTGTGGTTACAGAAATGAAGTATCAGGTGAAAATAAATTGCTTATGAAAGATAAACTATATCAGAATAAATAGTTCCATATGGCTGTGATGCTGTGATTGCAGAAAACCCTGTGTGATCCTCAGTGATAAGGGTGAGAGAAGCGTATCCTATGTTATTTATGCCCCTTTCAAGCATACCTGAGCTTATGCTAATAAGGTGAGTCCCTAGATGGCTACAGTATCAGGGCTAATTGTCAGAGGAACCGACCATGTGGTATGAGGGTTGGAACTTTCAGTCCCACCACCCCCCTTCAGGAATGGGAGAGTGGCTGACAATTAATCACTAGTGGCCAGTGACTTAATTAATCATGCTGTGTAATGAAACTCCAGAAAAAGCCCTGAATGGCAGGGTTCAGAGAGCTTCTGGGTTGGTCCCTGGAGGTGCTGAGAGGTGGCACACTCGGAGAGGAAAATAGAAGCTCCATGAACTGTCTTCCCCCATACCTTGTCCTGTGTGCTTTTGTCATATCCTTTATAATAAACTACTGGTGGTAAATATAGTGTTTCCTTGTGTTCTATGAGTTATTCTAGCAAATTATTCAATTTAACAGTCATGGGAGCCCCTGATTTGTACGTGTTGGAGATGTGAGTGCCCCGGGGACCTAGTTAGTACTTAGGACTGGTGGCTGAAGTAGGGCAGTCTTGTGGAATTGAGCCCTTAACCTGTGGGGTCAGCACTGACTCTAGGTAGTTAGTCTCAGAATTGTAAATGATAGGACACTGACTGGTAGCCACAGAGTGGGAGTACTGCTTGGTGTGGAGAGCCTGCACACTTGTTAGAGGGACATATGGGGAAACTTTCTAAACAATGGATAGTGTCTTCCCCTGAGACACCCAGTCGTCAGCACTGTCACCGAGGCTTGTGTCAGGCCTGTCGGTCCCTCCCCAGAGAGGAGCCCAGTGGCTGAAGAGATGCTGCTGGGGAGGATCAAGAAGAGGGAGACCCCTCCTGGGTGGTGTTTTCCCGGCGGGTCCTGAGCACGACTGAAAATGACCCCTGTTTTCAGCCCTTTGATACAGTTGACATCTGTCGGTGTAATCTGAGGTTGGCCTGATTTTTGTCTCTAGTTCTGCTTTCACATCATCGCAGTGTTGTCACTGTCACTTCTTATGACATTTCTAACCTAACAGTGGTGATTTTAGAAGCAGCTTTATTACTACCTCAGCAGTTGTCACATTTTCTTTTGGATACATCTCATGATGTGTATTCCTTTTGTGCCCATGATTCCACTTTGATGTCTTCATCCTCCCGTCCACGGTTTAAAAGTGCGTGTACTGTAATTGTTGGTGTTTCACAGTGCTCCACAATAGTCGTTAATCTGGGTGGTAATGGCAAGCTGGCAAATAAAACAACCAGTTCTTTTATGAGCCAGTGGGTTTCTTTGAGAATAGCAGAGCAGTGCAATTTGGGACAAGCAGGCTAAGGAAAACCATAAGCCAGTGTGCAGAACAGAGGAGAGGGGCTTGCTTTTATTAGGCTTTAGGAGGCAGTGGGGAGAGCTGTTTTGAACAAAAGTTCCCTGGAGAAGAACAAAAGTTTAAAGTTTTGGTCGTTTATCATTGGCTGCAAGTAGCGGTTAGTGTATTATTTCTGGGGCAGGGAGGGATCTTCCTCCTTTGTCTTAAAAAATAGGAGATGAAATTCCATGTGGCGAATGTCCTCCCTTGTCAAAGTAATTATTTTTCTTGCTGGTTATTCAGGCTGTAACAAGTGGTAGGTGGGTAAGATATGCCCCTTTCAGGGCTTCTCAACTCCATTTTAAATGAGGTGTCCTTTATTTAGTTTCAAAAGGAAAAACCAAGACTTTAGATTATTTGAGAATTAATTGGTTTCTAAAGGATAACACCTGAGCTCTCTGAAATAATGGGCTATAATTTTTCAGAGCTGATTCTCCAGCCTTCCCCCCGTCCCCAGTCATCTAAATGGGAATGAAAAGGATGGCATTGTTAAGAGAGGCAGGGACTCACAGGCTGGACTCACAGACACAGTTCCCCTGTGCACTGGTGTCTGGTGAGACATGTGCTCTGACCAAGCTTCCTGGTGGGACATGGACCGGGGCCGGACACTGGCCCTTTCTAACCTGAAGTTGCATATTCTTCCTTTAGCATTTTGATAGCCTCAAGGGCAGAAACTCTTTCCTTAGTGTTTTTTTCTGGTACACACTGATCTCAGTAAGTGATTCCTGATTAAGCAGGTCCACAGGAGGAGGGAGGTCAGCCTTGCCCAGGAGCTGGAGTTTCGCTGGGGCTGCTCGGTGGTGGGGCTGGTGCTGGTGGTTCTTATGCAGGCTGGTCACTGATTTCTTCATGGGGGTAGGAGTGTTTTCCTCTTCAAAGTCAAGATACCATAATACCAAAAAATAGTCTATTTGGCTCAATCTAGTTTTCTTAATGTCAATTTAGTGTCATGTACATATATTGTATCACTTGATAATGTTGATTCCTTCACAGAAAGTTGTTTCTGTGTTCAAGAATCTTCTACCTCACTCTGTGGTCTCTGGATAGCAATCAGTTGAATTATTGAATGTGAACTCTGAATATTTGTCCTTAAAACTTACAAAAAATAACTTTCATTTATATAAAAGAATAGGCATTTGGAATAATTTCAAAAGTACATTTTTTAATTAGCTTTTAAACTTAAGTTCTATGTATAACAACTGAGTTTTTCTAGTGCTTTTATTTTATTTTTATGACAGAGACAGAGAGAGGGACAGACATGAAGGGAGAGAGAAGAGAAGCATCAATTATTAGTTGAGGCACCTTAGTTGTTCATTGATTACTTTCTCATATGTTCCTTGACTGGGGGGCTACAGCAGACCAAGTCACTCCTTGCTCAAGCCAGAGACCTTGGGCTCAAGCTGGTGACCTTGGGATTTTGAACCTGGGTCCTCTGCGTCCCAGTCCAATGCTCTATCCACTGTGCCACCACCTGGTCCAGCTATATTGCTTTTAAAATAAACACTTCTGTTTTAGGAGAAGTAAGGGTCTTGAGGCTGGCAGGGTTCACTTGATATTTTTATAGTGATCACTAGACTTGAATTCAGGCATCAGCTCCACCGACTGACTGGCTGAATGATCTTAGGCAGGCCATGGACGTCCAGACACAGCTTTCTGTGCAGTGGACATAACGTCTCTCATGATTGTTGTAATAATGAAGATGACATAACACTTGGGAATATTCAGCATAAAACCTGACATGATGTAGGCATTCTGTCTCTGAAAATAACAGGATAAAGTACATTTTAACTAAGCTAGTTTTATTTGGAAACCTTTAAGAAGAATGATTGTACTATAATTACAGTTAAAGATTCCTGTTATACTTTAGAAAAACAAGACACGAGAAAGTGACAAGTCTTTGTTAGCTCCAAGAAGCTATGGCTAAGATTGAAAACTTTGTTAGAAATTTTCCACTGTGGAGATTAGCTAATTGGGTTTTTAAAAATGTATGTATAGATTTGAATTGGAGGAAAAGGAACATGAAGTGTGAGTGAGAGCAGGCTTTGCTTATTGTGACACTTTCACTTTGGGTATGGCTTGTTGCCATCCTGTCCTGTGCTGTGTGACATATCCCCCAAAGGTTTTTTTTGTTTGTTTGTTTTATGTGTATGTGTGTGTATGTATGTATGTGGATGTAATTTTGCATACTATAAAGATCACTCATTTAAAGTGTAGAATTCAGTCATTTATAGTATGTTCACAGAATGTGTAACCATTACAACAGTCAATTTTAGAACATACTGATAACCTAAAAAGAAGCTCTGTCACCCCACGCCCCCATTTTTTCCCAACACTCCTACTCTAGACAACCAGTAACCCATCTCTAGATTTGCCGGTTCTGTACCTTTTATATAATGAGATCATACAGTGTGAGCTCCTCTGCGACTAGCTTCTTTCAGTTGGTATATAATGCTTTCGAGGTTCATCCACATTATATCATTTATCAGGACTTCATTCCATTTCTAATGACATTTCATGTTATATGTATACCACATTTTATTTATTCATCTAGCAGTTGATGGACATTTGGGTTGTTTGCACTTTTTGACTTTGAGTAATGCCACTGTGAACATTTGCATACAAGTTTTTGTGTGCACATTATGTTTTCATTTCTTTTGAGTTTATATTTAGTAGTAGAACTTCTGGATCATATCCTAACTCTGTGTCTGACCTTTTGAATGACTGCCAAACTGTTTTCCAAAGTGGCTGCACCATTTTGTATTTATACCAACAATCCATGAGGTTTCTAATTTCTCTACATCCTAACACTTGTTATTACCTGTGTTTTGATTCTAGCCATCCTAGTGGAAATGAAGTGGTATCATTTGATTTGCATTTCCCTGATGGCTAATGTTGAGCATGTTCTCATGTGGTTATTGGCTATTTGTATCTTTGGAGAAATGTCTGTTTAGATCCTTGACTTAATTTTTAATTGGGTTATTAGTCTTTTTATTATTGAGTTGTACTAGTTCTTTATATATTCTAGACACAAGTACCTTATTAGACATGATGTACAAATATCCCTAAAGGATTTTATGCCTTCAATACATGAATCTGATTATAATAACCCTGATTGAGTACATAGTCTGGGTCAGGTTCTACAATGGCAACTATATATGGGTAATTTCTTTTGATCCTCATAACAACCCAAAGGTATACATAATATCATACTCAGTTTATACATGTGAAAATAGAGGCCCAAAGACCTAAAGAACTAGCCTTGAGTCAGACAGTTAGTAGTTACTCTTGCCTGGGCCCACCAGCCCTACTGCACGGGATTGACACTGAGCTGCATGCCTCTAAGTGGAGTTCAAAGCCTGGCATATGCGGATACCCTCACTCATGTTCATATCATGCCCACTCTTGTCATCCTTGACCTCTCCTGTCTCTTAGTCTTTATGTCCATATTTCACTCTCAGTTACTCATTATGTGTACAGCACAGTTACAGGCTGCTCTATCATGGTTTTCCTTTGGTTATTCTGTGTTTATAATATAGACAGACAAGAGAGAGAAATATCTTTAATAGAAGGGCCTTTGCTTAGTGAAAACAAGGTTGATTTTAAAACTGGTGGAAGTTACAGAGAATTATTTTGGCTTTTATGTAAGGAGAAATTTCTAAGCAGCTAAAACTGTTCCTTAGAGCAGGGGTCCCCAAACTTTTTACACAGGGGTCCAGTTCACTGTCCCTCAGACCGTTGGAGGGCCGCCATATAGTGCTCCTTTCACTGATCACCAATGAAAGAGGTGCCCCTTCTGGAAGTGCTGTGGGGGCCAGATAAATGGCCTCAGGGGGCCGCATGTGCCCATGGGCCGGGCTGTAGTTTGGGATGACTGCCTTAGAGGAATCAGCTGCCTGGTGGAAAAACTTTCCAAAACTGTAGGTTCTAAAAGCAGCAATGGAGTTTCCTCCTCTCAGGATGCTGTAAATTTCATTTCCACACTGGGTATGTGGCTGGATCCCAAAGCCCCTTCCATACTGGGGGAAGAAGGGCTTGTTCCCTGCCATAGCTGACAGCTGATAGAGCCACAGAACAGTGTGGTGTTTTCTTATATGCTCCGGCTTCAGGTTCTGCTATTTTAAGTCTGAATAAACATAGTGCTAAATTCTTAGACATTAACATGGTAAAGATGTCTTGATCCTTCCAATTTTAGTCTCCTTTGAAAAATGTTCTTCTGATTTCTCAGATTGATATCAACTTTAGTTTTCATGCATGGAGAGGACTCTGGTTAAGGGTGAAGATCTGGGGCAGCCAGATCAGTGTTTGAGCCTCAGTTCTGTGGCATCCTTGCTATGTGACCTTGGGCTAGTCACTTTATGTTTGTATGCCTTAGTTTCTGGAACACGGGAATAAGTGTATCCGCTTTAAGTAGCTGTTAAGGTTCTATACTGCTTGTCTAGCACATAGTACATGTTCATTAAATAATTATAATTTGAGGATTAGGGATGTGTATGGTTGTCATAGAAAAACTTAATCTAATTTTTAAATTTTTCTTAGAGGAAACACAAGAATAGAAGAGGCTTGTGAAATGTATACCAGAGCTGCAAATATGTTCAAGATGGCTAAAAATTGGAGTGGTATGTATACAGTTTTTGTTTGTTTGCTTTTCAGGCAGATAACTTTAAAATCATTTTGAAGGAATAAATGAATGCTGTCCCCATAGAATAAGACTGTTGGCGCTAAGCAAGATGTCAGTGCTGATTATCTGGTGTGGCCAGCATGAACTGGGTGGGATTAAAGGACCTTGATTTAGTGAAGAAAGTTGAAACCCTGAGATAAAATGTAAACATAAGGACTAGATCTGTTTAGTTTCTATAAACCACTTCATACAGTAAGAATAGTTTTGATTCTCACTAATGTGCGCAAGTCAATCTATTGGCATGAAGATTGGAAGTTGTGGTAGACTCAGTGAAAACAGGCAGGAGACATAAAATGCCTGCTTTTCTTTACATAAACAGCAGTAGAGACAGAGAACTTCTGTTTCTTACTCTATTGCTCTGTGATTACTGTTTGCGGTTCTATTGAGAAATGTGACGATGGGAGTGTTATTTGTATAAACCAAAACAGACTTGCTGTGATTTTTTAAAGTGATGCTTTCTACCTACTGAAATTACACACGATAGAATCAACAGAATTATTGTTTTCATTGGTCTGAGTGGGGATGTGTCTTTCTGACACTGATTTGAGAAACAAATTTATCATCACCTCTAGAAAAGGGGGCTTGTCATAGTAGAGTATTTCTGTAGTGAAATGGAAGTGGCCTTCAGCCAGCACAGGGACATGGCCTCTGACCCTGGCTCGTACCTGCTGCATGATCTACAGCAGGGTCCCTTCCCTCTACAGGGCCGTTTCCCCGGCTTCCCCTGCCCCGGCTTGTTGAGATGTGATTGATACAAGGCGATGTGCTGGTTTGCCCATTTGCTTTTAAGGCCAAGCTCTTTAAAATCACTTCAGTGAAGAAAATGCTGTGAATCTGAAAGCTCCTTTGTGGCTCTAAATTTTTTTTATAGGTTTAGTTTTAGGTAAAAAGGTTATGTTAAATGTTTTATATGTTTTCAAATGCACTTATGCCTAAATTATAATGTACTGAAAAAGAGGGAAGGAGAAAAGAGTATTATTTCAGCATTTATATCTTTTGTTGTGTTTACATCCTATAATCAGAGGTGAAAAGTGATCTTATCTAAAAAGACCACTTTTTTATTTTATCTGATGATCATCTATTCTAACCCTGAGGTGATCTCATTGCAGGGAGGCGGTTAGCATTAATATATCTAACGAGGCTTTGTATTTATCCTTCCCCCATCATCTCTTGCCTACTCTGACATCTCAGCTTCTACATTTTCCCAAGCCTGTTTTAATGAACCACCAAAATTAATTGTGTTCAAATGTAAGTCTGCTATATGTCATTGCAAAGAAGAGCTAAAGTCCCTAACAGTGGCCTTCTGGCACCAACCAGATTCTCAGTTCCTGTCTCTGACCTCATCTCAGACCCACTCCCCTCCTCCACCTGGCTCCCTCCTCAGAGCCCCTCTGGCACTCTCTTCCCCGAAATAGGGTGCGGCTGATTCTGTTCCTCTACCTCCTCCAGATGTTGTCTTCTCAGTGAGGTCTTCCTTGGCCACCCTTTTTAAAGATAGCAATCATCTTCGTTTTTCCTGGAAACCCCTTTCCCTTTTCTCCAATGTCCTTATCACCGTGTAGCAAAAATAAGTGGAAATGTTTACTAATTTATATGGTGCATGTGTATTTATTACGTGCTGTCCCCTCATTAGAATGTAAACCATAGAAGGCCAGGACGTTTCTGTTCTGTCTCTGCTATACCTGCAGGGCCTGGACTGGTGCCTGCAGCACGGTGTATGCTCGGGATATTTGTGTAGTCGGTGAATAAATATTAGATTCTGTGAAATCATTTCTGTCTTGCAGTGATCATAACACCACTGCAACTCTAGTTTTAAAAGTTCTTTTATAAATAGTAAGCTAATTTGTTTGATGCTGGGTTTTTGAGAGATCATCCTGGCAGGTATTAGACCAGTTCTACAGGGGAAGGAAATTAGCTTGAGAGGTTATATGACTTTAGTTTAATACATGCTCCTTTAAAGACACTTTTAAGTTTGGAGGAATGGAGCTGCATTTGTCAGCAGTGATTGGAATGAGCACTTAGTGAAAAAGTAAGCAGGCAACTAGTTTTGGAAGGTGGGAGCATAAAATGATGAAATCAAACATTGTCTGGGGAAATGGAGCTAGCACTAGAGAGCCTGGTTGTTAGGTGTTATACTCAGCGAGGAAAGTATGGACCGTGATTGGTCAACATAGGTAAACTGTAAAATGAAATTACTGGTGGAAGAGGAAAGATATAGGCTGTGAAGGAAATGGTGACATTAGACTTGATAAACCACTGGTTTTGATTATAGGATAGATCTGTATGTAATGATGGTGAGGATGAACACGTGTAAATGGTGCCAGTCTATTCTAAGCTATTACCCCACTCTTCTGAGGCACAGCCAATCGAAGTTTCCATTTAGCTGATACATTCCTTAGAAGTTAGCTGCTGCCCCAGGATCTTCAGGGGCCTTCCTACTACCCTTGCGGTGGCATTGGCCCCTCTGGGAGCCCCAGCCTCATGACTCATCAACAAAAGCATTAAAGCCTGGTGGGCAGGGGTTCTTTGTCCCATGCTGGTGGTTAACTATTTTCAGAACTGCCTGGGCACTCTTTCTGTCTTACACAGAGCAAGAGTTAAACCTGGGTAGGCTGTGCTGCCTCTTGCGCCCCTGGGGTGTAGTCTGGAAACCCCAGTGGGATTGCGTGGTTAACTCAGGAAGAGCGGTACATGGGACAGCAGGTGGAGCTTTGATGGAAATGAGTGTTTAATCTCTTAAAAAGAAATTTAAATATTTAATACCAGCACTGGGTACTTAGGCATCTGACATGAATTTCTGTATGTTTTTGAAATGTGTTTTTTTTTAATAGCAAAAGGCATTGTGATAGTAGTAGATTCTTTCCCTCCCATTGCTGTTAGTATTGATTTCCGTACTCCAAACCTTACTGAGTTGTGTCTCCGTAAGCCTTTGTGCTCCCCAGCCCCTGCTGCCCATTTTTGGGAGACACTGCCATAGTGCTCTCCCTGAACTGAGAACCTCACGATGAAGTAGATTCGTCGTTGGCCAGGTTCCTCGTGTTAGCATGTCCAGTCCTCCTGAGCTGGTCTGTGGGTGTCGTCGGCCTGCCCGCCCACCGGCCCTGCACTTCCATCGTCCTGTGGGCAGCATGGCTGTCGTGCCCTAGTTCCTGCCCTTCCTTGCCTTCAAGCATTTGTCCGTTGTTTGTGTGACTTCTCTGCCAGGCATTTCTTTCTTCATTCTTTTTTGCCACTCCAGAATTCATAGTCCCTGATCCAAAACCTTTTCTGAGACAATGTAGTCCTAAGTCTTTCACGTTGCCCCGTGCCCTGGTGGAGAGCTGGGCAGCACCCGTAACCAAACCTAGCTGTGAATTCTGCAGGGACGTGTACGGACTTGCAGGCTATGTGGGGTACGGACAGATTAAACCTCTTCGAAATTTTAGTCAGATTTTGTCATAAACTTAAGGAAAAACTTTGAATTTAAAAACTGTAGGCCTAATTATCACTCATGGAGAAACTTATTTTGTCCATGAAGACTTCATTAGCAGTTTCTTCACTAATCACAACCACGTCCAGAGAATGCTGTAAGATAAAAAGAGGACTGAATAAAACCCTTGAGCTCAGTGCTTTATCTTTCTGTAAGCATTAGTAGCTTGAATCTGCCAGTCAGTGTTCAGTCCACGCGAGGAACAGAATCGAACAGCTGGGAGGAGGCTGTTGCTGAGGATGGAGACTCAGTGCCCAGGGGCCACTTGGGGGTCCTCTGTGGCCGAGAAGAGCTTTGATCACTGCTTGGCTTGTTTCTGGCTATTTTTATAAATCTCTAAGCGGCACTTGCTCACATTGTCTTGTGCTTCCGACTGGAATGCTTCTTTTCGGTGGAATGGGACTTTCTGGGAGTGGGTGCAGCACTTAGAACAGAGCCATTCCATGGGAGACTTGTTCCTCTCTGTTTAATTGTCTGCTTTATCTTCCTCAGCTGCAGGAAACGCGTTTTGTCAGGCAGCCAAGCTCCATATGCAGCTTCAGAGCAAACACGATTCTGCTACCAGCTTTGTGGATGCTGGGAATGCTTACAAAAAGGCAGACCCTCAAGGTAAGGCACAGCTCCGTCTAGGACAGCGAGTTTCAGCCGGGCTGCCGTGGCACACTGGGGCGCCACAAGAGGTTTTACAGCGTGCAGTATCTGACTATTTAGTCAGGGGCACAGACCTCTTTTCCCTTAGATTGTCAAATTAAAAAATGACAACAGCCAACACAATAGGGTAAATGAATCTGAATCATACCTATTTTATTTTGTCAGATCAGCAAAAAATATATTTTTGGTGTGCCGCAGAATTTTAGTAATTATTTTCTGTATGCCATGAGATGAAAAGGGTTGAAAATCGCTGGTCTAGGATGGTAGGGCCCATGTGGGTGACCTCTACTGCTGAACCTTTTGAGCCGTGGGAAAAATAAATTTTTGTATTTTGGAATAATAGAGATTTTGGTAGCTTTAGGAATTTTTCTTTAATCATTTGGAGCTTTATTGAGGGAGAAGATCTGTTAAATTTATCCTGGTTTTTTAGTTGCTTTACACAATTTTATTGAAATAATATTTGTGTTGCATTTTGGAGAACTTTTTGGAAATAAGCTTTAATTTTATCTAAGACATCCTAATTTCCCTAACTTTACGAATATGTGTATTGCTTATAAAGGAAACTCTCATGTTCTCTCACTCCTAAATACCTCTTATGTTTGAAAATCCAGTTAAGGGGAGATTGTAATATCTGATGGTTAAAATAAACTTACTCATACAGTATTCATCTGACTTTTTAGAGTGTTTTCAGAGAATTTGTTTTGAGGGAAAGAATGAAGTTGGATACTTAAAGTGGTATAACTTTGCCAGTGTTGTTTCTCTTTTAGTTAGAGGAGTGCACACTTAGCAATTAAAGCGTCGGGACCTCCGCCCTGTGTTTGCACTGCTAGCTGTGGAGCTTCTCCTTTTTCTCTAACAGTCCACTTTCACATAGAGATTCCAAAGTCTGTGACTGTATCCTACAGAAATAAGATAAGTACAAAGGCTTCTGTCTAGAGACTGATCACAGTGCCATTTCCAGAATGAAGCACTGAACACAGCCGAAGCGAGCAGCAAGGTGAGGTGGTTGGATGCCGGTGTGGTGGAGTGCGCTGCCGTCGCTGCACACGGCCCGGCTCCAGAGAGTCTCACACGGGGAGGCAGTGCTCAGGTCCGTGATGCTGTCCGTGCATGCACACGTGCATCTAGAGACACTGCAGGGCAGAGCGCGCCAGGGACTGAGAGTGGGTCTGAGTGGGCTGATGCATAGCTTACTTTCTCTTTATGGTTGTCTGTATTTCTAAAGGTGTGACACTGAATCCACATTCTTACGTAGTTTAGGAAGAAGGTGCTTTTATTTTTATTGGTCTGTTCTCTGAGACGTTAGGCCTTTGCTCTGCTGCGTCTTTTCCAGAGCCATCCTGTGCAGCTGTCAGCATGCCAGCATGATAAACACCACCATTTTGTGAAACGATGTGTTGGCTCGTTGCTTTAGAAAATTAGTATACTTTATTAACACTGTCATTTATAATATTTTTTCTTCCTTTTGTGTATCTGATAGTACAGCAAAAGTTAGCATCTTTAATATTATACAGAATGTTGATATCACTCAAGAATTGTCTGAACAGAGATTGCAAAGTGCTTTTGGTTTTGGCCACATGAAGAGCAGTCTCTTGAAGTCATCTTCTTGTAAAGTACTGTCTTCCAAAATTAGTATATATAGATGTCTCTGAAGACTGTATTTGCATTTATGTTTTAGCAGATAGAGCTGCTCAGTGTAGATGACACCCCATTTGTTTATTTATCAAGCAGTCTCTCCTGGATGGAGCCCCCACTCTGAGGCTGTTACTGAGCACTCGCGCTGCAGCTCCAGTTCCCTCGATGCACTGCAGCTGCTGGCAGAGCTCGCCGAGGTCTGGGTCCTGTGTGACTCATGTTTGCTTCTCGTTAACTCTCCCCTGCCTCCGCTCTAAACGGGACCTCCTTAATGTTCTAGTAGCAGCCAGGAAGATAGGCTCACTTGAACTCTCTGTGACTGAATGGATTTTTCATTGTTTTTCTTAAATGCCTACGCTTCAGAGGCTATCAACTGCTTAAATGCAGCCATCGACATTTACACAGACATGGTAAGACATTGCCTTGCTTGAGCAGCTATGGGGTGGACTCCTTGAAATGTCTGAGAGTCATATTTTTTTTTCTCATTTCTAAATGGAGTGGCATTAAACTAGATAAAACACAAATGTGACTCTGTGTTTTGTTTTCCCCCAGGGAAGATTTACAATCGCAGCCAAACACCACATTACCATTGCTGAGATTTATGAGACTGAGCTTGTAGACATCGAGAAGGTAAGCCATGGAATGATTGAGTTCCCCGTGAACTTGGTGTGAAGCAGGTAGTTGACTCCAGGGACAGTTTCCTCTTCCAGTGGAGCTGAGTGAAATAGAGTGAGCAATCCCTACGTGGCTGTGCGTGGAAGGCTTAGGGGCCTGGGGCTGAGGAGTGGAGGGCTGCTTTCCTGGAGGCAGGTCTGAGACAGGGGCTGGCTGTGGACCGCTTGCTGTTTCCGTTCGGGCGGTCCGTGTCAGGAGAATCTTCCCTGTTGCTGCGGCCTGTGTGGCCCCGTGAGGGAAGTGGAAGTGCTGTGAGCATTGCACACCTTTATCTTCAGGCCTTGACCCTGCGGAAGAAGGTAGGTGAACACCTACTTGGCCACACGTCCGCTTCACTCAAGTCTGGCTTTCTAGCGGTGGTTTACACAGGCATACCTTGGGATATGGCGAGTTCGGTTCCAGACCAACGCCATAAAGTGAATGTCACAATAAAGGGACCCGCACGTGTTTTGGTTTCCCAGGGTATATGAAAGCCATGTTTACACTGTACAGCACGTCCTAGTGTAGCACATTTGTTCAATGTGGTTCTGTTATAACTTTGATGAGATAATATAAGAACTTAACTCTTATGTAAGTTAAGAGTTAACTCACTGGCTTCTGGTAAGATTGGTGTTGTGTCATTTTACTTAAGGTGGTAGAACCTATCAACGGTATTAAGTGAGGACTTCCTGAGTTTAGTAAGTGTACAGTGTCGTTATGTCTATTCAAACAGTGTACATATGTTTAAAAAGCTATTGCTAAAATGTACCACCGTGTGAGCCTTCATGGTCTCCTATCTGTTTGCTGGTGGGGGAGGTTGCTTTGGAGTTGATGAGCATTCATCAGTGGAAGGCAGGAAAGCGAGGCATACCTCTAGTAGAAGAAAAGGAAGGAGGAAACACTTACTGGGCATCTGTTGTTTCCCAGGCTTTGTCCCTGGTGGCATGCCATGAATTTTACAACCTTTCAGCTCTGTGACAGTAAGGCGTCTGTGGCTATGGAAGGTAGGACTCGATATGGTTACACTGCCCGGGATCACTCAGGTGGAACCGGGGGAGCCGAGGCAAAGCCGGCCCAGCACTGCCCTGTCCCCCTGCGGTCTGCTCAACGGGGGTCTCCAGAGGGCTGGACTGTACTTTGGTGAGAGGAAAACACACTGGCCAGAAGTTATTGGCTGCCTCAACTCAGACTGGGAGCAAATGTTTGTAAACCGGTCCCCCTGAGTACTGTGGAAAACAAGTGTGAGTCAGAAAGAGAAGCAGTAGGGGGGATCGTCACTAGCTGTCAGACTAGTGAACCCTGAGTGTGCTGAGACTCTGGTCGCATCCTGTCTCAGTGTCTTGGCACCTCGTGCCTGCTGCGGCACTGGACAGCTGTCAGTCCTCCTGGCCTGTGACTTACTTCTTGCCTTGGCTCTTGGAACGTGTCTCCCACCCGGTTCTCTGAGCACCTCGTCCTGACTGCTTACCTGGTTCCTTCCCTTCTCTTCACCCTGTAGTGTGAAGTGCCCCTGAGTGGGGTCGCTGTCTTCTCTGTCTGCACGTGCTCCCTAGGGACCTCTGTACTCACTCAGCATCACTGCTTTAAGTATCATCTGTACCCCAGTGACTTGCCTAGACCTCTTTCTGAGCTTTAGCTTCCGATGTCCCTATGTCTGCCAACCTTCCTACTTGAGTCTCAAACCAAGCATGTTTGAAACGGATTTTGGATCTTGCCCTCCCTCCCACCTGATGTTCCCCTCCCCACCACAGGCATATTTGCCTTTTCTCCTTCTCCACGCCCAACCTGTGAGCCATGTCTGCGGGTGCTGTCCTCAGAACTCCCAAGTCTTAGCACTTCTCACTCTCTCTGTACAGGTGGGCTCCGTCCTGGGGAGGTGGGCGTTTGTGTGTCACCTGCCAGCGGAGGCTGCTGTGTCAGCAGCGCGTCCACAGGGGTCAGAAGAGTGCTGCAGGCAGAGCCTGAAGTGCTGAGTGTGGGCCCTGCTGCCCGGGAGTGGACTCGGGCAGCCGCTTCAGCACACGGGTCTTCTTAAAGCTTAGGGTGGATAAAATGAGTTATGGTCTACTCTTGTTTTCTTTCTTTTTTAAAAATTAAAGATTTGCCTTGGCATCTTCTGAAACTCCCATTACTCACTACTCACAGTGTTTTTGCCATTCTGCAAGTTGGCCAGTAGGTGCATCTTTTTTCATTGATGTGTTCTTTTTAAAAGCAATTTAAGAATATTACTCAACATACACACAAGTTTAGCTTGTCGTGTTCACTGGTATTTGGCATCCTGTGTTTACAAACATCCTTGCCTTTGAGTCCCTGGTTGGACTCACCAGATTTCGGTTGGTGGGGTGTGAAGTTTAAGTTTGAAAAAAATCAGGGTGTTTTTTTTTGTTTTATTTTTTTTGAAGACAGACAAGGGAGAAAGAGAGAAGCATCAACTCATAGTTGCAGCACTTTTAGTTGTTCATTGATTGCTTCTCATATGTGCCTTAACCTGGGGCTCCAGCCAAGCCAGTGATCCCTTGCTCAAGCCAGCGACCTTTGGGCTGATGGGATCATGTGTATGATCCCAAACTCAAACCGGTGACCCTATGCCTAAGCTGGTGAGCCTACACTCAAGCCAGTGACTTTGGGGTTTCAAACCTGGC
Organism: Saccopteryx bilineata; assembly: GCF_036850765.1. NCBI lineage: Eukaryota > Metazoa > Chordata > Mammalia > Chiroptera > Emballonuridae > Saccopteryx > Saccopteryx bilineata. The sequence goes on from NC_089495.1 coordinate 164,847,775, forward strand.
ACTTGAGTGTCCCAGGTCGATGCTCTATCCACTGCGCCACCACCAGTCAGGCAAAAATTGATTGCTTTATATTTGATTTGTTACAAATGAATTTTTCCCCGTTTAATACTAGCCTCTGTATGTCCTCTAATTCAGTCACAGATTTTAGCTAGTGAACAGTGAAGAATGAAGTTTCATAAACTCACCTTACTTCTTTGACTTCATGAAGTAAAACCCTGAACCAGATAATAAATGGGTTATTTTTAAATGATCCACAGGAATTATGACTTATTTCTGTTTTAAGTTCCTGGAGAACATGATTTAACACTGTTTGTTACAATGAAGTATTTTGTGTAGTATGTCAGGTTCCTGTTAGGCCCTGTCTGGGGGGGGGGGGGTGGCGGTCTATGTTCAAAAGGAGTTGCTCCAATGTTAGGCTGGTAAGGGCTATTTCACCCACAGAGTGGACTCTAACGTGTACCTGGAAACTGTTTGCTTCAGTGATGACAGTTGCAGTCCCAGGGCCTGGGCTTTCATTTCAGGGCCCGTGTCCTCCAGCATGGTTGGCATGCTACTTACATAACAGGATAATCAGCTGGGGCTTTCTGGGTTTATTGTTACATGTACTGTTGATATTGGTGGCCATGTCTACTTTTCATATTACTGCCTTGGAACTATAAGAGACAGTGGGCCGATGTCTAGTGTATGTCTGTTTGTGCCTGCTAAGTTTCACTACGGGTTGAAATTCTGAGCTAGGTGGAGCGTCCAAATAGCCTTTGGTCAGCCTCTTTCCCTGAACCTCTCAGCCAGGTACACAGGCTTTCCTTTCAACTTCAGTCTGTCATAACTTCGGAAAACCATGATTTTTGATTATTGGTTTCATTAGCATTATTAAAAACTAAATTTTAAAATGTTTTACTGTGATAAATCTAGCTGTAGTTACATTTTGATGAACAATATCATTATTTAATAAGTATTTGCTTACACTAAATTGTTGACATTTTGCCTTTTTTTTTAACCTCCAAAACAAGTTACACAACCCACCTCTCTTCATTGAGTTCTGGTGCTGTAAGAACTGGAAAGGAAGTAGCTACATTTCCTCCTTACGAAGAGGTTGTGTAACTGATACTCTTTGCAGAAATATTTGGTCATGTTTCTCATATGTTACCCTATTTATTACAATGAAAAGTAGTGTTTAAATACTTGACAGAATGAGGATAGTTCAAAGATTATTTTTGATTAATCATAAATTCAATGAAAAATTTTCTTGGGCATTCCAAACTAATCAAGATATTTGCAACAGTTTAATAGGAGACCTTCATCTGAAATGCAGTTTGCATTCATTCACTTAGCTTCTGTTTATTGAGCACCTACTCTATGATAGGTAATATGCTTGGCTTAGGGACATGATAGTGAGCAAAACCATCTTGAGACCTACCTTCATAGAGCTTATGAGCTTATGTTTTAGTAGGAGATGTACATTCATCATATCATACAATCCCACATGTGTGTGAATTTAATAGCTCTGATCTCTGACATATATTCTACCAGACATTTTCTGGATGTGTCTATATATTTGTAAAAAAAAAAAAGGATTAAGGATTATAATGTATCTGTTCTTTCATAGTTTAAATATTTCATGAAGAACTTTCCATATTGAATTTTCTGTCCATTACTTTTATTTATAGCACAGTAGCCCATTATATTTAACTACCTGAGTTGTTTCCAGTTTTTCTCCTATTATAAATAATACTGAGAAAATTTGTATGTGTGTGGGGGAGTATGTATTAGTTTGGGTAGGCTAAGTGGCTGAAGCAAATAGATCCAAAACGCAATCGTGAACACAGAAGTGTCTTATTTTTCCACCAACTTGTCTCATTTTATTAAAACCTGCAGTCCAGACAAGGCCAGTGTTGGCTCATTCTTGGTTATCACCATTACCACCTGCAGGGAAAGGGGCCTTACACTCTACGGGCCAGGTCTGCTTGCTTCCAGTCAGTGCCTTGAGCCATAACCACACCAAAGTGGTTTCCTACCAGTCTCCTAGCCTGCTATATTTTAATTGTGCTTTTCCTGTCCCTGGGCCTCTCAGCTCATTAGGGCTGCCTTGAAGCCATTGAACTGATAGGCAGTACCTGTAATCTGATTTTCGCATAGGTTTATTTTAGATTTACTAGAAAAACCTTCGAAATTTAAAACGGGGGTCTATAAACCTACCAGCTGTTTATGTGTGTCTGCAAGCTTAGAATGGTTTTTACATTTTTTTAATCATTGAAGGGAGAAGCATTTATGACACACAAAAATTAAATGAAATTGAAATTTCATTGTCCATGAATAAAGTTTACTTACATATTTATTTTTTAAATTTATTTATTGATTTTTTAGAGAGAGGAAGAGAGAAACATTGATTTGTTGGTCCACTTATACTTAAGCATTCATTGGTCGGCTCTCGTATGTGCCCTGAAGATCAGACCTACAACTTGGGCATATGGGGAGGACCCCCAGCCAGTTGAGCTACCCAGCCGGGCCCATGAATAAGTGTGCTGGCGGATTGCCACACTGGGTAGTTATGCATCATCTTTGGCTGCTTTTTTGCTACCACAGGAGAGAGAAGTAGTGAGAACAGATTATATAGTTCACAAAGCCTAAAATATTTATTATCTGGCTTGTTGCAGAAAAGGTTTCCAGACCCATACATTAAAAACATTGTTCAGACTTACCTCTTGCCATTTAAAGTATTGGCCTGGCCAATCTTTGCGACCCTATCTCTGGATTTTGTTTCCCTTCATAATTGTCTACAAACCAGCTAATTCCTTCTGAGTTTTATTTATTTATTTCTTTTTATTTTTTTATAATAAAACCTTGCTGAAAATAGCAGTATACTCTGTCATCTGGCTGTTTCCATAGCCCTTATTTCCATAGAGTTTCCAGCTCCAGTGGTTTGCCTTCTGAGTTGTCACATGCTCGTTTTCACTAACTTATGCCACAGCAGGACAAGTTTCTAGCTTTCTGGCCTGCAACCTCTGTGTCTTCTCCACTTGACTGTTAATTCAGCACCACACAGTTTAGTTTGAAAACAACACCTTTATTCTAGATGACACTTATGTTATTAGTGAGGATAGCTTGTGCTGCTTTAGCAAGCCATAAATCTAAATTTAATAGGGCATCACAGATCTAAAAAATAACAGTCCAGTGTAGCTGTTCTGGGTTTGGCAGCGGCGGGGTATGGGGGGTTGGAGTCCATTCTGCCCTTTGTAATTATTTAGGAACCAGACTGACAAAAGTTACTCCATCTTTAGCTTGTGGCTTGCATTGCCGCTCTAGACTTGGCCATTGCCATTCTAGCTCGTGAGAAAGGGGGAAAGCCTGGAGAAGGATGCCAAGTCAGATGTGTGGACCAAGCCTGGAAGTAGTTGACAGCGTGTGCCATTCTAGCTCATGAGAAAGGGGGAAAGCCTGGAGAAGGATGCCAAGTCAGGTGTATGGACCAAGCCTGGAAGTAGTTGACAGCGTGTGCTATTCTAGCTCGTGAGAAAGGGGGAAAGCCTGGAGAAGGATGCAGAGTCAGATGTGTGGACCAAGCCTGGAAGTAGTTGACAGCGTGTGCCATTCTAGCTCATGAGAAAGGGGGAAAGCCTGGAGAAGGATGCAGAGTCAGATGTGTGGACCAAGCCTGGAAGTAGTTGACAGCGTGTGCCATTCTAGCTCATGAGAAAGGGGGAAAGCCTGGAGAAGGATGCAGAGTCAGGTGTATGGACCAAGCCTGGAAGTAGTTGACAGCGTGTCTGTTTATGTTTCAGTGGAAAGAGGAGGTCTCATGGCTACCCTAACTGCAGTACAGGCTGGCAAAGGATGTAGCTGGGTATTTGCCCTGGGGGAAAGGTAGAAGAGAATTTGATGGACAGGGGGCTATCTGCTACTAGGCTTTCAGAGATGCATACATTTGTGTGTTCCCTAAATCAAGTAGGCCAAGTCATGAAAAGTTTACTGTTGGGATAGGCTTATTTATGAGAAAAACATCTATGCAAATGTAGTTTTTTAAATACAACTCTGAACAGGTAGTTTGAATAATGCATGTGTGTGTTTTCAGGCTATCGCACATTATGAACAATCAGCTGATTATTACAAAGGAGAAGAATCCAACAGGCAAGTATTATTTCTCTTAATATAATTAACTGGGTTTTTGTCAAGTGTGATAAGAGACGAATCTTCACTATATTCCGTGAGTTTATTGTACTGTTTATTGTACTTATCAAATGAAGGTGCTCTGGTGTATGTTTATGTCTCTGGGTCTTGGTTTCAGCTCCGCTAACAAGTGTCTACTGAAGGTGGCAGCCTACGCAGCCCAGCTCGAGCAGTACCAGAAAGCCATCGAGATCTACGAGCAGGTGAGGCTCCTGCTGTCTGGTCAACTGCCAGGAGAACTTACTTTGACTCGCTTCTTTGTTAATTAGACTTTTTAATTTAGTTTTTCTTTTTATTGAGATATAATTTACACATTATGTATTTTAAGGAGTACCATGTTTGCAGTGTTTAGTTTATTCACAAAGGGGTCTATGACTTTTTTCTTTTTTGTATTTTTCTGAAGTGAGAAGCAGGGAGTCAGAGACAGACTCCTGCATGTGCCCAACTGGGATTCACCTGGCATGTCCACTAGGGGGCGATGCTCCATTGCAAACTGAGCCATTCTAGCACCTGAGGCAGAGGCCATGGAGCCATCCTCAGCGCCCAGCTTTGCTCCAGTGGAGCCTTGGCTGCAGGAGGGAAAGAGAGAGATAGAGAAAAAGGAGAGGGGAAAGGGTGGAGAAGCAGATGGGTGCTTCTCCTGTGAGCCCTGGCCAGGAATCAAACTCGGGACTGGGACTTCTACATGCCACTGAGCCAACCGGCCAGGGCCCCAAAATATTTTTATCATCCCAGAAAGAAACCCTATTCTCTCCTCTTAGTTCATGGAAACCACTGGTGTCTGTCTAAATGTATTTTTTGCTTCTAGGCCTTTAATTAAAGTATTTACATTGAATTACACACTATGTGGCCTTTTGTGACTGGTTTCTTTCAATTAGAGTAATTTTTTTTTGGTTCACTTATAACATGTATTGGTACTTCATTTTCATAGCTGAGTAGTATTCCACAGTTTATTCATGTATCAATTGATGGACATTTGGGGTTTTTTTTTTTTCATTTTGGGGCTCTATGAATGATACTGCTATGAACATTTGTGCTCAAGTTTTTGTTTGGGTTGTGTTTGTAATTCTTTGGTGTATACCTAGGATTGGGATTGCTGGTCATGTGGCAAGTTACTTGAGCTGCCAAATTGTTGTCTACAGTTGCCACACCATTTCCCCATCCCGTCAGCAAATATGCAGGGGTTCCAGCTAATCCATACCCTCACCACTGCATTTGTTTGTTTAATTTGTTTATTTGTTTGTTCTTTTGTTTATTAATAACCACCCTAATCAGTGTGAAGCTGTAGCTTGTATTTTTATTTTCTTTTCCTAATGATCAGTAATGTTGAATATCTTTTCATGTGCTTATTGGCCATTCATATATCTGCATCGGAGAAATGTCTGTTCAGTTCCTTTGCCCATCTTTGAAACAGGTTATATATGTTTTGGTATTGAGTTTTAAAAGTACTATATATTCTGGATATTAATCCCTTATCAGATAAGTGATTTGCATATATATTCTCCTGTTCTGTGTGTTGCCCTTTTACTCTTTTTTTTTTTTTTTTCTATTTTTCTGAAGCTGGAAACAGGGAGAGACAGTCAGACAGACTCCCGCATGTGCCCCACCGGGATCCACCCGGCACGCCCACCAGGAGCAACGCTCTGCCCACCAGGGGGCGATGCTCTGCCCCTCCGGGGCGTCGCTCTGCTGCGACTCTAGCGCCTGGGGCAGAGGCCAAGGAGCCATCCCCAGTGCCTGGGCCATCTTTGCTCCAATGGAGTCTTGGCTGCGGGAGGGGAAGAGAGAGACAGAGAGGAAGGAGGGGGGGGGGTGGAGAAGCAAATGGGCGCTTCTCCTGTGTGTCCTGGCCGGAAATCGAACCCTGGTCCCCCACACGCCAGGCCGACGCTCTACCGCTGAGCCAACCGGCCAGGGCCCCCTTTTACTCTTTTGATAGTGTTCTTTGATGCACAAAATTTTAAACTTTTATTGAGTCCAGTTTTTCTATTTTTTTCTTTCTTGCCTGTGTTTTTCATGTCATATCCAAGAAATTGCCAAACCCAAGGTCATAAACTTTTCCTTTATATTTTGTTCTAGGAGTTTCAGTGTTAGCTCGTCGGTCTTTGATCCATTTTGAGTTAATGATGTCAGTTAAAGACTTTACCACATTCTTTTTTGCATGTAGGTTTTCAGTATTCCCACCACTATTTGTTGAATACACTGTCTTTTTGCCATTAAGTGGTCTTGGTACCCTGTTGAAAATTATTTGAACAATATGCAAAGATTTATTTCTGGCTCTCTGTTCTAATTCATCATACTGCTTGATTATTTTTTGTAGTAAATTTTATAATCGGGAAGTGTGAGTCTTCCAACCTTTTTTAAAAAATTGCTTTGGCTATTTCAGGTTCTTTGCATTTACATATGAATTTTGGGATCTTGTCAGTCTCTGCCAAGAAGCCAGCTGAGATTTTGATAGGGATTACATCGAATCTGTATACCAATTTGGAAAGTACTGTCATCTTAACATTAAGTCTTACAGTCTGTGAACACAGGGTGCCTTTCCATTTATTTAGAGCTTTAATTTTGTTCAATATTTTGTAGTTTTCCATGTACAAGTGTTGCACTTCTTCGGTTAAATATACTCCTAAACATTTTATTCTTTTTGATGCTATTACAAATGGAATTGTTTTATTAATTTCCTTTTCAGATTGTTAATTGCAGTTTTATATACTGCAACCTTGCTGAACTTGTTTATTGGTTCCAGTGTTTGTTTTGTGGATTCCTTAGGATTTTTTGCATACAAAATCATGTCATCTACCAATAGCGATGGTTTTACTACTTCTCCAGTCTGAATGCCCTTTACTTCATTTCTTGTCATTTGCTTGTGCCAGCACAACGTTAAATAGAAGTAGCAAGGGCACATATCTCTGTCCTGTTCCTGTCTTAGGAGGAAAGCTTTCAGTCTTTCACCATTAAGTATGATGTTAGCTGTGGCTTTTTAAATAGATGCCCTTTATTATTTTGAGGAAGTTCCCTTTCTTCCTAGTTTAACACTTTTTATCATCAAAGGGTATTGGATTTTTTCAAGTTCTTTTTCTGGGTCTATCAGAGGATCATATGGTTTTTGTACCTGAATTCTATTAAGATGCTATATTTCATTGTTGAACCAACAACATATTTCATATGTTGAGCCAACCTTACATTTCTGAGACAAATCTGTTGGTCATTGCAAAGTTTAGGGGTCTCTAAGAACAGCTCAGGTTTGATAATTCTCTAGGACTCATAGACTTCAGTGCAAGCTATTATACTCACAGTTATGGTTTATTATAAAAAGGATACAGATTAAACTCAGCTAAAATAAGAGGTTCCATGGGGCAGAGTCCAGGAGAGTTGCAAGTGTGGAACTTCCTATTATCCTCCCTCAGTAGAAGTGTATGGACAGCACTTACATCACTTAACAATATTGTCACAGTGGAAGCTCACCTGAATGCAGTGTCTAGGGTTTTGGGGGTGCTCAGTAACATAGATGTGGCTGACCACCCATGTAGTTGACCATATTCTCTAGTCCTTCCAGTTTCTCCATGGCTGAGTTGAACTACATGGCACAAGGCCCCAAGTAAACTAAACACTTATCAGGCAGGACAATCCAAGGGCTTAGAAATTAACTCCCAGGAGTCATGGGCAAAGGCCAGACCTAACTTTAGACAAAATTAATCCTTAATTGTATACTCATGTAACCTTTTTGTAAATTGCTGGAATAAGTTTGCTAGTACTGTGTTGAGGATTTTGAATTTGTATTCATAAAGGATATTAATCTTTAATTTTGTTTTCTTGTGATGTGTTTGTCTGGTTTGGTAGCAAGGTAATACTGGCCTCATAGAATAAACTGGGAAGTATTCCCATTTTTTACTTACTTTGGAAGAGTCTGTGAAAGATTAGTGTTCATTCCTTAAACACTTTGCAGAATTCAGTGATTTTTTTCTGTTGTTTTTCTGTTTTCAAATTCATTGATTTCCGTGGTTACCTTTATTATTTCTGTCCTCCCACTTTTTTGGATTTATTTAGATTTTTTTGTAACAAGTTAAAATGGGAGCTTAGCTTACTGATTTTCCTTTTTGTGTGCATGCAATTTTAGTTATATCAGTTTCCCTCTTAGCACTGCTTTGGCTGTTTCACAATTCTGTTATATTGTTTCTTTTTTCTTTTTTCTTTTTCTTTTTTTTGTATTTTTCTAAAGTTGGAAACTGGGAGGCAGCCAGACAGACTCCTGCATGCGCTTGACCAGGATCCACCTGGCATGCCCACCAGGGGGCGATGCTCTACCCATCTGGGGTGCCGCTCTGCTGCAACCAGAGCCATTCCAGCGCCTGAGGCAGAGGCCACAGAGCCATCCTCAGCGCCCGGGCCAACTCCGCTCCAACGGAGCCTCCCGTTGCGGGAGGGGAAGAGAGAGACAGAGAGGAAAGAGAGGGGGAGGGGTGGAGAAGCAGATGGGCACTTCTCCTGTGTGCCCTGGCCAGGAATCGAACCCAGGACTACCGCACGCCAGGCCAACACTCTACCACTGAGCCAACCGGCCAGGGCCTGTATCATTTTTTAAGATTCATTTCATTGGATTTATTGATTTCCATGGATTAGTTAGAAGTGTTTTAATTTTCAAGTGTTTGGTGATATTTCTATTGTTGACTTCTAGTTTGATTCCATTGTTGCTATAGAACACACACTGATTTTAATTTTTATAAATTTGTTGAGACTGGTCTTATAGCCCAGAGTACGGTGTTTCTTGCATATGCTCCATAGTTCTGCTGTTCCTGGGTGGAATCTTCTATGATTATTGGTTATATTCTCTTGGTTGATAGCACTGTTGAGTTCTGTATACCTGCCAGTTTTCTTTCTAGGTCTATCCATTGTTGAGGTTGGAATGTTGAAGTCTCCAACTATACCTGTGGATTTGTCTAACTCTCCTTTCATTTCTGTCAGTCTTTGCTTCACATATTTTGCAGCTCTGTTTCTTTTTTCTTTTCTTTTCTTTTTTTTTCTTTTGTATTTTTCTGAAGCTGGAAATGGGGAGAGACAGTCAGACAGACTCCCGCATGCGCCCGACCGGGATCCACCCGGCATGCCCACCAGGGGCGACGCTCTGCCCACCAGGGGGCGATGCTCTGCCCCTCCGGGGTCTAGCGCCTGGGGCAGAGGCCAAGGAGCCATCCCCAGTGCCCAGGCCATCTTTGCTCCAATGGAGCCTTGGCTGCGGGAGGGGAAGAGAGAGACAGAGAGGAAGGAGGGGGTGGGGGTGGAGAAGCAAATGGGTGCTTCTCCTATGTGCCCTGGCCGGGAATCGAACCCGGGTCCCCCGCACGCCAGGCCGACGCTCTACCACTGAGCCAACCGGCCAGGGCCGCAGCTCTGTTTCTTGCTGCATATGTGTTTAGAATTGCTATGTCTCCTTGGTGGATTGATACTTTTATCATTATACAGGGTGGGGCAAAGTAGGTTTACAGTTGCTCATATGGAAAATAATACAATAATCACCTGATCAGGCATTGATGCAGTGGATGGAGCATCAGACTGGGATGCAGAAGACTCAGGTTCAAAACCTTGAGGTCACCAGCTTGAGCATGGGCTTACCAGCTTGAGCATGGTATCATAGACATGACCCCATGGTTGCTGGCTTGAGCCCAGAGGTCACTGGCTTGAAGCCCAAGGTTGCTAGCTTGAGCAAGGGGTACCTTGCTCTGCTGTAGCCCCCCAGTCAAGGCACATATGAGAAAGCAATCAATAAAGAACTAAGGTGCCACAATGAAAATTGATGTTTCTCATCTCTCCCTTCCTGCCTGTCTGTCCCTATCTGTACCTTTCTCCGTCTCTCTATCTCCATCACAAAAAAATAAAAAGAAAATAATATAATAATTAATAAAGAATAATACAAGAACCTGACTTGTGGTAGCACAGTGGATAGAGTGTCGATCTGGGACACAGAGGTTCCAGGTTTGAAACCCCGGGGTCACCAGCTTTAGAGTGGGATCTTAGACATGACACATGGTTGCTGAGTTGAGCCCAAAGGTCACTGGCTTGAAGCCCAAGGTCGCTGGTTTGAGCAAGTGGTCACTGGCTCAGCTCGAGCCCCCTGGTCAAGGCACATATGAGAAGCAATCAATGAACAACTAAAGTACAGCAACTATGAGTTGATGCTTCTCATCTCTCCCTTCCTGTCTCTCTCTCACACGCTAAAAAATAATAATAATATAAGAGTAAATTCTGTGTTTTGCGTACTCACAACTATAAATCAACTTTTGCCCCACCCTGAATAATGTTCTTTTCTGTTAGTTTTCCATGCTCTGAAGTCTACTTTATTTGATATTGATAGAGCCTCTCTGCTTTCATTTTATTTATGTTTATATATATCATATTGTATCTTTTCTTTCAACCTGCCTGTATCATCATAATTGAAATGAGTTTCTCATGGACAGCATATCATTAAGTCATGCTTTCTAATTCACTTTGCCAATTGCCATATTTAGACCACATTTATTGTAATTATTGCTATATTAGGGCTTAAGTTTGCCATTTTATATTTTGTTTTCTAGTTATGCTCTTTATTTCTCTGTTTTCTATTTTTCTGCCTTCCAATGGGTGACTTATCTGTAGTGTTTTTTAGCATATCTCTTTGAATGGCTTTTTAGTGATTATTCTAGCTATTATGTTTATATAATTTATCATAGGCTAATGGTGTCTTCACTTGGTCAATTCCAGTGAAATACAGACATCTTAACCTTACTTTCTGCCTCTACTCTCTTCATTCAGTATAGAATTGTCTTAAATATATATTTTTTACATACTTTTAGAACCACCTCAGTGAGTGCTTCAACCATCAAACATAATTTAGAAAACTCAAGAAAAGCTCATTGTATTCACTTACATTTTGTTTGCTGTATATTTTCTTCCTTTCTTATGTTTTGAGATTTCTTCTTTTATTGTTTCCTTTCTATTTAATGAATGTCCTTTTCCCATTCTTTTAGGGTAGGTCTGTTGGCCACATATTCTTTTTTTCTTTTCTTCATTTGGGAATACAGTATTTGATTTCCTTTTCATTCCTGAAGCATATTTTCCCTGGTTGTACAATTTTGGGTTAATTGTTTGTTTGTTTAATACTTGAAAAAGTGCCGCTTACGGCCTCTGGTTTCTGATGAGAAGTCGGCTGTCATTCACGTTGCTTTTCCTCTACAAGTAAGCGGTTGTTCTTCTCTGGATGCTTTCAATTTTTTTTCTTTGTCTCCAGTTTCAAAAGTTTATGTGCTTTGCTTTTATGGTCTTTGAGTTTCATAAAACTACTTGAATCTGTTGGCTTCTGTTCCTTGCCTGATTTCGGGAGTTCTTAGCCATTATTTCTTCAAGTAAATTTTTAGCTGCTTTCTTTTTCTCCTCCCCTTCCAGGACTTGGAGGATCCCAACATTAGACCTCATTTTGTAGTCACATAGGTTCCTGATGCTTTGTTCAGACTAAGTAATTTTTTTTTTTAGATGAGAGGAGGGGAGATAGTGAGGGATACTGCCACATGCACCCCAGCCAGGATCCACCTGGCAGCTGTGTCTAGGGCAGCGGCTCTCAACCTGTGGGTCGCGACCCTGGTGGGGGTTGAATGACCAAAACACAGGGGTCGCCTAAAGCCATCGGAAAATACATATTTCCGATGGCTTTAGCTGCTGAGAAGCCGCACTACCGTCTGCAGTAGTGCTATTTATCTTGAACGCACGCAGTTATGGATGTGCGTTCCAAACTGAATGCCTGCGGTCATGCACAAACGTGATTGCATCATCCGTCTGGGGCCTAAGGGCTGGGGGAACAAGTGGGGGGGAGGGGATGCTCCACAGTCCATAGCAGTGCAGCTGCTCGTGCATAGCAGCGCATTACATGTGTCCGGTGCTTGCTGACGTCATCAGTGGGAGTGGGCGGGTGCAGCAAGTACCGGAGGACAGAAGCCTAGGAGGCAGAGAGGCAATGAGAATACATAATGCATATCAAGTATTTACATTCCGAATCATAACTGTAGCAAAATTACAGTTATGAAGTAGCCACCAAAATTATTTTTTGGTTTGGGGTCACCACAACATGAGGAACTGTATTGCAGGGTCACGGCATTAGAAAGGTTGAGAACCACTGGTCTAGGGCAATGCTCGAGTACTGAGCTAGTTTTAGTGCTTGAGGCTGACGCGCTGCAACCAAACAAGCTATCGTCAGCACCGGGCTGATGCTCGATCCAATTGAGCCACTGGCTGAGGGAGGGGAAGGAGAGAAAAGGGAGAGGGAAACAGCTGATTTCTTCTCATATGTGCCCTGCCTGACTGGGAATCAAACCCCGGACGTCCCTACACTAGGCCGATGCTCTATCCATTGAGCCAAGCTGAGCCAGGGCCAAAATTAAGTAATTTTTAATGTCCTCTGTTCTGTCATCAGTTTCTTGATTGTTTCATCTGTCCCATTCACTCTACTCGTTGAGCCCATCCACTTTTTGTATGGGTTTTGTATTTTTCGATTCTGAGATTTTCATTTGGTTATGTTTTCTGTGGATTTTTTTGTTTGTTGGTGCTCTCTGGTTTTCTTTTCTTTCGAGTGTTTTTGTATTCATATTTAAAGCAATTTTATGAAGCCTCTTTCAAAACCTTTGTTAATGATAACATTTCCGCCATCTCAGAGCTGCCATCTGTTTTCATTTGGCTTGAGATACTTTCCTTTTTTGGTTTGGTGGGTGAATTTCAATTAAAAACTGGACATTTTCACATTGTGTTGTGAAACTAGGTATTGCTTAGACCTCAGCAGCTGGTTTTCAGTGACGCTGCTCTGACTGGGGGAGGGGAGTGTCACCTCATTACTGCTGGGTGCAAGGAGAAGAGCAGGCTTCCCCCTTGGCTTCCATTGACATTGGGAGGAGGCCCTGTTTTGTTCCAGCTCCTGCTTGCCCTCCAGCACCCCCATGCTGGGGCGCCCTTGTTTCTGCCAGGTCACAGTGAAGGTCTCAACCCTCCACCAGGCCTCTTCCGAAACCATGTCTGCTGGGAGATGAGAACACCCGGTTCCTCTGGCAGGAGTTGGGGTCCAGGCGCCCATGTGGTATCCACTGCCTCAGCAACGGGTGGAGGGTGGGCTCATTACTGACTGGTGGGAACGAAGGCCTGGCTCCCTTCTTGGCCTTTTCGGAAGGCCCCTAGGCAGGAACATTGGGCTCTTCTTTGCAGTCTAAGAAAGATGGGCATCTTGGTTTTCTCTTTAGCCTTTGATGCTGTGAGTAGTAGTAGGGCCACAGTTTTCTGGTGGTGTTTGGCAGGAGTGGAGCAGTTATTATCTAAACATTTCTGTCTTGCGAGGCTGCCCCTTTCCTAGTCCTTTGGCTTGAGACAGCAGACTTTTGTTTTTGTTGTTGTTTTTTCTTTAGCCAGTGGCTTTCATAGGTTGCTGACTTTTTTTATAAAATGTCAGGGATATATGAAAGAAATGGAAAATCAGGGAATTCATTGTCATTTTTTCCTTGTGTCTCGATGTCTCTACCAGACTACTGTTTTCACCTTTCATTCTGACATTTGTTTTACATAAAATGACTGGGGCTTTCAGTGTACTTAGGGGAGGGATAGAGGAAAGAAGGTTTATTTCATCTTCCTGCAAGTGGAAGTCTTCTGAGCTATTTTGAACAGGTCAGCACTAATAAGTATTTTTTTAAAGATTTTATTTGATTTTAGAGGAAAGAAAGAGAAAGGCGAGGGGTTGGGGGGTGGAACAGGAAGCATCAACTTGTCATTGCTTCTTATATGTGCCTTGACTGGGCAAGCCCAGGTTTTTGAACTGGTGACCTCAGCATTCCAGGTCGATGCTTTATCCACTGCACTACCACAGGGCAGGCACTTTATGTATTAAATATTGTTTCTTCTAGTAAAATTTTCTAGTTTATGATATGGGATTAAAAGAATGTATTTCATAGCTAAACTAACATAAGATACAGCAGTATTTTCTAAAAGTAGTAGATAAGAATTAATTTGCCTAAATGTGAGAACCCAAACCTTAAAAAAAAATATATATATATATATACACACATATATGTATATATACATACATGTGTGTGTGTGTGTGTGTATAAAATATACAGCCATGGACAACAGTGTGGTGGTAGCCAGAGGGAAAGGGGGGATAGAAGTCGCCAAAGGGGGATAAATGGGAAGGAAAGAGACTTGACTTTGGGTGGTGGGCGCATGAGGAAGAGTGCAGATTGTGTTTTATTGAGTTGTACACTTAAAACCTGTATGGTTTTAGTAACCATTATCACCCCAATACATTCAATTTTAAAAAAAGAAGCCAGGCCCTGACCAGATAGCTCGGTTGGTTAGAGCATCGTCCCAAACCTCAAAGGTTGCCTGTACAATTCCCAGTGAGGGCACATACAGGGACAGATTCACGTTCCTTTCTCTCTCTCTTCTACCTCTCTCACTGAAATCAATAAATAAAAATTAAAAAAAAATCTAAACCTTTTAAATCTGTCTCCTTTCTGTGCCTAGGTGGGGACAAACACCATGGATAATCCTCTGTTGAAATACAGTGCAAAGGATTACTTCTTCAAAGCAGCCCTCTGTCACTTCATAGTGGATGAGTTGAATGCCAAGGTAAGGAGTTAGTCCTTCAGTACTAGTTTTCTGACACATTACAAATGAGAGCAGGCCTCACTCAGGCACTCTTGTTCTTGCCATCTCTTTGTTTAGGTGATGCTCATTAATTGCAGGACTAAACTGAGTAATTAAAAATGATAATAATATAGGTCCTGGCCGGTTGGCTCAGTGGTAGAGCGTAAGCCCCGCATGTGGATGTCCTGGGTTCAATTCTTGGTCAGGGCACACAGGAGAAGCCAAGCGCCCATCTGCTTCTCTACCCCTCTCCCTCTTGCTTTTCTCTGTCTCTCTTTTCCTCCTCTCCTGCAGCCATGGCTCCATTAGAGCAAGTTGGCCCCGGATGCTGAGGATGGCTTTATGGCTTCCACCTCAGGTGCTAGAATGGCTCCAGTTGCAACAGAGCAAGGGCCTCAGATGGGCAGAGCATCGTCCCCCTAGTGGGCATGCCGGGTAGATCCCTGTCAGGGCACATACTAGAGTCTGTCTCTGCTGCTCCTCCTCTCACTAAATTTATAATAAAATAAAATAAAATAAAAATAAAACAATCATTTAAAAAAAGATAACATGGTACTGCCTAAACTATTCCGTAGCCACATTTCTTTCAGTCGTTTTGCCTTAAGGAAATTAGGGAGCTAACAGGGAAGCAATAAAACTAGAATGAGGATGGGGAGAAAGTGAAAAGCCAAGTGAAAGCTGAGAGACTAGAGGCAGAGAGTTTGGTAACCTTGCTGTTTTCACTTGGAGTTGGAAGAGTAGAATTAAAACCAGAAAGAGGAAAGTCAATCTTCCCTCCAGCCTCAAACAGTGGTCTGCTGAGTTTTTGGCAATCAGGACAGTGTTGAGCACTAACTGCACTTAATGGATACACACAGACGTGAGGTCGCCAGTTTGAAACCCTGGGCTTACCTGGTCAAGGCACATATGGGAGTTGATGCTTCCTGCTCCTCCCCCCTTCTCTCTCTCTCTCTCTCTCTCTCTCTTCTCTCTAAAATGAATAAAAAATTTTTAAAAATGGATTCACACAGACACCAGTCTATGAGTTTTCCAGAATTAGATTTAGTTCATGTCTTCTCTGCAGCAACCTAATTGAGAAATATTGGTTTAGAAACTTCCTCTTAACAGAAATTGAAAATTGAAATAGGAGGATTCCTGTGTTGACTTTGATGTTGAGTTTAATACCATATTTCTTATACACTTAAATAGAATGTTAAATGAGTCTTACTAAAATTAATAGACTGGTCAAAGCTTTGTTTCCCAAAGTTTTGTTTTGTGAGTCAGACATTAACCAGTGGTTTTTCTCTCAGCTTGCTCTCGAGAAATACGAAGAAATGTTTCCAGCGTTTACTGATTCGAGAGAATGTAAATTATTGAAAGTGAGTAATATTAGAACTTGGAAGAAGAAAGCCTTTGCTGTCTGGTGGCACTGGGTGTGAAGGGAATTGTTAATGCTGGGAAGTCTGCTGAAAAGCCTCCTGCCCCTGGGAGCCGGGTGGGATTCCTCTCAGCCAGGGCAGGCACTGGTCTGGGCGGGTGGCTCCGAATGTTAGCACAGAGACTGGGCCCGAGATCGGGGGACTTCTCTATCTGTGCTTGGCTAGTTCTCCCGTTTTGCAAAGTATTTGGCATATCAGTTAATGTGATAGTAAGGCTGTTTCTGTATTTAAAGTATCTCTAGTCATAGATGGAACTTTTTAGCCTACCAAACTAATTTTACATGTTTATCTTACTAGAAACTTCTAGAAGCTCATGAAGAACAGAACAGTGAAGCGTACACTGAGGCAGTAAGTTATAATACATTCTTTGAAGGTTTAAGTTACAGAAACTTTTTATTGTCTAAATGCCGAACATTTGAACATTATTCCAGTATACCTATGTTGTATTTTCTAAAGGTCATGTTTTATATATTCTGCAAACCTAGACAATTTTACAGTTTCATTAGCAATGGTGAATTTAGCTGTGAGGCAAATTCAAGGAAAAATATCACATACTTTTATAATTTGTTATTTGAATATTTTCCTTTGAAAATAATCTGCTCCCTAAGTATAAACTAAAATCAGTTGAATAACATTTAAAATATAAAAACAAAGCAGTGAGACTTTGCTATATTCCAGACTAAAAGAAGTGGAAGCTTTCTTTCATTATATTCATCACTCTTCTGATTTCCCATCCTTTGCCATCATATGTTTAGAATAGAGCTATCTGCCATTAACATATTCGTTATAGCTTGGAAGCAGTAGTGGGAAGGAATGTCTTCCCATTAAACGTTTGCTACAAAACCATTTCATCCTATTGAAATGTTATTCTTTAGTAATGTGTTGAAATGAATTTAAAAAGTTCAGCTTCCATATATTTTCTCTGCAAATACATTTTTTTCTTGTTGAGTGACTATTGGAACACTATTAATTTTCCACGTTCCCTTCTAAACCTTATATACAGTCTAATTTCCTTTGTCATATTAAATGTGCTTTTCCCATTTTAAAAGCTGCTGGAAATTTTTGTCATCACAGAGCAATGTAAAAGTCAAAGAAACTTATAAATAGCTCCATCAAAATAGGCAGAGAATAATGAGAAATTACAGTTGTTTGTTTTTTCTTTTTGTTTTTTGTTTTTTTAGCAATAGAGAGATAGAGACAGATGGGAGGGGAGAGAGATGAGAAGCATCAACTCGTAGTTGTGGCACCTTAGTTGTTCATTGGTAGCTTTTTATGTGTGCCTTTACCAGGGGCTCAAGCTGAGCCAGTGACCCCTTGCTCAAGCCAGCGACCTTGGGGTCATGTCTATAATCCCGTGCTCAAGCTGGGGACCTTGGGGTTTCAAAGCTGGGTCCTTAGCATCCCAGGTCAACACTATCTACTGCACCACCTCATGGTCAGTCAGAAATTAAACAATTTTTAATGACGAAAGTTATGAACTGGAATGAATAATTTTAAATGAAGAAAGTTGGTGGGTTATCACTATCTATGTTTAAACAGCTCTTATTTTGTTTTTTGGAGTTTTTTTTCTTTTTCTCTTTTTTTTTCTCTCTTATTATTTTGTTTTGATTGTATTTCCATTGACTAATTCCTGCTCCTCTGTCCTTAAACTAGGTGAAGGAGTTTGACTCCATATCACGCTTGGATCAGTGGCTTACTACCATGTTGCTTCGTATCAAAAAGTCCATCCAAGGGGATGGTGAAGGAGATGGAGACCTCAAGTGAACCATTTATAAGTCTTTGTGGCATGCAGCTAACTCCTCTTCTGTTTTGTCTTAGGGCCACGTGATCTTTATGGGATGCCCATTTAATGGCTTGATTTTGTTGTGCATAAGCCATTGCTGTGAGTGTTTTGTTCAGTGTACCTGTTTGTGTCACTGTCCGTTGGCTGGACAGGAAGCTCCTGTGCACTCCGTGGGTGTAGTGGGCTATTTCATGCTTCAGCGTCCCCAGAGTTTTCTGAGAACTACTTCAGAATTTTGTTCTTGTCATATGATACTTGCAGAACCCATGTTTAATTTGGCACATATTTTTCTGCCCTTTTTCTTGGACTTGAGTATCCAACCCAGTTGTTCTAATCAACGCTTTGCATATTCCCTGTAAATTTGCATCTGGATGTATTCTCTAAGTGTATGTGTTTAGTTTAGGGTGGTTGTTAGGAATAAGTTTATGACTTTATGAGAAATTCTTTTGTTATCTTGTGATTTTTTTTTTGATGATGCTAATGACCAGTTTCTTTGCTTTTGATATTCTTCCCTACGCTAATGTGCATGTGGAGATTCAGAACAGCGGGTCTGCCTGCATCACTTACCCTGTGAGGAAAGGGAGCTTCCCAAAGTGCCCGCTTCTGTGTGGATGAATGTCAGGTGGATTTGACTGCTGTGTGTGTGCGTCACACATGCACACAGCTATGGAAAGTCTGTGAAAACTGAGTTTGTCTTTTTCCTAGACGTAGCTTCCACTTTTAGTTGGGGGGGAAACTCCTTGCTTTGTATTCACGTGAAAGTGTTTTAACTGGCACTTCCTTTCTCTTAATTTCCACGTTCGCACTGTCTCCCAGCAGAGGTGGAACCCTTTCAGCCGCGGTTACGTCCCTTCTCAGTAGGGCTGGAGAGTTGAAGTTCAGGCTTAGGGAAGTGTGTCAGTGGTTTCCTCCATTTATTGGACGTGATGGGTTAGGTGGGGCAAATATGGCACAGAGGTTTACTGTGTCCTCCCACTAGCTTCTGAGGGGACCTAGCTTTCCTCTGCACTGATGAAATTGATTTAGCTTTTTATTTGAACTTTGAAATCTGTCCTTTTATTTTGTGTAACATTATATGTGCTCTATTGATTTATAAACTTGATTCCTACCCTTTATGTTACATATTGACATTGTACTTTAGACAAGATCTTGTTTCTTGAATTTCCTCTGTGCATTAATATTAGGCTTAAATGATTTGTGATTGACCTGTACTTGTTGCCAGGTATAGCCTGTGTTTCTGTTGTTGATTGTGCTATTGTCATTAATAACAGTAATGAAATTTCCCATGTCATGTTGGATAGTAACTAGTATTTAAGTGTTTTCATTTTTGCATGCCCTCAGCTGGGATTGGGAGGCTTTGTGGGACAGAAGAGGGTGTGCCAGACTGAGGTCTCGGTGCGCAGGGCGGTTTCGGGACAGTGAGTAGGTTAGTCCCGGATGAAGGAGAGAGCAGAGAAGGAAGTGGAGAGGGCCAGCTGAGGCCCGATTGTGGAGGCTCTTTCTCAGATGGCTGCGAGGATTCCCTGGCTGTTCTTGTGGAGTGATGTTCGCAAGGTGGCCGGATGGAGAGGAGGGTTAGGGGTGTCATAGTATCACTGAGGGTTGGGGGGACGGGCCAGAGAACACTGACACTCTGGCGTGGGCCCTGGCATATGATGAGGATTCTTTTTTCCTTCACAAGTCTGGGGTTCTTAAAGGGAAGCTGCTATCACATACAGTACTATTTGGAACAGAGCTTTTTTGGTATTTTATTTTCTGCTGGAATCATATGCAAATAAAGACAGAAAAGTGGGTTTTTGTTACTTTACCTAATCAGTTCCATAACCATCCAAATGTACTTTTGTAAAAAGTTATTTTCCAAATGTGCTTTTGTGCAAGTGAGGCGAGGGGAGCGCCTTGGTAGCCGGTGTGCTCTGCCGTCCGGCCCGTCGGGGGAGCACGCAGCCTCCCCACCGGCCACACCTCATCACTAGAGGTTTGTTTCCACTGTGAAAGAGCCTTCTGGTCTGACCTCTTAAAGACCAGATGCTTTCTTTTAAGGCAATTCCATATAACTTTTACCATGATCCCCTCACAAACCCCTGCCTGAGAAAGATGGTTTTTAAAAATAATATTGGCAGCATTTTGTTATGTCAGGCAGAGACTTGCTTGGCTGTTTGGAAATAAACATTGGGTTCAGTGCCTGAGTTAAGAAATTTTAAAATATTTCACATGAAAGAGTAAAAATAACTGGAGTGACTAGAACAGACCTGCTGAAGGTGAAAGGAAAACAAGAAGGCGAAAGGCCCATTAACAGTACCCAAATTTCCTTCCTTGAAATATTCCATGTCACACGTAGGGCAGTACCATAACAGGCCTAAGGTAGATTCTCAGGATTTATAGAACGTTATTTATGAACAAATTGTAATGACTGTTTATGTGACAGTTCTTGTATTTTAGCAAATCTGGGGTTAGTTCCTAGTCTAAGTCAGTTAAAATTTCTTATGGGAAAGCTTTGCTTTTTGTGGCAACACTTTTATAGCTTGTGTGAGTTCCTTTTTTATTTAATGATTTGAAAACAGTATTTTTGCACAGTTGTGACTGTGATGGTGTCACTATAACCAAAGTGTGTGCATTTATTGTTTCCTCTGATACTGTACATTTAAAATATCCAAATGCAGACCTCTGTGGCTTTCTTTGGAGGGTTTGGCAGTATAGCATGCTGCCTGTGCCCCACCCCGTGGTGCAGGCTCCTGCCTGGGCCGTTCCGGGTGGGTCCCTGTGCTGTTCTCTCTCATGTTCTTGGGTGGAGGACTGATTGTATTATGGAAACTAACCATAAATCTTCATTAGCAGAAAAGAATATGTATGTTTTATGTGCACCTGTACAGTAAATAAAGTGGGAATTATGAGTACTACTTGACATGTCTATACTTAAATTTACACAGATTACAAGTAGCTTCCTTTCCTTGAAGTTGTTCCTGTTAAGGCAATGAGCATTAATATTCTCTAGGCTTTTTGAATATCCATTGAAACATGAGTTGGTCTATGTTAAGCTCTCTGTTACTTAGTGGAAATTCAGGGCACTGTGATAGTTTTGCAAGCTGAGGGTTTAGGAAAGAAGCCCTGGTTACATACAGTCTGTTGATACAGTCTGCTAAGTTTGCACAGTGACTCTGTAAGCCTTGCATTCCCATCCCTTTCTGCTGCCTCATCACAGAATGTTGCTTGCATCCTTTGGGCTACAGTCACTTGCAAAGTTGAGGTAGGACTGGTTCATAGAAAACTGTTAGGTGTGTGTGTTGGGGTGGAGGGCAGTGAGGGGACCTAGAAGCCACTCAACTCTGTTGGTGGTGTGGACATTTAACTTTGCAGATGTCCGTACAGGGTCAGCACGTGCCTCTTGGCAACTTGGGCCACAAATCCTATGGAGGAAGAGGGTGTGTGGGCGGGGGGTCAGCTCCTCCTGTCAGAGCAGTGTTTAGGTCTGTGAGCACGTCCACAACAGAAAGATCATTCAGATCAAATTTTGAGAAAAGAATGGTAGAACAGGCCACCACAGCCAAGGAATCCAAATTGATCATTTCAGGATAAGTTTATCTCAGAATCACCTATTTCCTAACAAATGATGATGATGGTAAGATCCCTGTAGAGACTGGCAAAGGTCTGTGGTAGTTTCTGGGGCGTGGCTGAGTGACATGCTGGGGGGCCCTCTGACTGTGTTGGTAGCTTGCTCAGTCATAGCTTGCCCCCACCTGGGTACAAGTGAACAAATGGTCCTTCGCACAAGTGCCCTCCCTCCACTGAAATAATCTAGTTACTTCAAATTTCACACTGTGAAGTTTAATTAAAGGGACAATTACTTACTTGGTCTCAAAAATTGTCCAAGTTACAAGATATAAAATTTAACAGGTTAGGATTAAATTATAACTCATACTCAAATTTGTCGGTTTAGATTAGCATCTATAGCAAAACCATACTTCTTTTAAAATTAGCTTTAATAAAGGTCTTGTCCCACCACATGACCCCCTTTTCCCTTTTGGCCAAACCCAAGGTAGAGGGACCCACATGGGGTTGTGAGGCACCACATCACCTCCTGGCTGGTCCTCTTGCCCTAGGGGCGGCAGTGCCAGCACCAAGGCATCAGCCTAAGCACGGGTTCAGGATTGGCTGTGAGGCCGTCGCCTACCTTCACTCAGGGAGGCTGTGCCTGAACTAAGAAAAGTAGGGAGACACACCCACCAAGCCCCCAGTGATGAGTCTGCCACAGGGTATTCAGATTTCGGTTTAGATGCACCTTGACCCTCCCATGAAGCAGACAGAGAAATAGGTACATTGGAGAAGTCTCCATGACACAAACTTGAACGTGACATTGAAGAAGCCAGTCCAGATACACACTCCACAGCACCAGCTGCACAGGTTACTTCTATAGCAGAGGTTAGTGTTACTTATCACTAGGCTTACTTATCTTCACTTCTAGAGAATCAGTGTGCAGACCACATAGTTATAACTGAAGAGATTATTCCTAGGACTATAACCTTGATTTTAAAATTCAGTATCCATGGCCTGACCAGATGGTGGTGCAGTGGATCAAGCATTGGCCTGGGATGTAAAGGACCCCGGTTCAAAACCCCAAGGTAGCTGGTGCGGGCTCATCCGGCTTGAGCATGGGGTTGCTGGCTTGAGTGTGAGATGACAGACATGACCTCATGGTTGCTGGCTTAAAGCCTAGGGTCACTGGCTTGAGTAAGGGGTCACTGGTTCGGCTGGAGCCCCCACGGTCAAGGCACAATGAATAACTAAGGTGCCCCACACAAGGAAGAATTGATGCTTCTCATCTCTCCCTTCCTGTCTGGCTGACCCTATCCCTCCCTCCCTCTCTTAAAAAAATTAAAATCCATTATCCAGGAAATTACACTTCTTTCAGTCTAGACTCTAGAGCAGGCATCCCCAAACTACGACCCACGGGCCGCATGTGGCCCCTTGAAACCATTTATACAGCTTCCGCCGCACTGCTGGAAAGGGGCACCTCTTTCACTGGTGGTGAGAGGAGCACTGTATGTGGCGGCCCCCCAACGGTCTGAGGGGGACAGTGAACTGGCCCCCTGTGTAAAAAGTTTGGGGACCCCTGCTCTAGAGCCTAAATTTTAATAATGGAAAAAAACGTTAAGACTTGCAAAGCTATTTTACAAAGCAAATGTTTATTAACACAAACAACTTTTTGTAGAATTTCTAAAGAAACAAATCCAAGACAAAAAATTCTTCTAGTAGTAACAAAATAATCTATTATTTAAATTCCTTCTCATTAGGATGACTTTACACTATGGAACAGTACATCAGTTGGGCAGGTTCATTCTCTTACCAATAAAATGGTTGTGTGACAGTCACTATTTCTTGTTGTTGTTCTGTAACACAACTAGGATATGTTGTCGTAATTGGATTTGAAGTAGTTCAGTACTGCTGTCTTTAAGAGCAGGTGTGCAACATGTTATCAGCACCTAAAACACCTTGTAGTGGCTTTAGTATGTAATATCTTACAGACTAGAACAAAATAAGCACATAAGAAGTCTTCCCTCATTAGTTTCTGGCAGGGTGCAGCTATGTCTTCATCTTGGAACTTACAGATAAGTTTCTTCTCTTAGAAATGAAACTTTCCACAAGTTAATAAATTAAAATGTAGAAAAAATGGTAAAAGAATTCTCCTTTAAGGTTGTCTTTAAATTAATAGGTTTACGGTTATGTCAGTAATGACTACATACAGAAGCCACTGGAAGCAAGAATTAAGCTTAGCTAACACAGCAGAACTGTATTTCATTGCAAATTCATTAATTCCAGCATGAGACAGCCAAAGGAGCATTTAGGATCCTGGCTTCACAATCTACTCTTAAGGCATAATCAGCGATGTGCCGAGGCTCTCGGTCCCTCTGCTGTCTTCTCATATGCTCCCAAGGAAGCAAATGTGACATTTACTTGCCTTTTCCTAGCTCTTGATTTGGCAATGAGAAAGTCTGGGTTTCTGAAAATTACAGAAATTAAGTCAGAAAAGCCAGGCAGAAATACTAATACTATGTGCCCTAAGATTTGCCACAATCACCTCATTGCTACTTGTCAGTAAAATGACTACACAATGTTTCCAGTGTTCTAAAGCCTCTTGCTTAATTTTTCACATCTCTTTGCAAAAGAAACCCAAAAAAACCCCAAAAACTACACTGGTTGCTACTAAAATCTTTGGTAGGACAGTTTTTACTTTATCACATTTTTAGGAGTGAAACTAAGCAGCCACATTTCATTTCAAAAACTATTTTATGGCATTTCCTAGCTGCATATGTGCTGTGAGTAGAGGTTACACCAAGCTGTTTTGCAAGTGTTCAACGTGTCACTTCCTTTCTAGTGTGGCATTGGGGAGTTGAGGGGAATGAATGCAGTAGTTCATTTCTTCAGTCCCATTCAAGGGTCCCTAGAGCAAATCTGACTTGCTTCACTTTCAGCTTGATAGAAAATTATCTTAAAAGTTTCAGAGAAATAATCCCACATGGAAGTATAAGGCAGGCTGAGAGACCAGGGAGACCATTTAAAGCAAATTCATGGCTGGATCAGTGCGATGTAATCTATTAACAGTTGTCTAAACTTCATACACATCAAGATAATCAAGCATTAGAATGACTAGTGCATACAGCAGCCTACACCAGAATTAACGTTATGTTAATTGCCTCGTGTTGATAAAGTATACCTGAGTTCATGCAGATCAGGATTTTTAAGGGAAAGCTTTAAAAATGCTTTGACAAAAACGTGCAAGTTATCAGAAATTTAGCAAAGTCAGAAGCCATTCTTGCCCATTTCTTTGCCTACAGACAGTTCTTTTCTTAGCTCGTGACCTCATCTTACATATAGCTGTCAACACAAGACACAGGATGGGACCTGCTTGGCAGGTAACATCAAGCTCTTATTCCATGCTGGTCAAAGACTGAAGCTGTGTAGGCATCAGATCTGTCTGTGGGGTCAGCTCACTGAGCTCACCGATAGTGGTGGCCAGCAGCGCACCCTGGGGCACCACAGAACTGTCCAACTTGCAGGCTGTGTCTGCAGAACTGTTCTCAGGCACAGCAGATACGTTGCCTTGGACTGTTGCCAGGTTGTGAAAGTGGTTATTTTCTGCGAAAGACAGCAATTTATCTGAAAGTTTGGATGATGCATATTCTTCTTCAGGCTGTTCAGTCTTATGCCCCTCATCGTTCTTGGGTAAACCATCTACAATAACAAGGAAAGACTTCCATGGTGTGTTCTTATCATGCACCTACAAATCAAACAAAGCATCAGTACATGTGTCTGAACAAATATCTATAAATCTTTCAATCCATTTAAAACTTATTAAAAACATTTTTTTTTTAGCAAGAGAGAGAAGGGGACAGAAAAGATAAAAGGGAGATGAGAAGCATCAAATTATACTTGTGCCACCTTAGTTGCTTTCTCATCTGTGCCTTCACCTGGGGGCTCCAGCAGAGCCATTGACCCCCTTGTCCAAGCCAGCAACCTTGGGCTCAAGCCAGTGACCATGGGGTCATGTCTATGATCCCATGCTCAAGGCAGCGACCCCACATTCCAGCTGGTGAGCTTGTGCTCAGCCCTCAAGCCTGCGACCTTGGGGCTTTGAACCTGGGTCCTCAGTGTCCCAGGCCGACACTTGATCCACTGCGCCACCACCTGGTCAGGCTAAATTCATCTTTAAATCAACAGTCTCTTCCACTTACCGTATTTCCCCACATAAGATGCTCCCATGTATAAGATGAATCTTATTTTGGGGGCCCAAAGTTAAAAAAAAAATGTTTTACATAAAATTATTGAATTCAGGTTTTATTCATCATAAAATTCATACAACTATTCATCACTGTCAAAACTCCCATCCAGTAGCTTGTCCTCATCTGCATCTGATGACATATCACTGTCTTCATATATTGCCTCATCCTCAGTTCCATCAATGGCATTTGAAATGCCACATTTCTTAAATGACTTGGCAATGATCTCAATCTTGATATTATCCCAGGATCTTTTCACCCAGGTACAAACTTCTTCTATAGTCAGTTTCTTCATTCTTCCTGCTGGTGTCAAATTGTCCCCAGAAGACTTCATCCACTGGTTCCATTCATCTCTCATGGCAGCTTTGAAGGGTTTGTTAATGCTGACATCAAGTGTTAGAGCCGGGATGTCAAGCCTCCAGGAATGATGGCAAGTTTTGTTTTTTGCTCTGCAGTAATCTTCTTTGTGTTTTTGTTATGTGTGCCCTGAACTAATCAAGCACCAATAAGGTAGGTTTGCATAATAGCCCACCTGGTCTCCTCCTCCAAACTTTCTCAAACCAGATCTTCATCCCATCCTAATCCATCCAACCCTTGTCATGAACATGGACAACCACTCCTCGAGGAATGTCTTCTTTTGGCATTGTTTTGTGTTTGAAAATCAGCATAGGAGGCAGCTTGGTTCCGTCGGCACAACCAGCTAGAACAGCTGTACAATGGCTCTTTTCATGTCCACTTGTCTTCATAGTTACAGTTTCCACCCCCTTCTTATCAACATTACTTGGGACATCAAATTGAAGGGGGACTTCATCCATATTTGCAATCTGTCCCAACTCAAACTGATGTGTCTTCTGACATTGAATGACAAAACCATGAAATTCAAAGACCTTCTGCTCACAGCTTTCAGGAATCTTTTGGTTATCTGGTGCATGTACGCATGCTCAGTCCATTCTGTTTCATGAACCTGAAGCACCAATTGTGTCCTCCTCTGAAATCAGTAACTTCTTTTTCATCAGCAATTCTTCTTGCCTCATGCTGAACCATCTTTGTGGACACAGGAATTCTAACTGCCCTTTGCTCTTCAATCATATCTTCAGCTCCCTCTCTACATCAGGCCATTTTGCTGACTGCCTCTAATGGCCTTCTTCTGCTGTGGCGTGTTCAGTAGGGTTTCTTCTTCCCGTAGCCAGTCTCAGATTGATTTCTCAGTTGGAGGAGGACCAAACTTACGTTCAGCAGCATGATTTCCATCCACTTTTGCAAACTGGGTCACTTTTAACTTGAATTTAGCACTGTACAAAAATCTTATCTGAGTCATTTCTGAGCAGAACGTGGCAAAACGTAACCTACCATAATATACCGCTAACAAGTGTGAAACAATGAGCGCAAAGACAACAAGCGTGAAAAAGCAGGAAATGCAAGTAAAAAAAAATCTACAATGAGCACAAAAACAAGCAAGAAAAAGCGGGAAATGGAAGTAAAAAAATCTACAACCACTGTATAAGACGCACCCAGTTTTTAGACCCCAAATTTTTCAGAAAGGGTGCATCTTATACATTGGGAAATATGGTGATTTATACTGCAGCCAACGCCTTTTACTACTTGTCAGTGTCTTTCTACCATTATTGTCACTGTCAGAAGTGTCTATCATGGATGTGCCTTCCTCGTTCTTCACTTCAATCACACTGTGAATGTGCTCACTGCAGAGAAAAACTGAGGAAGAAGTGAAGTACCTGCCATCTATCTTCTATAACCACATATACAATAAGAGGCATTTCTGACTGTCCAGAGCAGGGGAAGTCAACCTTTTTATACCTACCGCCCACTCTTGTATCTCTGTTAGTAGTAAAATTTTCCAACCGCCCACCTTCCACAGTAATGGTGATTTATAAAGTAGGGAAGTAACTTTACTTTATAAAATTTATAAAGCAGAGTTACAGCAAGTTAAAGCATATAATAATAATTACTTACCAAGTACTTTGTCGGATTTTCGCTAAGTTTGGCAGAATAAATCTTTATAAAACAACTTACTATAGTTAAATCTATCTTTTTATTTATACTTTGGTTGCTCCACTACCGCCCACCATGAAAGCTGGAAAGCCCATTAGTGGGCGGTACAAGTTGACTGCCACTGGTCTAGAGTCATACATACAGAGAGACCAGCAATTTGTCATTGTTAGGCCAAACTGTCGCTTACTGAGGTATGCCGCCGGAGAGTGGACTTGTCAGTGAACGCCCGGCCACACGCATTGCACATGAACGGCTTCTCTCCTGTGTGGATCCGGTGGTGGCGCTGGAGAGCGTTGAGCTGGGTGAACTGCTTACCACACTGGTCGCAACAGTAGGGACGTTCCCCTGTGACAGGAAGAGAAGAAAACTGGTGATCTCTTTAAGCACGGTGTATTTAATTCTGAGTACAATGCTGTCTGTAAACCGCTGGAACGTGTCAGCACTCCACCATAAGGAAGATCAGCTGAGGGTCAGTTAACAGGTACAGATCTACTACCTCTACCCAGGGCTCCCTGATCCAAAAGTAGTGTTCCCATGAAACCTTTTGGAAGCCACATGGCATAAAGTGAAAAGTATCCCCATTTTCTGAAAGTTCATGTTGTTTTTTTTCAGCTAGTGAAAACAGGTACTGATGTACGTCTTTTGTAAAAGCAAAGTGGCCTAACACAAATTTTTGGAAAGCAGGAATACCTTATAATACCAAAAGTTTACGGCCTATACCAAAAAGGGGCCAAAATCCATACTTCTAGTTTATAGTACAACTTATAGAAATTTCATCTATTTCCTTAGTAATGGAATATAAAATTCCCAAATCCCACAATTGAATTTGCATGCATGTGTATACACACAAATATGTACAGATTATTCCTAATTCTAATCTGAAAATGTTCAAATGTTCACACATTCATACCTTTTCAGTTTCTCAGAGCCAGAAACTAGAGACTGAAAAAATTTTAAATGCTATTATGGCACACAAAGTTTGGTGACAGGTTTTTCCTAAAGCTAAATTACAATTTTTCTACTTAGTCAGAAACCTCTGGGCTGTCTTTCTTGGTACACTGAACTCTCCGGTGACATTCCAGCATACCTGTGTGGACTTTAATATGCTGGTAGAGCGAATTCCGCTGGGCAAAGCTCCTGAAACAAACTTCGCATTTAAAGGGTTTCGATCCAGTGTGGATTCTATTGTGATGTTTTAAATACTCCTTAGAAGCAAAGCTCTTGCCACATGTCTCACACATAAAAGGTCTCTCACCTACACAGAAAGATGAAACACACAGTGAGAATGACACAGGCCCTAGAACACAGAGACAGTAGGGCCACACTCTAACCCATAGACACTCCCAAAGGACGGGCGGCTGGTTACACTTCTAGTTCAAACTGTCACGAAACATCTCTTCATGGAAGATGTTCGTGACCAGCTGAAGGCTAGTGTAAAATATCCTTGGAGATCCCAAGAAACAAGCCAGTAGACTGGAAACAGATCATTCAGCCAGCCTACATTTTGGAAATTTAGTCATTTCCAACAAATAATTACACAACTTGTTTGGAAAAAATGTTTGGTATTTTTCCATAGAAACACTTCTTTAGGATCTTTTCAGAATAAAAGTTTCTCTTGAAAAGGAGAGGAAGTTTAGATTCGCTATATATGCAAAACTATTAGAGTAGCAATGCCAAAGCAATTTGAATTGGATTACAAGACAAGCAAATCATGTTTAACTACCACTTCAGTTGTGTAGTTTGAATCCTATAATCCTAAAAATCAGACTCATCTGATTATTAAGTGTACCTCTGATTTCACAAACATCAAAATAAAAATATTGGGTTTAATAAAATCTGAATATATTAGTATTTTCATCAGATGATTCATTCTAATTTAATCCATCAGTGTGACATCACCTCTACCCCCAAGCACTCATTAGACAACAATTCTGCTGCTCATTTACTGTCGAATAATTCACATCATTAAATGCCTCATCTCTGTCTCACCTGCATCTGAACTTGAGGGTCATATGACAGTATTTAGAAGTGAAAATTTAAAAATACAAGCAAATAAGTCACTGGGTTAACAATGAGAACTACAGTATACAACAGAGTCTGTACATTTCTTTGTCAAAAACAATAGGGTTTTCTTAACCACAGGGTTACTGGGCTGAATCAGAACAAAGTCAACTTAACTTAAATTTCTCCATCACATAAAATCATATCACAAAATTCTGGAAAATGGAAATAAGATAATTCTACCACCTTAATACATCCTATAACTATTTTCTAGTCTTCTGTGTAGTGTTCAATATAGTTGGGATTAACTATATGCTTCATTGTGCACTTTTCAAGTCCATATCCAAGGACAGGTGTTTTTCATAATGTTCAGAGCTCTCACCCCCAATGGGCAGGCTGTGAGTCAGGAAAGGGTAGATTTTCCAGTTTACTGAACCACTGGTTGGACAATCAGGTTCTTTCTAATGCTTTGTTATTAGAAATTGGAAGAAGAATGAAAATAGAACTTTGCCCATACTCTGAACAATTTCTTTAGGACAGATTCCTGAAAATGGAATTTGGGGCTAAAGCAATAGGAACTGTTTCATACATATGAAACAGTTTGTGATGCATATGACTCACAGGCCAGTTCCTACTGCCTCGTTTGCAAAAGCATCCCCACCAGCACAGTTTATTCCTTTCTGGTCACTTTTCTACATGGGAAAGATCATGGCTTTAACCTGCACCACTTTGGTAGATGCCAACTTCTAAATTAATAAATTGCAGTTTCCTTCTATAGCTAGGAAAGACATTAATCACAACAGCAGGAGTATTTACCTGTGTGACACCTTTTATGATAAATCAGCATGTGGTTCTGAGTGAATCTTGCACCACATTCATCACAGACAAAAGGTTTTTCCCCTGTATGAATTCTGAAAGTACAACATTCAGATGATAACTTAGGATGTATTTCAAACCTCACCGTGCAATACAATTTCCACTCTAGACTGCAGAGAGTTTGTTCTATGAGACCTAATGAGAATGACTGGAGTGAAAGATGAAGAGGCCCACAACCTTCATCCCCAAATACCCATCTGCACAAAGCCAAAAACTGTTTCCCTGGAAGACACTGAATGTCCACCCACACCTGCCTTAGGGTGTATGTTGTACAGCCCATTCAGGCAGAGACCATGCCTCTGCATATTTTTAAAAACACTAGTTTCCTTATTCCGAATTATCAACCAGACACCCTAGGAACTATTGCTATGAAGAACCACATAACCAAAAAGTTAACTATCATTTCCTAATGTGTATGACAAAACCAGTTTAGAAAGAACTGTTCTCAGAATGCTGAAGAAACCTGGTTTCTGAAAATGCATAAGCAATTTAATTCACAACTAGTATGAAGTAGCTATCAACCACGATTTACTAAGCACTTCCTAATAAGCCAAGTTTTTAAACTTGTTAGAGTAAAAAGATGAACACCATGCTAACATCCCCAAGCCTAGCCCAAGTTCGAGGGCAGCTCTAGAATAGGGTAGAAAATTGCGTGTCTGGATTTGAAGCATAAATACTGAGCACCATAAAGAAACTTATTTAAAAACAGTATCACCCACATACAGTGCAAAAAATTAACAAACAAAACACTGTCTGTCCTAATTGTGGAGTTTAGACTAACCAACGGCAGTTTCCAAGCCAGGAGAACATGACCAGAGAGGGGCCCTAAAACTCTAAAATGTCACCTCAGTGAGGTCATTAATGGCACTGTGGGACCTAGATGGTCATAAGCCCAAGTTCTAAATCAAATCAGGAAAAGAAAAAGGCTCTCAGCCTCAGGGGTGGTGACAAGTGCAGGCACCAGAGGCTCCTTGGAACTGGGAGGCTCCTGGCCTCCAATACATGCCAGACAAGACCTGCAGGGCTTGCAACCTCAGGCTGCAGCCCGGTCAGCAGCTGTCTGCCACCCTGGTTCCGGATCCGGCTTCCGCGCTGTGACCAGAGACGGGAGGCGCGGGAGGTCCTCCACAGCCTGAGGCCTCCAGGAACACTACGGGATTTCTATGACGTAGAAGGAGACCATCTCATAGCATCTCTACCCAGAGAGAAGTGAAAGATATCCAAAACAGGCCCCCAGCTGTTAAAGGGAACAAGTTACGAAGCGAACTGTCACCACAGTCCAAATCCTAGAACTACCTAATTTCTGACACCCATTTCAAAAACAGTAAACAAGCCACATTCGGGGAAAAAACATTTTTCTGAGAGGGTCTCTGCTATTCCCAGTCGGCTAGAGCCAGGTGCACACACCTCATGTGGGTCTTCAGTGCTGAAGGCTGAGAGAACTTGGCCTCACACTCGGTGCAGCCGTAGGGCTTATGGCCCGTGTGTGTCCGCTCGTGGAGCCGCAGGGCTGTCTTGGAGCTCAGGCCCTTGCCACACTGCTGGCACTGGTGCCGCTCGCCACCCCCCTCGTGGACCTGTACCACGTGCCGCTTGACATCCTTCTTCCTCTTGAACTTCTTCCCGCAGAGCTCACACGGGAAGTGGCGCTCACTGCTGTGCACGTGGCGCTGGTGGCTCTTCAGGTTGCAGCGGTTGGCGAAAGTCTGGCCGCAGGTGTCACAGCGGTGAACCACCTCCGCGGCCACTCCATGGTGGTGCCTGATGTGCTTCAGGAAGCTCTTCTCATACAGAAAGTCCTTCTCGCAGATAGTGCACTTAAAGTTGCTCTTCCTCTTCTCTTCCTCCTCTGCCTCCGCCCCCGCCTCCTCCTGCACAGCCTTCTGCAACAGCTGCCCAACCTCCAAACCAGCGCTGGAATCCTCATGTTTTGTCACTGGCTCCATCTCTGTTCCCACAGGGCTGGGGTCTTGGGGACACCTGTAGTCCCCCACATCATCCTCAGCACTTTTCTGCTGCTCCAGGAGTCTTGTGTATTTCTTTTTAGGAATTTCCACAAATACTTTTCTGCCAGCCAGCCTTCCACTAGCTCTTCTTATTTTAGGGAAGGAAGGTTTAACTACGTCTTTCTTCTTGTCTGGTTTCTCCCTGGACTTCCTAGGGGGCATATCTGGCAACGTGCCATTGCTGATTCTCTGCACTGAGAGACTTGAGTCCATAAGGCCGTTGGCAAGAGGACTGTCCACAGCCACACTTGCCCCAGTGTCAGGGGTTACACTGCCTCGGGAGCCACTGCTCCCTTCCCCCTCCTGAGACTCAGAGAAATTCTGTAACTCCAAAAGTACTGACTCTAACATCTGTTTCTTTAGTTGAAAACAAGTTTCTGATAAGTCCAAACATTTCAGCTTTTCAGCCATTTCTAGCATTCGCTGCACCCTATCTTCTTCTACCTGGACCTTTGCAGTATACACAAACTCAAGAAATGAAGCAAAATCAACAACCTGCACTTCATTTAAGTAGACGTTAGTCCTAGTACCATCTACAGTCTTCTCATTAAGGAACACTTCCTTAAAAAATTTGCTGGTGGCTGCCAACACCGCTTTATGGGCCATGAATTCTTCACGGACACCCTGGTACTCCACACTGACAGTCACGTCACACAGGTGACCCAGCAGGCGTAGCTGATGCATTTCGTGCAGAAGGTTAACTGGTGAGGATTTGGATTCCAGCAGAACTGCACCACTTTCCATGTTTCTTCTTTCCAAAAACAGCTGTGAAAACAAAAACAATAATTATTTTATGCATGAGCAACTACTTATAAATTATGAGAATTATTTCCATTCTTTAGAGACTATAAACTTATTAACCACCTAAACCTAGCTTTTCTCATGTAAAGAAGATTGAAGTTACACTTATCACCAGTTTTCTAAAGTAAAGTCCTGGTACACCTTCATTAGATAACATCTACATGAAAAATTAGCACATTACTAAGATCTTCCCCAAGAATAAACAAATGATTCAAACTATAATTAATTAACTATATTAAAGCAATAAATTTTGCTTCATTTTCTAATTTGCTTATGTACACAGACTCAAAACTACAACAATTTATGGTAACAACAATGTCTAGTTCTTTAACCAAACAAACCAAAACAAATGGCTTGTCACTATCTGGGAGCAAACCTTAGACCAGGGGTCTCAAACTCAACTCAGCATGTGGGCCGCAGAGCAGGATCACAGCTGTTTGGGGGACCGCACTAGGTCTACAAAAGGCAACTGTTACGCAACACTTTTCTCACTGCAGTTGAAAACAAAAAAAAAATCAGTACAACAAGCACAATCGTACATGCAGTTTACTCAGTGTCACAAAACGACCAGAAACTGTAGTTCGCATCACAACTGCTGTTAACTAAGCTAATATCTAGCTAGGATGCTAGAGAAATGAAAAATACAAGTAGGCCCCTAGGTTTACTTAATTTTATCCAAAATATTTTGAACTTCGTGGATTAGTCTGTGGGCCGCACAAAATTGTTTGGCGGGCCGCGAGTTTGAGACCCCTGCCCTAGACAATCATGTCTGCCTTTGAAAACAATCAAATAATAAAAATATAAACCACTTTCTTGGGGAAACTTCATGAAAATGTTGTCCACAATCCATGGCCATTTCCAACATCCCTAAAACACCTCAAAAGTTACATTACCATTACTCTCACGAAGTAATGAGCCCCACCACTTCTACCAGCTGTATTACCTCCAGCAAGTAACTTCTCTGAACCTTAGTTTGCTCCTTTGTAGAAGGCTGGTAGGCTATTGTGAGGCTTCCGTGAGTGCAAACGTGTCAAATGCTTACAGCCACACCTGACACTTGTTGGCTAGTTGTGACTGGCCTCCCAGGCACCAGGCCTTGGGGCTATAATCCCTATGTCACAGATAAGAAAGGAAGTAGCAAGGTAACAGGAAGTGGTTGGGCTGGGCCTTGAGCCTGGGTCTGGTGGGACTCTGGACTCACACTGAAACTGCTCAGCACACCCCACACCTCACCTTTCCCAAATGCAAAGAGCCGCTTTCACTCCCTATATGTGTCCATTACTGTGGGTGCTGTGGATTGCACCCCCACCAACCACGAGGTCTCCTCTGCTTGCTTTCCTTAGTACCCCATACCATCTTGGGTCATTTCTTCTGCTTTGCTGGTTCTCCTCTCACCTCAGTCCACTGAATATGTGCTTTCTCCTCAGGGTTCACCCCTAAGCTTCTACTCTTGAATCTCTTTCCCCTTCCAAGTTCGCTTTCGTTCCTAAATCAGCCTCCAACGTGCCCACCTTCCTTCTAGCCTCCTTCAGTGGGATCTTAGGTATCACCTCAGACTCCATATGTCTACAACAGAACTTTCATTTCCCTGGAAACCAGTCTCACCTGTCCCTCCTTTTGCAGCCCCATCAAAGATACCTGAGGCTACAACTGGCTCCCTTCAATCACCAGCACCACACCCCAAACATGTCTCTGAGATTTAACTGTAAAAACATCTACACTCTACAGGAAGGACCTGAGCAGTGTCACCTGAAGGTAACTCCACAGTAGTCTGGAAATACTGCCCAAACCTAAGTCAAGGCTACATGCGGGGTATTTGGAGGATGGAACACTATGACATGTTGGAAGAAATAGTAGAGGATGGGTCTCTCAGCTGATGCCGTACTCACCAGCAGTCCTGCACTTCCCCCAAACTTCTGCCGACCGGCCTTGAGCAGATGTGCGAACTCACAGGGCGGCCTGACAGTGACTTCCAAGTCAAAGTGGTTTCTGAGCACGATTTCCCATCTTGCCCGAGCAGAGAAGAGACAACAGAAACACTTCGGCTTGGGTGACAGCGGCATCTCCCCATTGTCAAGGCAGCCCCTCCGTCCCAGAGCATGGCTCTACCGTCGGGCTCCGCGGTCCGCCCCTCCATCCTAGGGAGGTTGCAGCCTGAGCCCGAGTGGGCACCGCGTCAAACAGCCCCCGCCCCCACAGCGAGCTCGCTGCCCGCGCACGGCGGGCCCTGAGCGCCCCCGACCGCACACTCCCCAAGGACACGGCCCAGTTGCTGGCGGACGCGAGTACCTGCTACGCCGCGCGCATCCACCGCGCCCGCACGATCAGGCCTGAGCCTCCGCCCGGCCGCGCCCGCCCCCGGCTCCTGCAGCCCTGAGGTACCCTGCTCCTCCGGAAAGGGCCCGCGCGGACAAACGAAAGCAGCGTCTGGGAGGACACTGGGCAGGCCCACGGGCCGAGTACTCACCTCGCAGCCACCGCCACCGCCACCGCCGCCGCCGCGCGTCTGCTGGACCAGGCCCGCCGGGTTGGCCGTCTGCTGGGCGGGGCGCGGTACCGGCGCGGGCGCCGCCGATTGGCCGCCGTCGGGCCTGCCCGGCCCCCGCCAGGCCCCGCCCCTTCGTGGGGTTGCTGTAGGGTCTACGCGCGCACGTCCGACTGCGGAGGCCTTTCGGCCAGTTACGTAATCTGACGTACACTGAGGTCTTGCGTCCTGCCGGTCGTGAAAGATTGCGTCACAGGCCGCGAGCTATAGTTTGCGCCTGCGCAAAAGGTAGCTGCCGGGCACTGTGGCTGACGCGCTACGCGGGCGTGGTAGTGGTAGGCAGCCCCAGAATGTCACGTGAGCGGTCGGGTCTGCGGTCAGGTTCGGGTCAGCCCGGTTGCCTGCCAGCGGCATCAGCATACTGCGTGCTGCTATTACCCGGGTCCGGACTCGTCTCTCAGAGTGGGTTCAACGACGGGGGCCAGGGTACCCCAGAAAGAGACCCGGCAGAGGAGGCAGGCGCCCCGCGGGCGTCTTCCGGCTGGCGGGCATCGGACAAAGCGCTTCCACACTCAGCAGGGCGCCTGTTACTCTTTATTGCATGATAATTGTTCTAGGAGTCCCCAGCCAGGGTCATGGCCTGATTGATGGGTCATTATGGAACTTCCCCCAAAGACCCTTTAGCTCTGTGGCAGTTTTTCCTTAGTAGTCTTTGAATCCTTCAGCTCAAAACCCTGCTGCATCCGCCTTGTATGTATGTATATATGTATGTGTGTGTATATATATATATATATATATATAATTTTACATTAAAAATATATTTTTTAATATATTGATTTGAGAGAGAGAGAGAGAAGGGAACAGAGAGAAACATCGATCTGCTGCTCCACCCACCCATGCATTCACTGGTTGACTCCTACATGTGCCCCGCTGACGGGATGGGACTGCAACCTTGGCATCTCACCTTGGCCTATCCTGGGCAAACTCATTATTCAACAGAGCCAAATATCAACAGTACAACGATTGAAATTTCCTTTGAGAGCCAAATTATTTAAACTTAAACTATATAAGTAGGTACATTCCTTATTGAGGTAGTGCCCACACGTGGTATATTGTGGAAGAGCCACATTCAAGGGGCCAAAGAGCTGCATGTGGCTCGTCAGCTGTGGTTTGCCCACCACTGCTAACCAACTGAGCTACCCGGCTAGGGCTCATTCTTATGCAGTCCTAATCAAAACCCCACTCACTGTTCCACACACCACTGGAATCAAGCTTCCAGTTTTAGTAATTCAGACCTTGGCATCCTGCTCCTAACCATTGCTAAATAAAGTTTTGCGAGGTCATGTTCTCACTGTGGCTTCGTCTTACCCACAGGTTGTATCGGTTTAATGTTTGGGAGTGTAAAACAGATTACAACTAACAGGCATACTACTTCCTGTGGGAAATAAGGGAAGTAATTTTTCCTCTTTTTTCTTTGAGCATGTATTTTAGGAGTTATTGTAAATGCAGTCACACGTGGAATAACAGCCATTTATCAACAACTGACCACATCTACAAAGGTGGTATGCCATGTAGCCTTGGAGTGTAGCAGCTCTCCCATCTAGGATTGTGTAAGTTCACTCTCTGATGTTTGAAGAACCACAAAGAAATAAGTTGCCAAGCTAGCATTTCTCACGCTGTATCTGGTCTTTAAGTGGCACATGACTGTACTTATCCTCTTTGAAAAGTATGTACGTGGCCCTGGTCGGTTGGCTCAGTGGTAGAGCGTCGGCCTGGCGTGCAGGGGTCCCGGGTTCGATTCCCGGCCAGGGCACACAGGAGAAGCGCCCATCTGCTTCTCCACCCCTCCCCTTCTCCTTCCTCTCTGTCTCTCTCTTCCCCTCCCGCAGCGAGGCTCCATTGGAGCAAAGATGGCCCAGGCGCTGGGGATTGCTCCTTGGCCTCTGCCCCAGGCGCTGGAGTGGCTCTTGTCGCGACAGAGCGATGCCCCGGAGGGGCAGAGCATCGCCCCCTGGTGGGCATGCCGCCGGGTGGATCCCGGTCGGGCACATGCGGGAGTCTGTCTGACTGTCTCTCCCTGTTTCCAGCTTCGGAAAAATACAAAAAAAAAAAAAAAAAAAAGTATGTACGTAAATCCTTTTGAATACTAACTAGGTCTTGCCTCAGTTTTGGGGGAGCCATCTCCTTGAAATAGAAACATAATGGAGACAGTGTTCTATCTCCTAATTTTCTTGAGAGGGTAGGAGCCTAACTTCAGCAGGTGTCTTACTCCAAATTACAAAACTAAATTGTCATGATACCTGAGAAGTTTGATTTTCCTCTAGGTAAAGCCAAACAGCTAACCTAAATGGTCATCCCAATTACACATCTCCTCCATGCAATCTCCCCCAAACTGGTCCCAAGCCTTGGGTTAATTATACTGAAAATAAGAACAAAATCTGTTTAGTGCTTACAATGGGTGAGCCACTATGTTTTGCATATTACTGATATTAATCACTTCTCACCAAAATTCTATGGTGTAGTATTACCCTCATTTTACAGACGAAGGAAGTCAAGCACAGCAACTTATCCTAGATTACAAAGAGAGCAAGCAGAGGCAGGACTTGAATCTCCACACCTTGAACTCTGTCCAGACCACACAGCTCCCCAGCTACAGCAGAACAAAGGAGATGCCTCCTTCAAATCAGGTAGAATATCAAAAGGGAACTAGAGAGGGTGTGATTAAATCACATCCTAATAGTTTCATGTCCTTGGTTTACATGAATCCAAAAGTGAACACTGAGAATGTGGTTTACAAGATGGGGGGGGGGGGGTCGGTAATGGCAGCTTCTTGCAAAAGCCCAAGGATCCAGACTTGCTTAACAGCCATCTCTAATCTCTACACTCTCCTGGCCACACAGGCCTGGGTGCAGGTCTGGCAGTGACCACAGCCCCTCAGCAAAGGCCATTTGCACATCGTATTCTGATCTTCCATCTTCCTACATTATCACCTCAGTCTTCAGTCAGTCCTTTCCTCCAGAGGAAAGCCAATCCCAGCTTCCTGAGCAGGACAGAGCTTCAATAGGACAAGCTCACAGATATTTCCAGCTTTGCCCTCAATAGCTGCATGACTTGGAGAAATGCTTACCATATTATAATGAGTAAAGGCTACATTATTTTACATAGGGAATGATCTAAATTAATAAACAAATAGCCCTGGCCAGGTAGCTCAGTTAGTTAGAGCCGCCCCCCCCCCCTGCCCCCCATACGCCAAGTTGTGGTTCTGATCCCTGGTCAGGGCACATACAGGGAGTCAACCAGTGAGTGTATAGAAAAGTGGAAGAAGAAATCCATGTTTCTCTCTCCCTCTCCCTTCCCACCGCTACCGTCCTTTCTCAATAAGTAAAAATTAAAAAGCAAATATATAAACTAATCTGAAAAAAACTATAACATTGTGACCTGCACTAAAGGTGAGAGCAAAAGAAACTTGCACAGCTTCAACGCCCAGCCCACCACGACCCCACGTTGTTGCCCGCAGGAGGGCTACGCCCCTCCCGGCTCCCAAGAGCCCCGCACAGGGGCGAGGATGGCGCGGCTGCACAATTATAGTAATTTTGTGTGCCACTCGGAGGAAGGGTGGGTCGCAGGGTGCTGACGTAATCCGCCATCTGTGGATCCCAAGTGCAGAAGTACTGCCAGGTAGTCGGTGTGCCTGGGCAGGAGAGTCTTCGGCCTCCTGACCTAGGGACGTTTCTGGTGTTCCCTCAGTCCCACGAGGTTCCCTGATGGCCGTGCAGCCCTACCCTCCGTCAGTCCCCTAGGCGGAGGCGCTGAAGGCCAGAGGCCACCGCGGAAAACACAGGGCCCGCACACCTTCCCGAAGGCGTTAGGGGTAGTGGGTAGCCACCGCGCATGAGCAGAAGATAGAACCCGCGGGGGACCGAGGCCTGCAGCAGTGCGAGCTCTAGTGGAGGAATGATGTCGCCACCTAGTGGGTAGTTTACCTATTGTGTGGATTCCAAGGCTCTAAAACAGGGGCCTGGAACCTTTTTAGCTGAGAGAGCCATGAACGCTACATATTTTAAAATGTAATTCCGTGATGGCCATACAACGACCCCTGTACGTTAGGCATTATCCAATAAAAATTTGGTGTTGTCCCGGAGGACAGCTGTGATTGGCTCAAGCCACCCGCAACCATGAACATGAGCAGTAGGAAATGAATGGATTGTAATACATGCGAATGTTTTATATTTTTAACATTACTTTTTTAATTAAAGATTTGTCTGCGAGCCAGATGCAGTCATCACTACAGTAGATCAAATTAAGCATATTTAGGGAAGTTTAGAAGTTAAGACCTTATATGAATTTTAGCATGTCTTCACCCGCGTTAAATTTGCACAAATTAGCAGAACTTTAAGTTATTGATTATGAGGAGCAGCACCTCCTTAAATTTTGCACCCAACTTGGCTCATTGTTTCACTCAGACTCAGCCCTGTGTCTAAAGGACAAAGCAACTTTCTGTCATTTTCAGTTTGCTCTTTATAAAGGAGAGATGCAGGAAAATGGCCTGAGAATGGACAGAGACTATCTGAATTAGGAAAGATTGTGGGGGAGACAGAGCTGGTATTTAAGATCAACCAAAGCAGCATCTAACCTCTGGACTTCCCCAAAGACACCGGGGCTATGGGCTCTAAAAGTAGCTCCTACCTGATTCTTCTTTCTTTTTTTCTTTTTTTTTTCACTTTTATTTATTTATTCATTCATTTTTGGAGAGGAGAGAGAGACAGAGAGGGAGAAGGGGGGAGGAGCTGGAAGCATCAACTCTCATATGTGCCTTGACCAGGCAAGCCCAGGGTTTCGAACTGGCGACCTCAGCATTTCCAGGTCGACGCTTTATCCACTGCGCCACCACAGGTCAGGCCGATTCTTCTTTCTAATCGGAGAATAAACTCATCTTCCGGTGATTTGAGGGAGCATAGGATCTCTGGTTCTGCTGCTCTGTTAGGGCTCAGCTGCAGGATCAGATGCCTAAAGAAACCCCTTCCCATCTTGCACCTGATGCTTTAAGGGTTAGATAATTGTACTGATGATTGATATACTGATGATTCCTTACTTCACTTGTCCATCCTCTTTCCCATGTGTTTCAGCTTCTCTCATTAGAAAAGTCATCTATTTCCATATCCATTAACCTTGAACTCAGCCATATGATTTGATTGGGTCAATGGTATGTACCGAAGTTCCAAGCCTTGGCTTTAAAAGGGAAGACTTGTTCCTGCTTGCGCTGTTGCACCTCTGCCATTGCCATGAGACCACCCCTGGGAAAGCCACTAATCGCAGGAGAAAGATGAGAGCATGTGGAGCAGATTTACCAGTGAAAGTAAGCCAGCTCAGCCCAGGCGGAAGAGCACTCAGGCAACCTGCGAATTCAAAGATCAGCCAAGCCTCAGCTCTACATCACATAAACTAAATAAAGGCTTCTGCTGCATGCTGCTGAGGTTTGGGGAATGTTTGTTACCCAGCACTGTTGAAGCCATAGTTAACTCACACAGAACCCTGCAGAAACCTGTGAAGCCCTCTTCCCTCTGAACCTACATGTTGATCCCTCACTTCAGACAATAAGTTACTAGCATACAGAACTTGCTTTATGGACATGTGTATTTTCAAAGACTGGCACAATGTGTGGACATCATCATCTTAGCCAAATTCACAGATCTTTATTCTGCTGTAACCTGTATTTTACTTTAGCAAAGACAAAAGATATTTTAAAATACTGCTATGCTGCTGAAAAATTAAGTGTACCCTTAATATTGAGAGTAAAATTTATACTTGGCCTGGTTTTCCTTAATCTCAGAAATGATGAGAACAAGTTAAAGACAAAAATCTGGACTCATATATGCATGGCTCTGGGACCCCAGGATGCTCAAGAACCTCTCTGTGGCCCCTCTTGTCTCTAAACCCCTAACCCACAGTTGAAAGAGATTTACACTTTGGGAAGAACCTAGAAGCAGGAGGCTCTTAAGGCTTGTGTGGTCCTGCAGATGGGACTTTGGGGACAAATTGCCTGGTCACAAGTGGGCTTGAGTGCCCCTCCCCCACACTCAGAGGCAGGCAGGAATTCCTGTCCATAGGATAAAATCTTAAAAACTGATGTGGGTGCCCCTGGAGACGATGTTCTATCTTGGCTGTGCCCCTGCCACACCAGCCCTGTGCTTGGTTAGCCACCTGCACTGGGGTGGGTACTAGATGTGAGGTACTTGTGGAGGCTGGTAGCCTGTTCCCAGGTTGTCTCTGCCCAGGTTGGGCTCTAAACACGTGCTTTGACAGAGCCCAGGGACACTGGCATCTGTTGGGCTAGGTTCTTGCACCCACAACTCCCAATGGACCTATCAGGTGCCTGCCACATGAACAGAACACCAGATAAGGACCCTGGCTGGATAGGTCAGTTGCTTAGAGAATCATCCTGATACACCAAGGTTGCGGGGTTGATCCCAGTCAGGGCACATACAAGAATCAACCAATGAATCCATAGATAAGTGGGAGAAGAAATCAATGTTTCTCTCTCTCTCTCTCAAATCAATAAATTAAAAGAAGAAGAAGAAACACAC
Source organism: Saccopteryx bilineata (assembly GCF_036850765.1). Taxonomy (NCBI): domain Eukaryota; kingdom Metazoa; phylum Chordata; class Mammalia; order Chiroptera; family Emballonuridae; genus Saccopteryx; species Saccopteryx bilineata. The sequence goes on from NC_089495.1 coordinate 164,890,322, forward strand.
ACACACTCAAGACAAGTCCTTGGCCCTCAGTGTTATGTTCGCTCAGGTGACCAGGGCCAGATGAATAGGACAATATGTATAGAAAAACTAGAAAGGTGGCAAGAAAAAAAAGTTTTGAGATGTACTATATTAAGTTTCAGTGACCAGAAAGCAAGAAGAAGGGGCAGGAATAAGTAACCAGTTCACGGCTGGGGCAGCTGACAAGACTGCTCACGTTCCTGTCTATTTTGGAACTTGAGTCAACCTCCAGGCGTCTGTTAACTGCAGAAGTCACCGCATCCTTCATGCGTGAATTTTCAGGAATATTACCTGTAGCCAGTCAAAAGTAGCCAATAATTCTTCCTCATGGCCTGGGCTTCACCTTTTCTCGTTCCCTTATCTGTAGCCAATGTCAATTCTTTCAAAACATCCCTGTCCCCTGAGCAGAACGTATGAAAGTGCTCATCCACTCCAGGACAGGGCCTGGGGACAGGACACGTAACCCTTTCCACCTGGCTTCGCTGTTGGTGGTTGGCTGTTGGACTTCATGCCCCAGGACCTGGTCCTCTTTCTTGTGAGCCATGGCCCAATAAATTCTTCCTTTTGTGTATTTTTTTGAAGTGAGAAGCAGGGAGGCAGAGAGATAGACTCCGGCATGCACCTGACTGGGATCCATCTGGCATAGCCACTAGGGGGCGATGCTCTGCCCATCTGGGGCAACGCTCTGTTGCAACCAGAGCCATTCTAGCGCCTGAGATGGAGGCCATGGAGCCATCCTCAGAGCCCGGGCCAACTTTGCTCCAATGGAGCCTTGGCTGTGGGAGGGGAAGAGAGAGACAGAGAGGAAGGAGAGGGGGAGGGGTGGAGAAGCAGATGGGCGTTTCTCCTGGGTACCCTGGCCGGGAAACAAACCTGGGACATCCACATGCCAGGCGACACTCTACCACTAAGCCAACCAGCCAGGGCCAAATTCTTCCTTTTAAGAAGACTTTCAGTCTTAGAAATTAAAATTTTTGTTTTACAAAGGGATGCCTGTGAAATTGGAGGCAGTGTGGCCAGAGTCTCGTTCTGAATAGGGCTCTGGAAGGCTACTCTGAGGAAGTAAGCTTGGAGCAAATACTCCAGGAGTTGTGGGGTCAGCCTGAGGACACCTTGGAGAGGAGCTCTCGGCAGAAGGAACGCAGTGTAGGGTGAAGAACCACTTGGCGGGGGAGAGGGGAGGCCAGGCAGCCAGCCCCGCTTGGTCTGGGTCAGACCCTATGCCCACGTGTCTCTGCCCCCCACCTGGCCAGGTGTGCAGACGGCAGGCAGGGTTCCGCAGGAGGTTCAGCCCTGGCTACGCCCCCGACACCCAGAAGCCAGTATAGAAAGAGCACCCAGCCCTCTCCTCCTGGACACATCCAGACAGAGCACCGGGCAGCCTCAGAGCCCGGGGCCCAGCTCTGCTCTCACCTCTCATCATCCTTGAGATTACAGAACATTCAGGCAAAGGTTTTTAAAAAGGTGGGAGCAAACACCTGAATTTTAAGTTTTCTCATCCTCCCCAGCAATGAAACTGTCAAACAGATGCTGTGGATATGCTTATATTTTTTGCAGCCTGTGAAACAATGAAAGCGAACACAGATTTATAAATCTGGTTTAGGAAACTAATTATAAAGCAAATGTAGATGAAGTAGTTACTGTTTTTCTTTTTGCAACTTTTTATAAACTTTTAATTATTCTAACACTAAGGTTTATTAAAAATTAATTGTGCTGCGGAGTGATGTTAGTCCCCACGTGGGTTTTTATTCTGGCCCAAATCCACAAACCTTATGGGGCAGAGAGGGAGAGGGGAAGAGTCTCACTGTCTCCTGACCAGGGTTACTTCCCGGCCCCTGAGGCAGGTCAGCTCTGCGCTGACACTGCAGCCGGGAGGCTGGGACAGAGCAAGGGCTGTTGGTTTCTTTCTGTGGCTTTGGTTTTGGTTTGATGAAGGCCACAGCCGCAGAACAAAAGGGTGGGCAGGAAGCAGAAGGAAGTCTTGGGTGGTCTGAGGGAGAAGTGATGAGGCCCTGACTGGGTAGAGGTGGGAGGCACAGGAGCTGGGCCTGGGCAGATGAGGAGGTAAGGGCAGAATGACTTCGAAGATTCTGGTGGAAGTGAAATGGGGGACAGTGAGCAAAGCTGAGGGCGGTGCTGGTGGACCATTTTAACCCAGATTGGATATTAAGGAAATGCCAGAAATCAAGAAGCTTCTGAACTTGGTCAGTTCCAAGAACAGCAGGTGCACACCCACCCTGCTCACCTGTTAACCATGGTCCATGTAGTAGACTCCGTCCGAAATACAGCACACACATCTGCCGGGTGTAATACTACCCCTCGCCCCGTGCAGATGAGGAAACTAAAGCTTGCAGATGCTGAGCAGCAGCTGGAACTTGAGCCCTGTCGGTGCCTTTGCAATGCCCATTTTTTAACCTTCACACTCTCTGACAGATCATGTCTCCCAGTGAGAGAATGGATATTCCAATATATCAGTAGTCCTCCAGCCTTACTGAACCCGAACCCTTTGCAAACACCCAGATGATGGTCCCCAGTGGCCCTGGGGACAGGGACCAGGCTTTGAGAATCACCGTCTGGTGCTCTTTCCTGGCTGGCAGCTTCTGACATCTTGAGAGACAAGCTTTTCCTAGGCTACCTTGTCCAGCGCCCAAGGTTGTGATCTTCATTGTATTTCAAGAAATGCCACAAGCCAGTGTGCAAGGCCCCCACAGAGCTTGCCAGTGTTTACTGCACCAGCATGGGTGAGACGGGGCCCAGCTCTCCCTGCTGGAGGTGGAGGAGGCCGCTCTGACGTGGGACAGGAGTACCATCTCCAGGCAGAAGGCCCTGGGTGAGTTTTTCAGCTGCTTTACCACTCATTCCACGTGAGCACTGTCTACCGCCACCCTACACAGCACCCAGAAATGGATGACCAGATGAGGATCCTCATTCTGCTCTGTGGGACAGTGAAGTTCGAGGGCCATCTACAATGCCACTCCCACTCAGGCCTTCATTTTGAAATGCCGGGGTCCAGCCCCGGCGGTGATCCAGGGGTCCCACAGGAGGAGACGGCGTCGGCGAAAATCGAGTGAGAGAGCCGAATTCTTTTCTTTCTCTTTATTCTCTAGTTAGCATTTACTGCCAGGCATCTCTACCAAATGCTAGTACAGCTCCTTTTTTATACACACACACCAAGTTACAATTACATGGTATTAATCATTGCTTCTGTTTCACTATGTTTACATGTTTCCAGATAACAGTTAATTTATATCTATAAACTACAAATCAGGTGGCAAATCATTCAAAGTACAATTAAAAAATAACTTGAATAGCGATAACATCGGTGAAAGCTTTTAAAGGATTAGTACTAACTAATAACTCAACTTTACTGTTGTTGTGAGTCAAGGGGCAGAGAGAGATTAACAGACAAAATCATTAAGGACTAGCAAAGGACCACCGCTTGCTTAGGCAAATGGCCTTGAGTTCATGCAGTGTCCTAATTTTTCTCACAAGACTTCAAAAGGCTTGCTTATTAAGAAATTGTCATAACATCAAGAGTAACTTTTGCTTAAAGATATATAGAGTGCACCTGCAAGATAGCTTAGTAGCAACATAATATTAGAAGGCATTAATTGCTATTGCTTCTATGGATTCTTCCATATTCCTCTTTATTATCTGAATGAAAAACCTTGGGAAAGTATATATATTTCATGAGAATGTCTCACTGAGAAAGCCTAGTAACTGCCTTTAGTCATAAAACAAGTCTCTTAACAAAACATTCTTACTAGCCAGCTGCACTCCTATCCAAGGCCACGCAACAGGCCACTCCACTACACTTTACCTAAGATTCTAATGTCTAGTTAAACTTTATTTATTTACTATATTCATATACTAACTAAGTTCTAACTATATTCTTTCTAACATGATTAATAAGAAGAAATTCTCCTACAAACTTAACCCTTTATGAGGGATATCATGGCCAGCCTCTTATGTTTATGAGCCCAGTTCAAGGGGCTTACAGGCTTTTCTGTGGCACTTACACCTTCTGTCTCATTTCCAAAGAAATTACTACAAATCTACAGGGAAAGCACGGTACTATTATCCCTGTGCCACAAATAATAGCACACACCCAGAAAAGGGGGGATATAAGGCCAGATTAATTCAAAAAGTCAAAGGGGGAAGTATCGTTGTGCCTATTCTTTTTGCGGTGACTTTGTCACCCCGCAGCCATTGGTCTTCACTGCAGTGACTTTGTCACCCCGCAGCCATTGGTCTTCTCTGCTGTGACTTTGTCAATCAGCAATTTTTGGTCTTCTTCTGCTGTGACCTTGTCAGCCAGCAGTTGTGGGTCTTCTGCTGCTGTGACCTTGTCAGCCAGCAGTCGTTGATTGGCTCCCGACATCGAAACTACTACCTGGGCCCTGGCTGGTTGGTTCAGTGGACAGAGCATCAGTCCAGCATAGGGACATCCAGGTTCTATTCCGGTCAGGGCACACATGAGAAGCAACCATCTGCTTCTCTTCCCCTCCCTCTCCCCCTCCTCTCTCTCTTCCCCTCTTGCAGCCAGTGGTTTGGCTGGTTTGTGTTGGCCCCAGGCATTGAGAATAGCTCACTTGAATTGAGCATTGGTCCCAGAAGGGGATTGCCAGGTGGATCCCAGTGGGGGTGCATGCAGGAGTCTGTGTATCTCCCTTCCTCCCACTTAAAAAAAGAAAAACCGCTACCTGGTCCGACCACACAAGGATAGGAGGTTGGGCAGGGTTGCTCCCAGTTGAGGGGGTGATGGGCAGCAGACGCCCTTCCTGTGGGCTCTAATGTAGAGGGTGGGGCTGCTGCAGCCCTGTGCTGTACTGAAGTCCACACTGTGCCACTAGCCTGTCTGCTGATGTTTAGTTCCCTTTACTAACCTACAATAGACCCAAGTTCGGAAATTCTGAAAAATAAAAACAATAGAAATGTTACTGGCCCTGTGTGTTGGGACTGGGTGTGATTGGACGGGTGTTTGGGGGAGGGGCTCCTGTGGTGGGATGGGAGAGACCGCGTTGCCTGGCTGAGCCCATATGCACAGAAACTCACACACAAACATGTACACACACTTGTACACTGCAAACCATCCTCAGAGAGTCTACTCCTAGTTGTCCTGTTAGAAGGCAAAATGTTTGGGGAACAGGGTCACCTTTCACACTTCATGCTAGTCAGTGGCCGTCTGGTTCACCTTACTTGGAGCTGGGAGATGACAACTACATAGCAGTTGTAAACCCCCGAGGATGGTGGCAGAGCAGAGCAGCAAAACATCTAGGTGACCGGACCAGATGTCTTCGTACCTAGATCTAAACTCATCTACATTTAGGGTAGGCAGCTTTTTCCAGAGTACTGTCAAGCCTCATTTCAAAGAGGAAGCAGGTAAGGCTCCTGATGGACATCGGGAGGCAAGGAACAGGTCTTTCCAGCCTTGCCTCAGAGGATCCCTGCCGTCAGAGAAATTCTCCCCTTAGGACATGGGAGCGGGGTGCATGCATTTCATGTCCTGTGTTCAGAGGTTTTTCGTAGACTCCAGGCCATCTGCTCAGCTCAACAGACCCTGTTGAAGCCCCATCTTTCTGTGCTAGAAGTAAGGGAGATGGCACCTCACCCCTCTTCCTTGTTGGGGACAGAACAGGGGCCTTGAAGCAGGGGAAATCCTTTCTCCCAGGAAATCTCTGCCCAAAATGCCCCAACCTCATCTCATAAGGCAGTGGACACTTGCTCCCCAAGTCCCCACCCTGGCAAGCACTGGGGAGTTTGGGGGTTCTTTGCAATTGTCAGTATGAGGTGTGGTACCCCCTGCCATCACTTATGTGGCTGCTATGCATGCTGAGGCGGCTGGGTGTGGGGAGGCACTAGTGCCCTTTGCCCTTGGTTAATTCCATTACAGTAACTTGTGAGTTTATGCATCATTTCTTTCCTTCCTTCCTTTCATATACATTTTTGTGATTTGCCTGTTTCTTTCTTTGCACTCCTCTTTTTCCCTCTTACTGATTTTCCTTACTGTGTTCTTTATGTAGCAGGCAGTAAGGCCTGTCCTTTGCGGCACATACCCTTCTCCAGTTTGTCACTGGTGATTGTGTTTTGCTGCAGTAAAACGACCCCTGAACCACAGTGGCTTCAATGATATGGAAGTGTACTGCTTGGTCCCGAGAGAAGCCAGAGGGGGTCACCCAAGGCTGGTGAGAGGTTCCAGGAGGTTGGCAGGACTCCGGGGCCTGCTTTCCCTTCCTGCATCCCGTTCCCGTGGCTGAATTACGCCTCATGGCCACCTAGAGTTGCTAGAACATCAACTCTCACACTTTCTAAAGAACTGGATGAAATTTGGGAGGGAAAAAAGACGGGAGGAGGAAAAATGGCTGGCTGCCCCAGTCTTTCAGGGAGTGTTCCGTGAAGTGTCTCACAACTCACTTGGCTCGTGGAGTCATGGGGCCACCTGCCTAGGTGGTCTAAGGAAGGCTGACCTTTCATCTGAATGCTTTCTGACCCCAAACCCTTGTTCTGAAGGAGGGGAGAATGGATGGATACTGGGTGGCCAGTGGAGGCCGACTTTAGTGCCCTTCAGACTGTGCCACCTCTTAGTTCCTAAATTTATTGCTCCATGGGGACAACTGTTATTGTCTTGAAGCTTCTCAGGCCAGTATGGTTCAGACTCCAGGGAGTTCATGTCAAGGTGAGGGCCTGATGTGACTTATGCCCTCTATTCAGACCTGAGGTAATGAAGGCGGCATTGCACCCAGTCCCTTACCGAGGGACCTTTTGAGATCTGAAGACCAGCAGCATCTCCTTCCCAATCCATCTCTCGGCTAATCCCCGCGCCCACCCTACTCCTTCCCGAGGGATAGTGCTCCAGCGTCTCTGACAATTCTACATCTTGGCTTGGAACCTCCCTCTTACGCCTTGTTTTACCAGAATCTCCACTGAACTGTCTAGTTTTATTATGCACATATCTGTGACTGGTTGAACCACTCTTTATGTGGCTTTGAAACAATGTATTCATCACTTCATTCCTTGCCTCTGATTCAAGTATGAACCCCTGAGGGCAAGGAACCCACCTGTGCCTACTCTGCTTCCTCGGTGCCAGGGCAGAGCCATTCCCTTACAAAACACCATGTACCTGTCGCAAACCTTTCTTCTCACCAGAGTGTGGCACAGGCCCTGAACCTATGAAGGCTTAAAGATAGGATTCTCTTCTATCATTTAAGTCTAGGGGTAGGAAAACTGGGGCCATTTTGGTGATTTCACATGGTCACCAGGAACCCAGGCTCCTTTCAACTGAACACAAACCTACCTCCAGAGTATAACCAAGCTGTCCTCGTGGCCAAGGACCGAGCCAGAGCCGGTGGCCCAGCCATCCCAGCTGCCTTCCAGGTAGCAGGACAGGAAGAGGGTCTTTGGAAGCAAGAGTCCCCCGCAAGCCCAGCCCTTCTACGTTACTGTGACTTGGTCATGTCAAACCTAGCTATAAAGCGAGGTGGGTGGGTGCTGTCTCACTAAACCTGGAGATTAATTGGAGCAGGGGACAATATGACGAGGAGGCTGTCATCAGGGTCACCGCACATATCAGTATCACTTTCCTTTTCCAGTTCTCCCTTCCAAACCCTAACCCACAACCCTACCCAAACCTAGCACATTTACCAAAGAAAATTTAAGTGGGGAAGCCTCCAGGCCACGGGACCTCATCTATTGGCCAAAGGATGATGGCACTTTCTAGTTTTCTACTTTTTTACACTGGAGAAATGTAATTCAGAGTTGGTCTTCACATCAATAAAACTATCTAATTCTGATGCCTCCCCCACCCCAATCTCAGTACTTTTTCATAAAAGTAGTTCATGTTCCCTTTATAAGCGGGTAATATAGCTTCATTTACAAGCAGTTATCAGCTCTTTAGTGTCACCTGTTCTTATTCATCCAACTATCGGCTAAGCTTCTAAGGTAGGGCCCCAGCTACCTCCATTAGGTAATTCACACATACTCTAAGATGAACTACACATTAAGACACCTAGGGTACTTTTGAAAACTTCCAGTACCCAGATCTACCCTCAGACATTCCTACATAGTTGGTTTGGAATGTGTGACCTGAGCACAGGTAATTTCAAAGCGTCCCAAGGAATTAGTGGGAGGTGGCTGTGAAGCCCAGCCCTGTACCTGTACACCTGTGTGCACACCTATCCATGGGCAGGTGCTTGGCCCTGGCCCTCACACTCTGGAGGTGCCTTCTACTAAGCCTACTGTCTTTAACCATCTTCTTAAAACCCAGACATATCAGGCAAGAGAAAAGGACAAAACATCTTGTATTATTGTTTTATTTTCCAATATTTCCAGAACCAGGGTCTCTACTAGACAAGAATAGAAAAATAGAAAATTTTACTACTATGAAAAGGCAACTATGACAAATAAGTATACTCAGAAAGGGGCTCCTTGACCTCGAGCAAATGCAGAGTCCATCCTGGAGACTGTAGCCGACAGCAACAGAAAGGAACTCCTGTCCCCACCTTCTGAGCTCTGCGCCTCCCTCCAGAGCTGGGCTGAAGCAGAGGCTCTCCTGCTCTACTAGCTGGCCCAGTCCTGGAACCGGAAGCAGTCACTTGCTATCTTCCACACCGTGTTGCTGGGTGAGGCCTGGGCAGTCAGGAGGAAGTTCTGGTTGAAGTCCCGCTGTTTGTTGCCTTCAAACTTCACTGTTCCACCGATCACAACAAGGACTGTGGTCTGGCTTGGGGTAGCTTCATCAAGGACAGGCTGGCAGTCAACCACATTGATCTGGAACTCACTGGAAGGCAACATTTCAAAAAACTCACTCAAGGACTCTTGTCCTGAAACCGCGTTTCCGTTCCACACCAGGGTGGCTGTGCCCATGTAGAGGCGAGACAGCAGGCGCCTCCGCTTATCCATGGTGGTGTAGTAGACATTGACAAACTCCTCAGCAGCCCTGCACGCCTGATCCACGTAGGTCTTGAAGTCCACTGTTGCCATCTCTGGCTCTGGGGAAGGGCTCCTCCGCCCAGGTGCTTCCTGCACCTGAGGGAGCTGGCGCTGTGGGGCAGAAAGGACGAAGAGAACCCACATCAATGCCAAGCTGCATTCTCTCCTGACCACTGAACAGTCATCCTTTCCTATTGGTGGCAAAACAATTACATACTTTAGAGCAGGGGTCTCAAACTCCGGGCCGCATGTGACCCGCCGAACAATTTTGTGCGGCCCACAGACTAATCCACGAAGTTCAAAATATTTTGGATAAAATTAAGTAAGCCTAGGGGCCTACTTGTATTTTTCATTTCTCTAGCATCCTAGCTAGATATTAGCTTAGTTAACAGCAGTTGTGATGCGAACTACAGTTTCTGGTCGTTTTGTGACACTGAGTAAACTGCATGTACAATTGTGCTTGTTGTACTGATTTTTTTTTGTTTTCAACTGCAGTGAGAAAAGTGTTGCGTAACAGTTGCCTTTTGTAGACCTAGTGCGGCCCGCCAAACGGCTGTGATCTTGCTCTGCGGCCCACATGCTGAGTTGAGTTTGAGACCCCTGCTTTAGAGAGATGTCTCTAGGCTCAACTTGCTGCTTACACCTAATCTTACTAAACCTCATTTTGATCATTTTAAAGTGGGAATATTACCACTTGTGGCATAGTTGTAATATTAATTAAATAAGACAGTGTATACTAAGTGCTTAGTCAGAAAACCCTGATAACCTACATAGCTACATATTACCCCAAATTTTAAAAATCTCATTTTATAAAACAGTACACTTGACAGAAGCCACCGTACCCTGAAAGTGTGGAACAGGTGTGACTGTCCCTAGAGAAGAGAAGAAAGTTTATCCTCACAACAGTGGGCCGTGCTGAAGGGAACATTGGCCCCAAAAAGGCCAATCAGATGGCATATACCTCACCAGCGGGTGACAGTCTGTCCTTAGTTCACTTCAAAGAGACTAGAAAATTAAAAAAAAAAAAAAAAAAAAAAAAAAAAAGGAGGTTTCTTAAGAGAGCAAGAAAACAAATGCCACAGGACAGAACCAAATGACGGCCATAAGCCTCAGGATGAGCTCTAAGAAGCAAACTTGGTGGCTGACTGGGAATGAGAATGCAGAACAGGTGGCACCTGCAGCCCAAACACTGACCAGGTAAGTCCTGTGAGCCGCAACCGGAAGTAAGTTAGAATGGAAGAAATTCTATGGAGGGGTGTGGGGAGGGGGCAGCAAAAAAGAATTTCAATTGTACCTGAGATGCCACATTTCTTTCAAATAAAAGTCCAAAAGTATAAAGAAATAGTTGTTTCTTTTCAGGGTATGGTACAACTGTTCTCTGTTCTTTTTTGCATGATTAAAATAGAACCCAACAGAAGCCATTACTAAAATAGCGGACATGTTTAGACTTCAAATGTGATAGTGAACAATTTTTCATTTTGCAGACTGTAACTTTTTAAATGAAATGCACTAACGATTCCCCAGGATTGGGAAGGAGCAAGGCGGCTCCGTCTCCAGTAAAGGCCTGAGGAGCTCGAGCAGGGCCAGGTGCGGACCCTGGCGCTCCCACTCCCCGCAGACCTGCCGTTGCTGCAGCCAAGTGCTGAGCTGGTGTCTAAGAGCGTCCACGCATTACCTCACTTAACGGTCACCACAAATGGGCGAGAGGCATTAATTAGCACAGGGTGGGCAAAGCAGGCTTCCAGTCGTTCGTATGGGAAATTAATAAATAATGCAAGAATAAACTGTTTCTGTATTCACGATTATAAACCCACTTTTGCCACATCCTATATAATAATTTTATTAATGAGAATACTAAAACTTAGATTTGGATCAGGGTCTTAACAGTAGGCACATTCCTAATTTATTACCTGTAAGAACGTGCGTGGCCCTTGTAAATGTTGACAAGATTACGCTGTCCTTTTACTTGCTTACTTTCTAAGCCCCCGCACTTCTGAAACCGTCTGGAAGCGCACAATTCCCCGACCGCGCGTGTGAACATTTCCTTCCAGAGGCCCACCTGCTCATCACCAAGGTATTCCTCCCCCCGCTCGGGCCAACCCAGACACGCCCTCTCCCCGCTCCCGTTCCAAGCAGTTTACCACCGACCCCGCCCCGACGCTTAACCAACGCCCGCCTCCACCCGCGCGGCCAGCCGCCCACGGAGCTCGCGGCCGGCCCGCCTCCACCGGGTCAGGAATGAGGGTTGAAAGAAGCGTAGGAAGAGGCCACGGAGCTCCTGCCTCCCGCCCAGGGAGCCGGACTCGGCAGGAAGCAAGAAGCACGTAAGGCCCGCGCTCCCCGGCCATCTTCAGACCCGCAGCCTGATCGGCGCACGGACACTGCACCGTCCGGCGAATTTACTGCCCAGCTCTTCGCACAGGCCGAGGCCTGACACGGCTGCAGCGCTGCCACCCGGACAAGCACAAAACCTGGCTCGATCCTGACAATAGAGGGAGGGCGCGGGGACACACGGGAAGCTGTGTCGTGAGGCCATCGGACCGTCCCGCGGGGACTACCTACCTGCGCCCGCGCAGGCCGGGCTCAGCGTGGGCGGCAACCTCGGCCAGCCCCGGTCAGCGTGGGTCGGGGCGTCCTTGTCCGGCGTCTCCCGTCCGGCGCCTCGCGCGTACCACGGCTCCACAGCGAGCCGGCCCTGTGGGTCGCGGGGTGCCGAGGCCCCGCGCCCCCGCCTTCACCCCTCTTCTTCCCGGGACTCCTCGCTTAGGCCGCTGGACCTCCGAGCCAAAGACTTGATACTGCCTTGCGCGGGTTCCCCCGTAAGGCCCGCCGGGCTCCGCGCAAACGCTAGCGTCCCCGACACCGCCCACTCTCACACCAGGTGAAAAACAGCTGTGCCAGCCAGTGAGACCGTGGTTCAGAGTCTGGCTCCGCCTATGTCTGGCTTATAGGCGCTGGCGACTTCTGGGAGAGGCGTTTTCCCAGAAGACACTGCAAACCCGTTCTCAAGTTTTAATTGGTCTAACTGGAGCTCGGGGGCGGGTCAGCGTCCCCAACTGGTTAGGTGGGATCTTTGATTGGGTGAAATCTCCAAGTTTCGACCCTGGAGCTCCTTGGCGGGTCAGCTCCCCAGTCGGAGGAGTTCATTTAGTAAAAATGAGTGTGGGCAGTGTGCGGGCACACCGCTGTTCCCGCTCCAGGACTCTTTATTCACCAGCTGTTGGGGTGATTCTAGTTTAAGACTAGTGCAGCTTCATTTGATGCAATCACGGGAATCCAGCCGGGACAGCGACCTAGCTTAAAGCTTTGAATTGGAGATAGCATATGGGGAGCCAGGGTGTCCCGCGAGGGCTTCGCACCACCGGGACAGTGAGTGAAGCGGCAGAGCCTCTATTGAACTCTACCTCATCAAATACCTGCGCTGATCCTAAAGGATATATAGAGAAAAACCAATTTATGTTAAGTGGGAATTTAAGCCAAAAGTGAGAGAAAAGTTTAGGGTGTGGTTAATGTAGCATCCACCAGGTAGGAGAACAAAGGTCAGAGACTTTCAGGAGTCAAGATGCTACTTTATTGGCCAGTTTAACCTGCGCAGGGGCCAACTCCCTAGATGGGCGAACTCCCAAGATGTGCAGAGACACCGTGCTCACAAGGAGTTGTAAACGGAAGCCGCGCCTGGCGCTTACAGCTAGGTCCTTATATATCCTAAGTGAGCAAGCATAATACAGAAGCAAATGTGGCAGTTAGCTATTGGCTAGGGAGGTCGCACACAGCATAGCAACAGGGGCTGATTTTAGCTTAGTGGCGAATTTCAAACGTAAACTTCTGATAAGGGTCTCTGACCTTCTTTGTTCTCAGCCTCACAGGGGCCATATCAGTACTCCCTGTTCCTTTAATAGTTTAATAGTTACACTCTTTGGCAGCCCCAGTATATCAGTACTCCTTGAATCTAACAGTTAAGGCTTGAAATTGACAGAAGTATGCCAAATAGAGAAACTTACCTTCCTGTGTCCTGTAGATTGAGAGACTAGAAAGACCGCCTCCCTTCAACTCTGGCTGGAAACTAACTTCTTTCTGTTCTCCAGCATTGAAACTAGCTGTATTTCAGCTAATCTGTGATTTTTTTGTTTTCACTGAATTTTTGTTGAAGACAACAGACTCAATAGAAGGGAACTAATCAGTGTGGAACTTGGGAAATATAGTTTACACCATTAAACGTTTGGTTTCTTCATACACAAGATTCTCAGGTCCATCCATTGGTCTGAGAGACTGAATAATTCCTTGCAAATCTGTGGCAGATCTCTGGACATGTGAGGTTTTCTGCTGTTGCTTATCTTTAGAGTGTGCATGCATTCCACTCATACCTTGTTAGCTACCTTATGGTGTACCTTTGCTTGCATTCCTAAAGAATCCTTGCTCTTAGATTTCAGGATAAATTTAGAAACTAGATTGGCTTTCTAATATAGGCCCCCCCCCCACTTAAATCACACAGGCAGAAAAATTTGGATAATGAAAAATTAAGTTGTAGGCTGAGAGTGTAAACTAGCATCTATAGAGCAGTATTCACACCAAAATGTCTTTATAAAGCCTCAGACAGCCTGACCAGGTGGTGGCGCAATGGATAGAGCATCATGGAGGCCCCAGGTTTGAAATCCCAAGGTCGCCAGCTTGAGCGCAGGCTTATCTGGTTTGAGCAAGGCTCACCAGTTTGAGCTCAGGGTTTCTGGCTTGAGCAAGGAGTCACTCTGTCTGCTGTAGCCCCCCAGTCAAGGCACATATGAAAAAGCAATCAATGAATAAGTAAGGTGCTGCAACGAAGAACTGATGCTTCTCATTCTCTCCCTTCCTGTCTGTCTGTTCCTATCTGTCTCTCTCTCTCTGTTTCTGTCAAAAAAAGAAGAAGAAGAAGAAGAAGAAGAAGAAGAAGAAGAAGAAGAAGAAGAAGAAGGAGAAAGAAAGAAAGAAAAGCCTGAGACAATAAAATTAAGATGTAGTGTACAAAAATTCAAATCAATTGAATCAATGGACAGCATCAATGGAATAAATAAGAGTTGACTTACTACATGCCCACTAGGTTGGATGTCTACTGCTTTACTTTTGCTCATGTGTATATGTATCTTTATTATATGCGGCTTAAGTGTCTGTTTGTCACCGATAGCTTACTGGTTGCTTGTGTAACTGTACTAGCCAATGGGGTGAAGTTGCCACGGTATTCAAATAGTCCTGCCTTCTGGCATGCCACCTCACAAATTGAGGTTAAAGATTGGAGCAATTATTATGCTGTTAAGAAATCTTAACACCAGAAGGGGTCTTTGCAATGGTACAAGACTAGAGGTTCTCCAATTGAAAAATAATGTCATAATAGCTAAGTCTTTGACTGGCTCCTCTAAAGGTGAAATACATGTCATTCCAAGAATCGATTTGGCTCCATGTCAAACAGGGTTGCCGTTTCAATTGAGACGTAGACAATTTCCTGTAAAACTTGCCTTTGCTATGACCATCAATAAGTCTCGGCCAAACGCTTAAGCATGTTGGCCTTTTTTTTACCTGAGCCTGCATTTGGACACGATCAACTTTATGTTGCCTGTTCAAGAGTTCATGAAAGAACGGACATAAAATTAAAAATAATTGATGGTCCTCTGCAAGGTGAGCTTAAAAATGATGGAAAGATCTACACAAGAAATGTTGTGTACAAAGAGATCTTTGACATGTGGATTAACATTTTATTATTTAAATCACCTTTATTTATTGAGCTAGCGGTGGCTCTTAGGAAATGTACCGCCAGTGGTTTCCTTCATTACACTCTACTTTAAGCAATTAAGCAAGTAGAAGGGGGAAACCCTGTGGGGCAGTAAGCAAAGGGGCGTCCTCACTGCCTGCCCTGGGTAATTCAATTTGAATTAGCAGACACCTTTGCACAAATCATTTTAATTACAATTTATAATATCTAAAACAGCGGTCATTTTGTATGACCGCTGGGCTTTCTAGTATGTTATATGTGTGTGGGTGTGTGAGTATGTTTGTGTATGTGGTATATATATACACAGTGGAATACCTCTCGGCCATAAGGAACGACGACATAGTATAATTTATGACAACATAGATGGACCTTGATAACATTATACTGAGTGAAATACATAAATCAGAAAAAGCTAAAACCTGTATGATTCCACACATAGGTGGGACACAAAATTGAGACTCTTGAACATAGATAAGAGTGCAGTGGTTACCATGGGAAGGGAGATGTGGGGAAAAGGGAAAGAGGATTGGGGGAAGAGGGACAAATATAAGGTGACAGAGGATAATTTGACTTTGGGTGTTCGGTGTACAATGTAACCAACTATTCAAATGATGTGGAGAGATTTACCCCAAATCTATGTACTCTGGTTGATCAATGTCACTCTGTTAAATTTAATTTTCTAAATAATAAATAAATAAATTTGCTCATATTTTCTTTTTTGTTTTGTTAAATAGTCCTTGCCACCAATCCAATGCAGGAGTCCACAATTCAGTGTGGGTAAAAGGAGAGACTTTTTTTCAGGTGAACAGTTTGCAAACTGGGTAAACAGCCTCAGGTGGAAAGTAAAAGGTGGGCTCCCCCACCCACTCCCTAAGGAGAAGCCCACTTTTACAGAGGAAGTTCCTGCCCTGGTCCCTGATTGGCCCATTTCTATGCAAATGATGAATCCAAATTTATACATTTTGAATGGTCTACATAACACGGTCCTGATTGGCTGGAATCATACATCTTTGGTCATTATGGAGATGCTCTAATTGCATCGCGGCAAATGAGGATATAGCTGTACACTTCCAATTGAACAAGGTAGGTCTCATCCCATTGGTTCCAGAAACTTCTTTATAAGGGTTGGCTCAATGGCAGGAAGTCTTGGCAGCCTCATCTGTTGTGTTTCCCTAAGATGCAGCATGTGTGAGAGGCCTCTGTCAGCAATGGCTGCCAGATTCTAGCTATGAATTTGAGCACAATTAACGAGGATAATACCTTCCTGGCAGATATATTTCTTCTGGGAGTCTACAATTTTATTCTTATAACTTTGGTGGAGGCATCATTATTCCCGATTTTACAGATGCGGAGGCTGAGAGAAAAATGATCAGCCTGGAGTCATAGACCCACTTAAAACCTAGAAAAACTGTTAGGAGAACATTTGTGCTGCTCCAACTTCTTGTAAAAACAGGGCTTTGGAGCCAGGAGAGCAAGAGGATAAGAGGGCAAGAACCTTTCAGGTTCTGTCTCCATCATGTAATATTGTGCCTGAGGACTAAAAAAAATACTGTTCGAATGAACAGGTCTGGGTTCACATAATTGCTCCACCACGTTCTACTTGTGATGATTCCCCTCTAACACTCACTCTTCTCCTCTTCGAAGCAAGCCTGGTTTTTATTCCCACTATGGATCTTGATATTCGGAGGTCAGAGACAGTCTTGACTCTGAGAGGCACAACACAGGCACTGTGTCCTAAGCACAGTTGTGGAATGGTGGGAGACCATTGGAGTTCAAATCATTGAGTCTGGAGAAGGATATTATAGGGGATTTTGGGGAAGATGCTTTTTCTGTTTCTCCTTCTAAACATGTGATATGTGGATGGTGCTACTGCAGCCATTTTGTCCCCTGAGGGCAATGTCCTGTACAGTGAGGCAGCCAGAAGAGACAAGGAGAAATCAAATTTTTGATGACTGTGTTGGGAATAAAATCAGCCCTGAATTTTGGACTTCTCAGTTATAAAAACCAATAAATTATTTTTTTTATAAATTTTTATTAATGTTAATGGGATGACATTAATAATTCAGGGTACATATATTCAAAGAAAACATGTCTAGGTTATCTTGTCATTAAATTATGTTGCATACCCCTCACCCAGAGTCAGATTGTCCTCCGTCACCCTCTATCTAGTTTTCTCTGTGCCCCTCCCCCTCCCCCTAACTCTCTCCCTCCCTCCCTCCTGCGTCCTCCCTCCCCCCACCCCTGGTAACCACCGCTCTTTTGTCCATGTCTCTTAGTCTCGTTTTTATGTTCCACCAATGTATGGAATCATGTAGTTCTTGTTTTTTTCTGATTTACTTATTTCACTCCATATAATGTTATCAAGATCCCACCATTTTGCTGTAAATGATCTGATGTCATCATTTCTTATGGCTGAGTAGTATTCCATAGTGTATATGTGCCACATCTTCTTTATCCAGTCTTCTATTGAAGGGCTTTTTGGTTGTTTCCATGTCTTGGCCACTGTGAACAGTGCTGCAATGAACATGGGGCTACATGTGTCTTTACGTATCAATGATTCTGAGGTTTTGGGGTATATACCCAGTAGAGGGATTGCTGGGTCATAAGGTAGTTCTATTTGCAGTTTTTTGAGAAACCACCATACTTTCCTCCATAATGGTTGTACTACTTTACATTCCCACCAACAGTGTATGAGGGTTCCTTTTTCTCCACAGCCTCTCCAACATTTGCTATTACCTGTCTTGTTGATAATAGCTAATCTAACAGGGGTGAGGTGGTATCTCATTGTAGTTTTGATTTGCATTTCTCTAATAACTAATGAAGCTGAGCATCTTTTCATATATCTGTTGGCCATTTGTATCTCTTCCTGGGAGAAGTGTCTGTTCATGTCCTCTTCCCATTTTTTTATTGGATTGTTTGTTTGTTTGTTGTTGAGTTTTATGAGTTCTTTGTAAATTTTGGATATTAGGCCCTTATCTGAGCTGTTGTTTGAAAATATCAGTTCCCATTTAGTTGGCTGTCTGTTTATTTTGATATCAGTTTCTCTTGCTGAGCAAAAACTTTTAATTCTGATGTAGTCCCATTCATTTATCTTTGCCTTCACTTCTCTTGCCATTGGAGTCAAGTTCATAAAATGTTCTTTAAAACCCAGGTCCATGAGTTTAGTACCTATGTCTTCTTCTATGTACTTTATTGTTTCAGATCTTATATTTAGGTCTTTGATCCATTTTGAATTAATTTTAGTACATGGGACAGGCTGTAGTCGAGTTTCATTCTTTTGCATGTGGCTTTCCAGTTTTCCCAACACCATTTGTTGAAGAGGCTTTCTTTTCTCCATTGTGTGTTGTTGGCCCCTTTATCAAAGATTATTTGACCATATATATGTGGTTTTATTTCTGGGCTTTCTATTCTGTTCCATTGGTCTGAGTGTCTATTTTCCTGCCAATACCATGCAGTTTTGATTATTGTGGCCCTATAATATAGTTTAAAGTCAGGTATTGTAATGCCCCCAGCTTCATTCTTTTTCCTTAGGATTGCTTTAGCTATTCGGGGTTTTTTATAGTTCCATATAAATCTTAAGATTTTTTGTTCCATTTCTTTAAAAAATGGCATAGGAATTTTGATGGGAATTGCATTAAATTTATATATTACTTTGGGTAATATGGCCATTTTAATTATATTTATTCTTCCTATCCAAGAACAAGGAATATTTTTCCATCTCATTGTGTCTTTTTCTATTTCTCTTAGCAATGCCTTGTAGTTTTCTTTATATAGGTCCTTTACATTCTTTGTTATGTTTATTCCTAGGTATTTTTTTGTTGTTGTTGCAATCGTGAAGGGGATTTTTTTTTGAGTTTGTTTTCTAATATTTCATTGTTGGCATATAGAAAGGCTATGGACTTTTGTATGTTAATTTTGTATACTGCGACCTTACTGTATTGGTTTATTGTTTCTAGTAATCTTTTTGTGGAGTCCTTCGGGTTTTTGATGTATAGGATCATATCATCAGCAAAAAGTGATAGCTTTACTTCTTCTTTTCCGATATGGATGCCTTTTATTTCTTTGTCTTGTCTGATTGCTCTGGCCAGAACTTCTAGCACCACGTTAAATAAGAGTGGAGAGAGTGGACAACCCTGTTGTGTTCCTGATTTAAGGTGGAAAGTCCTCAGTCTTACGACATTTAATATGATGTTGGCTGATGGTTTATCATATATGGCCTTTATCATGTTGAGATATTTTCCTTCTATATCCATTTTGTTGAGAGTCTTAAACATAAAATTGTGTTGTATTTTATTGAAAGCCTCTTCTGCGTCTATTGATAAGATCATGTGGTTTTTGTTCTTTGTTTTGTTGATATGGTGTATTACGTTAACCGTTTTACGTATGTTGAACCATCCTTGAGATTCTGGGATGAATCCCACTTGATCATGATGTATTATTTTTTTAAAATGTTGTTGTATTCGATTTGCCAGTATTTTGTTTAGTATTTTAGCATCTGTATTCATTAGAGATATTGGTCTGTAGTTTTCTTTCTTTGTGCCATCCTTGCCAGGTTTTGGTATGAGGGTTATGTTGGCCTCATAAAATGTGTTTGGAAGTATTGCTTCTTCTTCAATTTTTTGGAAGACTTTGAGTAGAATAGGAACCAAGTCTTCTTTGAATGTTTGATAGAATTCACTAGTATAACCGTATGGGCCTGGACTTTTATTTTTGGGGAGGTTTTTTAATAGTTTTTTCTATTTCCTCCCTGCTGATTGGTCTGTTTAGGCTTTCTGCTTCTTCATGACTCAGTTTAGGAAGGTTGTATTGTTCTAGGAATTTATCCATTTCTTCTAGATTGTTGTATTTGGTGGCATATAGTTTTTCATAGTATTCTACAATAATTCTTTGTATTTCTATGATGTCTGTGGTGATTTCTCCTCTTTCATTTTGGATTTTATTTATTTGAGTCCTGTGTCTTTTTTCCTTGGTGAGTCTTGCCAAGGGTTTGTTGATTTTGTTGATCTTTTCAAAGAACCAGCTCCTTGTTTTATTGATTTTTTCTATAGTTTTTCTGTTCTCTATTTTGTTTATTTCTGCTCTGATTTTTATTATCTCCTTTCTTCGGCTGGTTTTGGGTTGTCTTTGTTTTTCTTTTTCTAGTTCCTTAAGGTGTGAAATTAAGTGGTTTACTTCGGCTCTCTCTTGTTTGTTCATATAGGCCTGAAGTGATATGAACTTTCCTCTTATTACTGCTTTTGCTGCATCCCAGAGATTCTGATATGTTGTATTTTCATTTTCATTTGTCTGTATATATCTTTTGATCTCTGCGCTTATTTCTTCTTTGACCCATTCATTTTTTAGCAGTATGTTGTTTAGTTTTCACAATTTTGTGGGTTTTTCCCCCTCTTTTTTACAGTTGAATTCTAGTTTCAAGGCTTTATGATCAGAGAATATGCTTGGTACAACTTCAATTTTTCTAAATTTGCTGATATTGTCTTTGTGGCCCAACATATGGTCAATTCTTGAGAATGTTCCATGTACACTAGAGAAAAATGTATACTCTGTTGCTTTGGGATGAAGTGTCCTGTAGATGTCTATCATATCCAGGTGTTCTAGTATTTCGTTTAAGGCCACTATATCTTTACTGATTCTCTGTTTGGATGACCGATCTAGAACCGTCAGCAGTGTATTGAGGTCTCCAAGTATGATTGTATTTTTGTCAGTTTTTGTTTTAAGGTCAATAAGTAGCTGTCTTATATATTTTGGTGCTCCTTGGTTTGGTGCATATATATTAAGGATTGTTATGTCTTCTTGATTCAGTGTCCCCTTAATCATTATGAAATGACCATTTTTATCTCTGAGTACTTTTTCTGTCTTGTAGTCAGCATTATCAGATATGAGTATTGCTACACCTGCTTTTTTTTGGGTGTTATTTGCTTGGAGTATTGTTTTCCAGCCTTTCACTTTGAATTTGTTTTTATCCTTGTTACTTAGATGAGTTTCTTGTAGGCAGCATACAGTTGGATTTTCTTTTTTAATCCATTCTGCTACTCTGTGTCTTTTTATTGGTAAGTTTAATCCATTTACATTTAGTGTAATTATTGACACTTGTCGGTTCCCTATTGCCATTTTATAAATTGCTTTTTGTTAGTTTTGTATCTTGTTTGATTCTTCTCTTTTGTTTTTCTATCATTTGTTTTTGTTTGTTTGTATTCCATACTTCTTTCCTCTGTTGCTACCTTTTTTAAGTCAAGTGTTTTTGTGGTGGTTTTTTCAAGGGTGGTTACCATTAAGTAATGAAAAGGGTACCTACCATATTCATTGTAGTACCCTTTCTTATGAGTATTTCTGCGCTTTATCGTCCTTTGCTACTGTTAATCTTCATCTTTTCTCCCCTTTATTTCTTTTGTTGTCACAGTTTAAGTTTGGTTTTATTGTTTTCTTGGTGGAGCTGTTACTTGTGGTTTTGTTTTCTTTTGTTCTTTGGATCTGGTTGGAAAACCCCCTTTAGTATTTCCTGGAGTGGGGGCTTTCTGATGATAAATTCTCTCATCTTTTCTGTATTTGTGAATGTTTTTATATCTTCTTCGTACTTGAAGGATAGCTTTGATGGGTATAGTATTCTTGGCTGAAAGTTCCTCTCTTTCAGGGCTTTAAATATTGGGGTCCACTCTCTTCTAGCTTGTAGAGTTTCTGCTGAGAAATCTGATGATAATCTAATAGGCCTTCCTTTATATGTTGTATTCTTCTTTTCCCTGGCTGCCTTGAGAATTTTTTCTTTGTCATTGATTTGTGTCATCTTCATTATGATGTGCCTTGGAGTGGGTTTGTTGGGGTTAAGAAAACTCGGTGTTCTGTTTGCTTCTTGAATTTGAGTTGTTACCTCGTTTTTCAGCTCGTGAATTGAGTTTTTCATTTCTGTTTGATTTGTTTTTATAGTTTTAATTTCCTTGGTAATATATTTTTTGCGATCGTTGAGTTGTCTTCTTATTTCCCTAAATTGCCTTTCTGTGTTTTCTTGTATATCTCTGAGTATTTTTAAGATTTCTATTTTAAATTCTCTGTCATTTGGCTCCAAGGCTTCCAATATGTTAAATCTTTTCTCCATAGATTTTTTCACATCTATTTGTGTTACCTCTCTATCTTTTGTATCCATAATATTTGATTTCCCTTTTCTTATTGGCATCTGACGGTGGTCTTGTTGATAGTGTTAATTAGAATTAATAAAGAATAAAAAGAAAAAAAAAAGGAAAACACTCCACACACACAAAAAGTAATAATTTATTATTTCCCCCTTTTTTCTTTCTTCTCTTCCCCTCCTCTCACCTCCTTAGGGAAATATCGTGATGACCTGTGAATTATATTATGCTAAATGGAACAAAAACTGCCTATACCAGAGGGCCTGATTTGGGGTGAAGAGTTCAAGGGGCAAAAAAGGGAGTAGGAACCTACTAAATGCAAAAAAAAAAAAAAAGGAGAAAATCTTAGACAAGCATAAAGTGATTTGCTTGTAAGTGATGGTCAACTAAGAGATATAATGAGAGGGATAAGAGGGAAACAGAAAAAAGGAGAGAAAAAATAATAATATTTAAAGAAGAAAAAAATAAAATTAAAAATAATAAGTAAAAATCTGTTATAATAAGTGGAGCAAAGACTAAATACAATGGAGACTTTGGGTTGGGAGGAATGCTAGTGAGTTAAAAAGCAATGTAAAAAGTACCCAAAATGCCACAAAAACAAACAAATAAAGGAAAACCAAGAACAAAAGCAAAAAAAAAAAAAAGAACAAAAAAACCCCCCCAAAAACTTGAGTCCCAAATTAAATAATTTGTTCGTGATTGAAGGTTGAATGGGAGGAAACGTAAAAGGAGAAAAGAAGAAATGAATAGAAAGGAAAAAATAAGAACAAGAGAGAAACAAAGGAAGAAAAAAAGGAAAGGAAAAAAAAGGGGGGGAGAGAGTGAGAGTTAAAGGTTTTGGAGTGTAACCCTAAAGGAGAGTAAGGATGAAGAAAAGAAATAAAATGTAACACTCATGGGTAGTGTAGTTCAAGGAAAGGGTAGCATAAGATGGGCAGAGAATAAAAGGACCGAGGTGGAGGAAATACAAATAATAATGAAGGCAAGAAGAAAGAAGAAAGAAACAACAACAACAAAGAATTAGTGGAACAAGTTATAAAGTCTGTGGATTTTTCTTGATTTTGAGAGGTTAACTTCTTCCTTTTTCTTTTCTCTCCCTCTTCCTGGTTGGTGACTCTGTACCCCAGGTTCTGCCCGTGTCACGCTTAGGTAGGGATTTGCACTTGATGGGATTCTATGGCAATGTCATATAATTGGCTTTAGTCTCACTGGTAGTCAAGGCTTTTTGGCATTTGCAGAGTCCAACAATGAGAGAGTTTGCTCTCCTGGAGTCTCTCTCCTAGTCTCCCCTTCCTGAATTAGCAGCCTGGTGATCCAGTTATGAGGCTGCCACTGCTTCTGTCTGGGGAGTAAGAGGCTCAAAGAGCTGGGAAATCCCCACTCTATCCTCACTCAGCGCAAGGCTCTGGGTAAGGCTCTGGCAGTCAGAGCCTCCAGCGTAATCAGGTGGGGCTGGGAGTCAATTGTTGTTAAGGTGACTGTTCAGTGCCTACCATTCAGTTGGACCACTCAACCCAGGCTTTCCACACTTTGTAGCCTGTTTTGGCTGGGAAGAAGATGCACTATTAGCTGCTTGCTGTATAGATCTTAATATCTGCCAAGTCCCTCTTGTTAGGTATATCCCTGAATATGGAGGCTCTGTCAATCAGAAGTTGCCCCCGCCCCTTTAGCAAAAGGCACTGAAAAATATCATGCCTCTTGTCTTGGATCGCTGAACTGGGAGAGATCTTATCAATTAGAGCCCTGTGGGTGCGCAGATTTCGTGGGTTAAGCTAATTTCAGTGATTGGATCCGCAGCTGTGCTCCAGAAAGTATTTCAGGCTGCCTGCGCGCCCCTCCCGCAACGCTTGATTGTTAGCTTGAATGGCTGGGTGAGGTGCCCCGCCCACGGAGAGAATCTCCCGACTAGGAAAAACAGGCTTGGCGCCCCTCCCGGACCGCGGCACCGGGCGCGCGCGCGGTTTCTCAGTGCACGCTGGTGGCCGGGACTCTCTGGACCACAGCACGGGGCGCGCGCGCTCGGTTTCCCAGAGCACGCCGGTGGCCGGGACTCTCCGGACTGCGGCACGGGGCGCGTGCACGGTTTCTCAGTGCACTTCGGTGACCGGGACTCTCCGGACCAGCACGGGGCGCGTGCGCGCGTGCGCGGTTACTCAGGTCACGCTGGCTGCCGCTCCCCAAGTGTGGGCGGGCAGCTGCACATGTGGGTTGACTCACCACAGGCGTACTCCCTCCTCGGCAACAGTCCTTTCGCTTTCTGTGTGTGTGTGTGTGTGTGTGTAACTCCGGAATGCTCCGAGGATAAATTTTTCTGTTTCTAGTTGATAAATTTGTTGAGATTTTGGGGAGATCTGTCGGACGCGCTGCTCACGGCGCCATTTCCATGACGTCACCCGATTCAATAAATTATTTTTTAAAATATGAGCTGCCTCATTTATAGAATGGAGACAGTAATAATATCAATCTTTTGGGTTGATGTGAAGAGCTAACGAAACAATATGTGATGTTTAGCATAGGAGGGAGCATAGCATAAGCATTCAGAAAATGTTAATATGCTTTGACATTTTATATGGACAGCACATTCCTTATTTTCCAACAATTCCTCCAATGACTGGCTTTTAAATTTGGGACAAGCATACTGACAAATTGGTAGGATTTGTCACCAAGTCACCTGGGCACCTTCTGGCAGCTGAGCCTGGCTTGAGCAGCAGTGGAGCACGTGGCTCCATTTGCCGTGTGAAGTCCGTCCAGGGAAGAAAGCCACATGTGATCACATACAGTCTCCGACAGCTCTGAAGACAGGAAATTTTTGGATGTTTAAGTATGCAGACACCGGACTGATCTTTTCCTCATTTCCAACAGAGTTTGCTGGTGCAGGATCTGACATTTGTTTGCCATGAGCGGCTGTGTGACTTGGAGCCAGCCAATCTACAATTATGGCTGGGCAGTCGTGCCTCTAATACATCCCCACCAAAATGTGTGTTGTTTTTATTTTCCTGACTTAATAGAATTATGTGAGCTACAGCTGGATCAGAGTGAGCTGGGGCTAAGATACACACACTCATTGCCCCCCCCCCCCCACTCACTCGTGAGCTATTGAGAGTGATAGCCTTGATTCCTCCTGGTTTCTCATGCCTTATTGTGATGGATTATATTTTCTAAAACTAGTCACAAAAATATTTCAGTTCCACATCCTCATTTAGAACCTTGCCTTGCATCCCATCAAGGTCCCCCTCCGTCAGCTCAAGGTGGCCTACGTGACCATGTGAAGCAGCCCTTGACAGACAGAGTCCAGAAGAAACAGTGCTATGTAACTTCCAAGGCACAGCCTTCACTGTCTCTACTTACGTCCTTGGAACCCAGTCAGACTGCCATGCTGTGTGTGGCCCAGGCCACATGAATAGGCCCACGGGGAGAAGAATCAGCTGAGTTATCCTGAAAGCCCACAGTTGTGCGAGTGGGCTGCCTTGGGAAAACGGGTGCTGCAGCCCTGGGTCGGACTGCTCGGGCTGATGTGGCACAGAGCAGAATGAGCCTCCCCACCACGCCCTTCCCACACTGTAGACTTATCAGTGAAATAAATGAAGGTTACCCTGTTCAGTCATTAAGGTCTATGGTGGGCTGTTACGGAGCAAGCCAGCCAGAACTCTTTCCCTTACTCTTCTTGGAGTTCTGCCTAGCCCAGGCCTGCCCTGGGGCTCCAGGAGGGACCCTTCAGCCAATAATACCTCCATTGGAGCTATATGACTTCTGTAAAACTGGGTTTGCTACTCCTACTAAAGAAACCCTGGAGAGAGTCCCTGCCCCCAAAAAGTGTCACCAAGGAACCAGATACTGAGTCCAGTGAGCACAGTGCCCTCCACCAGCACCACACATTTGACCCTATGAATTTCCCCACCCCTTTTTTTGTGAGTTTCTGCACTCTTCTGGTAGATATCTTATCTTAATCCCTTCAATGATATAGCCAGGCGGCTGTGAGTTTCCTTTCTCTTAAAGATGACATTCATATATCTTTGCCAATTAAGGTTTTCTGAGTTAACTTCCAGAGGATCATCTTATTTCTTTGCTTCTAAGCAGGTTCCGTAAATTAATGTTTATGAAGTACCAGTGTATGGAGACTTAGTTGGGATTCTCCAAGAAGGGAAATCTAGAGCAGGGATTCAATGCAAGTTGATTTGGTAAGTGCAGGAGCACTGGTCTAGGAGTGGGAAATTGAGACAGGGAGGTGGATGTCATACTGTGATTTATCATAAGAAATATAGATTTGATCTTTATCCCCTTCCTGGCATAAATCTCCTAAAACATTAGGAATTTTCAAAGTGATGAGAGGGATAAAAGTATCTTTGATTATATGACTTTGGGAAGAACCTAAGGATAGATCAGGCTGCCAGGAGCCTCAACCATGGATGAGAGGGTTGGAACTTTGAGTTCTACCCTTGCACCTCCCAGATGAGGAGGAAAGCTGGAGATTGAGTTTAATTAACAGTGGCCAGCAATTTAACCAGTCATGCCTAAGTAATGAAGCCTCCATAAAATCCAAAAAGACACGGTTTGAAGGGCTTCTGGGTTGGTGAACACACGGAGATTTGAGGAGAGTGGTATACAAGGAGAAAGTGTGGAAGCCTCACATCCTTTCCCCATATCTTGTCCTATGCGTCTCTTCCACCTGACTGTTCTTGAGTTGTTTCCTTTATAACAAACCATTAATCTAGTAAGTAAAATGTTTCTCTGAGTTCTAAGCTGTCCTAGAAAATTAATCAAATGCAAGGAGGGGATCATGAGAACCTCTGATTTATAGTCAGTTGGTCAGAAGCACAGGTATAACCTGAACTTGTGACTGTCATCTGAGGTGGAGACAATCTTGTGGGATAGACTCCTTACCCTCTGGGATCTGATGCCATCTCCAAGTAGATAGTGTCACAATTTAGTGAAATTGTAGGGCACCCAGCTGGTGTCTGAGAATTGCTTTGTGTGGGGCAAAAGCCCACCAACTGAAACTGGTTGGTTAGCTTAAAGGAAAGCTAATCCTTTCCAACCTGAAAATATAAGCATGAGCTTAACAAAGTTCTCTCTCCCTTCCTGCTGGAAAAAAGGCTTACCCCACTCACTTATTTGTTCAGGGGTCTCCAAGCAGCAGCCATGCTATTTGGGCTGGCAGCTGTAGAGTCAGTCCCTAGGAAAGAGGTACTGACTGAGCTTTGACATGGGCTAAACCATGGCGCAGAGTATCTGGACTCTAGTCTTTATATGGGGCTTAATGAAAATAAGACTGGACTTTTTCGTTGGTGAGACAGAGGGAAATGTGACATTGAATACCTATAAACAACCTTCTTGCAACTCTACATAAATTTTACTGCATAAGCCTAAGCTTCTCCAGCAGTCCAGCACAGCCCTCCTATTTAGAGTATTCTACATAAGCTGCTAGATCAGCTCTCTCATACATGGGCTTGTTCCTACATGTCTATAGTGTGGTTCTCAAACTGTCTATAGTATGTAACCACAGGCAAACGCATTACACAAAGGGCTTGCTTAAGCTGTATATTCCAACATCTATCTCTGACATTCTTTTTCAATCAGCCTGGGCAGGACCTAAGAATCTGCACTTTTAATAAGTCTGCTCTCACCCCCATTATTTAAACTAAGAAATAGGTTTTAACCTGACCAGGCAGTGGCGTAATGGATAGAGCATCAGCCTTGGACACAGAGGAATCAGGCTTGAAAACCCAAGGTAAAAAACTTGACTATGGGCTCATAAGCTTGAGTGCAGGTTTACCAGCTTGAGCAAGGGGTCACTGGCTTGAATGTGGGATCATAGACATGACTCCATGGTATCTGCCTTGAGCCCAAAGTTTGCTGGCTTGAAGCCCAAGGTTGCAGGTTTGAAGCCCAAGGTCACTAGCTTGAGCAAGGGGTCTCTGGCTCTGCTATAGCTCCCTGGTCAAGGCATGTATGAGAAAACAATCAATGAACAACTAAGGTGCCACATGAAAAATTGATGTTTCTCATCTCTCTCTCCCTTCCTGTCTGTCCATACTCCCTTGCTAAAAAAATTTAAAAAAAGAAACAGGTTTTATATGACACTGACTTATTTCAGCTTTCTGTTGGTGTTCTGTACCCTCTTTGTTCTTCTGAGAGCATCTCTGAGGAGATGGGTGAACCCTTTCATCTCTGCAGGAGACAAGTTCAGGTCAGGCTCTGAGTACAGTAATCCCGTGTCATAATATTTGATAAAAGGGAAAAGTAAAGAAAAGATAAAAACAGAGGAAGAAGCAAGGCCAAGTATGGGTAACTTGTGTGTGAGTGGTCATCAAGGACATTGTGGACCACGACAAGATTCATCACAGGGAGGTTTTATTGTGCCCTTGAACTGAGTGTGCCAGGCTATTGAGAATGGAGTATAGACTGGGTTCCACAAATTGGCTTTGATAGAGGAATTCTCCCAACTTCGATCCTAGGTGGTGGTGACAAAGAATGAATCCGAGATATATCATGGAACCAAGAACAGCATCTCACTTTCACTGGGGTATCATGCCAGCTCTCAAGGACCTAATCTTTCCTGAGGATAGCAAATAAGTGCATAGGTATACATGGTAAGGCACACCCAACGGGAGTGCCCTGTCCCATTTAATCTCACTCTTCATACTGTTGGGAGCCCATCGTTGACTTCAGCAGCAGTGAAGCTCAGTGGGGTCTGGTTGGCTTCACATGTGATGAGCTTCCACAGAGGAAGAAAACTGGAAAGATGGGTCTGGGCCCCGAGGAGGGGGTGATAGCTGAGTGGAAACCTGCTGGGGCACCCCCAAAGCATGGGAAAGGTGCTGAGTGGGAAGGGGGACGCCTCGGTGGGACCATGGTACTTGATAACGGGAGGCTCCGCAAGGGCAGCTCAGCTTGGGAGCGGCACGGGGCTTGATGCTGGGGCAGCCCACGGGGCAGGGGAGGAGGGCAGTTCAACCTGTGAGTCCTGACGAAGCACAGGTCAACCAGACTGAGGTGGCTCTGTGGACACTGCATTCCTGACCCTAAATAACACGGTGGCCTTTGATACCCTGAGCTTTGGAAACAGAAGCAAAGGCTGGGAGCTAGGGGGCCTCGTTGGGCCCAGGATGGTATATCCAGGGGCCCCAGGGGCTTAGGGAAGTAAGGACAGGGGATGACTTTCCTCTGGGAGCTCAGATACTAAGCCTATGTTGGGGCTCACCGCCTCCTTGGAGAAGAGTAGAGGTGCTCTGAGGGGAAGGACCAATGGTGATTGATGGCAGTGACGACACTGCTGCAGCTCTTCCCTCGCTCAGCACAACTCCGACCAACATAGGCCAAATCCCCTTTCCAAAGTTCCGATTATGTTCTTGTCCTTGTTCCTTAAAGCCAGTGCTTGTTGCTTAGAAACAAACTCTGTAATTTGGAAATCAGATCAGATAATATTCTATTTTCAAGAACTGTAAAATGATTGCAAACATATCATTATGCGCCGACAGGCTTCCTGACTGGCAGCTCCAGAGATCGCAGAGATTTTTTTTTTTGAGGGGGGGGGGGGCAACAAACTGATGCTGTAGATGGAAACCTGTTTTACAAGATTCTGAGATAAAATCTGTTTCTACCATCTTAAGGGGTCGCTACTCCACCTGTGTATGGCTTTGTACATAGTTTACAGATATCTTCACAACTGTTCTATGACGGGGGTTTTATGATTATTCCACTTTACAGTTAAAAAACAACAACCCGGGCTGAGAGGGTGAGGTATTAGCCTGAGGGCTGTGTGAGTCTGCTCAGGTTGCCATAACAGAGTAGCATGGACCAGGTGACTTCAAGTTCCAGGTCAAGGTGTAGGCAGCGTCGGTTTCATTCTGAGGCCGCTCTCCTTGGCTCGTAGATGACTCTCTTCTCTCTCTTTCGTTACTCGGTCTTCACTCTGTGTGTGCCTGAGTTCTAATCTTTTGTTTTTTTTTAATTTGTTTTTGTTTTTACTCCTCAATTTTTTTTGGAGATATAATGGACATATAAAGTTGTTTAAGGTGTACAGCATTTGATTTGATACACTTAAACATTGCAACACAGCCACCATACATAGCACCGGCTAACACAGCCATTTCATCACATCATTACCATTTTTTGTGTGTGTGTGGTGAGAACATTTAAGATCTACTCTCTTAGCAATTTTCAGTATATAATACAGTATTATTAACTATTGTCACCATGCTGCCTCGTAGGGCCCCAAAACTTATTTGTCTTATACCTGGAAGTTTGTGCCCTTCAGTAAGCATCTCCTCATTTAGCTTTCTTAGACTTCACATATAAGTGAGATCATACAGTACTTGTCCTTCTGTGCCTGGCTTATTTCACTTAGCATAATGCCCTCAGCATCCATCTGTCTTGTGGCAAATGGCAAAATTTACTTCTTTTTTATGATTGGATATCAGTTTATGTATATATGTTATATATTATATATATCAGACCTTATTTATCCATTAATTCTTTAATGAACACTTATTAGGTTGTTTTCCTCTTAGCTATTGGTGAATAATGCTGCAATAAACATGGGACTGCAGATATCTCTCTCTTTTTTCTTTTTTTGTATTTTTCTGAAGTGAGAAGCAGGGAGACAGAGAGAAAGAAAGACTCCTACATGCACCTGACAGGGATCATCATGCCCACTAGGGGGCAATGCTCTGCCCATCTGGGACATGGCTCTGTTGCAACCAGAGCCATTCTAGTGCTTGAGATGGAGATCATGGAGCCATCCTCAGTGCCCTGGGCATTGCTCCAGTGGAGCCTTGGCTGTGGGAGGGTAAGAGAGAGATAGAGAGAAAGGAGAGGAGAAAGGGTGGAGAAGCAGATGGGTGCTTCTCCTCTGTGCCCTGGCCGGGAATTGAATCCAGGACATCCACATGCTGGGCTAATGCTCTATCACTCAGCCAGCTGGCTAAGGCTGCAGATATCTCTTTGATGTCCTGTTTTTATTTCCTTTGGGTATACATCAAGAAGTAGAATTGCTTCATGTCATATGGCAGTTGTATTTTAAATTTTTTAAGGGACCTCCATACTGTTTTTCATAATGGCCGCACCATTTACATCCCCAGAACGTACAGTGTTTCTTTTTCTCTACATCCTCATCAAGACTTATTGTCTCTATTCTTTTTGATGACAGCCATTGGGACAGGTGTGGAGTGATAGCTCACTGTGGTTGTGATTTGCGTTTTTCTGATGATTAGTGATGTTGAGCATTTTTCATATACTTCTTGGCCATATGTATGTCTTCTTTGGAAAAATGGCTGCTCACTTTCTCTGCCCAGTGGTCTGGGCTGGCCGCTGGCAGGGTTCCTGGGCTCTGGGTGGGTAGCAGAGTGGAGGAGGGACTGGGGGGATGGTGCCAGTAAACTGGAAGAGCTATGAGGCAAACACTGGTCAACTCTGTGGAAGGAGTGCTGGCTGTGAGCTGCTTCAGTGGTAGAATCTGCTGGGCTTGTCTGCAGGGCAGATCACTGTGAATCACAGTGGCTCCCTCTGTGTGGCTCTGACTTGTATCCCCTGCTTTTCCCCCTTTTCCAAGTCTTCTCTATACGTTTCAGCTTTGCTGGTCTGGGTGGGGTGAAACTGATGTGGACCGTTAGCCTGGTGTCCCCTCTTCCTTTCCTGGAGAGAGTCTCTTTCTAGTTGGGGAGTGCCCTCCTGGTGGGAGCATGCCAGCCTGGGGATGGGGTGACATGGGCACATGTAGCTGTCCCTCTCTTCTCCTGTGCCTATTCTCAGGGGGCTTATTGTTCTGATGATTTGTTGAAGTTTTTTAAGTGGACTCTGGAGCTCTCCCAGAGCTGTTTTATTTATTTGTTTGTTTGTTTGTTTATTTATTTATTTATTTATTTATTCTTGGATAGTTCTAATTGTAGGTCTTTGTGGAGGGATGGAGGTTGGGGTCCCCTGTGTCACCATTTAGTGACACCACCAACTGCTCCTAATTTCCTCTTCTAATCTGATTGGATTGGGGACTAACTAGTGCCCTCATGTTAACTTAATTGTTTTTTAAAAGCTCTAACTCCAAATAAGGTCCTATTCTGAGGTTCTTGGGGTTAGGATTTTGAGGAGACATAATTCAGCGCATAAAAGGTGCCTTGTAAGTCCATCTAGCTTTGTGGGAGCAGGACTCCAGTGGAAAGGCATCTACATCTCTCCTGGCCTAAATGGTGCGTGTCAACTTGGCAAAGCTGGAGCTGCTTCCCAGACCCACCTCCGCACAGTTCCAGGTCAGCATCCCAGAAGGAGGAGCAGGCCTGAGATCCTCAAAGCAGATGTGAGGCAAGGTGGGCTCTTGAGGGTGGTGGCCCTGGGAGGTGATCAAGGACAGGTGCAGGGGGTCCACTGTCCTAGCCTGCTCTGGCCGTCCTCTGCTCTGTGCCAGTGCATCCTCCTGATGTCCACCTGCTGACCAGCAGCCATCCAGGTTTGACTGACATGTCACCCAGAGGAGACCTGCTGGGACCACATCTCCCATGACCTCCCTGGTCCCCGTCATGAGTGCCCCCCCACAGCCTCATTAAGACTCCTCTAGACCCCCGTGAGCTCCCTACAGACTCCCCATGGCCTCCCTTAGCCATAGACACACGAAGGGACAGGTGGTTGTCTTTGCTGGTCTTCTCATGCTGCTTCTGTGACACCTCATCCCCCAGGCCTAATCTTTTCTAGTCCTGTGAAGGTCTAACCCTTTCACTGACTCCCTTCTTCCCCTAGAGCTGAGGGCTCTGCTCCCATGAATGAGTCTGCCTACACAGTGGCCATGCATCTTCAGAGTCAAGGGGATACCACTCATTTCACAATAAGATACAGGGACTGGATAGGGGGAGGACCCAGCACAAGCCAAGGAGGATTAGGAAAAGAGATTGGTTCGTTTGGAATAAAGTCTGCTCTCTTCCAGGCCCGAGGTAATATAATCAAAATTTAACAAAGGCCCCTCTCGGTAGCACAGGTTTGTTCCTGGGTTCACCCGTCAGTTTGTGCACATTCTCTCTTTGCAGCAGACATGTGGGCCCAGTAGCCGCGGGCCCCAAGCACAGGCTCAAAGCAGAGCCTGGATGTGGCAGCGCTGCCCAAGCACCCCTGGGAGCAGAGTCTGTGCCGGACACCAGAGCCCAGGGCGACTGCACTGTAGTGTGGAACTCTGCCCCCTGGTGGCCACCTATGCACACCAGGCCCGGACTTCCACAGTGAGATGGACCTATGTCTTCAAGTTGTGGATGAGACATTGGGCACCTGGAGGAAGTCCTTTGTTTTTGCTCCAATAAATCTTCCCACTACACCTCATTCTCCTACGCCTGGGTCTCTGAATGCTTTTCTCTGCAGAAGAGCACTATTTGCACCAGCAACAGATTGAGCCTCTGTGTGTCATGCCACCTTCTATTAATCCACTCTGTTGTGATGGCATTTGCGACTGTCTATACTAGTGCTGCTGTGAGCAGCCTGAGGGCTGGCTACAGGGAGCCCACCCTGGACTAGCAGGATCAGGGTCCGCCTGCTAACCTGATCCCTCATCCTGGTCAAGCCTCATTGTAGGCACTCTGCCTGGGAACCCAGGAACCTCCTTGTATACAGGTCCGAGCCGAGCCTCCCCAGGTGTCAGATCTCATTTAGACTTAGGTCCCCAATCAGTCCAATGGCTCTGAGCTACATGTGTCCGCCCTTTGATGGGATCATGCACATGGAGGCAAGAGCTATCTGAGTTGAGGGCAGCAGCACATTCCTGCAGAGGGAGGGATGGAAGGACCAGAGAGACCGAGCAGTCCTGGGGGAGAGTGAGAAGACCAGAGTGGGGAGGCGGGTGGCTGTCAGCTGGTATTTTAGTGAGAGAGGCAAGTGGGGAGGGCTGGGAAACAGCTGCGGGGAGTTTGGATCTGTGCTGCCACTAAGCCCAGAGACCCCACGAGGGCCTCACCTTTACATAACCCACCTGTGTAGCCACGCCCCGCATAGTTACAACTTCCTCAAAGTTCCTGAGTCCCTTGCCAGGCAATCCTGCTTGACCCAGCCTCAGGCAACAAAGCTGCTCCCTCAGGTGGGGCAGGTTTGCCTCTTCGGAACTTCGTAGGAATGGAATCGTACCTGTACGTGGTCCCCTGTATCTGGTTTCTTTTGTTCAGCCTAATGTCAGTCTTTGAGATTCAACCATGGTGTCAGGTGTGTGAATGGTTGTCTGTAGGGAAAACAGCTGCGTTAGTCTTGCTTACTTGTACTTTGCATGATTAGTGCATGAGCACGTGGCAGAGCCATGTGTGTGTGTATATTCTGTGTAAGTCGACAGGTGCTTGCCCTCAGGACAGATTGCGGATTGCCTGCTGCCCCTGTGAGGAGCCATTTTGCTGTTCATTCGCCTGCTGCTGTGAGAAGTGATTTTCCCGTTTGTCCACCATTGTGAGAATCTATAAAAGAAGAGTGGTTCACCACTTTCTGGCTCTGCAGTTCCTCTACTGTCTGCCCGTATCCAGTGTGAACCTGCCTGGCCTCAGCCACTGGCATTACATTGTTCCTTTTTACTGCTGAGTAGTGCCCACTGTATGGAGGGAAGGATGACAGCAGTCTGCTCATCACTCGCCTGCTGACCTAGGCTTTTCCAGTTTAGCATTATTACAAACAAAGCTTCTAGGAAGCGTCTGTTTTGAAGTCTTTTTTTTTTTTTCAGTGAAAGGAGGCACGACAGAGAGACAGACTCATGTACGCACCCTGACCAGGATCTACCTGGAAAACCCAATAGGGGTGATGCTATGCCCATCTGGGGTGTTGCTACGTTGCTTAGGAACCTGAGACAAAGACCATGGAGCCATCCTCAGCACCTGGGGCCAACTTGCTCCAATTGAGCCATGGCTGCAGGAGGGTAAAAGAGAAAGAAAGGGAAAGAGAAAGAGAGAGAGAGAAGCAAGAGGGGAAGGTGTGGAGAAGCAGATGGGTGCTTCTCCTGTGTGCCCTGACCAGGAATTGAATCCAGGACTTCCACACACTGGGCCAACACTTTACCACTGAGCCAAGCAGCCAGGACTGCTGTGGACCAGCACAGCTCCAAATAATGTTGTGGAATTAAGGAAACACACTTTGTCAAAACAAAACCGATGGGACCGGGAGGACTCCTCAAACTGCCTGGCAGCATCTGAGTGCCTCATAGCCCCAGTTCGCTTTATTAAATAGACCTATGCAAATCAAGGACCCTGATACAAAGTTGCACATCAAAGGCTAAGACAGGAACTCTCCAAGGCAAAAACAGGATACATTAGTGAAATTTACAAACATCTGAAACAAACAAAGAGTCAGAGGAAGGGCATGTATATTGCTTCCTGCAACCCAAGGAAACAAGTGGAGTGGGTGCAAACACTCAGCATCAAAGCCAAATATGGAGATGGAGGGGGGAGAACTTAGCCCCCTGCCAAGCCTCGAATCTATAATGGCTTTTTGCCATTAACGGTCCACAACATATCCCCCTTTTCTTTTTAATTTGTGTGCTGAGATTTGTACTCATCTGATTTTCTAATTTGGAGGCAGACGGAAAAAATACAGAACAAACACAAAATTAGTATAGCCAATGCTAACAGATACCCAAAACAAGTATACTAATATATCACAGTGATTAAAGCCTTTAAGCAAACTCTTTAAGCTAATACAACAAGAATCTATAAAAGAGTAATGTCCTTAAAGTGTTCACCAAGTCCAAGTTGGCACCAACACCATTCCAAATCTCTGCAAATGCAACCCAACCCCAGTTCAGTCCATCAAAAATTGTCACAGGAGCAGGAGTCCAGGAAAAGTCCACTTTCAGGAGAAGTCCTCATGGCACTGGAATTGCTGTCACACTTCCACACTCTGCAGTTAGCATCAAAGTCCCAATGACCGCTGTTCCCAGCTGGCAATGACCCAGGTAGACTGGAAAAGCCATCTGCAGCACGCATGAAGATGGAGCTTCCATTTTCCTCAAACTGGAAAGATGAACCCAGGGGTCCTATACTGGAGCTTTACAGTTATGGGGTGGTGAGGAGAACCTTGGGATACACTAAGCTGGGTGGCAGAGGTAAATTTGTAAGTTGGCAAAAAAGGAAAAAAGGAGCTCTGAATTAGGAGTAGGTCCTAGCCTAAACTATGAGTGGGGCATTGAGGCAGGAGGAATAAAGGAAAGACTATATATTAATCAAAGCAGCA
This sequence comes from Saccopteryx bilineata, assembly GCF_036850765.1. Taxonomy (NCBI): domain Eukaryota; kingdom Metazoa; phylum Chordata; class Mammalia; order Chiroptera; family Emballonuridae; genus Saccopteryx; species Saccopteryx bilineata. Next base: position 164,926,298 of record NC_089495.1, read on the forward strand.
GAAAACAGGACTATCAATACCTACAACAGAGATCTTCGAGGGAAGAATAAAAAACCTGAATATTCAGGCAAGACCTAGTTAAATGGCCCTTGTGTAAACGAGACCAGTCCACCGGCTACTTGGAAGAAATACCCCAGGCTCATCCACAGTGTCGTAGAAGGGGCCGACGGCCCTGGGCACCTTTTAGCCTTCAGTGGCAAATCCCAGTATTCTGGGCAAGGTTAGGTCACAGGTGGCTGGAGCAGGGTTGGAAGAGACTGAACCCTCCCTTAGAGGAGTGAGGGGGAAGCCTACCTTCCAGTGTGTCCCTTCTTCCTCACAGCAAAGGCATGTAAGCCTGGCAGGCTTTGGCTTAAATGACCATCCTTTCCACTATTGAAGCAGGGCCCTGATGAAGTTCCAGTTGGAGCGTTGGAGCCTCTGAGGGTGTATGCCAAGAGCTAGTATTTTACCTGATCTCCTTTGGGCTTTTTTGGCCTCTTGGTACCTTAAAAGCCATACTCAGAAGATCTCACTGAGGGGCTTGAGAGTTCCTATCTGCCTATATATCTGGAGCTATTCAGAAAAGAACAAAACAGTGTTATTAGCTGGAATCAAATAATAAAAAAAAAGAGGTAGTAGTTTGCAGGACAAAAAAATTTGGCATCTCTTGTACATCAGTATTCAAAAGAAACTGTTTGAAGTAAAAAGCATGATAGGGTAGACCTGCAGGAGCTCCAGGATATGACCCCCCCTTTCTTTTTATATTATTTACAATAGAATCTTCAAGCAAATATTAAACACACTTTACAATATTTTGACTTCAAAGATTGCAAGAAATTCTTGACTTTGTTAACTTTTAACAAAAATAGAGTAAATGCACCTTTAAGCAACATTCCCACACTTATCAAAATACCCCCTTAATATTAATTAACAGGCACTTTAAAGAGTACATATCAAAACTGAAAAATCCTAGTGTGATCCTCATTATTCTCCTATAGTAAAAAAAGTCTTTACACCTTTATTATGTAAATCTATGCTGCTTCAAGCCTTTCACTTGCAGCCTGGAGCAGCCTGGCCAAACCAGCAAGTCTCTTGGATCCAAAATGAGCGTGCTTTACTTATTCCAAACAAAATTATATTTATATAGGGAAATCAAATTATCCCCATTTTGTTTTCAATACTAGAGCCTGCACTTTCAAAACTATTATCATTGTTACTTTTCATGTAAGGACTTAATTCAGGCCTTATAAACAAAAACACTTAGACATTATACAAAGACTTCACATACAATCACACAAATCAAGAGTGAAACCCGGGGTTTTAGAGATTAAACTATGGCCTGCTTGATCTTAAGTAGGGCTACCTTAATAGGAACATAATAAGGATATATACTAAACAGAGCTCTCTCTCGAAAAATCTCAAGACGGCCATATGAGATCTCTATTCAGCAATACCCAAATCAGGCCCCCCTTTCGCCTTCTTTTCAAGCAATGGAGCAGGAAAATAAAATGATCTAAAACATTTAAAAAATAGATAATAATAATTGAGAAAGGGAAGAGAGTATAGTAAAATAAGTCTTATGCAATTGCTCTTGTGAAGTCTCTCATCCAGAATCATGGTGTCTCACCAGTCGTTCAGGGATCCACCGAGGAGCTTCAGCAGACCTAGGAAACACACACACACATCCTCGGTCCCATAAGAGAACAGGGTCTGGCCCTTGCCAGATTCCTGTGAGTGGGTCCCTCCATTGCACTTCAGGGAAGGCTTTCCTTGCAGGGTTCCAGAGTCTCTCTGCTGCTGAATGACCCTGTACATCAGTATTCAAAAAATTTAAAGTGAAAAGAGCATGACAAAGAATATTTGCAAGAGTTTCCTAATACTTAAGTTGCTATTTGGCTCCTAACTCTGAACACACCTCACAATGCACTAACCAAATCAGTAAGTCTTAAGGATCTACATTCTATTCTATTTAAATTAAAAGAGCGCTCGTTACAAGTTCTAAAAACATTTTATTTTTTCTAAATATTAGAGCCAGCATTTCCAACCTTTGCATGCAAAAACAAACTTAATTCAGGCCTTAAAAACAGACACATTTTGACAACATTAAACGAAGACTAAACAGAAACAAGAATTAGATGAACCAGACAAACCAGAGAGAAACCCGGGATTTCAGAGCACATCCAGATTAGAAAGATGCCTGCCTGATATTAGTCAGGGCATTTTCTGACAGAGGGGCTGAAGGATGTGACTAAACAAAATCTCCCCAAGAAAATTTGCTCTCAGCAGCTGCTGGGATATTTTCCATAGTCAGATCCAACACAGATCCCCTGCCTCAACCTCCAGGCAAAGAACAAGAAAGAAACAAAATGATAGTTTAGAAGATCATAGCCAAAACATTAAAGAAAATCAGATCAGGACAGGAAAAACTATAACTTTCCTAATACCTGAATCTCCTATCCATTCTCAAATTCTATAGTTGCTGTAACTAGCGGCTCAGGTTGACTATGCTGAGATTTTTTCTCCTACCTCAACAGCCCCTTCATGAAAGTCCAACTTCCACAGCAAATAATTACCCCCAGAGAGACAAGCACAAGCAATTGCCTTCCAGTCATTTGGGGGAAGAGCCTTTGCACTAATAGTATCTAATAAACCTAGTGAAAAAGGGGCAGTAGGCCCATACTGAACACAAACAAGTTTAAGCTCTTTCAGAGTTCTAAAAGGTACAGGTTTATATTCTCGCACTAGTCTCCCTGTATCATCCTGTCTTTCTACAACAGGAAAATGGGTAAAGTCATCATTTATTGTTTCCCCTACATTTCGAGCCTGATAATCAGCCTGATAAGGGAACGGAGGAGCAGAGGGTTGAATATAGGAAGGAGCTGAGGGCAGCGGAGGCCCCGTGGCTAAGGCAGCCATAGCCACGGATTTTTCATCCCCCCTGTCATCCTCAGACTCCAAGTTATCTTTGTTTTCACATATCTCTGTTTCCAGCCACCCTGATACTCTTCAGACAACAATTTGTCTTCATACAGAAACATTTCTATATAAAGGTCCCTTACTTTTGACCCTATCTGTCCCATAATCTTTTACTCTCAACTACACTTTCCCCCAAAACTTTCTTTACTCACTGTGCGCACTTCACTTTGGGGAGTTCCATCACCTTCCTTCAGTTTTAGTTTCCTCGTACTCATACTCAAGTCGTCTGTTTGGGTGCCACTTGCCGCGGACCAGCGCAGCTCCAAATAACGGTGCGGAATTAAGGAAACACACTTTGTCAAAACAAAACCGACGGGACCGGGAGGACTCCTCAAACTGCCTGGCAGCATCTGAGTGCCTCATAGCCCCAGTTCGCTTTATTATATAGACCTATGCAAATCAAGGACCCTGATACAAAGTTGCACATCAAAGGCTAAGACAGGAACTCTCCCAAGGCAAAAACAGGATACATTAGTGAAATTTACAAACATCTGAAACAAACAAAGAGTCAGAGGAAGGGCATGTATATTGCTTCCTGCAACCCAAGGAAACAAGTGGAGTGGGTGCAAACACTCAGCATCAAAGCCAAATATGGAGATGGAGGGGGGAAGAACTTAGCCCCCTGCCAAGCCTCGAATCTATAATGGCTTTTTGCCATTAACGGTCCACAACACAGGACCATGTCTAGAAGTCTTTTTGTGGCATTGTCTTTTCGTTTCCTTTGAAATACATGTATCTGGGAGACTTGCTGTCTGTGGTTAAGGGTGTGTTTTACTTTGTGAGAAGTACCAAAGAGTTTCCAAAGTGGTTGCATTGTTCATTCTCACTAGCAGGTATGAGAGCTCTTCCTGAGAAGTGAGAACACAGGGACCTCTCGTCACTTGAGCTGTAAAATAGTAAAGTTAGCCTCTTGCCAGCACTGTGGTTATCAAGCGCTTGCTGCTTGCTATGAAGTGGGGTTCTCAACCCTGGACGCATATTACAACCACCTGGAAAACTTTTCAACTTGCCATATTCAAGCCTTGTCTCAATCAATTAAGTTCAGAATTTCCAGGATGGTTCCCAAATATAAGCATTTTTCTGTTATCCAGCTATGTTGAGAACAATTGTTGCAGGAAAGATTTGTGAACACCCAGCAGAGACATTCTGCAGAGGAGGGTGGGGCCTGGTGCACACAGAAGTGCACTGCTGTCCTCTAACAGTGATTTTCAACCTTTTTTGAGCTGTGGCACATTTTTTACATTTACAAAATCCTGGGGCACACCACCTACCAAAATGACACAAAATGACACTCTAACACAGTACATATTATACATATAGTTAATAATATAGTTTCTAAATGTATTTATACTCACACCTGACCATGTCTCATGGCACACTGGTTGAAAAACACTGCTCTAAGAGACAGAAAACTGTCCCCAAATACCTGCTATTGCAGAAGTGCCTGACATTAAGCTTTTTGTCAGGAAATGGATCGCCGAGGCATCCATTTCAAAGTATTCCACCTCAAATAAACATAATATTAGCTGTTGAAGGAAGGAGGCCCATCACTATCACTATGCTAGGACCACACAACGCCCCTCCTTCTCATCTCAGATGGCCACGCCTCCCAGCTGCCTACCTGACCTGTTTCTTCTGCCTCAACCAATGGCATCTCTTACTGAGCAGTGTGGTAGGCAAAAGTCAGAGAGGAGGTCCCTCTTTTCCCCATCCTGAGTGAAAGTCTTAAGAGAACGACAAACCTGGGTCCTCTGTCCCCCAACAGCTCCTCAGTCTCACCTGCTGGCTCAGCCTCACCTTCCAAGAGCTGGTGTGCAGCACTCAGCTCCACACCGCCCCCTTCTTTCCATGCTTTGCACCAGCAGAGCCTGTCTTGAGGTCGCCCATCGCACCCAAGCATTGCTGACAGCCCGACTTACATGTCCTGCTCAGATCCCTGAATTTTAGCTCTAACTACCCACCAGCCTGCTCAGTGCCTCCTCTTGGAGAGAGTATATCAAATCAGCAGTAAAAACTAAATGCCTGACTTTCACTCCATTCCCACAAACCCCTCCCTACAAACCTTCTCCTGCATTTCACTAACATTTCAGTCCAATCTCTTGGTTATTCAGCCAAAACTTCCATGGAGGGAGAATCATGCCCTCTAAAGATGACCATGTCCTAATTGATGGGACCTGTGAAGATCTTACCTCATATGGCAAAAGGGATCTTGCAGGTGTGTTAAGTTCAGGGCCTTCAGATGCAGAGGGTATACTGGATTATCCAGATGAACTTGATGCAGCCACAAGGTCCTTAGTGGAGAAGGCAGAAGAGTCAGAGTTGGAGAAGCAGATGCGATGATGAAAGCAGAGATTGGAGAGATGCAGCCACGGGCCAAGGAATGCAGGTGGCCTCTCAAAGCTGGAAAAGGCGAGTACAGATGCTCTCTGAGAGCCTCCAGAAGGACCACGACCCTGCTGACAACTTAATTTTAGCTCACAAGGACCTGTTTGAGACTTCTAAGTGGCAGAATTGTAAGATAATAAATTTGTGTTATATTAAGCTACAAGTTTATGGTAGTTTGTTATGTAGCAACAGGAAACTAATATGACCTTGAAGGTTTATCTCCTTTCTGTCACTCATACTGGTACCTACCAATCAGTAAAGTCTGCCTCCAAAATATTTGCAGAATTTGATCACCTCTTAATCTGCCCTTCCTCATTCCTGTCCTAGTCAAGCCTCTATTGCAGCAGTTCTCAACCTGTGGGTCGCGACCCCAGCGGGGGGTCGAATGACCAAAATACAGGGGTTGCCTATTTTTCGATGGCTTTAGGCAACCCCTGTATTTTGGTCGTTCGACTCCCCGCCGGGGTCGCGACCCACAGGTTGAGAACCGCTGCTCTATTGTCTCTTGGCTGGACTGGTGCAGTAGTCTCCCAAAGTAAAGATGGCTAGTGGTCATCCAATATCCATGTTCCTCCTTTTCAGGAATAGAACTGATTTTCTTTATTTGAATAAAATGAAGATCTGCATTCCTCTGCCTCTCACTGAGTTCTGGATAGACTGACTTGTGTAAAAGTGTCATATACAGCTATTGGAAAATAATTAAAATTAGGCTTACTCACCTGTTTTTCGGCTGTGTAGCCACAATGCTTAATGTGACCAAGGGCACAGGACCTTGAGCTCTGCCTTAATGTAAGCCCCTTATGTAACCAAGGACATGGATTTTGGCTCGGTGTCACTATTGTCCGATTAGCCATAGAAGCCTGAGTGCAGGGACTGCTGCTGTGCCCGCCTGCTGTTGCCACTGACAAACTGCGGTGGCTGCTGCGCTCTCCCCGTCACACATGTCCTATTTGCCTACACCTCCGTGTCTTCTTCAGCTCCCAGCCTCTGGCACCCTTCCATCCCTTGCCTCTGAACTTGGACCCAACAACAGCTTCCAGGAAATTTGTTTCAGTGACTAGAGCGTTCCTCATCCTTTCCTCACACTCCTGCTGGCTGGAATAGAGAGGCACAGGCCAGAGCCAGAGCCCAGTGTTGGACCATACAGCAATAATTTAGGATGGCAGGGAAGAAAGAAGGAACTTTAGAGTTGAAATACCTGCCTTGATCAGCTTATGTTTGGACTTGACTTATGTTAGAGAGAGAAATGTCTGTATTGTTGAAGTCTGTTATTTGGGGGTTTTGTGTTGAACCCTGTAATGCCAGTGGCCAAGGCCAGGCAGGTTCACATTGGATTCGGGAAGATGGTAGCCATTTCCATTTATTGAAGTCTCACAAAAGCGGGCAAGCAAACAGGCAGGGGAGATCTTCTCCTCATGGCGCAGGCAGGAGATCAGGGAAATGGCCCCTCACAATGATGGGCAAGCGATCTGCCAAATGGCCTGTTGCAGTGGAGGGCAAGCAATACGTGTCAGAGGAAAGTGCCCGTAGCCTTACACAGACTGTACACACACATGGCTCTCGGCCATTTGCCCACACACTAATCATGCAAAGTGCAAGTGAGCAAGCCTAACATAGATTTTCCCCCTACAATCCCAATGAGCACCCATGTCCTATGTAATCTTCCTGTTTGTGCCCTTGTCCTTGTCTTCACTACTCCCAACGTGGTAACCAGAATGGTTCCTTAAAATCTAAGTCAGTCCCTCCCTTCTCTGCTCAAAACCTTCAAATGGCTTCTCTCTGACACTGTCCAAAAGCTAACATGGTCCCCACATGATAGATGTGCCTCTTCCTAACGTCGCCTCCCCCAAACCTCTCCTCTTCCCACCCTCATCCATTAGTACCCCCTGCAGCCACATGCCCTCTTCACTGTTTAGAAAGCCTACCTCCTTTGCCTTGCCTTGTTCTCCACTCAGCCGGAATGCCTCTGCCCAGACACAGACAAGGTCAGGCTTCCTCTTGGAAACTGAAGGTCATTGTTGACAATTTGATACCAACAGGGATCCCCAGTTTGGGATGCAGTGAGGGGAGAGGCTTGACTCAGTGTGAACTGCTCAACTGGGAAACAGTGTGGCTGTGGGATGGGACAGCCTGGACGAGGTGGTCAGGGGAAGCAGCCTCGGGGTTCAGTCACCAGTGTTGCAGCTCTGGCTACATCAAGGAATCCGTGAATGGAAACTGATGGAATGTTCCACCAAGATAGAGGTGAAGCTGGCTTATAAAAGAAGAGCTCCTGCCCATGGTCCCTGTTGGGTACATTTCATGCGAATGAGGACTCTGAATCTTCACAGTTTGGTTGGCTCAAAAAGCAGTCCTGATTGGTCAGAATGGGACTGACATGATTGGTTGGTGTAAAGCCAGAAGCCAGGGCCAGGGCCACCATCACAGCCGCCCGACCCATGCAGGTTCGCATTGGATTCGGACAGTCGGTAAAGAAACAGCGGAGCCAAAAACTGATGGGCCATAGTCTTTAATCCTAGCTTGCACCCGGCGGGCAAGTAAAAATACACACTGGGCTCCAAAACCCAGTCACATTCAGTGCTCACAAAGCCACTGACTTATCCGAGTTTCCTACAATCAAAGGTTTCTAGCTCACCAGACTTATTCACCTCTGTTCCCCATCTCCTTCCTGCACTCCGCCATCTTGGCTGCTTTTCCTGGCCTCCTCCATCTGGCCTCCTTCCGCTGCTGGCTCTACTCTCTCTGTTCTCTCATGCTAACCTCAGGAACCAAGAGCACAAACTCTGTTCTGCCCCCATTTTATAGTATAGCTTCACAACCTTTAATCCAATATACAAAATAGGGAAGTCTCTAATACAAAGTCACTTCTCTGAGGCATGATTGGATTGTACCACCCCACATCAAAAAGGGTGGGAAAGGCTTAATCCCAAAACCAAGCCCCAGGCTACAAGGATTCTCAACACACATTAATATCACCTGGGCGATGGCCTCACGTGGGCAACGTCATCTTTAACAAAGTGAGTATAATATATTTTATCTGCCCAACAGTTGGTAAAGATACAAATAAGGGGATAGCTGCACAACTTTGGGCAAGGTAAATCTCAGTCCTCTCAGTTGAAATGCAATTCTAGGAACTCTCTTAGAAGATTCTCAGCAGGAGCACAGTGCAGGAGGCTTGGCAGCCCAGGCAGTAATTTTTCACAAAAATGCAGCATGTGTGAGGGACCTTTGTAATCAGTGGCTGCTAGACTATGATCATGATTCTGAATCCAAGTAACCGTGAGGAGTACTTTCTGTTAGATATATTTTTCTCAGGGTCAACACTCTTTTCATCCTGGTCTCTGCTCAAATGTCACCTCACCAGAGAGACTTCCTTGATACCCCTACTTAAAACAGCTCACACCTCCTTATCCCACTCTGTCCAGTGCCTTGTGTTCCTCCATGACTGACCCCTAAAGCTCTGTATTTGTTGTCTTCTGTGTTATTTCACTTTCCTCCAAGATAAGGAGAGCTCTTTTAGGGCTGGGCTTCTCACTGCTCTGTTTACAGCCACACCCTCATTACTGAGAATGGTGCTGGCATGCAATGACAGGTGCTTGGTCAATGTTTATTGACTCCATTCATGAACAAATAAGGTGTTCCTAAAAAAGGGAGTCCTAGCTTTTTCAGGGTGTAGGAGACAAAAACTTGGTACAGGAAACCCTTGGTTTTCAAGAAAATCGATACAATAAATATTTGAAAAAACAGGATGCTTGGAGCAGATCATTGTGGGATCTGGGATCTTGTTTTCAACTTGATATTGGGGGTGGGGGAGTGGTGGATTTTAGAAACAATGACAGAGCCAGCCTAGAGTTTCAAACTGGTGACCTCGGTGCTCCAGGTCAACACTTGATCCACTGTGCCACCACAGGTCAGGCTAGGTCCAGTTCTTAGTGAGAAAAGATATTGCAGAACAGCAGAGTGATAATTAAGTTTTTTTCCCCCCTGAAGAAATAGTTAGTTCTTCTGCGTTGTTACTTTAAATCAGTGATTTTCAAGGGGGCAATATTACCCCTTAAAAGACATTGATCAGTCTCTGAGACATCTTCAACTGTCATAACTGTGGGAGAGGTGCTATAGGTATCTCTATAGCATTCAGAGATTCAGAGATGCTGCTAAATCTACTATAATCACACAGTCCCCCACAACCAAAAATTAACTAGCTCCAAATATCAATAGTGCTGAGGCAGAGAAATCTGGCTTAAATGTATTTTGTGAAATAGCATAAAAGGAGGACGAAGATGCCCAGACAACTTGATGAAGGAAGTAGGATTTATTTAGCTGGCGGAGCAGTGTGACCCCCAAAAGAGGCAACCAAGCATGTGCTCCCTTAAGTTAGATTTCTTACATCTTATATAACTTTTACAGAATACAGGTTTTCATGCAAGGGGCTCGTGATCCCTTTGTCTAGAGGTATACATCACTCTCATGACTTCAGGATGGAGGATGAGTTTATGTGGGTTGTGTTGGGTAAGGATAAGTGTTGGAATTTTTAATTAAGGTATTTAAACATTGTCTCTTAAAGGCTTTTAAGAAAAGAAAAGGGGAAGAGGTTTTCAGATAAGTTCTATCTTCTTTGCTCTGTGTAGCAAGTGGCCCCAGTCACCCTTTCAGAGAACTATAGGAAGTAGTTAATCTATGACTGGCTGACTCAGTTGCCCCTGCAGGCTCCCTTCCCTTGTATTCTTCTTGTTTCTTCCTTCTCAGGAAAGTGGGGGCTTGCCTCTCCTTCCTCAATATTCTGCTGGAATTGGATACGTAATTCTGCGAGACTCTTCAAGTGCAGAGGAAGTTAAAAGTAGGACTATTTTGCTTTCAGCATAGTGAATCCTTAGTATTTACAAGTGTTTCCATCAATAGATTAATAATCAAACCGGTACTTACTGAATATTCAATGTATACCTGCAAACAAGGTGGTTATATTCTTATTTCTTCCTCTCCTACCTCCAATATCCTGTATACCCTTTTCCCCACCCCAGTCACCAGACTTTTGCAGGCTCACTGTACAATGGAACCTTTTCTAGTGAGAATAAATGAATGAACAAATGAGTGAATGTGTATGGCCAGTGTCCACCGCCATTGTGGCCATGCAGATTCTCACTGGATTTGAGCAGTTGGTAAAGAAAGAGTGGAGCCAAAAAATGGTGGGCCATTCCTTTATTAAAGTCTTATACTGGTGAATGAGCAAACAAGCAGAGCTCTCATCCACAGCTCCCAAAGTCCTGATGCATTCTGGGTTCCACAACCCAGAAAATATTCTCTGGTTCCTCCTGGAATCAAAGGCCCCCACCAGCCTCAGCAGAGCTCTCAAAGACCCTCAGCTCTGGTTCCACATCTGCACTCCTTCATCTCTTCCTGCAAAACCCAGGCTGGGGAAAAAATCCCTTCTCCAGAAAACATTAGCAATACAATGGCCCCTCCCAAGCAGGAAGGCAATCCGCAATTTTCAATCTGCCACCCTGAGGGATTGAGCACCTCAGCCTTTCACAGACTGCATACACATGGCGCTGCCCAGGTCAATGCAAAGTATAAGTGAGCAACCTAAAACACACATTTACAAAGTTATTTGCCCAACAGTGAATGAATAAATGAAATACACACACTTAGGAAAGGAGATAACATGAAACTCATAGAAGATCTTAGGGCAGTGGTTCTCAAAGTGTGCGCCAGGGTGCACTGGTACACCCTAGAACAGTGGTCCCCAACCTTTTTTGGGCCACGGACCAGTTTAATGTCAGAAAATATTTTCACGGACCAGCCTTTAGGGTGGGATGGATAAATGTATCATGTGACCGAGACAAGCGTCAAGAGTGAGTCTTAGACAGATATGACAGAGGGAATCTGGTCATTTTTAAAAAATAAAACATTGTTCAGACTTAAATATAAATAAAACAGAAATAAAGTAAGTTATTTATTCTTTCTCTGTGGACCTGTACCAAATGGCCCATGGACCGGTACTGGTCCACGGCCCGGGGATTGGGGACCACTACCCTAGAAGATTTCCAGGTAGTGCCCTATGGTATTCCAGAGAAATATGTGCCTGTTGGGGGCCAAAGTTTAGATTTTTAGGGGACAGAGGTGTGGGGAATTGGCTGTAAGCTGACAGTCTGCCCAACCCCCCACCTCACTTGCCTGATTAGGTTGCAAAAGGCTGTTAAGCTGTGATGCTGGATTGTTTACACTACCCTCCATGCTCCCCGGAAAGACTGGAGGCAAGTTTCTTCCATCCTTTGTTTGGTGTACAGTTAGGATGATATATGTATGGTGGGGGTTTTCTGCACTTGGTAAAATTCTTGGTTTGCCTTGGAAACATGATCAAAGATCTCATTGATTTGCTAATGGCCCACTTTGCCCTATAATTAAAGCAAAATGTGGTTTTTGGGTGCACTTTGTTCTTACCAGCAGCAATTACAGGACCCTCCTGACCCCATATTTTCTTAATTTTGCATATTTTCTTAATTTCACACCTTTCCCACTTAGGAACTGGAACTACTAGCTGCACTGGTTCACGGCATGTGCCCAGATATAAAAATAAATATAGTTACTCTATTATACCATTTCATCATGGAAATACCACTCTTTTTGTTAACACATCATTATTATATTTATTATTAACACATCATTATATTATTTTTAGATAAATACACCCAAATAAATGGATAGATTTCTCAAAAAGAAGTGTGATATTGAAGAATCCAATTCTGGAAGTGAGCACAAGTTAAGTATAAATAAAATAGGACTTTAAGGCTGACAGGCAGAATTTAATTTATTCCATCACTTAACACTGAACAATATGATTGGACTAGAACCTCATTCATGGAAGCTTCAAGTGATTTTGGTTTAACATTAACAGAAGAAGAAGAACTGGCAGCTATATCCATTGATCGTGGATTGATGATTAAACATAAGAAATTGTCTCTTGAAGCTTTTTGGATTTCTATAAAAGAAGAATATGTGGCAATATCTAAAAAAGCTTTGAACATTTTACTACAATTTTCAACATACTATTTATGTGAATTAGGATTTTCTATCCTCAACACAATTAAGAGTAAAATGAGAGGAATTCTTCAATGTATTGACGAGGACATGAAAGTTTGCCTTTCAAATATGTGCCCAAACATTGAAGAAATCACTAGGACACATCAGGCTCATGTTTCTCATAAACACAAAAATGAAAAAACTTAACACATTAGTGTTAATCCAAATTCGGAGGGACCCGAAATATGGAAGACAGGAACAAGGTCCATCGTTTATACATCAAAGCTTTATTGTCTAGCTTGGCCAAGCGGCGGGAACTCCGACAGAAATCTGATGGAGAACACGCCGGCCTTTTGTTCTACTTAGTTTTTATAGTTTTGTAAGTGGGAAGTACAGAAGCAAAAATTGCAATTAGGAGCCCCTTACTGCTATTGGTTATAGTCATATGTCCTTTAACATGATAGGACCACGTTCAATTTGCAAACCATACATCATTTTGGAGAAAACAAAATTTACAAGTCAACTCAATGGTAGAAAGATGTCTCTTTACATATTAAAGGCTTTCCTATATTATCTAGTGTTTATCTGCTATCTCTCTGTCCAGAGTCACACACGCATTTACATAGGAGAGGTAGTTTCGGTGGGGACAAATGCCCGAAAATGGCTCATTGCTATAAGAAAAGGTTTATTTTGGCTTTTCTCTTCCTGCACCTGGCTAGCCATTCACCCCTTTCCCCACAGGTGTGGTGGAATGTCTGAGAATCCATGTTTTCCTCCCCTTGCATTTACAATACAATGCCAAGGGCCATCCTGGTTATGCCAATCAAACAGTACAGAGACTATTTTCACAATTTCTCTGCACTCCTTAACCCAAATTAATAAAATGTTCTCCAAGCCTCCTAAAATATTAATATTAATTCTGTAGCCTTTAGTACTTTACAACACCTGCAGGTGAAATGGTTCAGTAGCTCCTCAATTAGCACCAGGACCTCCCAAATGTACTAAAACTTATGAAGAATGTATCTATGTATATTAAAAGATAACTTTTTGTCATTTTTAATTTTTAACCCTCTTTTCTATGAATTCTAAAAAGCATAACTCAAAAAATGTAACATAAAAATGTTTTTTAATGTCAGATTAAATTTAATTTTGTTGTATTTATTTCATTTAATTACCATAAAAGCATGCTTGGACTTTATATTTTTTCTTTAATATTTGACTTAATTATTATAACATATTTCTCAGAAACTTGTATAGAGCGTGCCTACAATTATTTGTAGGATTTTAAATGCGTCCCGACTTCAAAAAGTTTGAGAACCACTGTCTTAGGGCAATGTGGCTGTTCTTGGGCAAGGGAGCTTGGCAGAGGCAGGCTCAGCAGTGACATCTTTGGCAGCCAGCCCTGGGGCTGCTGGGGGATGAAGGGGCACCGGGCAGACACATAGCACTACACTCCTTGTTGGCTCATTTAATTGCTGCTCCAGTCTCTAACTTTCTGGGGAAAATCCAAATGTAAGTTTTCCCCAGACTTCAATCTCTCTTGTTGGACTTCATTTCAAAAGATGAAAAACCACAAGTGATGGTTTGAACACTGTGGCTACTTTGATTCTGATGAACCAGGACTTAACATTATAGAAAATCAAGATTTACAAAACAAAGCCTGGCTAGGAGGGTAGGGACAGGAGGAAAGCTAGGAGCATGTTCCTGTAGCTTGATTCAGCCTGGGCGAACACCATCACTCAGCACCTTGTGCATAACCTGTCGGGTACCTTTTAGAAAGCCACCTCCTGGGCTTTATAACCATCTCCTCCCCTCTGTCTTCTAGATTGTAATGCACCCCATAGTACCGTAGACATCAGAAGTATCTGAAATTTGTCGATTAAGAGTAAGTCCATGCAGTTAGCCTTGCCTAAACTTAATGAAAACCAGAATCCCTCCAGAGCTGGGCCCCAACCTCCACACAGCTCAGTGTGGGCACAGCTTGCAGATCGAGGCAGCCTGTGGTCTTTGGGCCCATTTACGTCACCGTCACCCTCTCTCCTTGAGGGAGTGAGTGTGCAGCTGGCAAGTGCCTGGGCAGAATAACTAAACAGACAGGCACAGTGCCCGTGAGAGCGCTCCACCAAAAGCAGGGAGAGAGGGTTCTGGTTTTATATTCTTCTTGTTAGCTTAACATTCTAGAAGAATAGAGCAGATGGAAAAAAGAAAAAGGGTTGAGGTGGAATTAATTCAAATACATCCAGTTTGCAGAAAAAGCCCATCAAGTGTACGTCCCTTGGTTTCAGTACAGGTGCGATTTGTTCTCCTGTCTTCTCAGGAGGGCTTGGGCCGGTTTGAGCCAGTTTTCATGTTGGGATTGGAACACAAGCAGAAATATTGTAGGAAAACGATAAGAGTTCTTCCAAAATTATCTCTCCTGTGGAAGCAGAAGGATGTTACATCCTAGCGAGATAGGCTACAGCAGACCCAAAGTGAATTTTATAAGTTTTATTGCAGACCTGTGCAGGGACTGCAGGTAACCTTTATTTAGTTTATTTTGTATATGGTCTAGTTTCATTGCTTTGCATACATCTGTTTAATTTTCCCCAAACCATTTACTGAATAAATTATCTTTACTCAGTGTATGTTTTTACCTACTTTGTCAAATATCAAATGACCATAATGATGTGGGTTGATTTCTGTGCTCTCTACTCTGTTCCATTGATCTATATGTTTGTTTTTATGCCTATTACATGCTGTTTTGATTACTATGGCTTTGCAATATAGTTGGATATCACATAGCATGATTTCTCCAATATTGTTCCTCTTTCTTAAGATTGCTGTGGCTATTTGAGGTCTCTTTTGGTTCCATATAAATTCTTAGAATATTTGTTCTAGTTCTGTGAAATACATCATTGTTATCTTGGTAGAAATTTTGTTGAACCTTTAGATTGCGTTAGGTAGTATGGACATTTTAATGATGTTAATTCTACCTATCTTTGAACATGGTATACACTTCCACTTATTTATTTTATCTTCAATTTCTTTCTCCAGTGTCCTAATTTTCCTAGTACAGGTAGGTCTTTTACATTCTTGGTTAGGTTTATTCATAAGTATTTTATTTTATTATTTTTTTCTGTTGCAATTGTAAATGGGATTGTTTTCTTAGTTTCTTATTCTGATAGTTCATTATTGGCATGTAAAAATGTGACTGATTTCTGTATATTTATTTTGTATTCTTCTAATTTATTGATTTAATTTATCAGTTCTAGTAGTTTTTTTATGGAATCTTTAGGGTTTTATATATATAGTATCATGTCATCTAGAAATAATGGGTTTTACTTCTTGCTTTCCCATTTGGATGCTTGTTATTTTTCTTGTTTGATTGCTGTGGCTAGTATTTTCAGTACTATGTTGAATTAGAGTGGTGAAAGTAGACATCCCTGTCTTGTTTCTAATCTTAATGGAAATGCTTTTAGTAGTTGCCCATTGAATATGATGTTGGCCATGGGTTTATCATAAATGGCCTTTATTATGCTGAGGTATGTTCCCTCTATTCCCAATATGCTGAGAGTTGTTTTAATATTTTTAAATCATAAATGGGTGCTGGATTTTATTAAATGCTTTTTCTGCATCATTATATTAATATGATCATGTGGTTTTTATCCTTCATTTTGTTTATGTGGCCTATCACATTTATTGATTTGCAGATATTACATCAACCTTGCATCTCTAGAATAAATCCCCACTTGATCATGGTTTATGATTTTTTTAATGTATTGCTGGATCTGGTTTGCTAATATTTTTTTGAAGATTTTAGTATTTATGTTCATAAGGGTATTGGCCTAAAATTTTCTTTTTTTTTTAGTGTCTTTATCTGGCTTTAAAATTAGGGTAATACTGGCCTCATAAAATGAGCTTAGGAATGTTCCCTCCTCTTAAATTTGTTGGTATAGTTTGAGAAGGATAGGTGTTAGTTTTCCTTTTAAAATGTTTGGTAAAATTCACCTGTGAAGCCATCCAGTCCAGAACTTTTGTTTGTTGTGAGTTTTTTGATTACTGCTTCAGTTTCACTAATTGTAATCTGTCTCTTCAGATTCTCTGATTCTTCCTGGTTTAGTTTTGGAAAGTTGTATGTTTCTAGGAATTTTCCATTTAATCCAGATTGTCCAATTTGTTGACATATAGCTATTTGTAATCATTTCTTACAATCCTTTCTATTTCTCTGGTGTCAGTTGTTACTCCTTTCTTTCTGTTTTTGTTTATTTGAATCTTCCCTCTTTTTTTCTTGAAAGTGTGGTTAAATATTTGTAAATCTTGTTTATCTTTTAAAAGAACTAGCTCTTGATTTTATTGATCTTTTGTAATTTTTTTTTAGATTCTATTTTGTTGATTTCTGCTGTTCTTTATTATTTTCTTTCTTTTTGCCTACTTTGGTCTTTGTTTCTTGTTATTTATTTAGTTCCTTTAAGTGTAACTTTAGATAGTTTATTTGCAATTTGTGTTCTTGTTACTTGAGGTAAGCTTACTGTGCTATAAGTTTCCCTCATAGGACTGCTTTTGCTGTGTCCCATAAGTCTTTAGTTGTTGTGCTCTTATTTTAGTGGATGTTTCAAAGTGTTTTTAAATTTTTTCTTGTATTCATTGTTGACCCATTCATTGTTTAGTAACATGATATTATCCTTCATGTCTTTGTGTGTTTTCAGTTTTTTCTTGTGTGTGATTTATTTCTGGTTTTATGCCATTATTGTCAAAGAAGGTGCTTGATATGATTTCAGTCTTCTTAATTTACTGAGACTTGTTTATGTCCTAACATGTGGTCTGTCTTAGTAAATGTTCTATATAAACTTGAAAAGATGCCTGACCAGGTGGTGGTGCAGTGGATAGAGCATCGGACTGGGATGCAGAGGACCCAGGTTTGGGACCCTGAGGTCGCCAGCATGAGCACGGGCTCATCTGGTTTGAGCAAAAGCTTACCAGCTTGGACCCAAGGTCCCTGGCTCAAGCAAGGGGTCACTCAGTCTGCTGAAGGCCCACAATCAGGGCACATGTAAGAAAGCAATCAATGAACAACTAAGGTCTCGCAACAAAAAGCTGATGATTGGTGCTTCTCATCTCTCTCTGTTCCTGTCTGTCTGTCCCTGTCTATCCCTCTCTCTCTCTGACTCTCTCTCTGTAAAAAATAAAAATATTAAAAAAAAGAGAGAATTTTAAACTTGAAAAGAATACACATTCTGTTGATTTGGGGTAAAATGCTCTGAAAATATCAATTAAATCCATCTGATCTAATGTGTCACTTAAGGTCACTGTTTCCTTATTGATTTTTTTATGTCAATGGGTGTTAAATCGCATCGTATGACTGTATTACTGTCAGTCTTTCCCTTTGTGTCCGTCATGATGTTTTTTACATATATAGGTGCTCCTATGTTGGGTGCATAAATGTTGCCAAGGATTATATCCTCTTATTGGATTCCTCCGTTTATCATTTTGTAGTGTCCTTCTTTATCTCTTACTGTAGCCTTTGTTTTAAAGTCACCTTTGTTTTAAAGTCTATTTTGTCAGATGTAAGTATTGCTACTCCAGCTTTTTCCCCTTTTCATTTGCATAATATATATATATTTTTTTATTTCTTTACTGTTAGTCTCTGTGTATCTTTTATTCTGAAGTGGGTCTCTTGTAGACAGCATATATATGGATTTTGTTCCTTAACCATTCAGCTACCCTGTGTCTTTTGATTGTATCATTTAAGCCATTTATATTTAAAGTGATTATTGCTAAATACATATTTATTGTCATTTTATTCTATATAACAATTTTTCTTTGCTTCCCCTTCTTCCTTCTCCTCCTCTTTCTCCTCTTCGTGTTCTTCCTCCTGACTTCCTCCTTTTCCTTCTCATTCACCTCCCTCTCCTCCTCCCCCATCTCCTCCTCCCCCATCTCCTCCTCCTTTTACTCCTTCTTCTAGAAGGTCTTTTAACACTTCTTATAGTGCTGTTTGGTAGTAACAACCTCCTTTAGCTCTTCCTTCCTTCCTTCCTTTCTTTTCTTTTCTTTTCTTTTCTTTTCTTTTCTTTTCTTTTCTTTTCTTTTCTTTTCTTTTCTTTTCTCTTAAGTGAGAGGAGGAGAGAGAGACACATACTCCCGCATGCACTCTGACTGGTATCTACCTAAAAACCTCTGTCTCAGGTGAATGCCTGAATCAACAGAGCTATCCTCAGTGCCTGGGGTCAATGCTCAAACCAATCGAGCCACTGACTGCTAGAGGAAAAGTGAGAGAGAAGTGGGAGGGTGAGGGGAAGAGAAGCAGATGGTTGCTTCTCATATATGCCTTGACTGGGACGTTTGCAGGTCGAGCTGATGTTCTATCTACAGATCCAATGGCCAGGGCCTTAGCTTTTCCTTGTCTGGAAAACTCTTTATTTCTTTTTCAATTTTAAATGTTAACCTTGCTGGGTAAAGTAGTCTTGATTATAAGTCCTTGCTTTTCATCACTTTGAATACTTTATGGCAATTCTTTCTGGCCTGAAATATTTCTGCTGGGACTGTCCTTTGTAGATAACTGTTTTTCTATTGTGACTTTTAAGATTATCTATTTGTCTTTAATTTTTACCATTTTAATTATGATATGTCTTTTTGTGTGCCTCTTTGGTTTCATCTTCTTTGGGTTCTGTATTTTCTGGAACTCTGTGAACTTTTTCCTTCACCAGGTTAGGAAATTTTTTTATCAATAGTTCTTCATATAGGTTCTCATTTCCTTAAGCTCTTTCATCTCCTCCTGGTACCTCTGTGTATGGTTTTGTTACACTTCACATTGTCCCAAAGGTCCCTTAAACTATCCTCATTTCTTTAAATTCTCTTTTTTCTTTTTGCTACTTTGATAGGGTGTCTTTTCTATCTTGTCTTCCAAATCAGTGTTTTCATCCTTTGCTTCTTCCAGCCTTCAGTGTATTCCTCATTTCAGATGTTGTATTCTCTTTTTCTGTTTTTTTTTTAATGGTTTGTATGTCTTTTTAATGCTGTTGAGAATTCTTACAGCCATTACTTTGAACTCTATAGCTGATATATTGCTTGCCTCTATTTTATTTAGCTCTTTTTATAGAGATTTCACCAATTTTTTTGTTTGGGCCATGTTTTTTGTCTCCCCATTCTGGCTACCTCTTTGTTTCTCTGTATTAGATAAATCTACTGTGAATCTGGTACTGCTATTGTGGACTTATGTGGTAGGTACCTTGTGGGGTCCAGTGGTGCATTCTCTTTGATTGCCTTAGCTGGCTGAGTGCTCCAGGAATGTCCCTTGTGTGGGTTATGTGGGCTCCACTTTTGTAATTGAGTATTAATTGCTATTGGCCCATTAGTGCATGGGCTTGACTCTCAGGCTGGTTGCCTGTGAGACTCAACCCTAACCATGGTATGTGAGCTGCTGCGCAAGTGCTGAACCCTAACGTGGAATTCACCGAAGCAGTGTCTGACTCCTGCCAAGATTTCTTTTTTTTTTTTTTTTCTGAAGCTGTAAACGGGGACAGACAGACAGACTCCTGCATGCGCCCGACCGGGATCCACCCGGCACACCCACCAGGGGCGACGCTCTGCCCACCAGGGGGCAATGCTCTGCCCCTCCGGGGCGTCGCTCTGCCACGACCAGAGCCGCTCTAGCGCCTGGGGCAGAGGCCAAGGAGCCATCCCCAGCGCTGGGGCCATCTTTGCTCCAATGGAGCCTTGGCTGCGGGAGGGGAAGAGAGAGACAGAGAGGAAGGGTGGGAGTGGAGAAGCAAATGGGCGCTTCTCCTATGTGCCCTGGCTGGGAATCGAACCCGGGTCCCCCTCACGCCAGGCTGACGCTCTACCGCTGAGCCAACTGGCCAGGGCAAGATTTCTTTTTTGATATGCTGCTTCAGAAGCTTATTGGATCCTGTTCTGATGGTGTCTGAAATTGGCCACTGGGTGTGTTGGTTTGGGGCCTCTGGGAGGGACTCCAGTGCAAGCTAATGTTAAGCCTTGTCTGTGACTAATCCTGGACCACCTGTTTGGAGCCAGAAGTAATCCACAGTTTGAGGTTTCCTCTGCTGAGCTTGATTGCCTGCAAGAAGGACCAAGCTTCATACCAAGGCTGACTTTTACCAATACCAGGCCTGGGGGCAGATCAACAAATGTCTGAAGACATCCCAAGATCTTCCTCCACCTGCTGGCTGCAAAAAGCCTCTAGCAGTACTGGAGTTCCATGAGGTAAGCCCTTAGTGAGTCACCAGGTAGGCGTGAGTGGTGTTCACCTGGGTTTTACAGGTTCAAAAATCAGTTCTCATGCTGAGTCTGAGGCAAGGTATACCAAGTCTACCACTGGGTACTCACACACTTTTGTGTTGGGTGGGGTCTCAGGGAATGGTCAGGGTGAAGCCAGCTGAGTTTATCAGACATAAACAGACCAGATTCGGCTGTGTGAAGGGAGGGCTCTGTACAGGCTGGGCATGGGAGGGGGAAATGGCTCATGCGCTAGAGCCACATTATGCAGTCTGTCCCAGATTTTGCCAGGAGCAGATAGACCTTAGCAGGGTGTGTACTCCAGAAGTTAGAAGGAGGAGGCTAGTGGATTTCTCATGATGAGGTGGTGCTGGTCAGGCTCAGAGAATGTGGGAGGTGTGGCTCCCATTCACAGTGTCACAATTCAGTCTGTCATGGATTTTTGTTCAGACCTTGGCAGAGCATAGCCACTAGGAGTTGGGAGGTTGAGTCTGCAGGAGCCTGGAGGGTGGGGCTAGCAGGTGTCCTGTGAGGGAGAGGAGCCAGTCAGGTTCATGGGAAAGGGGGTGGAATGGTCCTTGCCTCAAAACTATATAATTTAGTCACGGATAGCCCCCAAGTCTGCCTAGACTTCTGCACCCTGGTCTAGGTAGCTGATTCCTCAACAAAGTGTAAGCTCTACAAGGTGGGGTGAATGGAAGCTTAGACAGTAGGGCTATTGCTTTTCAAGAAAGATGGCACCTGCAGTGTGGGATAATGACTCATCCCAGAGATCCTGATAGCTGTCTCTTTGGCTCTCTCTTCAGAGCCACAAACACCAGATTCTCCACACAGTATTCTAGCCTGTTTCACCCTCCCTCTGCCAGAGCCCACGGTGCATGGCTGCAAACAAAATTTTGCACATTAGCTCTTTAAGAAGTTTCCTGGTCTCTAGCAGACTCCTGAATCTCCCTGACAGACAGAACCCTTATTGTTTTTCACAGCCAGATGTTACGTGGGCAACTCTTCCCTGCTCTGGTGCTCTAGGCTGGGACTCCAGCTAGGGGTTGTAGGCCCCACACTTCTCAAGGGAAACCCCTCACACCTGAGATATCCCTTCAACACCTTAGCTGACATTTATGGGACCGGGACCTGTGTCTCTGTCCTTCTTACTAGTCTCGATATGGGTTTTCTCTAAATCTTTGGTTATAAGACTTCCCTTCAGCTAGTCAGTTGGTAGTTCAGGATGATTGCTCTATATTTTAGTTGTAGTTATATGTTTTGGACTGGGAGGTAAGTATAACTTTCACCTACTCTGCCTCCATCTTGGCTCTCCTAGGATTTTGTTTTTTCAACCAAAGGAGAAAAGAGGAATCTGATTGGGTTGGTGGGCCTTAGAGAAGAGGTCATGACATCTGAATTCAGTCATGGGGACCCAGTTTAAGCAAAGTCAAAAGCTGAAGAATGCTCCTCTAGAGTAGAACCCTGTGTAGAATGTGGATAAAGGCAGAGTGTCTTTGGAGACCAAGTGACCAGGTATATGATAGATTTATAGCATTCACTTTACAAGGGCCCGACCCTGCTCCAGTATCCAATAGTGTGGGAGCTTGGGAGTGGACTGTGGTGTTCCTGTACCAGGCTGTCTCCAAGACGCAGGTGATTTGTGAACAGCAGAAGGCATCAGGAAATAGTTACAGAGAGGACAGGGGACATGGTGAACAGGTACTGTGTACTGACTGCTGCTAACAGCCAGCCTTGTGAATCTACTGTGTGTCAGGGGTGGGACAATATTGGAGCCATTTTATTGACACATTTGTATATGTTTTATACTAAGAGTTTTGAAGCCCAGAGACATTTGGGGGACAGACTAAAAGGGGCTTATGGGCCTCAGGCTGAGGATTGCTGTAGGACTTAGGAACGTCAGTGTTAAGTTCATTAGGGTACGAGCTAGGCTCCAAAGGTGCTCGAGAAACAGTAGCTGCCACAGTGATTGCTTGCAAACCTGGCCATGGCTTTATAAAGCTGAAATAAGAGGACAGCCTGCATCCTCTGATGCTTAACAGGACATATGACATCCTTTGTCCACAAAGTCATCAAGAACAGCTGCTTCCTTATCAGGAAGAATGTGAGGCCCAGAGTTGTTGGGTGTCATTCCTGGGGTCCTAGACAAAAACTTCTATCTCTTGACTCTCAAAGGAGTGCTCTTTCCACTAGACAGCTCAGCTGTCAGGTCTGCATGCCTGTCTCCCTGTTGCTACCAAAGTCTAGTGCAAGAGAGCTCTCAGAACTGCAGGAGGCTGAGGGAGGGAGGGTTCTGCTGGCTCTTTCTGACCTCCCTTCCGCTGACCACTCTTGCTCATCATCCTCAGGTCTCAGCACAGGTCTCAGTAAGCCAGGAAAGCATCCTGTGGCCTCCCAGCTGCATCAGGGAATCCGAAAGAAGCACAAGAGACAGTGGTTCTCAAATTTCCCTTCCATTCTGGGGCTTTGATAACCACCCACGAAATTTCCTTTCTGCCAAAGTTAGCCAGCTTCAGATTCTGTTGCTTGCAAATTAGATCCCCAACTATCCCCCAGTGGCAGGGATGGCCCGAGAGGAGATGGCTGTGTATGGCATTGAATGTGTGAGAGGACACGCAGGAATGGTCTCAGCCAGCTTGGGGCCTGTGGCTGGTAGGTGTGGAAATCTTGCCAGGTAACCATGGATGAATGAGACACCTACTCTTCATAATTTGTCAGTGTGTTATTGAATTTAGTATATTTGCTTAGAAAACAGGGCAATGTCCCTGAGCCTACAAGGTGGTTGGGAAGAATGGATGTTGCTTCTCACCTGGCACAACTTCCTTGCCAGGTGAGCTCGAGTTATTAAGAGTGGAATGGGAATGTTGTGCTCATCAGATCTCTGGTTCTTATGCATGTTTACTCAAAAATCTGGGCAATTTCCCCTGTGGACTGAACCTGGAAGCTGAGTTTAAAACTGCTTGACCAGAGAGCAATGTTTCAGAGGCAGGATTTTTTGGTTCACCAAGAACAGCATGTTTGTTTGGGTCAGCCAGGAGGCACAAGAGCTTTGGGTGACCTGTTCTCTCTTTGCATAGCAGTGAATAATCTGGCCTTTAGTTCAAAGCAAGGTCAGGAAAACACAGTTTCTTGTAGATGTGTTTGCTGAGTGAGTAGCTGGCGGGTGCTGGCTGGCTCACATCTCCTGGGTGAATGCTGGTTTGCAATCACACTTCTGAGGGGGACAGTGCCTCAGGCAAAGGCCACATAAAGGCATTCCCACTGCTCATTTCTTCAGGAATTTGAAGGAACCACATCAATAGGCCCATGAGACATGTGGCAAATGTGCAGCTTTGACATCAGGCCAGGCTCACCTTCCAGGTGCAGCAGTCTGTCTCCTGGGGCATCAGCACATCTGGTGGGGATCTCTGCCTTCCTGAAAACCTTTAGCAGAATTCCACATGTTACATAATCTGAGGTTGGTTTGTGATCGGCTTGACAGTGATAGGTGGTTACAACAATGGCCCCCAGTGACTCTCACTGAATTAATTCCTGCATCCTTTCTTGTCGTTCTTTTTCTCATCAAGGTGTGAGGGGGCCTGTTTCTCCACCCCTTTGATCTTGGTTGGCCTGTGGATTGCTTTGACCAATAGAATGTGGTGAAAGTGACATTGGGCAAGTTCTAGACTAGAGTCTCAAGAGCTCTGGAAGCTCCCATGTCTCCTGGAGCCCTGAGACTTATGTGGGTGAAAGTCTGGTCCAGGCCACTGGAGTACTAGAGACCACATCAAGGAAGAACAAGGTGCCAACAACCAGCACTGATTTCCAGGCAGACGTGTGAATGAGGCTGTCTTCACCACCAGGCCAGAGGCAGCTGGGTGTAGCCACATAAGAGAGCCCGTATGAGTACTGGGGAGTCATCCAGGCAGGCCACAGTATGGTGAGAAATAATAAATTGTTGTTATTTATAGCCACAGAATTCTGGGTTGATGTGCTATGCAGCAGTAGACAATTATAATAGACCCACACTTGACCATCTTTTTTGGAGAGGGGCTGTCACATACTATGTAAGGTATTTTTAATACTTTGAACACAATTTTGAATGCTCTATATTGTGTCCATTGAACATAATATAGACTGTAAATAAATGGCAGTCTAAATTTGCTTGGAATTACTAAATCATGAAGTTTATTCTCCATATCAAAACTTGATGGGTTTTTTTTTTTTTAAACTTGTAAGCTTTGAGCCAGAAATCTAATTCCTTTCACATGTTCTTTCTGAGGCGAGGGTTATTATTATTTTCCTTTTCTGGAGACATGGCTCTAAATCTACCCAAATCAGTTCTTAAAATGTTTGTATGCCAAGTATTTAAGGGTGGCATATCATGATGTCTGATGTTAGCTTAACAGATATATTTGGCAATTATGAGAAAACTTCATTCCAGATTCCAAAGTTATCGCCATCATTAAAATTGTTTTTCATGAGTTTATATCATCTGCTAACAGGATAAAGCATTTAAATATTGTTACTTTCTGCTCACAGTCCCCAGTGGCCCTCTCCTTCCCCTGGAGCTGTGATCCCAGGAAACCTGCCATGAACTAGAGTTCAAGAGGAGGTGAAAGACAAAGTCAGGCCCTAAACTCAACCACCATCAACTGTTTGGGAGTCTCTGTTCAACTACATGAAGGCCATCCTGGCCTTCAAGGACTGCGTGTGGCAAAGCTGCTGCTCGTGATGGTAGTTGTGGTGGGTTGTGATGGTGATGAAGGTGGAGTGGTGGTGATAATAGTGGTGGAGACGTGATAGTAGTAATAAAGGTGGTGGCGGTAGTGGTGGTGATGGTGGCGATGGTGGTGGTGGTGATGGTGGTGATGGTAGTAGTGATGGTAGTGATGGTGGTAATGGTGGTGGTGGTGGTGGTGGTGATGGTGGTGATGGTAGTAGTGATGGTAGTGATGGTGGTAATGATGGTGGTGGTGGTGGTGGTGATGGTGATGATGGGGGAAGTGATGGTGGTGATGGTGGTGATGGTGGTGGTAGTGATGATGGTGATGGTGGTGATAATGATGGTAATGGTGGTGGTGGTGGTAGGGGTAGAAGTGGTGATGGTGGTGGTGGTGGTGGTTGTGATGGTGATGGTGATGGTGATGGTGGTGGTGGTGGTGGTGGTGGTGGTGATGGTGGTGGTGGTTGTGATGGTGGTGGTGATGGTGGTGATGGTGGTGGTGGTGGTGGTCATGGTTGTGACGGTGGTGGTGATGGTGGTGATAATGATGGTAATGGTGGTGGTGGTAAAGCTATTTGTGGGAGTGGTAATGCTGGTGTTGAGATGAGAGTTGAGGCAATTTGGAGGCATCTCAAATAGTTTAGAAAAGAGATCACAGTGGCAAGGGGAGGTAGTTACAATAAAAATGGAAAAAAGAGGTGATGGGTGATACGCATTTTGGAGATTGTATTGGTAGGAATTGCTGATGGGGGTGAGGAAGAGGGAAGAATCAGGATGGCTGCCTTGAAGCCTGTGCTGGAGGAAGCTGGAGCCCCCCTGACATCGGTCCTCATGTGAGGTCTATGCGGGGCACAGGAGGGGCTATCCCAGGGCATGTGGAAAATCCAAACTGGAGGCTGGGGAGCAATCAGCCTGGGTCACAGCTGAGCAGCACTGTGGTTAATAGGGTTACTTGTGCCCCCTGGAATGTATGGCGGGGCTGGAGTGAGAAAAGAGCATTCAGGGGATAGGTGGAGGCCTGGCCAGTGCTTGTGGGGACGGGGAAGCCGATGGCTGAGCAGTCTCAGATGGACACCTAGAGTCTGTTTGTGGTGGCGGCTGGTCCAGTGGAAGGAGAGGATGATGGACAGTGCAGCAGGGAGGGGAAGAGGAGAGTGGCTTGTGGGTCCCTACAGAGCCTGAGGGCTGGGCATCAGGCCGAGGAGCCCTCATCTTACCTGCTTCATCGGGCAGGAGCTGAAGGCCAGCGCCCAGGCTGTGGGTTTGTGGTGAGGACCTGAGGGAAAGGGTTGGGCACTGTTTGCCTTTTACCCTTTTTAGTAAAAGTAGGAGCCATGAGCAGGAGGAGGGAGGAAGAGGGGCAAAGCAGTCCTGTGCCAGGGGAAGCCCCAGGGCCTGAGGAGCACCCAGCATCACAGCTGCGGTGAGTGTGGTGCTGGACCCTGGGACCCCGGCTCGTCCAGACGGGACATGAAGGCAGGAGAGGTCACTGGTGGGGTGGGGTGGAGGTAGGAGCCTGTGGCTGCAGTCTATGGAATGCCTCAGAGTGGGAAGTGTTGGCACAGAGGAGCCGAGGGGGAAGAGAAGGTGGCAGAGCCAGTTAGGGTGTTTGGAATTAGACTTCAGATTCAGGGCAGAAAGATGACCCCAATTGTTACTTTCGTGGTTACCCAGGCCGTGATGTGCGTGGAGGCAGAAGTACTCTCAGACCACTTCATCTGAAGTGTCTCCTGCAGACCCCGCAGCTGTAAGACCTCAGCCTGAAGGGTTGGCTACAGCAGGAACACGTAGTACAGACAGCTGCAGACAGACCCACAGACAGAAGCACAATGGTAAGCATGAGAAACAAGCTTTCAGTTAAAGGGAGAGCAGAAGAGACAGGCTGGAGCATGAGAAGGTCAAGGGAAGGGGCTGAGGGTGCACAGCAGGAGGGGGGCTTGCTGGCCACCTCCCCCATATCTGGGCAGTTTTTTATTGCTTCGTAGCACACTTCCCCCAAACCTGGGGTTTCAAACAGCAATTTTCATGCCCTGTCTCCCATGGTGTTCCTGAGTCAAGAGTCAGACCTGAGTGGGAGGGCTTGGGTTTGCTGCAGGAGGGCCTCGTCTAGGTGTGAGGCCAGGACTGGACTCACCTGAGGTCTCATCTACGTCCAAGCCTGCAGGGGCTGCTGCAAGGGCTTCTGGGACTCCACGTGCGCCTTCCCGTGTGGTCTAGGCTTCCTCACAATATGGCCAGTCTCAAGGGAGTGAGGAGAAAGAGAGAGAAGTGGGGAAGAGGGGGGGGGGAGACAGGGACAGAGAGAGAAATAGAAAGGGAAAGCAGAGGAGAGAGAAACAGACACAAGTGGTAGGTGACTTCTGTATTACCTTGCTCCTATCGAAATTCACACGGTTCCTGTCTGAGGTATCAGGAACCACATTTTCAGTGTAGAGAGTACAGGCCCAGGTCTGGGTGAGAGGATGTAGGTGACATTTAAGAAGAGGTTGGCCATGAGGTCACCACAGTTGTCCAGCACACACCTCCATCACACCTCAACCCTGTGGAACAACACATCTGACTTTGCTTGTTTATTGGCCCACTTTCCTCTGGAAGGTTTGTAAATTAATTTTTTAAATGGAAAGAAACTCTACGTGCACCTTCTGGCTGATTTGGGGGGCAGCAGCTACCTCTGTGTTCAAAGAGAAGGGATCCTGGGGAGTGGGGACAGTGAGGAACGACAGGCGAAGCTCGGGACACAGTGGACGTGCGTCGACCAGGAGTGTGGAGGCGTGGCTCTGAGGCCGGCTGGCTCAGCACTTCTCTCTGGCTGTGATCTGGCTGTGACATGGCCTCAGTCTCCTTCTTTTTCTCACTCTGTATAAACAATCCCGTGCAGACTTAGCTAACCGAGGCCTTGCGGGTAACTCTCCCCCAGGGCCCAGATCACATCAGGTACACATGCGGCATTAAAGGTACATGTGCTAAACAAAAATACACTGGCCTCAGCGAGGAGGGACTTTATTGGAAAAGATTATGGCAAAGTGGAGAAAGGAACAATCATCATAGGGAGACTGCTGTGACCATGTGGTCTGCCAGAATGTGTGCTGTTAGACAAAAGCCTTTTCCTTTAATTCAGAGGAATGGACAAGGCTAGAAAGAACCCAGTTGGGGTGGGGATGGGTGAAGTGTTGAGGTGTTGTGATGTGACCAGAGTTTCAGAGCAAAGAGTGTTTCGCCTTGACATCTGCCTGCTCTCAGGAGGGGCTGGCAGGAGGGAGGACTCTCTGGGAGGACTCTCTGGCTGGCTCCGGCTAGGCACGGGCCAAATTCAGGGGCTTGAGGAGAGACTTTTAACGCAAGCTTGGTTAACAAGCATTTGTCCTGACTGACCAGTGGGGCAAGCATGTTAGTGAATCGTAGATGAAGCAAAGATGGGAGTGTGGGGGACCAGTGTTTGGCCTGGTCATTAGTAATTGGGGGGCACCGTGCATGTTATCTTAGTCTCTTGAGGAAGGTGGTCCTTTGTGGTGAGCCCTTTCCAGAACATGAAGGGTGGGAGGATTTCCTACCTCCCCTGTTTTCCAGGACCATGGGGCTCAGGGCAAGTTCAGCCTTCCCAGGTGGTTCCCAAAGTCAGGCAGGTGAACACAGACGTGGCACCCACTCTGGGCCCGGCCCGGCCTGTGCTCGGCACTGAGGGCAGTGCCTCTCTGCAGGGGTTGTGGAGGTTGGGGTACGTCTTGCTGGCAGGCTGGAGACGTGGGCTCTCACTCTCCCGGGCCATTGAGTCTAGAAAACCTAGCATTTCTTTCAGGTTGGGACTCGATAGTTAATTCAAGCTGTTCTTTCCTTTGGCAACACATGTATATCTGCAAAAGAACTGTCAGGAAATTTCACTAAAAATCAAAACCTTTCCATCATGTAAATGTACCACAGCTTTTTTATCCACTCGTCCGCTGATGGACACTTGGGCTGTTTAAATAAGGCAGGCAGAGGAAGACAAATACCATCTGATCTCACTTATATGTGGAACCTAATGAACACAGTAAACTGAGGAACAAAACAGAAACAGAGGCAGGGTCACAGGGAACAGAAGGACAGCTGTCAGAGGGAAGAGGGAAGAGGGAAGAGGGGATGGGATCAAGGAAGGTGCAGGGATTAGCCAAAAACATAGTATATACAAACGCATAGATACAGACTACAGGGCAGTAATAGCCACCTGGAAGGGGGGTGGCAGTCGGGGAAGTGGCAAAGGAGGAAAATGTGGGTGGAAGAGACTTTGTATAGGGCATGGCAGGCACGAGGCAGGGGGTAGAGGGTGTTATATTGAATGGGACACTTGAAACCATGTCAACACAATAACTTAAAAATAAACTCTCATTATTTTAACAATAATTTCTATAATGTTGTTATATGGTTTTCAGAGGAAGAAGCTTGTTGTAAGTCTGAGTCCCGAGTCTCCTGTGCAGAGTTACACAGTGTGGCTGCTGTCCTCTGAGCCCAGTGCAGCCGATAAAGGCTCCTTGGTTTCCATCCGTGTGGCAGCTCCCTGGCCACCACGTGGCAGCGCTGGCCTCGTGCTCCGGTCAGTGCATCAGCAAAGCGGCTACCGCAGGTGACAGTCTAGGCCTCACAGGGCCGTCCTGTGTAAAATATTGACAGTTAAGCAGTCAATTCCCTTGAGATTTCTTGGGTAAATTTGGATTTAGTGTGTTCATGTATTCTGCGTATAATAACTCACCGATGTGGAAGTGTGCTGGTTTCAGGGCACTGAGTGGGTGTGCAGTGTCGTATGTGTGGTGTGCAGGGATCTGGGGCTGGGTTGGGGAGGGCTGCGGGCAGCCGGAGCACCGGGGCCGGAGCACCGGGGCCGGAGCATCGGTCCTGACCAGTTCGGCAGTCAGCCTGCAGTGAGGCTGGCGGGCGAAGGTGTCCCTGCCATCTGGGGTCACAGCTCTCAACAGGAAGTTCGCAGAGTTCTGTGGTTTGTAAGCGTGTTGCGCTGGCCGAGGGCTTCTACCCAAGACAGAGAGAGTTCCAGGCCCCGGTCTGGGGTTCACCTCTGTGGACGACCCTTCCAGCTTCAGTGGGGCAGCGCCCAGCCTGGAGCGCACCGCGGACACGGCAGCGCTGCCTCCAGAGGCCTGTAGAGCAAACCTGGGGGCAGTGAGAATTAGGCTGAAATGTAAAAGTAAATACTGGGAGACATCACTGGTAGGACATAAAATGAGAACAACAGCAAGGGGACCCCAGTGTCTCACAAGTGGACACGAAGAAGGGGCATGGAGCTTGGCAAGTGGGTGCTGCTCTCCCCTTGCTCCCTGCTGACTTGCCCGGGTCTGTCCCACTCTGCCGGGCCCTCTGCAGACTGTAGCTGGTGCCCTGGGCTGTGCCACCTCTTTCCCGCCCTCCCTGCCTCTGCACCACTCTGACAGTGGCTGCACCCACAAGGTGGGTCCCACTGGTTCTCAAAGAATCATTAAGTAAAAGGTTGAGAACCCTGGTTTTTAAAGATGCTAAGGTCTGGGGTAAACCAACCCCATATGTTTTGGGAGGTGAGGCCAAACTGTAGTATATTAAATAACAGTTTTTATGTGGTAGGCTAACTATAAACAGTCAAAATGAATTTCCAAGACCTACAGGTTATTTTATTTAACCCTTTGAGTAGTAGTGAGGTTTTTTAATGCTTGCTGACCCCCCTGGGAGTGAGGTTTTTTTCAAAAAATAAAATTACTTCCAGTTCCAGTTTTATTAACTTAAAATCATGTTTGTTTGAAAACCAATTTATGAAAACAAGAAGAACATACATTTACCTTTTTTTAATGTTGACTTACACATTAAAAAAAAATTTTTTTTTACGAATTTAGAAGTGGGGAGGCAGTCAGACAGACTCCTGCATGCGCCAAACCGGATCTACCCAGCATGCCCAGCAGAGGGTGATGTTCTTCCCATCTGGGTCGTTGCTCTGTTGTGGCCCAAGCCATAGTTCCTGAGGTGGAGGCCATAGAGCCGTCCTCAGCACTGGGGCCAACTTTGCTCCAATGGAGCCTTGGCTGCGGGAGGGAAAGAGAGAGACAGAGAGGAAGGAGAGGTGGAAGGGTGGAGAAGCAGATGGGTGCTTCTCCTGTGTGCCCTGACATGGAATCGAACACGGGACTTCCACACGCCGGGCCAATGCTCTACCACTGAGCCAACCAGCCAGGGCTACCTTACACATTTTTAAAGTAGATTGATCATGTTCTGGATGGTCAGGAGGCCTGAGGACGTACATGAATGTTCGTGCTACTCAAAGGGTTAATGTTGTGAGTTATTACAGCAGCCACACTGAGTGCTTTGTCCACAATGCAAACAGCAGGTTGCTTTGATCCTGGTCCCATCGCCAGCCCCTGCGCCTGCAACAGGCCTGCCGGCCCGCAGCCAGGGAGCACCGGTGACGACTGTAGACTCTGTGTGTTACCAAGTCTGGCTTTTGTGGCTCAAGTAGGTTTATGTACAACATACAAACACACTCAAGCACAATTTAGGTACAATTTGTATAATTTGTATCATTCAAGTGAGAGGCAGTTGACACTCAAGACAGGTCTCTTGCTAGAGAAATGTGTCAGAGAGAGTGACAAAACCTTTTGGAATAATGACTGAGGGAAATATGGTTTACAATGCTTCTTTCCATGCAAACACACTGGAATGCTGCCCGTCCGGCTGCCATTGGGTTCTCTGTCTTCATTGGGGGTGGTGTTTGACAGGACATCAGGGTCTCTGCACAGAGGAGAGAGTGGAAAGTCACTCTGAAAAATTCCTGTTTAGATGATACCTGTTCAAGAAAAATTCTATCTCTAGGACTCTAATTCCCAGGGCCATGTGCCACCCTGGCCCAGAGGTGACACCAATGGCCTGCCCCAAGCTCTCCAAATCTAGTGACAGCCCAGCCCGTTGGAGTTTAGCATTATACTTGAACACATTTCATCAATCAGGAGTATTAAACTGGATATCATTGCAAATTATCATTTTTTTCCTCCAAAATATTTATCTATAAGCTACTTGCTCTTGAAGAAGTGATTCCCCTGAAGGCTGGCTGGCCCTGAGTGCTGCTACTGCTGAGGCCACGTCTCCAGGAGGCCTGAGGCCTGGGTGCGGCCAGCCTGCCCTCTGGGGCCCATGGCTCCACAGTCTTTCCCAGAACAAAGTGCCCTTCCCCTCCGCTACCACCACTCCTCAGTACCATTGTCCACCACTCCTCGGGACCATTGTCCACCACTCCCCGGGACCATTGTCCACCACTCCTCAGTACCATTGTCCACCACTCCTCAGTACCATTGTCCACCACTCCTCAGTACCATTGTCCACCACTCCCCGGGACCATTGTCCACCACTCCTCAGTACCATTGTCCACCACTCCCCGGGACCACGGTCCACCACTCCCCGGGACCATTGTCCACCACTCCCCGGGACCATTGTCCACCACTCCCCGGGGCCATTGTCCACCACTCCTCAGTACCATTGTCCACCACTCCCCGGGACCACGGTCCACCACTCCCCGGGACCATTGTCCACCACTCCCCGGGACCATTGTCCACCACTCCCCGGGACCATTGTCCACCACTCCTCAGTACCATTGTCCACCACTCCCTGGGACCATTGTCCACCACTCCCCGGGACCATTGTCCACCACTCCCCGGGACCATTGTCCACCACTCCTCAGTACCATTGTCCACCACTCCTCGGGACCATTGTCCACCACTCCTCAGTACCATTGTCCACCACTACCCGGGACCATTGTCCACCACTCCTCAGTACCATTGTCCACCACTCCTCAGTACCATTGTCCACCACTCCCCGGGACCATTGTCCACCACTCCTCAGTACCATTGTCCACCACACCCCGGGACCACGGTCCACCACTCCCCGGGACCATTGTCCACCACTCCCCGGGACCATTGTCCACCACTCCCCGGGGCCATTGTCCACCACTCCTCAGTACCATTGTCCACCACTCCCCGGGACCACGGTCCACCACTCCCCGGGACCATTGTCCACCACTCCCCGGGACCATTGTCCACCACTCCCCGGGACCATTGTCCACCACTCCTCAGTACCATTGTCCACCACTCCCCGGGACCATTGTCCACCACTCCCCGGGACCATGGTCCACCACTCCTCAGTACCATTGTCCACCACTCCCTGAAACCATGGTCCACCACTCCTCAGTACCATTGTCCACCACTCCCCGGGACCATTGTCCACCACTCCCCGGGACCATTGTCCACCACTCCCCGGGACCATTGTCCACTACTCCCCGGGACCACAGTCCACCACTCCCCGGGACCATGGTCCACCACTCCCTGGGACCATTGTCCACCACTCCCCACGACCATGGTCCACCACTCCTCAGTACATTGTCCACCACTCCCTGGGACCATGGTCCACCACTCCTCAGTACCATTGTCCACCACTCCCCGGGACCATTGTCCATCACTCCCCGGGACCACGGTCCACCACTCCCCGGGACCACGGTCCACCACTCCCCGGGACCATTGTCCACCACTCCCCGGGACCATGGTCAACCACTCCTCAGTACCATTGTCCACCATTCCTCAGTACCATTGTCCACCACACCCCGGGACCATTGTCCACCACTCCCCAGTACCATTGTCCACCACTCCTCAGTACCATTGTCCACCACTCCTTGGGACTATGGTCCACCACTCCCTGGGACCATTGTCCACCACTCCCCGGGACCATGGTCCACCACTCCTCAGTACCATTGTCCACCACTCCTCAGTACCATTGTCCACCACTCCCCGGGACCATTGTCCACCACTCCTCAGTACCATTGTCCACCACTCCCCGGGACCATTGTCCACCACTCCCCG
Source organism: Saccopteryx bilineata (assembly GCF_036850765.1). Lineage (NCBI taxonomy): Eukaryota > Metazoa > Chordata > Mammalia > Chiroptera > Emballonuridae > Saccopteryx > Saccopteryx bilineata. The sequence continues at coordinate 164,960,429 of NC_089495.1, forward strand.
GGACCATGGTCCACCACTCCTCAGTACCATTGTCCACCACTCCCCGGGACCATTGTCCACCACTCCCCGGGACCATTGTCCACCACTCCCCGGGACCACGGTCCACCACTCCCCGGGACCACGGTCCACCACTCCCCAGGACCATTGTCTACCACTCCCCAGGACCATTGTCCACCACTCCCTGGGACCACGGTCCACCACTCCCCGGGACCACGGTCCACCACTTCCCGGGACCATTGTCCACCACTCCCCGGGACCATTGTCCACCACTCCCCAGTACCATTGTCCACCACTCCTCAGTACCATTGTCCACCACTCCCCAGGTCCATTGTCCACCACTCCCCGGGACCATTGTCCACCACTCCCCGGGACCATTGTCCACCACTCCCCGGGACCATGGTCCACCACTCCCCGGGACCATTGTCCACCACTCCCCGGGACCATTGTCCACCACTCCCAGGGACCATGGTCCACCATTCCTCAGTACCATTGTCCACCACTCCTCAGTACCATTGTCCACCACTCCCCGGGACCATTGTCCACCACTCCCCAGTACCATTGTCCACCACTCCCTGGGACCATGGTCCACCACTCCTCAGTACCATTGTCCACCACTCCTCAGTACCATTGTCCACCACTCCTTGGGACCATGGTCCACCACTCCCTGGGACCATTGTCCACCACTCCCCGGGACCATGGTCCACCACTCCTCAGTACCATTGTCCACCACTCTTCAGTCCCATTGTCCACCACTCCCCGGGACCATTGTCCACCACTCCCCAGTACCATTGCCCACCACTCCCCGGGACCATTGTCCACCACTCCCCGGGACCATTGTCCACCACTCCCCGGGACCACTGTCCACCACTCCCCGGGACCACGGTCCACCACTCCCCAGGACCATTGTCCACCACTCCCCGGGACCATGGTCAACCACTCCTCAGTACCATTGTCCACCATTCCTCAGTACCATTGTCCACCACACCCCGGGACCATTGTCCACCACTCCCCAGTACCATTGTCCACCACTCCTCAGTACCATTGTCCACCACTCCTTGGGACTATGGTCCACCACTCCCTGGGACCATTGTCCACCACTCCCCGGGACCATGGTCCACCACTCCTCAGTACCATTGTCCACCACTCCTCAGTACCATTGTCCACCACTCCCCGGGACCATTGTCCACCACTCCTCAGTACCATTGTCCACCACTCCCCGGGACCATTGTCCACCACTCCCCGGGACCATGGTCCACCACTCCTCAGTACCATTGTCCACCACTCCCCGGGACCATTGTCCACCACTCCCCGGGACCACGGTCCACCACTCCCCGGGACCACGGTCCACCACTCCCCAGGACCATTGTCTACCACTCCCCAGGACCATTGTCCACCACTCCCCGGGACCACGGTCCACCACTCCCCGGGACCACGGTCCACCACTTCCCGGGACCATTGTCCACCACTCCCCGGGACCATTGTCCACCACTCCCCAGTACCATTGTCCACCACTCCTCAGTACCATTGTCCACCACTCCCCAGGTCCATTGTCCACCACTCCCCGGGACCATTGTCCACCACTCCCCGGGACCATTGTCCACCACTCCCCGGGACCATGGTCCACCACTCCCCGGGACCATTGTCCACCACTCCCCGGGACCATTGTCCACCACTCCCAGGGACCATGGTCCACCATTCCTCAGTACCATTGTCCACCACTCCTCAGTACCATTGTCCACCACTCCCCGGGACCATTGTCCACCACTCCCCAGTACCATTGTCCACCACTCCCTGGGACCATGGTCCACCACTCCTCAGTACCATTGTCCACCACTCCTCAGTACCATTGTCCACCACTCCTTGGGACCATGGTCCACCACTCCCTGGGACCATTGTCCACCACTCCCCGGGACCATGGTCCACCACTCCTCAGTACCATTGTCCACCACTCCTCAGTCCCATTGTCCACCACTCCCCGGGACCATTGTCCACCACTCCCTAGTACCATTGTCCACCTCTCTCCGGGACCATGGTCCACCACTCCTCAGTACCATTGTCCACCATTCCTCAGTACCATTGTCCACCACTCCCCGGGACCATTGTCCACCACTCCCCAGTACCATTGCCCACCACTCCCCGGGACCATTGTCCACCACTCCCCGGGACCATTGTCCACCACTCCCCGGGACCACTGTCCACCACTCCCCGGGACCACGGTCCACCACTCCCCAGGACCATTGTCCACCACTCCCCGGGACCACTGTCCACCACTCCCCGGGACCATTGTCCACCACTCCCCGGGACCATGGTCCACCACTCCCCGCAGTACCATTGTCCACCACTCCCCGGGACCATTGTCCACCACTCCCCGGGACCATTGTCCACCACTCCCAGGGACCATTGTCCACCACTCCCAGGGACCATGGTCCACCACTCCTCAGTACCATTGTCCACCACTCCCCGGGACCATTGTCCACCACTCCCCGGGACCACTGTCCACCACTCCCCGGGACCATGGTCCACCACTCCCCGGGACCATTGTCCACCACTCCCCGGGACCATTGTCCACCACTCCCCGGGACCACGGTCCACCACTCCCCGGGACCACAGTCCACCACTCCCCGGGACCATTGTCCACCACTCCCAGGGACCATTGTCCACCACTCCTCAGTACCATTGTCCACCACTCCCCAGGACCATTGTCCACCACTCCCCAGGACCATGGTCCACCACTCCTCAGTACCATTGTCCACCACTCCCCAGGACCATTGTCCACCACTCCCCGGGACCATGGTCCACCACTCCCCGGGACCATGGTCCACCACTCCCCAGTACCATTGTCCACCACTCCCCAGGACCATTGTCCACCACTCCCCGGGACCATGGTCCACCACTCCCCGGGACCACGGTCCACCACTCCCCGGGACCATTGTCTACCACTCCCCGGGATCACGGTCCACCACTCCTCAGTACCATTGTCCACCACTCCCCAGGACCATTGTCCACCACTCCCCGGGACCACGGTCCACCACTCCCCGGGACCACGGTCCACCACTCCCCGGGACCATTGTCCACCACTCCCCGGGACCATTGTCCACCACTCCTCAGTACCATTGTCCACCACTCCCCGGGACCATTGTCCACCACTCCCCAGGACCACGGTCCACTACTCCCCAGGACCACGGTCCACCACTCCTCAGTACCATTGTCCACCACTCCCCAGGACCATTGTCCACCACTCCCCGGGACCATTGTCCACCACTCCTCAGTACCATTGTCCACCACTCCCCGGGACCATTGTCCACCACTCCCCAGGACCACGGTCCACCACTCCCCAGGACCATGGTCCACCACTCCTCAGTACCATTGTCCACCGCTCCCCGGGACCATGGTCCACCACTCCTCAGTACCATTGTCCACCACTCCTCAGTACCATTGTCCACCACTCCCCGGGACCATGGTCCACCACTCCCCGGGACCATTGTCCACCACTCCTCAGTACCATTGTCCACCACTCCCCGGGACCATGGTCCACCACTCCTCAGTACCATTGTCCACCACTCCCCGGGACCATGGTCCACCACTCCTCAGTACCATTGTCCACCGCTCCCCGGGACCATGGTCCACCACTCCTCAGTACCATTGTCCACCACTCCCCGGGACCATTGTCCACCACTCCCCGGGACCACGGTCCACCACTCCCAATGTCTTCCCAAAGCACTTCCTGCACAAACCTTTGCTGGTGAGTTTCTTTGAGGGGTAGGGGCAGTAGTGTGGCCAGGAAGGGAGGAGGTGGGACTTTTAGAACTGAAGCTCTGACTCAGGTGCGGGGTTGTGGGAGGATTAAAGCCGGTGTCACAGGACAGCGACAGGGTGAAGTGCCCAGTACAGAAGGAAGCTGGTTTGTTCTGGGTACAGGTCTGCTACTACACAACCCACCCAAAACGATGGGCTGGCCCTAGAACCAGGGTCTCTCTAGGCTCCTTTGTCCTCTCGAGGCCACTGCTCTCTGCCCTGCCTTGGCATGCTCTTATTCGTATGTTTTTTCTGAAAAAGTCGCACATGTGGCTTTGACATCTTTAGTGAGGAGCCTCATCTGTCGGCAGGGTCCTCCTTGCACAGGGCTGAGCCCCTCGTTCAAATTTGGTAGCTCTTTGGTTGCAAAGAAAGACCTGCCTTCACGTCTCCTGACCCCTGGTTCAGGGGTCCTCTTCCTGCATGGACAAATTATTGCTCAGAAATGAATGGACTAAACAGAAGGGAAGAAGTGGCCGTCTTGCCAGGAGGGAATTTGGGAGGAAAGGATCGACAGTGACGCAGGAGCCCAGGGGAGGGGTGCGTGGTGCTCCTGCCCTTACCCAGAAGGTCACGCCTGCTGGCAGCTGTATGCTACCCTGCACAGGCCAAAGGCAGCACCTGCACTTTTCTTTAGTGGTGGTGGGGGAGCTGGTGGGATTTGGGGACTAAACCTACAAATAAGAAGGCTTGATGCGATCTAGCCCAGCCCAAGTCTTTCCTGGGAACAAGAAACTTGAAGATTAATAAACAGCCCAACTGTTATTAGAGGGTCCCTGGGAAGGTAAGCCCTTGGGACCTGAGGTTTCTTTCTTTCTTTCTTTCTTTCTTTCTTTCTTTCTTTCTTTCTTTCTTTCTTTCTTTCTTTCTCTCTCTCTCTCTCTCTCTCTCTCTCTCTCTTTCTTTCTTTCTTTCTTTCTTTCATGTTTAGAGAGAGGAGATAGAGAGAGAGAAAGAGAGAGAGAAAGGAGAAGTAGGAAGCATCACCTCATAGTAGTTGCTTCCTATTTGTGCCTTGACCTGGCAAGCCCAGAGTTTTGAACCAGTGACCTCAGCATTCCAGGTCGACACATAATCCACTACGCCAGTATGGTCAGGCGATGGACCTGAGATTTCATTTCACCAGCATTTCCTTCAGTAGTGTAGCCAAGGTGGGGATGAGGAGGGAGAAGGTTAGGTACACCTCTGGGCAGTGGCCCTGGGGTCCTAAGACTCTTCAGAGGCTCTTACAGTTGCTTTCTGTAAGGGCTGAATACAGGCATGGTCCCCAAGCACTTGGCTCTCAGCCGCCGTGGGGCTCAGGGGAGTGCCGGTGAAAGCACAGTGAGTCCTGCCACATACCCGTCCGGAGGGCTGCACTGAGCAGGGCTGACCACAGCCAGTACTGGTGCACCATGGGACTCGTGCTCACTGCCATGGGCAAGCAAGGGGCACAGCACCTTTGGAAAGCCTGTTAGTGTTTTCTTAGAAAGCTGAGCATGTGTCTCTCTACCTTTGACCAAACAGTTCCATTCTTAGATATTTATTCAGGAAAAATGGAACCACATGTCCACAAAAAGACTTAACCATAAATGCACTTTCAGCTTTCTTTGTAATGACCCCTAACTGGAAACAGCCCAGTTGCCCATCAGTAGGAAAATGGATAAAGAATTGTTGTATATCCATGCAATGGAATACTATATGGCAATAAAGAGAAATTAATCATTGTACCTGCTACAACATGGGTGAATTTCAGAAACATGCTACATAAAAGACACCAAATACAAAAGAACACATACATAGGATTCTATTTAAATGCTAGAAAAAGGCTAAATAACCCGTGGTGATAAAAGTCAGATTATTGGTTGTGTGGGGAGAGACTGACTGGGAAAGAGCAGGAGACTCTCTGGGCTAATGAACTGCATTGTGAAGGGCGTGGTCCACACACCTGTCCGAACAGCCTGGCCACACACTGTAGTCTGTGCACTGTACTATGTGTAAACCAGGGGTCCCCAAACTTTTTACACAGGGGGCCAGTTCACTGTCCCTCAGACCGTTGGAGGGCTGGACTATAAAAAAAACTATGAACAAATCCTTATGCACACTGCACATACCTTATTTTAAAGTAAAAAAACAAAACAGGAACAAATACAATATTTAAAATAAAGAATAAGTAAATTTAAATCAACAAACTGACCAGTATTTCAATGGGAACTATGCTCCTCTCACTGACCACCAATGAAAGAGGTGCCCCTTCCGGAAGTGCGGCGGGGGCCGGATAAATGGCCTCAGGGGGCCGCATGCGGCCCACGGGCCGTAGTTTGGGGACCCCTGGTGTAAAGCATGCCTCAGTTCATGGGAAAAGTGCTTTACAAATATGTGGAAAGGTCCTGAGTACCCCCAAATGCAACAAAATATTGCAGAGTATAAATTTCTGAAAAACGTTATGTTTATATTCTGTAGTTAGCTATCAAATCTCATGGTACCAAAAATAGTGTTATATTTGAAAGCAACTGGTGATGTAGATTTTCTTACAAGAATTTTCAAGGATGTACGATAATGGCCAAGATGTCTTAAGCAATTGTACATTAATGAGTTATCATGAGCCAAATGATTTTGGAGTTAAATTGCTAAAAATTCTTTTAGGTTTTACAGCAAAGTAAATGTTAGGAAGAATCATATAGTATTGCTGTTTTTGTGGGTGAAAATAGACTAATCTCAGTGATCCCATGTGGTGTTGCAAGAGGTCGTGGTGCATTTCGGTGTGTCTGCTGCGGTATTGTGGGCCTTCTGGAGTCAGAAGACTGAGAACCTGGCTCTGGGAAGAGGGCCTGCATGGGTTGGACCCCTGCTCACAACCTCAAACTCGTCTGCGAATTCCAGAACCTTTGAATGATAGGATGTGTGAGTTGTGTGGGAGGGTAATGGGAGGCAGTTTGCATAGGGGTTTTTAGTGGTGGCAAACCGAGGGCACTGCACACTGTCCCCTCCAGCTCCTGACTGCCTGCTTTCTCCCAGGTGGACAGCCCTCTCTGCAGCCTGCCTGGAAGTTAGAACTTAAAACACAGTAGCCTTCTCTGCTCCCCCATCAGGCATTGAACATCGCACAGTGCCACATTGGCCCGCTGAGATCCCCACCTTCTTCTGCATGCCCAGAACTCTGACTACGTCACTGTACTGCAGTAATCGCATTAGGTTTTAAGGTGTATTTTGATTTAGTTTACACAAATAAGATAACTGATTTTAGGCGTGGAATTCTATGATGACCATGTATTACTGTGTAACTATCACCCAGATCAAGATAAATCACTACTCCCGTCATCCTAAAATGTACCCCATGCCCTTTTCTAGGCAGTCCTCCCCTTTCAGACCCGGGAAACCACTGGTCTTTTTTTTGTCCCAGGCTTTCCTTTCCCAGAAGGTTATGTGAATGGAACCCTAGTGTGCAGCATTTTGAGTCTTACTTCTGTCATATGCGTAATGCATTTGAGATTTATCATTGTTGCCTGAATAAGTTGTTCATACCTTTTTTTTTTTTTTTCTGAAGCCGGAAACGGGGAGAGACAGTCAGACAGACTCCCGCATGCGCCCGACCGGGATCCACCCGGCACGCCCACCAGGGGTGCCACTCTACCCACCAGGGGGCGATGCTCTGCCCCTCCGGGGCGTTGCTCTGCCGCGACCAGAGCCACTCTACCGCCTGGGGCAGAGGCCAAGGAGCCATCCCCAGCGCCCGGGCCATCTTTGCTCCAATGGAGCCTTGGCTGCGGGAGGGGAAGAGAGAGACAGAGAGGAAGGAGGGGGTGGGGTGGAGAAGCAAATGGGCGCTTCTTTTATGTGCCCTGGTCGGGAATCGAACCCGGATCCCCCGCACGCCAGGCCGATGCTCTACCGCTGAGCCAACCGGCCAGGGCCCATACCTTTTTTATTGAATGGTATTCCGTGGTATAGGTGTACCATGGCAGGCTTCCTTGACCACTGGTGGATGGATGTTTGGATTGTTTCCCGCTTTGGGTGATCACGCATGAAGCTTCACATATAGATTTTTGAGCGGATGTGTTTTCATGTCTGTAAGGTACATTTCAAAGAGTGGAAACGTCTGTGCCTTATGTGTTTGCTTGACTTTTAAGAAATTGATGAATTGTTTTCTGGAGTGGCTGCATCATTTTTACCATCACTGCATGAAAAGCCAGCTGTCCCACATCCTCACCAGCACTTGGTAGCGCTAGGATGTTTTTCTTCAAGCATTCTAGTGGATGTAGAAATATGACATTTCTTCTCTGGTGGACCTTTGATTCTTTTGGAAAGGTTTCTTCTGGGGTTCTCCGATGTTGGATTAACAAACACATCATTAAGCGTCAGCTAAAGTCAAACAGAAGCTACAACACAAATGATGACTTGAGATAGAACCAGACGTAGCGGTCCCTGAAGCAGGATCTTGGATGCTCCTGGTGGTTTGGAGAGAAGGCTTGTGCTCACGTGGTAGGCACATGGTGTTTCTCAGAGTCTGGCATCCCCAGCTCACTCCTGTCCCAGCCCTCCTTTGTCTGTGACAGCTCAAGGCTGCATCATCTCCATCTGGAGGGACATTTTCTACTCTGATGTTTTGCACAGTCCTGGGGCAAGGTCACTCTCAAGATAGAAGCAGAGACCACCCCACCCTTCACTTGGGGGTGAAGGAGGCACTCAGGCTTCATGAGGTTGATAATGACAGCGATGTAACAAATGACAACATAGCTAGAGACACTCCATAGGGGAACAAGGTCTAGAGGCTTCAGCATTCAGTGGCCACCCTGCCTGACCAGCCAGGAGCTTGGGGAAAAGCTCTTAATGAAATCCATCTCATGAGAAGGCTGGCAACCGTGTGTAAAGGAATGCTCACATTTGTGGCTTTACTCAAAGATGTGCGTGCTGTCTTGTCTGACACTCGCCTCAGTATTCTAGCTCACCACTGTTGGCTCTCGGGTGTATGTGCTTGGGGCTCTGAGCCGTTTTGTGTTTTGAGTCATGTGCCCCCCCCCCCCAATTATCCAGAGAATTGAAGTATCCAGTATCCAGAAAGTCTCCAGTGTGTCCTGGGGAAAAACTGTGTTTTAAACAATGTCGTCTGCAGTCCAGGTTGGGTGTAAAATTAGGAGATCGGCCCTGGGAAGAAGTATTTGCATGTGTAGCTCAGTCTTGATCTGCAAGGACACTGGGCACTGTGGTCAGAGGAACTGGCTTTTGGTAGGGAGGAGTCCAGCTTCCAAGGGCTGTGAGCATTCTAGAGGGTTGTTTGCCCCAGGGGTGGCCCAGGGATTGGGTCAGGAGGGTGTTTGTTAGTTGATTCAACATTTTTTGAGGTCTTCCCATGCCAGCATATGCCAGGTGCCAGCACTCCAGTGGTGGGCACACATCCTTGTCCCCAAAGGTAGGAGTGACTTGAGATAGACACTCAAAAGGGCCCTTTGGGACAGGTGCTGGGTGCAGGCAAGCAGTGGCTGAGATGACACAGAAGATGCATGCAGCCTGGGGCCTTGGAGAAGGGTGGCAGAGGAGGGAGGCCTAAGTTGAGCCCCAAAGGAGGGAGGCCTAAGCTGAGCTCCAAAGATAAGTGGAGATGGCAGGAAGGGCACCGCAGAGCCTCTTCGGCAAAGGAGAGTGAGGGCAGATGAATCCAGGCTCCAAGGTGGTCAAAGTGTGAAGACATGACAGTGTCATGGTAGGCCAGGCCACCTAGGGCCCTAAAAGTCACTGAAGCCCCCCATCTGCAGGGAGCCCAGAATGGCTTCACGCTGTGGAACTGATGCTCCCTCAGGGTACTGTGCCCGCAAACAGTTTCCTGCTGCCATGAGTACATAAAATCATGCAAAGCTGTCTCTTTTCTCCACCTTTGGAGAAAGGTTGAAACTCTTTTTAGTAATAGGAGGAGAAGAGTGCTCTAGTTACTGGGATTTTAGGGCAATACAAGGTTCATATGATTGGAGACACTTGGGTTTCTGGTTGAGGAAGGAGTAACATACTTGAGAGTGATGAAGAGCATTGCTATGGAGACACTATGGTGCCCTGCGCAGAGATCAACTCTTGCATGTGACATTATCAATAGGATGGCAAGCTGGAGTGCCAAGAAGTATGTCATCCCAGCTCTGGTAGGATTAGGGGCAGGGAGAGCCTACGGGCTGCTCCTGTAGGCAACGACAAGGCCCCGCTCTTGGGGAGGGCACAGGCCCTTGCAACAGAGATGCCTGGCCCTTTGTCACATGAGCCCACACAAACACAGGGCGGGATGAACCTACCAGGGGACCCATGAACAAAACACAGCACAGACAACAGGCTGTGTGGATACAAGAAACCAAAGAGAACTGGGCAAGACTCACACACATTATTTCAGTGCTATATGTTAATGTGGCTTCTTTCCTCACTGGAAACTTCTCAAGGAGTTCACCATTCTTAAGGCACAGAGAACTGTGTGAGTGGTGCGTGGGCTATGCTTGATTAGAGTTACTATTTAGGAGAAAATAACTGTCCACTGACAAGCATATTTACATTTGGTCTTTGAATTCGGGGAAATTCACATTTCTCCTCACGCTGGATGACAGCATCTGGGAGTGGCTGCTTTGGCCACTGCATTTCTTGAAGAGACCCTGTTGGGTGAAAAGGAAGGGATCATAGGTTGTGGGTGCAGATTTACTGGATTTAAGGCACCCTCTGGGCATCTCCTCGGCAACATCTTGAACTTTTCTTGGTCAGGAGAGCAAAGCCTGGCTCTGGGTGCACTGAACCCCTGGTACTCTGCTCCCCTCCACATGCCTGCTTGCAACGGGATCGGGATCACAGAGGGCCTGTGCGAATCTGCAGGCGGCTTCTGAAGAGGCTTAACTGTGTCTATTCATTTTTACTGATGAAATGCCTTTTTTACAGCTGACCTTGTGCGTTTCCTTGGTCCTGTGGCCATTCCGTCCACCTGGCACATGTGTGCACACCTGTACTCACACATTCACATGTGAGTCACTTCAGCAAAAGGTCTGGTGTGTGTTAGATGCCCAAGTGCTCTACAAGAAATCCCAAGAGCATGGGGAAGTAAGACCTGGACATATTCATACCTAAACCCATCAAGCATGAAGTAAAACTATCTCAGGGGGCAATAATATCTGAGGCTGGGCTGCAATAGGGAACGGTGATGACTGGGCAGCGGTTGTGTTAGGGGAGTGGTTCTTAGACTTTGCTACTTGTTAAATTTCCTGGGAAACTGCCTAGGCTACACCCGTAACTCACGAAATCAGACTCTTTCAAGGCATTGTTTAAAGCTCTTCAGGTGAGTGTGTGTGCAACCAACACACATAACTGGTGTCTTAGGAGGAGAAAGAGAAGTGAGGTGGGCCCTTCCGCCCCAATAGCCTGCTGCCTGGTGCCATGTGTACCCTTGATGCCACCCCTGTAGACAGCTTTTCAGCATGTGGGTCACAGGTAGGGATGTTGACTGTAGCTGCCACGGCTTACTTGCCACCTATAACTGCACAGAATGTCTGCATTTTACCCTCAAAGTCACCTGGCCTCTTGCTGGGTCTAGACCCCCACAGGAAAGCACTGTTCTCCTCTCAGGAACTCTTCCTTCCATGCTAGGGTGACAGAACTTGAACAAGTCACTCTGCCTAGACTAACACTGTGTTGGCATTCCAGAGAGACTGGATGTTGGCAGGAGATACAAGAAGATGTATTTAGCCCTGGCCAGGTAGCTCAGTTGGTTAGAGCATTGGCTCCATATGCCAAGGTTGTGGGTTTGATTGCTGGTCAGGGTACCTATAAAAATCAACCAATGAATGCATAAATAAGTGGAACAACAAATTGGTGTTTCTCTTTCTCTGTCTCTTTTTTCCATTGTCTCTAAAATCAGTCAATAAATAAAAATTAAAAAAAGAAAATGTATTTGTTCTTTATCAAGTCATTTTTGACTAGACATGAAGTTTTGGTTGGATCCAAGACTCAGGAAAGGAGACTCCACCTCTGTCCACGCAGACGCACTGCCAGCCTCACCATATTTCTGTTCTGTGTCTGATGTGGCACATCTTGTCTGAGGCTTGGCAGCTAGAGCTCAGAGAGGAAGTACAGACAGGAGAATTCACAAGGAAGGGGCATAGGGGCCTCCTTCCACCTCTGACCTGCTGAGGCTCATTCCCGCTCACCTGCGGTTTGGGAGTGAAGGGCAGGCAGCCTCTTAACTCAGGACTCTGGTGCCTATTCGAAATCTCAGCTGAGTTGGGATTGCAGCAGACAGGGAAGTGGGCTGGGCTACTGCCTGCATTCTATGCCTGAGGCTAGTGACCCCGCAGAAGAGGGCTGAGAGGGCTGCACCAGTACCTCATCTCCTCCCTGCTGTTTGCATGTGAGTATTTGCACCCATAGCCTTACATAGACTATACACACGTGGCTCTGCCAAGCACTCACATGCTAATTGTGCAAAGTACAAGTGAGCAAGCCAAACCAGCTGTTTTCCCAACATACCATATAAATGCATCACTTATGAAATGATAAATAAAATCAAAATTGAAAAGAAAATAAAGAAATATAATTTTTTTCATATCCACATTTCTGGGAGTAAGAGGCACACCTGTCACACGAAAGCCGTTCCCCTCAGTGTCTTGCACGCTGCTGCAGAAGCTGCTGGGACCTGGTCCGGGCGCTCTGCCCTCCCCTTTGGTATGCAGCAGGGGGCTCTGTGCCTTCTAGTAATGAACAGAGTTCAGTCAGCAGCTGTGGGAGGCACTAAAACTCTACATTGGCCCCAATCTAAAATGAGGCAGTTTCTTGTTTATTTTAAAGAAGTTTCATTTAAAAAGGCAAATCATACTACTGTTGTGAATTCTGTACATAAAATCAGAGTATCTCTCAGCTCCTCTGGTGTAGAATTCCTTAGTTGAGCAGGTACACCTGTGAAGTCACGGTGGAAACACCTTGAATGTTTCCCTCTACCTTTGTTCACCAACCTTCCATCTGCCAGGCGCTGCTCTGGGCAGCAGGGAGACAGCAGTGAGCAAAACTGTGGGAACTGAAGGTTGAATGGAGGTAGGAGAAGGGTCAGATGATGCAGACATAATTCATTCCATGCCAGCAAGTGGTAAGGATCAGAGAGGAAATACTGGCAGCTGGGGAGTGATGGAGATTTAGATGGGTGTTATTTAACATGAGCCAGTCAGGAAAAGGCTTCCTGGAGGAGGTGACATTTGAGCAGAGATCTGAAAGGAGTGAGCAAGCCTGCCATGGGATTGTCTAGGAATAGCCTGAGCAAGGGTCCTGAGGTGGGGCCATGCTTGGATTATCTGACAGCCAACAAAGAGGCAGACGTGATGCAGTGGGGTGTGGGGTGGGGAGAAGAAGGAACAGGAGACAAGGTTGGACAGTCACTGGAGCCAAACTGCCTGCTAAGGAACATGACTTTTTCTTGAAAGGTCAAGTAGCACATGGCAAGGATCTGAACTAGAAACATGTGGTATATGTGCTGCCGAAGTGAGCACTGAACTAGAAGAGTTTAGGAGGAGCATCAGGCTGCTGGGAGGAGGCTAGACTTCTCGGGCAGGTGCCTAGTTGGGGGGCGCTGCAGGATAGCAGGCAGGTAAGGATGGAGCTGGGGCCTGGTGGTCACAGTGGAGCTGGTGGTGGTGCTAGGACGTCAGAGAAAGAAAAGACTCAAGACAGCGCCAAGCTGCGGTAGTGATGAAGCTGCTGTCAGCTTTTGGGGAGAGGGCAGGCCAGAGGGAGGGGAGGAGTGAGGAGTGAGTACGAGCCGCTGAGGGACAGCTGCGCGAGGCAGCTGAACAGGCAGGGAGATGCTTGTGCAGAGCTCAGGGGAGAGGCGGCTGGAGTACAATTTGGGAGTTGTCACAGGTAGTTGGGACATGAAGCCCTGGCTGGGGCGGGACAGCAGACCGAAGACACTGCACCTGACACCCAGGTATTGATGCCAGAGAGGATGGGAGGGGCAGTGGGCAGGTGAGCAGTGAGCGGCCATGGGGGATGCAGGATGGTTTAGGTGCCCAGGCCCCTGGAGGTCAGGTACCTCCAATCCACACAGCTGTTCCCTCCCCTCAGCTCTTCCAACCTGTGGGCAGTTCTGAACCGGAGGGGAACCAGAGAGACTCCCATGAGGAGCTCCTAGGGAGCCTCATGAGCCCCCAAGCCGGGACCCAAAGCTGAACCATTCTTTACGGTTTCCTAGGAGTTTTCATTGGAAAAGGGGCATTTCCCTTACTTTTCAATTTCCTTTTCTTTGGAAAGTCAAATAATTTGATTGTGGTCTGGAAATTATTCTGTTCATGTCCAACATATGCAGCCATGGAGGCCCTACCAGGTGTCCCCAAACTACGGTCCGCGGGCCGCATGCAGCCCCCTGAGGCCATTTATCCGGCCCCCGCCGCACTTCCGGAAGGGCCACCTCTTTCATTGGTGGTCAGTGAGAGGAGCACTGTATGTGGCGGCCCTCCAACGGTCTGAGGGACAGTGAACTGGCCCTCTGTGTAAAAAGTTTGGGGACCCCTGCTCCTGGAGACTTATATACCCCCAAAACTCGAAAACATTGGTACGTAAAGACACATGCACCCCCATGGTCATCGCAACATTGTTCACAGTGGTCAAGACATGGAAGCAACCAAAGTGTTCCTCCATAGATGATTGGATAAAGAGGATGTGGTACATATATACAATGGAATACTACTCAGCCATAAGAAAACATGAGATAGTGCCATTTAAGACAACATGAACGGACCTTGAGAACATTATACTGAGTGAAATAAGTAAATCAGAAAAATCTATAAACTATATGATTTTACACATAGCTGGGATATAAAACTGAGACTCATGGACAAAGATGAAAGTGATGTGGCTACCATGGGGAGGAGGTTGTGGGGGAGGGAGTGGGGTGGAAAGGGAGTAAAGAGGGGCAAATATACGGTGACAGAAAATGATGACTTTGGGTGATGGGTACACAACATAGTCAACTGTTCAAATGCTGTGGAGCTAGCTGTTTACCTGAAATCTATGTACTCTTGTTGATCAATGTCACCCTCTTAAATTAAATTTTCTAAAAAAACAAACGAACAAAAATAAACAATTTTTAAGGGGGCACGGGCGCCACCTCTGGGCAGGAGGCAGAGGATGGGCTGGGCTGAGGCCCGGGGAGGCAGGAGAAGCATGAGGCTAATGGGCTAGGTGATGTCCCCCTTCCACAGTGTTAGGTGTCCACTCATGCATGCCAGGCACTCCTCCCAGCTGCTTTCCCCCGGACACCGGTGTGTTCCTCCCATCCCACATCCCTGGACATTGGCCACAGAATAGTCTCTTACTAGCTTTTTTTTTTGGCAAATCACAGCTAACTCTATCTGTGGGTTGGGAACAAGTTCTATGGGGTAGAAAAGTGCTGAAAATGCAATAAAAGATCATGACAGGCCTTTTCCTCCCATATTTCAGAAGACAGGATGTCAGGTGGCTAGTTAAACACAGAAGTGTGTTTCCAGAGCGGTCCTGATTGTTTGGATGGGCTGGATCTTACTTTTTATGTTAGCACTTGCTCCCCAGAGTAGGAACAGATGGTTCCTTAGCTAAACAACAGTTTGCTGCAGCGTTTGGCAAGCTGCACTCTCTCTTGCCAAGGACTTTCTGGAAGTGGGTGACCTGCTCATGGAAAGTCACATGTCACTGGCCCCACCTTCCCAGCCCAAACGCAGCCCCTCAAGCAGGCTTCCTCTGATCCCCCCCACAGCACCCCGCTCCAGGAAGGAGCAGGAGGGTGGATGGAGCCTGTCAGATTGGAGAGAGGCTACCTAGTAACAAAAAGCCTTCTGGTACGGGAATCATGTCTACTTGGATGGGGCTTTACGTTTGCTAATTCTAGAGTCTCTTCTGGGAAAAGACCCAGAAGGAGCTCCAGGATGCTTTCCTCTGACCATATCACACTCATCTAGAGTAGCTTGGAGTCAATGATAGAATCCAGAGGAGTTTTGCTCTCTTATAATCAAAACCTGGATTAAGGCAAAGCCACTCAATTTCAAAAAATGTAAATTAGGAGAGATGGAAGAATATATGTACACCCCCCAGTTCAGTGGCCAACATGTTATAGGTGCCACAAAATGTCAGTTCTCCTTTGTCAGTTACCAAAAAAAGATGTGAAGAATAATATACAACACTTCCAAATAGAACTGGCGTCTACCTAGTATCCTGCACATGTGTGTGCCTGTGCTTACATTTTCATTGTGTACATGTGTATTATATAAGTGCTTTAGTGTGTGCCTGTGTGTGTATAGATATATGTGTGTTGTGTGTGCAATCCTGTGTGTGTGTATTTAGCAACCTCAGCCTCTGGGGGGGGGGCAAGATCACGAGGCCACAATCCCTGTGCCCAAGGAGCTACCAGGTAGAAAGCAGGACGACAGGAATGCCCATAACACACTGTCCGAGGCACGGAGCCAGCAGGGGAGAGGGCACAGGTGTGTGTGGGAGTGCAGTGCAGGGGTGGAATGAAGTCAGCGAGGGAGGCCAGAGGAGTGGCAGTGTGTCATGTGCAACAAGGAAAGGCTGGTGCCAGCTCAGGGCCAGGGCAGGGCCCCAATGCCCCTGGGAAGGCAGAAAGGTTCTGAACACACCTGGGGTCTGGGACTCAGAAGGAGGTGTTAGAGGGAAGAGAGGCTCTGCCTGAGCAGGGCAGTGGAGAAGTGCGTCTGGCAGTAGATGTTGGAAGCAGCTAAGGCTGGTGGCTGGGAGACCACATAGGGGGCTCCTCACTGCAGCCCAGCCAGCCTGGGCTAGAGAGGACAGGGAGGACAAGGCTG
This sequence comes from Saccopteryx bilineata, assembly GCF_036850765.1. Lineage (NCBI taxonomy): Eukaryota > Metazoa > Chordata > Mammalia > Chiroptera > Emballonuridae > Saccopteryx > Saccopteryx bilineata. Next base: position 164,977,000 of record NC_089495.1, read on the forward strand.
GTCAGTGGGCAGGGTACAGCGACAGGTGGGCTTTGGAGGATCAGGCTGCAAGATTGGGAGAGACAGGTGTGTGTGTGTGTGTGTGGGGGTGGCAGTGCTGTCCCCAGAAGCAGAGCGATTCAAAGGACAGTGGATGCATTCGGGCTAGGCCCCGTGGAAAATGACCCAGTCTGCACAGGTGCGTGGTTTCCTCTAAACCTGCGGCCAGTTCCTGGCCAGGGAAAGGAGGAAGGGGGCAGGGTGGCGTCCCTAGGCCCCATCAGCAAGGAAGTGGTGGGGGAACTGCAGTGAACTCCTTTTCTTCAATGATAGGACTTCGATTTAGTTTAAAGGCCACTTCAGCATCCTATTAATGAATGGAGATTAATTCCTGTCTCTTTACATAACATCCTGACTCTTGCTACCACGTACTTTCCTCTGATATTTTCTAAGATCAGATGAACTTCTAAACTTTCCCAAGTACTAATGAGAACTTCAGAGGCTCTTCAAGATACAGATGTAGTGCAATATTCCCTCTCCTCACCTAGCATCACAGTTTAAATAGAACTGTGTAATCACACGGCCAGTATTGTTTAAAGTCCATCATGGGGAATAATTTCATCCGTTCTTTTGTCCTTTAAAAATACTATAGGTCAGTCCTAGAGCACAGAAACATCTGGGATGGCTCCCAGGCGGCCCCTGACAACAGGAGGCTGTGGGATGGTGCGGAGGCCCTAAGTGTTACCGGTCTTTTCCAAATGTGTTAGTGTGGAATGCGCACTGTCACTGGATTGTCCCTTGTGCTCCGTGGGCAGAGGGGGCGAGGTACAGGATTAGGGCTGATCCTTTAGGAGGAAAATGGCCTTCAAGGGGACGCTCCCCTGCTTCTCTCTTAAAAGAAAGAAGTACCCTGTTCTGGGTTCTGGATGAAGTTTTATTTGGGGGAGAGTAAATATTACTCAGTGTGACATCCAGTTCTCCCTTCCTTCCTGGTGAGAGCACGTGCTGTGGGCAGGAGTCATCCAGGCTGCTGCACCCCAGTGACGCCTCCATCTTTCTCCCCAGCCATGCGGCCATGGTGGCGGTGCCGCTAGCGATGGCGGAGCTGCTGAAACACTCCCCTGGAACGTTGGGTCGTTGCACTGAGGAAAGTCCCCCTGAAGAACTAAGTGAGCAGGAAATAAGTGCTCTCTGTGCTAGGCTCCTGAGCTTTTGGGGTACTTTGTTTCTGCAGCATGGCTTCACCTCCTCCTACTATTAACACTATTAAAGACAGCTTTACCCTGGTCGAAGTCCCTTCCAACCTTGTCAGGCCCTGGCATTCTAACTTTCATTTTCACATACAGAGTGCTTCACATACAGACAGCCCAGTGCTGTGGAGGCAACAAAATGCTACTGATGGAGGGAACAAAACCAGAGCTGGAGGAACCTGTGAGGTCTTGTGGGTGACCAGAATCTGTCCTGGCTGAAGCCCTGGGGGCGTGAGGAGTGGCAGGAGGGTCTTTGAGGGAGAGGCTGGTGGAGGTCTTGGCCTTGCAGTGAGGCCTGGTGGCAGGTGGCAGGTGGCAGGGGTCAACCTCCCTGCCGGTGGGTCCAGGTACAGCTCTGTTACATCTAGGTCTAGGGTGCCAGGTCTGGCATATGGGATTCCCTCTCAAGATAAGAGAACAGTGATTAAAGACACAATGGCATTTCCTGTGGCCTGGGTACTTCACATGTGTTGTCTCCATTGGTTACCACACCCTTGCAAGGTAAGAAATGAGCTCTATTTTGCTCACGGGAGAAACGCAGCTTGGAGAGTTTAAATGGTTAGTTTAATGCAGAGAAGATGCCAAGACCCCTATCCCTTCCCCCCAGCAGGCTGCCTTCTGAGGAGGACCTCCTAAAGGAGGCCGGAGCCAAGGGTGAGTCACTAGGGGACTAGGGGGCACTAGGACAGAGGCCTTTCCCTCCTGGGGTTCCCCTGCTGGAGACTTTGAGGCTGCACTTGATACTGGGGGGCTGCCTTTTTCTCTATCAGTCTCCCACTGACCAGTGGCTTTGGTGCAGTGACGGGGAGCAGCCAGCTCACCTGTCTTCTGAGTACTTCTCCTTTGGGACAGGAGTGTAAAGAACAGTGATGATTTCCAGTTGTGAGTAGAGCTGGGCTCATAGGAACCCAACATCTTCACCCACCCGGGACTCCTACTCTTCGTCTGCTCGAGAACCACCTTCTTCTCTCCTCCGGTCGCTGGTGTTGCTCTGCCTGCCAGTGCAGGAGTCACGGCCAGTGCTTCTGCCCCTGCTCCCAGCCCACCTGCGGCCCCAGCAGTGCCTGGCTCTGCGGGGAATATGAAAGGCGGGACCCTGTGCCTGGAGTGGTTACTACTCTGGGCTGCAGCTCATCCTCCAGAGCTGTGGGACCCTTTTTTGTTTTTTTTTAAGATTCCACATAGAAGTCATAGCACGTAGTACTTGTCTTCTTCTGTCTGACTTATATCATTTAGCATAAAGACCTGAAGTTTTACCGTGTTGTTACAAATAGCAGGATTTCCTTTTTTTCTCATGGCTGAACTATATGCTGATATGTATCACATCTTCTTCATTCATACACTGACAGACAATTAGTTTGTTTCTGTGTGTTGGCTATTGTGAATAATGCTGCAATGAACATAAACAGACTGCTGTCTCTTCAAGATCCTGTTTTCCTTTCTGTTGGATAAATAGCCAGAAGTGGGATTACTGGACGATATGGTGGTTCTATTTTTTTTGTGTGTGTGTGTGTGTATTTTTCTGAAGCTGGAAACGGGGAGGGACAGTCAGACAGACTCCCGCATGCGCCCGACCGGGATCCACCCGACACGCCCGCTAGGGGCGACGCTCTGCCCACCAGGGGGCGATGCTCTGCCCCTCTGGGGCGTCGCTCTGCCGCGACCAGAGCCACTCTAGCGCCTGGGGCAGAGGCCAAGGAGCCATCCCCAGCACCCGGGCCATCTTTGCTCCAATGGAGCCTTGGCTGCGGGAGGGGAAGAGAGAGACAGAGAGGAAGGAGGGGGGTGGGGGGTGGAGAAGCAAATGGGCGCTTCTCCTGTGTGCCCTGGCCGGGAATCGAACCCGGGTCCCCCGCACGCCAGGCCGATGCTCTACCGCTGAGCCAACCGGCCAGGGCTCTATTTTAATTTTTTGAGAAACCTCCATATTTTTTTCCATAGTGGTTTGTCCAGTAAAATGATATTTTTGTAAAATGTTTTTGGTAAATTTAATTTTTAAAATAATAATAATAATAAAATGTTTATTTGGCATTTATTATGTGTGGATGGATGGGAAAAAAATAACTCTCTTACTAATAAAAGCCGACCCCAGAAGCAGGTTCACTGGCATGAATTCACGTGCTGTAACGCCCATCATGCACCGCCCATTGTTCCATACTTCTGTTCTCTCTCCATTGTCTCCACAATTTCCTAATCGAAACAGCCTCTCCAGAGGTTACTTAAGGGGTGAAATATAATTGGTAAAATAAATCACTACTTTCTGATGTACAGTATTAACCAGGCTTTATTTGCTACCAGAAATTCAATGATGGTGACAGCTGGCTTTTCCAGTAACTGTGGCTCTAAAGAGAAAGTTCTAGGAGAGAAATAAAATTCTTCATGCAGTGATAAGGCATAACAAACTCTCAAATGGCCATCACTGAGGCGGGGAGGCAGAGGGGGGTGGACGGGGGAAATGGTGATGGATGGAGACTTGACTTGGGAGAGGTTTGAACACACAATATGGTGTACAGACATGTGTTATAAAATTGGGCACCGGGAACCTGTATAATTATGTTAACCAGTATCACCCCAATAAATTCAATTAAAAATAAAAAACCAATAAATAATAGAGAAAAGTCCTATTTCTTAGAAAACTCTAAAGCAGGGGTCCCCAAACTACGGCCCGCGGGCTGCATGCGGCCCCCTGAGTCCATTTATCCGGCCCCCGCTGCACTTCTGGAAGGGGCACCTCTTTCATTGGTGGTCAGTGAGAGGAGCACACTGACCATCTCATTAGCCAAAAGCAGGCCCATAGTTCCATTGAAATACTGGTCAGTTTGTTGATTTAAATTTACTTGTTCTTTATTTTAAATATTGTATTTGTTCCCGTTTTGTTTTCTTACTTTAAAATAAGATATGTGCAGTGTGCATAGGGATTTGTTCATAGTTTTTTTTTTTATAGTCTGGCCCTCCAACAGTCTGAGGGACAGTGAACTGGCCCCTTGTGTAAAAAGTTTGGGGACCCTGTGCTCTAAAGATAACAATAGAATTTATGTTGCTAGGTAAAAGTTGTTATTCTCTTCCTATGGCTTTCTATACCCTCTTGCCCAGTTCTGCCAATGAAGTGACATCATGTTATGAGGACTCTCAGCTGCAGGAGACACATTTCTCCAGCCACCCGCCACCTACTGTGTTCACATTGCGCCCCTCTCTGGAAGGTTTATTTCCATGGAAGGACATGAAAAACTTCACCTCCTGAAGACCTTGGTTTCTGCGACAGTAACACACACTAATTAGCACCCATCTCAGAAGCCACCAGGACATGCCGTGGACAACTCTTTCAGGTCCTTGGAGGGGTAAACACTCAGTCTCTGCTGGCCACTGTTTTTCTGTAAATAGAAAAATTTATCCTAAAATTTATATGGAATTTTAAGGGATCCCCAGGTAGCCAAAAACAATCTTGAAAAATAATAACAAAGCTAGAAGACTTACTCTTTCTGATTTTAAAACTTACTATAAAGCTACATTAATCAAAGTAGTATGGCACTGTCTTAAAAACAGACCTATAAACAAATTAAATAGAGCAGAGAGTCTAGAAATAAACCATCACATATATGGTCAAATGATTTTTATAAATGTACCAAGATTATTTAAAGGGAAAAGGACTGTCTTTTCAACAAGTGGTATTAGAAAAACTGGATATCCATGTGAAAAATAATGTACTTGTACGTTTATCTAGCACCATATACAAAAATTAGCTCAAAGTGGATCAAAAATCTAAAAGTAAGAGCTAAAACTATAAAACTCTTAGAAAATAAAACAGGGCAAAAACTTACAGCATTATATTTTGCAACAATTTCTTGGATATGACACCAAAAGCACAGGCAATGAAAGAAAATAATAGACAAATTGGAATTCATGAAATAAAATTTTATTCATCAAAAGACACTATAAATATTGATAGAATAAAAAGCAAACTCACATAACAGGAGAAAATATTTAGAAATCATTTATCTTATAGGGGATTAATATTCAGAATATGTAGAGAACCCCTAAAACTCAACAATAAAGTCAAACAACCTAATTAGAAAAGGAACATGATTTGACAATAAAGTCAAACAACCTAATTAGAAAAGGAAAATGATTTGAATAGACATATCTCCAAGGAAAGTATACAAATTGCCAACAAGCACATGAAAAGATGCTCAACATCACTAACCACTGGTGAATTGCAAATCAAAACCACAATGAGAAACCATGCCATACCCATTAGGATGGCTACTATCTCTGCCCCCCCAAGACTAAAAATCAGAAAATAATAAGTGTTTGCAAATATGTAGGGAAAATGGAGCCCCATGCACTGCTGATAAGAATGTAAAAGGATGTAGCTGCTGTGAAAAGTTCGGTGGTTCTTCAAAATATTAAACACAGAATTATCATATGATACAACAATTCCACTTCTGGGCATGTAATTCAAAGAACTGAAAACAAGTAACTGAAGAGGTATTTGTACACCCATGCTCATAGCAGCATTATTCAAAATAACCGAATGGTGATAGCAACCCAAGTGTCCACAGACAGATGAATGGATCAACACAATGTGGGATATACATCCAATGGAATATTATCCCGCCTCAAAAAGAAAGGAAATTCTGACATATGCTATAACATGACTGAACCTTGAAAAAATTATCCGAAGTGAAATAAATTAGACACTAAAAGATAAATACTATATGATTCTACTTATATGAAGAAACTAGTATAGTCTAGTTCATAGAAACAGAAAGTAGAATGGTAATTTTGGGGGTTGGTGAGGTGTGCGTGTGGGGGGAAAGATAGGAGTTATTGTTTAAAAGATATGTGTTTCAGAACTGCAAGATGAAAATAATTCTAGAGATGGATGCTGGTGACTTAAAATGGTTAATATATAATTTTTTGGTTATGTGTATTTTACCATAACAACAATAAAAATATTGAGAAAAAAAACTAAGAAGGTAACTCAGTGTGACGGGTCACTTCTTTAGTCCTAAATAACATTTATAAAAGCATATTTTCATGCAAATTATGGGTAGGGAACTTCTTCTTGAGACAAAGAAAAATTTGAAAAATTGTGTGTGTGTGTATGTATGTATGTGTGAATGTTTGTGTGTGAATGTATATGAATGTATATATGTACAAGTATAAATGTATGTATATTTGTATTTGTATGTGAGTGAGTGAGTGTGTGTGTGTGTGTGTGTGTAGGGCAACTGAGAGTAGGAAGGAGTGCTTGAGTGCCTTGATCCAGAGGGCTGAAGCTACATTTGTAGTCTGGGCTCTCAGGTCTCACGGAAGGACTGGAATGACGTGACTGTGGTCCTGGGGGTCTGAGAAAGGTGGGCTGAAGTTCTCTGACAGAGCAGAATCCAATCTGACAGGCCAGGTGGGTGCTTGGGGCTCAAGGCTGGTGGGATGTGCTGGTTGGGCAGTGAGCTAAGCAATAAAACCCTGGCCTCTGTCACAAAACACTGGGTCCACACAGGAGGCAACGAGGCTGAGTGGTGAGCTTTGCCCAATTTTGCATCTCTCCTGGTAAGGGTAGCCTAGAACTGGTTAGGTCAACAATCTTGCTCTTAGTGGACAAGTCTATGGGCAGAACACATTGGATCCTCTGTGGATTCTGGAACTGTTGAAGGGGTTGCTTGAAGCTTTTAAAGACCATGAATGGCAATGGTCACTCTGAGGACGAAGTCAGCTATGTAACTGCTAGGGTGGTGGCTGAGACACTGGGAGAGCCCATTTTGGGTTTTTTTTTCTTGCAGAAGTTGGGTGCATAAAGTGGGGACCAGGGACAGGAACTGTGAACAGATGAGGGTCCCTGTGGTTGTGGAAGGAGTTGCTCCAGAAATTCCCTTTGGAGACCATTTCAGGCTTCAACCACAGGAGACACATACCAAGATGAAATAAGGTGTCTGCTAAGCACTGTAGAAACCATGAAGTTCCATGTAATTGCAGCCCTTGATGTTGGCATGTGGATATGAGGGAAAGCTGTCCAGATGGGAATGCTGGTCACTTAAGTAATTGGTTGGGTCCCACCCATATAAAGTAATAGGGCTTCATTTTTGCTATCGGAATTGAGTGGTCATCATTTCCCTGGACTGACACTGGGACCCTTGCCTGATGGGGGAGTGGGAAAAGGCATATCTGGGAACCCAGTGTGGCAATGCACTTCTCCTTCCTGGGCTGGGTGTGGTGCCCATTGTGCTCAGCCAGGATGAAGGGTGGTGTCTGAGGAAACTGGAGGGGCCGGTCCCATCTCCTCCCTGACCTTGGCTGATTTCACTGGTGCCAGAGGCAACTGTTTCTGTGTCCATTAAATCTGTGCTCTTAAGGTCAGCAGTGCCTTCCGGGTCTTATCAGTGATGAGTGACACTGGAGGAAAGCTTGTGACAAAGGATGATGAGCCTTTTGAGAAAGCAGGATGGGAATGTTTGGAATAAGCCTTCCAGAGCTGAATGCTGAAATTGATTTTTCCAAGTTGCTCTTGTTATTAATGTAAATGCGTGAGGTGGTGTGCTCCTGGGTATTTTAATATGTGACCTTTCCCTCAGTTCGCCCTCGTCAGGACAGTCAGAGCCACTGTGAATTGAACTCTTTAAACATTCAGCACTTTCTCCGCATCATCAATGGCATCTCTATTTTATTGTGAGGAGACTGAGGTTGGAGGGATTAAGTAGCATCAACAGAGTTACACAGTTACCAGGTGGGAGGACCTGGATCAGATCTTGGGGCATTGGACCCAGGCTCTTCATTATTGTTGGTTCACTTTGCGCGGGGGTGTCTCACTTCACCTCCTGCTCACAGAGACAGCTAGCTTCTTGTGTGGACTCCTGCTCACATGTCCAGTGTAGGCTCCATGAGGGCTGGATTTCATAGTGTCCCCCAAATTCATCTCCACTAGGAATCTGAGAATGGGACCAAAGAGAGTCGCATATCATAGAGCCATTGTAGGCCTAATTAGTAAAGAGGAAGTCATATTGGAGAGGGGTGGGCCGTTAATCCAATATGACTGCTGTTGTCACAAGATGAGAAGAAACACCGAGACAGACACAAGGAAAGAGAAAGCCATGTGATGATGGGCAGAGGTGGGCGTGGCACAGCCACAGCCAGGAACACTAGGGTTCCTAGAAGCTGGAGAGGCAGGAAGGACCCTCCTCTGGAGCCCCCAGAGGGAGTGCAGCCCTGTCAACACATTGATTTTGACCTTGTTGCCTCTAGAACTCTGGACTCTGAGAGAATAAATTTCTCTTTTTTTTCCTGTTTGTTTTGTTTTTAATTTCTGTTGTTTTAAGCCACCTACATTTATGGTTATTTCTTACGGCTGCTCTGGGGCACCAATGCACTTACTCAGCACTGTTGGGAGACGGCCTAGTCGGGCTGGCCTGTTGGGTCATAGCAGATGAAAACGTCCCTTCTTCGAACACCTGCTCTTGGGGCTGGCCCAGAGTTTATAGTGCCCTTTGCTGCCCACCTTTGGCTGCCTTTCCTACTTGACTGTAGAGATGATGAGTCCTGTCTAGTGTGCTCCTTCTTCCCCTTTGTAAAGCCAGTATCCACAGCCACTATTACAGCCGCCTGGCCCATGCAGGTTTGCATTTGATTTGGACAGTCAGTAATGAAACAATGGAGCCAAGAACTGGTGGGCCATTAGTTTTAATCCTAGCTTGCACCTGGTGGGCAAGAAATACACACAGTGGGAAAACACTTCCCTTTCCATTCAGGGCTCCCAAAGCCACTGACTTATCCAAGTTTTCCTAGGATCAAAGGTTTGTACCTCACCAACCTTATTCACTTCTATTCCCCATCTCCTTCTCTCTGTACAAACTCTGCACAAACTGGCTTCTCCTTCAGCACTCCGTCATCTTGGCTGCTTCTTCTCTCCTCCACACGGCCTTTCTCTGCTCTCCCCTCTAATGCTAATCTCAGGAACAGAGAGAGCAAGCTCCTGGTCTGCCCCACTTTATAGTGCAGAAATCAAAACCTTTAATCCAATATACAAACAAGGAAATCTCTGATACAAAGTCACTTATCTGAGGCATAATGGGATTCCTCATGAGAGTGCACCACCCCACATCAAAAAGGCTGGGAAAGGCTTAGTCTTAAAATGAAGACCTAGGCTATAAAGATGCTGCCTGCTTACAGCCTGTCCCCCACAGCCAATGCAAACTATAAGCGAGCAATCATATAGATCATATTTACAAACTTATTTGACCAACACCCTTCCTCAGAAGGAAGGGGACTTTCTTGGGGTTAGCAGAGGCAGAGGGCAGCACCGCTGGACTCCCAGGGGTGACCTTGGAGAGGCACACGCAGACCACGGAGAAGTGGTTCTCCTCCAGGAGACAGTTCTGGCAGTGGAAAGCTCAGCCTCAGACCTGTGCCCACTGGTTTACGAGCAGCGTCCTGAGCCAGCTAGAGACCCCAATTCTGTTCTGAATTTCACAGATAGCACACCCCTAGTCTGACTTTATGATGTTTTCTTGCGACTATTGGTTTGTGGAGAAAGTCGCAGAGGTTTAATGCTGTTTCATCACAGATTACCAGGCAGGAGGTGACATCACCTGACTTTGCTGGTGATGATGTCATCTGCAGAGTCTCTCCACTGTAAAGTTACCACATTTCCCTTTTCATACTTGTTTTGGAGACAAGTCGCTAAGTTCAGCTCACCCTCCAAAGGTAGAAAGGAGTGAACCCCCACCCTTAAGGAGGGGATTTCTATATATAGGACACTGTCTTCCTATTTTAACTTGCACCACCCTGCTCTCATCTTCATTCCCACTTGGGAAAAAGAGCTGTTGAATTCTCCCAGACTCAGTGTCAGAACATGGTGTCAGTGATGTTTAAGGCCCAGCTGTGTCTGGTCCATCTGAGAATGCTGAAGCCCCCACAGACTTGCTCATGAAAGACAACTGCTCAACTCTCAGGATTCTCATGAGCCAGTTGTTAAATACAGTCATCATTAAAACAGTAAATTATATAAACATACAGAGAGAGAGAGAGAGAGAGAGAGAGAGAGAAGCATCTACTGGCCATTCCACTTAGTTGTTCCATTTAGTTCTGCATTCATTAATTGCTTCTCCTATGTGCCCTGAATGGGGATTGAACCCATAACCTCTGTGCTTTAGGACAATGCTTTATCCACCAAGCTACCAGCGAGGGCCTGAAGAATTACTGAGAAAGAGAAAGAAGAGAGCAAGTAGAAGTAGAGAGAGCCCCAGCCCTAGCACTTCCTGAAGGGCAAAGCCTCAGGGGTCAGAGCGTAGGAGGGTCCAAGCTCAGAGGTATGAGAAACTGGTAGAGGCACTCAGTGTCCTTACTGGTATTGGGGTTCCTGGTGCTCTGTCCCCACCCCCAACTAATACTATCTCATTGAGGAAGGAGCTGACCAGTAAGGAGGAGTGAGAGGAAGGCAGTTTCCTCATGTCAGCCACATTGAGTACCTGCAACACAACTCCTGCTCTAGGCTAAGGTTAGCACAGCAGCCAGAGGGAGAGGATCCTCAACTACATAGGTGGGCACATCAGCACTATGAAAGACAGACATTGGGTTCAACAAATGGAAATGACACCTGAGGAAACAGAGCAAGCAGAATGTGATTTTAGCTTTTGCACACGAGATACAGAGTAATGGTGGTATATGGTGTATGTAGTTTTACAAATATGTGGTGAATTTTGGTATATTCAATAACGCCCCTTTGAATTAATAATGATACTTAGATATACCTTTGGGAAAAATTAGATTCCTCTTATATTATTAATATTTGTGGAGTGAATTTTTGAGAAAAAGATAAATATTATGCATATAATATTGATGTAAATAAGGTAAATCCATAAAAGTTATTATGGAACAATTGAAAGTTTAGATTACATAAAGATAATTTAAATTTTTTCTCTATAATTAAAGGCATTATAAGCAAAATCATAAAACATAAAAAAACTAGGAGAATAATTATATATATGTAGATATATAGATATGTAGATTTAATACAAGATTAAAAAACATCTAAAATAGATTTTATAAAACTAACAACATAAGGGTCAATATATATCTGAGTGATTCACAGTAGAGGAGACTCACTAGCCAATGTAAACACTGTCAGTGTTCAGGGAAATTCAAACTGAAGCCACAATGAGATAACACTCTTCACCTCTTGGCCTGGAAACATTAAAATGTGTGATAATTCCACATGTTAGCAGTTGTGGGAAAACAGCTGTTCCAACTTGGGAAGAGCAAATCAGTGCAGCTATTTTGAGAACATTTTTTGTGTATTTATTAAGATAAAGCAAATACACAATCTTTGACTCAGCACTTCTCTGTGTCAACTCGAGAGAAACCAGAGCACGCCAGAGGCCTCAGGAAGATGTCCACTGTGGTGTTGCTTACCAGCATGAAATTACAGCCCGTTGGGCATAAAGAAATGTGAGGCTGATGGGGAGAAGCTTTGTTCATTTTCATATTGCTTAAATCAATTTCAATGTATCTGGGTACATTAAAAAACAAATTATAAATTGCTAAGTGAGAAAAATAGATTAAAGAATGAATTTATTTTTGTAAAAAAAATTATTTTCTATCTTTTTCTACAAAAAGACAGCTTTTCTTTGTAATGTATATTTTTAAAGGACATCATTGCTTAAGGACTGTAAGCACCCTGGACTGACTGCAGAGCACCATGAGCCTTAGGCAGACCTCGTGAAGTTCTGGGCAGACCTCGTGGCCTGCTCCCATAAGGGAAAGGCAGAGGCTGGGCACTGGAGGGGGTAGTCCAAGGGTTCTCCTGACCGAGCTTCTCTGCCTGGAGGTGCCCTGTTTCTTTGTTAGTTAGAGCATCCTCTTCACTCTTTCACCTGGGGTCTGTGTGGGGACCACCTGCCCATGTATTAAACAGACCTCCCTTCAGGTTCTGCCAATGTTCATTCTCTTAAGGGATCTTAAACACAGAAAAGCCAAAATTCAGGGTAGACTGTCTTGAGGTTGATAAGAACCTTGGCAAATGCAATGTACACTGGTTGTCAGGACACCTGGCCATATCCACCTTCAGTGGCTGGTGAGTCTGAAGGAGGGATGTCACCACCACCTCACTCACTCACTCCTGCACCTCCTGGAGTTATTGCTGGAGGCTTGGAAGCTCTGTCTGTCAAAACCTTTCATCAGGGATCAAAGAACTAGACAAAGGTTTTTATTTATTTATTTATTTTTATTTTTCCTAGTGAAAGGAGTGGAGATAGAGAGACAGACTCCCACATGCACCCTGACTGGGATCTACGCAGCAACCCCCATCTGGGAACGATGCTTGGCCCATCTTGGGCCATGCTCACAACCAAGCTATTTTTAGCACCTGAAGTGGAGGCTCCTCAGTGCCTGAGGCCGATGTGCTCGAACCAATTGAGCCACCATGGCTGCAAGAGAGGAAGAGAGAGAGAGAGAGAGAGGAGGGGAAGAGTGAGGGGTGGAAAATGCAGATGGTTGCCTCTCCTGTGTGCCCTGACTGGGAATCAAACCCAGGACATACACATACTGGGCTGACACTCTAGTACTGAACAAACCAGCCAGGGCCTAGACAAAGGTTTTTAAAAGTCACAAACTGTGGTGAGAAGGACTGTGTGCCAAGAGGACTATGTCATTTGCTGAAAGTCTGGCCAAAGCCTTATGAAGAGATTCAGCCACCCAAAGGGAACTCAGGAGCCTAGACTAGAGTGAGGACCTGGGACCTGCTGGATTCCAAACAGTTTCTGCTTCTTTGAAATATGAACCTTCATTGAGCATCCACAGCTGGCCAGAAAGATGTGGCATTTACACTCCCCAAGGGGCAGGAACTGTGGCTTCCGTGCCTCTGGATGAACGAAGCACAGGGCTTCTGGACTCTAGGTTTCCCAGAGATTGGAAACCATCATGAGAACATGAATAAAAGGATACATTGTTTCTAGGTCTCGGACAAAACTCTAAGTATGATGACTTCAGTAAACAGCTGAATTCTCTAGGGATTTCAGGCAGATGGGCTGTGTTAGAAATATGGGTGCTAGACAAGATGTGTACTTTTGTTTCCAGGGTCAAGGAGATTTTCTGAAAACCAGACCCATATTCCAAGTGTCTGATCAGGAACAGAGGTTGATAACCCTATTAAGTGAATCACTGTGTGTTATTCTGCACCATGAGAAGTACTGATAATCAGTGAAAAGCTGAGTGGTTTCGGCGGCTAACAAAATGAAACCTTTTGAAATAAAAAGTATATAAAGAAAAATTTCGTCTTAAATATGAAAGCAAATTAAGAACAAATGCTGTGGCTAAATTAAAGATGTATATGAGTCCCTGTGAATGTGATCCATGTGCTAAGAGTTGCTGATTTACAACTAGCCACTATCAGCCCTGGAGATAGCAATTGCAAATTCAGCAGGTCCTTCTGAAAAGCGCAGGATTGGATGAGATTGTCCTGTGGAGTGGACCAAAAGCCACTTCCATGATCCTTTGCTAAAAGGTGTAGCCCAAAATTTCAGACCAAATCTGAGATCCTAACCCTGGGACTGATTTTGCAAGCAACACCCAAAGCTCTGGAAAAGTGGAGAGGTGGGAGGGGAAGCACGGGCTTGAAGCAGCAACACGTTCTGGCGCAGGGTCTAAGCAGCCAGCGATGACTTCTAAGCCCGGGCCATTCCTACACTCCTTAGTGGAAACTCAGCGCAGCCTCAAGCTGCAATGCAGCCAGACCACATGGTCCAGCTCCATGTGCACTGTGGCGTGTGGCTTGTACTCTGATAATTTTGTCATATAGGGAGCTGCTGCTGCAGCCTGTTTGTTCCCTGTGACCACTCCATCCTCCTTGGTGTATAAGCAATGAAAAGACTACACACATTCCTTTCTTCTTATATTAATCTTTTAGAAAATATTTGTATTCTCCAATTCTTACTGAGCAGTGACTCAAAAAACAACAGGCAGAAGAGCATGGTGGTGGGGACACAGGCCAAAAACTTGGGGGATTTCCAAGCAAATGTCTCTACCTTCCAGAAATGTCTCTTGTCTGACAGATGGGATTGTAAAGTCTATCTCTGAGGGTGTGTGTGGTGATTGCAGGTGATGAATACAAAGCTTACAGAACTGTGCTACTGCTGATGTTAACTATTATAGAGCTTCTCCTTATACAACTGTTGTACAGATCTCATCATCCTTCTTGTGATAATTCAACAGCTACTAGGATTTGTGCAGTAATGTCAGGACTCCATACAGACAAGGCAGTTTATGGCTGATAACAGATCGTTTCATCTGCTTATTTTATTCATGGCCAGGGTAGATGTTCAAGACAGAAGAGAGTAGGACAGAGAGGGACAGCTCTAGAGAATGGTTTTGTGGGCATCTCCCAGGACATAGGCTGGCCACTGAAGGACCAGTGAGCAAGGAGTGTTCTGCCAACTCAGGCCAGCAGTGACCAAAGGTGTGTGGACATTCAGACGCCCCTCCCCCCAGGGCCATCTCAGGAGGTGAAAGGTGGAGGGGGCAGATGCTTGTATGTGTGACCAGAGCTCAGTCCTGTGAGATTTCAAGAACCAGTGCATGTGTGTACACAGACACAAACATACTCACATACAAAAAGACACAAAGGCACCCACACTTCAGCAGTGTCCTTCCCGAGGGTCAAAGGGGCTCAGGATTTTACCTGCACTCGGGGAGTCGCTGTTTGAGGGTTGCTGCTGGGTGGTGTTAATTTTCAGTTGCCCCTAGGGTATGGGATGTGGGCTGGTGTGTGTGTGCACCCACTTGTGTGTTCACGTGTGCACACATCTGCAGTCTCTGACAAAAAGCCCTCAGGCACAGAATTGGAAACAAGGACACTGGAAGTGGGTGGGAGGAACGATGTGGTACTGGCAGTTTCTGCTGCACCCGGTGGGCTGCAGGGAGCAGTGGACCCCACAGAGAAGGGCAGGGTGAGGAGACTGACCATCAGAGGTGCCCGGAAGCGTCCCTGGGGTGCAGTGGCTCTGTGGAGATGGAGGCTGGGGCATGGTCTCGGGTAAGGGAATGGCATTCCCAAACACCTTGAGTGAGGCCGAGGGCATATCTATGTTCCCTGAGTCTTTAGGAATTGTTTCATGGTCCCATCCATTTAAGGAAAAAAAAAAATTATATATATATATATATATATATATATATATATATACACTTATTTATTTATTTACTTACTTATTTAAGAGATATAGGAAGGGAGAGAGAGAGAGAGACAGAAACATCAACCCACCTACGTTGTAAGATCTCCAGTGTCTGAGTGGAGCCGGAGGCTGGGTGGGCAGGGCAGAGCAGAGCCTGGGAGGAGGTGGCGGCAGCCCTGGCAGGGTCACGGTTTGGACTGGGACTGAGAGAGAGAATGTGGGTGGCTGGGAACACATTTCGGAGTGAGAACCAATGGACCTTGGAGCAGATGTGAAGTGGGGGGTGGCAGTGAGGGCGTGGTGGACAGCCACCTTTACTGTGATGAGACACTCAGCTCAAGGACACTTCAGTCCCCCTCCCTTCTTGGTGGGCTCGGCTCAGGCCCCTCGGCCTCTGTACACACACTTCCTGTCCCTGCCCTGGCCTGCTGCAATGCCTTCCTTTGACTTGTGGGCTTTTACCTCTGTTCTGTGGGCAGGGATCCTACCTGAGCTCTCAGGGGTGGGTCTTAACAGAATATTAATTAGTTTTTTAAGTGTGTCCTTCAATATGTTGATTCATCAAATGAGCATATAGGGAAGTCTGGGATTTTTCTCTGGTCGGCTTCACTGGTTTACTTTTACCTTGGGTCTGTCTGGCTCTAATCGGGTTTTTGTTATTTGTTCCCCTGACTTCATCCGTCCCTGGGTTTGGCTGCACGAATGGCATTAATTGGCTCTCTGTCCTCCATCTCCCTGACCAGGGTGGTTTAAGCTGTTTAATCTCTGGTCAGAGAGGAGAGGTGTAAACCTTTTGTTCTCAAATGTCCTTGCTTAGGGGAGAGAAGGTCTTGTGATTCACTAGCTGCCTGTAAATTGGTCAAATTGTTTGGCCTTGTTTAATTATCTTGTCCCAAAGTTTTCTCATTTCACTTCCTCAGAAATTTTCCTGGCTTCTTACTATCCTGCCTCCATATGATTTCAGTTATTGTAAAGTTATAAAAAAGAAATAAACAAACATGGAAAATAGAAGCAAACTCATAGATAGAAGGAAGACGGATGGTTGCCAGATGGGAGGGGATTGGGGAACTGAGGGAAAAAAGTGAAAGGATTAGGAAGTACAAATGAACAGTTACGGAATAATCATGGGGATGTAAAATGCAGTGTAGGGAATTTAGTCAATAATATTGTAATAATTAAGCATGGTCTCAGGTGGGTACTACACTTAACAGGGAGATCACATCGTAGGTTGTATTAATATTTAACCATGTGCTTCACACCCAAAACTAATATAATATTGAATGTCAACTATTAAAAACGAAAGAAAGAAAATTAAAAAAATAATAAAAATGTAAAAAGGATTTATACACACATACACACACTTATAGCATGTTAATTTTAACCATTGTGCAGTGGGCCACTGTATTGTTATATCACAATTTATTTATCAATTTTTTTTTTTTTTTTTGCATTTTTCTGAAGCTGGAAACAGGGAGAGACAGTCAGACAGACTCCCGCATGCGCCCGACCGGGATCCACCCAGCACGCCCACCAGGGGCGACGCTCTGCCCACCAGGGGGCGATGCTCTGCCCCTCTGGGGCGTCGCTCTGCCGCGACCAGAGCCACTCTAGCACCTGGGGCAGAGGCCAAGGAGCCATCCCCAGCGCCTGGGCCATCTTTGCTCCAATGGAGCCTTGGCTATGGGAGGGGAAGAGAGAGACAGAGAGGAAGGTGCAGCGGAGGGGTGGAGAAGCAAATGGGCGCTTCTCCTGTGTGCCCTGGCCGGGAATCGAACCCTGGTCCTCCGCACGCTAGGCCGACGCTCTACCGCTGAGCCAACCGGCCAGGGCTATCAATTTTTATATTGCTAAATTTTGGTCATTTCAATTTTTACTTGTTGCAAATAGTTCCGAAGTATACACACACCATGCACATATCATAGCATGCATGCATTTCAGAGGTCTACATCTAGGTCATCTAGGACTTAAATTGTTAAATCATGGGCAAACCCAATATTCAACATTGCCTGATATTGCCAACTATTCTTCAAAGCTGTCCTTCAAATTCCTACTCTCATCAGTAGGATATGAGAATTCACAATTTCCCACTAAGTCTCCAAAACTTCTTAGTGTGGTATTAGACTTTTTTAAGTTTTGAAATATCATATTAAATAATTGCAAATGGAAAACCCCACCATTCCCCTCCTGTGAGTTTCTCCTGTGCATCGCCCTTGTTTGCACACCAGGACAGTGATGGGCAATCTTTTGAGCTTGGTGTGTCAAAATTCGCCAAAAAACTGAGCATAACTCGAGTGGTGTGTCACTTTGAGAAAACCCCCCATAATTTCATGATATTTATAGTTTAAATAACAAAAATGTAAAATTGTAGTATATAACTGTATTTAATAAACCAAAAACTAATTATTTAACTTACTGCTTAGTGACTTCTTTGTTCATCTGTCAGTCGGTTTCTTTTGTTGGTCTTGATATTATTTAACTTGTGTGGGGTGCTGTGAACTAAGATAAGTGAGGGGGAGGGGGAATTCTTTAACTAACCTGCCTATTAGTGACTTTTTTGTTGCTGAATTTCATTGGCTAAATCTTCAGTTGAAGGTTGGTATTTTGTATACTTCAAGCCCAAGCAAGCGCTACTAACTTCATCTGTCAATCTGTTTCTTTTGTTGGTTTTGATATTATTTAACATTGAGAATAAGGTCTCACAAAAGTATGTAGAGGGAAAAATTGTGAGTAAAGCCATTGTTATATTTTTCAGGGTGCTAAAAGTGTCTGGTAATCGGTTCCAGGCACTCCAAATTTCCTGTTCATAGTGGCACTCTTCTTGATTCTCCAAGCAGCACCTTTCCAGATTCTCAAGCTTTGACCTTAAGTCAACAAACACCTGAGCCCAGATGCTGTCTTGAAATTCTGCAAGTTGCACCTTATGTAAATTAAGATGGCTGCTGCTATTTCTAATGGTGGGAAACGGCACCCACAGCACAGGCCCTCGCCTCTCCCAGTCTTCCCCTCACTTATCTCAGTAATGATGGTCAATTAGAAATCCACGACACCCCAGAACAGTAGATTGTATGATGGTTGCTGTGGTTATGTGGTTGCTGGTAATGGCGATCACAGGGCCCCCAGAGATGCGTCCCCTGTGGCATTCCGCTGCTCTCTGCTCCACCGGCTGGCAGTGAGGTCAAAGTTCCCCTAAGGGCCTAACTGGAAGTCCCAGAACTAGACGCTCTGTGCTGGAGTTCTGTGGTTTTGGCCTACAGACCTTCGCACAGAGTGTCTACACTACAGCAAATGTTTTATCCTTGGCTACTGCACCTGGCCGTGTAGGAGCCAAGGCTGAAATGTTCTTCTCGGCATGCGGCTCCATACTTCTCTGCTATGTGGCCGCATGCGACCGCATGTCATAAAAAATGGCTACGTGTGTCAGTGCTGACATGCGTGTCATAGGTTCACCATCATGGCACTAGGACCACACTCATGTAGGATGCTTCACTCTGACACTGGACACCAGATATATGTTTTTTTTTTTTCCTCCACCAAACAATGCTCTGTGACACCAGCTGGGTGTCCTATAATTTAACTCAATTCTAACACTATCTACCTGGAGACAGTGTCAGATCTCACAGGTTAAGGGCTCAGTCCAACAGTCTGCTCCCACCACTTCAGATGCCAGTCGCTACTGGTAGTTTGTCCACAACTTTTGCCTGACTCGGCTAATATGATAAAATAACATCTATCATAGTAAAGGATATGATAAAGGACACAGATGAACAGCCCAATGAAGAGATGCACAGGGGCCTGACCAGGTGGTGGCGCAGTGGATAGAGCGTCGGACTGGGATGCGGAAGGACCCAGGTTCAAGACCCCGAGGTCACCAGCTTGAGCGCGGGCTCATCTGGCTTGAGCAAAGAGCTCACCAGCTTAGACCCAAGGTTGCTGGCTCCAGCAGGGGGTTACTTGGTCTGCTGAAGGCCCGCGGTCAAGGCACATGTGAGAAAGCAATCAATGAACAACTAAGAAGTCGCAACGCAACGAGAAACTGATGATTGATGCTTCTCATCTCTCTCCGTTCCTGTCTGTCTGTCCCTGTCTATCTCTGCCTGTGTAAAAAAAAAAAAAAAGAGATGCACAGGGGAGGTTTGGGAGGGTCCTGAGTGCAGGCATTTCTATCCCCATGGAGTTGGGGTGTGCTACTCTCCCAGTACATGGGTGTGCTCACCCACCCGGAAGCTTTCTAAATTCCACACTGTTAGGATTTTATGGAGGCTCCTCACAGAGGTATGATTAACGAACAACTCTGTGTTTAGTACCGCTTTCTGGAGGATAGGGGGTGTGGTGAAAGCTCTGAGCTTCTAATCATGGCTGGTCTTTCAGGTGACCCGCCCCCATCCAAGAGCCTACTCAGATTCACCTCAATAGAACAAAAGATTTTCCTAATGCCCTTATCTATTAGGAAATTACAAGGGTTCCAGGAACTCGGTGCAGGAACTGATGGCAGAGACAAACATACGTTTTCTATTATCTCACACTAACAATTAGAGCAATTAAAAATTTTTAATAGCTAACATAACTGTGTTTCTATTTTCATTTCCCATTGTTCTAGTTGTCCAATCTTCTTGTCTGTGTTTTGGAAAGGTGGATCGAATTTTATTTTTGCATATTGTAACCTTTTGAGGCAAATGTGTGTGTATTTAATGCAAATTAGCACAAACCGTCCGAATGTTATGGTGGGAATATAAAGAATAAGTGGAAAAAATAATATATTCTGTATGTTAAGTTGTCCAACATAATCAGAATCCGAAATTAAAGCAATGCACCTGGATATGACTTGAACATTTGTACCTTTTAGTTGCATTTATACAATTGGATTTGCTGTGTAAATATTCAATTTTCACTTGATTTGGGTCATTATTTCATTATTTTAAAATTGGAGGCAAAAGAGGAGCAGAAGCTGAGGTGTGATAAAGGAATGATCACATTATCACCTGTCCAGATGCATTAAATAGGAGAGAACAAGAGGAAGCGTGAGGATGGGAAAATGTGTTCCTCAGAACACTTAACGCCACAAGCAAAGGAACACTTGACTGAGACGGGTCCAAGACAAAGAAGACCTTCTTCCGGCAGCTCCTGTGTGGGCTGTGCTGGCTCAGGTTCCCCGGGTCCCTGGGCCCAGGCCGACCATATAAGCAGGCGTAATTAAGGCATAATGAGTAAGCACAATAGCTCCTGTTTTCACCCACAAGGCCCATTTCCTTACAATAAATATCTCTGATTTAAGGAATAAATAAGATTAGTTATTAGAAAAAATTAATTGAAACAAAACTTTAGTTTTTGCCCAAACCAGCTTGAGGCAAGAACTTGGCTCACTGCATGTTGTGTGAATATGTTCTGAGTCACCCTGGACAGTTGGCTTTCTGGGATGATCTCAGAACAGGGATCTAAAGGAACCATCATTAGGACTAGGTAGTTATTGTCTCCTAGCAGAATTTATTCCACAGATCACTTAAGTGAGCCACATTTATTTGGGAAAATAAAGGGGCGAATCCCTGCTTCCCCGTCCCATGCTCACCACCAGAGCTGTTACCTGGTGTGGTCATTGAACGCTCACACCTCCTTTAACTGACTGCACTGCCCAGCGAAGTCTATGCTAGCTGCGCTGCTGGGTGGGAATGTCCGCAGACTGGGCTCTTGCAGCTCCTAACAGTATTCTGTCAACTGACTTACGTATTTAGTCAAAAAGGTATGTTTATTGGAAAAAATATTGCTGTAAAAGACGTTATAGGGACATATGATGAACTTGAAAGATGGATTGTGCACTAGATCAGGGGTCCCCAAACTACAGCCTGTGGGCAGCATTCGGCCTCCTGAGGCCATTTATCCGGCCCTCGCTGCACTTCCGGAAGGGGTACCTCTTTCATTGGTGGTCAGTGAGAGGAGCACATTGACCATCTCATTAGCCAAAAGCAGACCCATAGTTCCCATTGAAATACTGGTCAGTTTGTTGATTTAAATTTACTTGTTCTTTATTTTAAATATTGTATTTGTTCCTGTTTTGTTTTTTTACTTTAAAATAAGATATGTGCAGTGTGCATAGGGATTTTTTCATAGTTTTTAAAAAACTTTTATTTATTCATTTTAGAGAGGAGGGAGGGAGAGAGAGAGAGAGAAGGGGGGAGGAACAGGAAGCATCAACTCCCATATGTGCCTTGACCAGACAAGTGCAGGGTCTTGAACCGGCAACCTCAGTGTTCCCAGGTCGACGTTTTATCCACTGCGCCACCAGAGGTCAGGCCTCATAGTTTTTTTTATAGTCTGGCCCTCCAACGGTCTGAAGGACAGTGAACTGGCCCCCTGTGTAAAAAGTTTGGGAACACTTGCACTAGATAATAAGATTGTTTAAATGTAAAATTTTTTGATTTTAATAATAATCATGTAGGTAAGTAAGAAATTGTTCTGTTCTTACAAACCACACTCTGAAATTAGTGGTAAATTAGAAGATAGTTTCTTCTATTTATTTTCAAGCAGTTCAGAAAAATGTATAAATACACACACACACACTCACACACACACGAGAGAGAGAGAGAGAGAGAGAGAGAGAGAGAGAAGGATGATTGAGAAAATGGGACAATATATAATTAACTGGTAAATCTGAGTAAAAGGTAAAGAGGCATTTCGTGTACTATTCTTGAAGCTTTTCCTTAAGTTTAAAATTATAACAAGTAAAAAGCTGCAGGAAAAAATTGTATTGTGGAGAAAGCAAGTCTAGGATCTGTGTATAACCAGGATGACGAGAAAGCAAGTCTAGGATCTGTGTATAACCAGGATGACTTGCTCCAGTGAGTGGGGAGCAAATGTGGTCTTACTATGTATTTTCATCCACTACCTACTTATTGATCTGGTTGCTTCAGTGCCTTAAAAACAGGAAGGCCAGTGTGTTTTCCTTGAGTTGTCCTGGGGGCTTATGGAAGAAAGAGGGTCAGTCAGTCTTCATTCCACCCAAGTGAGCAAAGACACCATCTGCTCAGACCATGCTGCCATTCTTTGTTTCTGCCACATGGTGTCACTAATTTCAATGAAGCTTACATATTCAGCTGTGCCCTGGGGTCCCAGGGCTGCCTTGGACTGGGAGGGAAAGCAGTATGTAAGTACAAGGTGCCATAGAAAGGAGGGAGACGGATGTCCTTCGGGGCTGTGACAGGCACCATGAGCTGACGTGGTCTGGCCCTGATAGGCAATGTGTTTGATGAGGACAGGAGCAGGGGAGGAGTCGCACACAGAAGTGCCTGCTGTGTAGAGAGCAGTGAGGTAGAGCAAACTTGAAATGTGTGATGATCAGGAGCAGAGTTCTCACAGCGGGACAAGGGGCTGCTCTCAGGGCCTTCCGTAGTTTGGGCTTCTGGGGCTCTGTGCCAGTTTGTGAGCTGAGCCTACCGTGATGGGACCAGGAATAAGTACGCTGTTTTACTGATTTACTGGTACTAGTCTGACTAGCCATAAAATAGAGCTAAATAAGCATGTGCTAACAAAGTAAGCTATACAAGGATTCCTATAAAATGTTAAATCCAGTTTGTTGCTCTTATAACCATGATTCAATACTACTAGTTTAGTGATCACAATTTTCTTTTTCTAAATTTAATTTAATGGGGTGACATTGATCAATAAGAGTACATAGGTTTCAGGTGAACATTTCTATAACATTTGAACTGTTGATTGCATTGTGTGCCCATTATCCAAAGTCAGATCATTTTCTGTCACTGTATATCTATTCCTCTTTACTCCCCTGTCCCCTCCCCCACGTAATCATTTGTGGTCACAGTTATGTATTCTGTAACAAATCAAGTGTATATAATCAATCCTGTGCTTTCTCCTCTGGCCAAGCACTTGTTACAGTTAAATAGGCCTGTTCCCCGCAGCTGACATACATCAAAAATCAACATCTGAGCAAAAAACAAGCAAAAACGGGAGCTGTGTGCGCCTGGGCCTCCCCCTCTCTACTCCTCAGGAAGGCGTGCAGTTCTGATTCTCACTCAAGGCCACGAGGACAGCTTGATTGTGGGAATCGTGCACACTTGTTACATGAAAAAAAATCCTAGTTTATAAGGTACTTATCACTTCAATTCCTGTAACAACCAAAGGAGTGGACTCCAACTTCGAAATGTACCAGCTCCAAAAGCTATGTGGCCTTCATTCAGTTACCTGGACAAACCATGCGAGTCCCCTCAGCAAAGAACTCTCAAAACCCTCCTTTCGATTCCTCGGTTGTATTTTGTTTGTTCCTCCTCCACCTCCCCCATCTTCTCAGGTGACCAGCACGTGAATAAACCCCTTTCCTTCTCACCAGCACTTGTGCCCCAAATATTGACTTTTCATGTCACATCAAGCATCAGAACCTATGGGTTGTTTGACCTGATTTCAGTTTGTGCTCAATAAATATCCAGTGAATTGAAGGTTTTGTAGTAGTTAGATATTTGTTGTGGTATACTGCTAAAAAAGGCTGCAATCCTACACCTCTCCCAGTATCTAGACCTTGGTGACATGGCTGTGCATCTCTAGTCGTTCTCTCTTCTCTTGAAGCTGAGCCTACCTGCTGTGGCCAGCAGGGCCGGCGGAAGTGATGCCGGGTCAGGCTGAGATGAGGGCTCTAGGGGCCTTCCTTGCATGCTCTCCCCTTCTCTTGGAATTCCAGCTAGCCACCATGTAAACAGCTGTTCCCAGCCTGCTGGAAGAAAAAACACTATTACAGCAGAGATGAGCTGCCCAGCTCAGGACACCCCAGGCCAGTCAGCCCAGCTGACCTAACAGCTGACCGCAGACACAGGAAGCCCAGCAGAGCTCAGGGAAGCACCCAGCTGAGCATGGACTAAACAGTGAGAAGAATACTTGGTTTTTGCTCTAAGCATTGTGGTAGTTGAATAATGTACTACCTATCCTCCACCCAGCCAAAACAACAAGAACAACAACAATAACAACAAAATGGTGTCCGTGTCTTAGTCCCTGGAACCTGTGAATATGTTACCTTACATAAGGGGAAAGGGGACTTCGCAAATGTAATAAAGTTAAAGATCTTGAGAGAAGGAAATTATCTGGTATTATGTAGCTTGACACAGTACAACCACAAGGATCCTATAAGAGGAGGGCAGGAGGGTTGGACAGTGGGAATGGATATACAATTGCAGTGATGCAGCCACAAACTGAAGAATATCAGGAGTCTATAGAAGCTGGAAGAGGCGAGGAATGAATCATCCCCTGGAGCTTCCGGAAGAAACCAGGCCTGCTGACACTTGGACTTTAGTCCCACAAGATTCATTTGGATTTCTCACTTCCAGAACTATAAGAGAATAAATATCTGGTGTTTTAAACCATTAAATTCATAGTAAGTTGTTACAACAATAATAGGAAAATTTTAAGCCACCAGGCTTGGGGTGGTTTGTTATACAGCAAAAGCTAACTGATACATTCCTATAGCCTTATGAAAACTTTGGACAGGAAAAGAAAGGGCTAGTGCTAATATGGACAGAAATGGTGTGTATTTAGGAGCAAGTGGTATTTTCTCAAACATTTTGATGAAAATGTTTTACAAGATACTTTTTAATAAAAATTATCTAATGATCATCTTGAAGTCATTCCTTAACTTGTAAAATTGTTAACCAATAAACATTTATGTACCAAGTGCTAGGAGTAAGGAAGTAGAGCCCAAGATACATAAAAACCATGATGACCTCAAGCAGAGCGACTCCTTTAAGAAGCCGCCCTGGTTGGCCATCGGTAGGGTCTCTTCATGAAAGGGGCTTCAGCCAACTTTCCTGAGGGCCTGGCCTCATCTCTTTTCCACTGGCCTCTCACTCCACACTTCCAGCTGCCTGTCCTATCCTCCTCTCTTGCCCTGTCCCTGGCACATTTCTTTCCCTTTCTTGTCTGACAATAGACCAGTCTCCAGTTTTTAGTCACATCTTCCTCCCAGGCTGAGCCCTTATCTCTCCTTCTTGGGTTGGTTGGTGCATATGTAGACAACTCCTTGGGAAATGACCCTTCTCATTTTTGAAAACCTCTGGGACCATCACCGGCCTGCCCTCACTTCCTCAGCAAAGGCTGGGGGTCTAACATTGAGATCAGACCTACAGCGTCTTCATATTGTCTGAGGTCTCTAGTGGCATCAGGCGTGAAGTGCTATGGGAACAGAGCTGTGAAGGTTAATTATATGTGTCAGCTTGACTGGGCAACAGGATGCCCTGATACCTGGTGAAACATGATTTCTGTGTGTGTCTGTGAGGGTGTTTCTGGAGGAGACAGCATTTGAATCCACAGTCAGAACAAAGCATGTTGCCTTCCCAATGTGAGTGGGCCTTATTCATCTATTGAGGGCCTGACAGAGCAGGACAGAGGATGGTTGAATCCACTCACTCTGCCTGACCGCTGAGCGAGGACACCAGTCTTCTCTTACTGTCAGTGCTCCAAGTCTCAGGCTTCAGACCAGGACCCTTGGCTCTCTGGCTCTCAGGATGACACAACACCATTAGCCTTCCTGGGCCTGCAGCTGTGAATGGCAAACTGTGGGACTTCTCCACCTCCAAAGCCCCATGAGCCAATTCTTCATAATAAATGTTTCTTGATTGATCAATAAATATAGTTATCTATCACTATAGATATATCTTTAGAAATATCTATCATCTACCTGTCTATCTCTATTGGTACCATTTCTCTGGGGAAGCCCAACTAAGGCAATGGTGAGGGGAGAATGGCTTTCTCCTGGGAGTTTGGGGAAGGCTTCCACAGAGAAGGGACACAGAACTGAGTCCTGCAGGACAAATGACTTCTGTCGGCGCAGCTGAACAACAGTGCAGAAACAAAAGGTCATGATATTGAAGTATAATCTAGAAAAGTTAAAACAATTCCTCTCACAATGATTTTGGTGTCAAATATTTATTTAGACCATTAATAAGAGAGCCAACTGGATGATGAAACTGATTCAAAAGCTTTGAAAAACTGATATAGTGAATAAAATAAGATGGTAAAACAAGATACAAAATTGGTTAATGTTTCATAGGACAGTAAAACCCTAATCTTTGAGGTTATCTACTTGGCCAGAAGAAATAATTTGTAATTTATCATTATTCAACAAGTTAACACCTGCTTTATACATCTGTTCTTGATCAACAGTATGTGTGAGCCGAACAAATCACTCATCCAGTGCTGTGTAATAAAGCGCCCCAAGACTTCGCAGCCGATAGCAGGAAACCTATCTTATCTCACAGTTTCTGAGTGCCAGGAATTTGGAAGCAGTTATGCTGGGTGGTCCTGCCTCAGGATTCCTGGGGAGGTTGCAGCCAACTTGTAAGCTAGAGTTATGGTCTTTGGAAGGTGCCAGGGAACCCACTTCCAAGCTTTCTAGGTGGCTCTTGGCAGAAAGCTCCAGTTCCTGGCACAGGGTCTCTTCATAGTGCTGCTCATATGACAGGGCAGCTGGCTTCCCTGGAGGGGAGAGGGACAAGGAAGGAGATGAAGAGGGAGGGGAGGGAAAGAGAGAGGTAGGGAGAGAGAAAGGGAAGGAGGGAGGAAGAGAGAACAAGAGAGAGCAAGACCAAGAGAAGGGAGGAGGGCCCTCAATCGAAGCCCTAGTCTTCTTATAATCGAGTCTCAGAAGTGACATCCCATAATTCTGCTGTGTTCTCTCTCTAGGACAGCTTACTCTAGGGAAGAAAAGTTAGGCTCCACACTTTGGGGAGAAGGATTATCAAAGAAGCCGTGGGCATTGAAACCAGCCCATTACGTACCTCCCTTAGGACCTGATGCCCCCGGCAGGCCTCCAGACAATGCTCTAATATGACTTTCAGAGGACTATAGGGCAATCTCTTGACTTAGCTTCATATTTTTGATACTTTTTGTAACAGTGACCTGTTTGGGGAACACCAGCTGGTCCTGTGGGACTGGGCTGATGGAGAGAATAAGGAAGGCCCCACTGGGTCGGCAGAAATGTGCCCCAAGTGCCAGCTGAGGCCCTGTCCTGTAGCTGGTCCCCAGTGTGGCTTTGTGGCCTGAGAAGGCCCTGCAGCCAGGCCATCAGATCGGTGTTCTAGTACGAACGGGCACACTGGGCCCTGGCTCAGAGGGAGACTAGGAGGCCGGGGAGACCGCGGCTGCAGAGCCTGGAGGAAGGCTGTGTTGGAGGGGTATGGGGGGCTCTGGAAGAGGAGCTGGAGTCGGAGTCTGCCAGATGCTGGTTGGTTGGTCACTGTGAATGTCACGGAGAGAATGGAGGTGGACAAGGACGGCAGTGGGGATGGTGCAGGATGAAGCCTGGGAGCAGCTGGGTCTCAGGCTGCCAGCCCAGGGCCTTCCTTCACTTTTGCACAAAGGGCGAACAGGACCTATCAGGGAGGGAGCCATGCAGTGTGTCTAGGCGGCTAACCGGAAAGGCTCCGGGTGGTGAGGCTATGAACACGCTCATCCTTGGGTTCAGGAATTCTAGTGTGCCCAGATTTCCTCCTCTCTCAAGGGGGAAGGTTGGAAGGGTGGGGATTCTTCTGGGGTGAGGGGTCACAGAAAACCCATGGTGATTGTATAGCTTCTTTGCCTGAGCAGCTGGAAACAAGCAAACACCAAGCAACACAACACACTGGTACCAAGACCCAGAGGCTTGGAAGGAAGACAGCAGGTGCTGGTGGCTGTGGGCCGGGCGGGAAGTTTTATCTCCTAGATAAGGTGGACGTTTCCTGCCAGAACCAGCCAACTGCCTCTGCCAGGCAGTTTCTGCAGCTGGGGGCTCTTTGCCCTCAGCTGAGGGAAACTTCACTTTCCCAGCTCTGAGATACATCCTTCCAGAAGGTACAGAGGAGGCAACCACTGTGAAGCCACAGATAGCACATTTGATATTTATTTTTGGAAGAAGAAGCACACATGATCTTGAGACCACACCTCTGGGCTTGTGTCTAGTTTGGGTATTCTGAAAGTCAAGCCCAGGTAGAGCATTGGGGCAGGGGATGCACCTGGGGTGGTTCTAGGAAGCAGGAGGAAGGGGAAAGGTGAGATGGGACGGGAGGAGGGGCCAGCATGGTAGGGGCCAGTGGTGGGATTCAGCTGGTTTGCACCTGTTAGGCAGAACCAATACCTAATTTTTTGTTGAGTTCAGTAAACCGGTTATAAAAATGGCACTTATAATCAGGGCTCTTTCTAAGGTGGGTGCCTGGGCAGCCGCCCAATGTGAAAATCACAAATTTACATTCCTTACTCTTTTTTAACATTCATCTATGCAGCAGCATAGTCTAAGCACCTGTAGTAATGTTCATTCGTCCATATGTGAAAAAAATTGCAGGTGAGGATGCCAATCAAGAAGTCATATGGACATACCTTAAATAACAGTTTGTTTTTTGTCATGTATTATTTAATATTTTTTCATTAATATTTTAAAACTCTTTCTTATAACATAATCTACATTTGTGTACCTCTTTTATTGTTCTTATTTAAGTATTAAATGCATGGAATAATAAACTGCCTTTTGGTATATTTTTCTTTTATACTTAAAAAGGTCATTAGGGCAGAGAACCAGTTTTTAAATTATTTGAATCCCCCCATTGGTTGCAGGTGTTTATGAGCAGGAACCGCTGTGGCCTGTGGGGCTGGGTGGCCTGTCCTGGAGCTGCCTGCGCGCGACAGGGTGTCGGGCTTCCGTTCACCATCACTCGTTCATGCGTTCATCTGTCCATGGGAACCATAGGCTGGCATGGACCAAGCACTGGGAGTGTGCCTACATTTTTGCTTTATTTTATTTTATTTCATTTATTTTCTTATTTTATTCATTCAAAATGTATTTATCTTCTACTCACTGCCCCTCATCTCAGTGTTCTTCTCTCAGAGTGAGATTGTAAATTGTCAAATTTCAAGTTCTGTTTTGGCTTTCCTCCTGCCACCCTGTCATCCCCTCGTCACCTTTCCGGGCACTTGGAGCAGTCGTGAAGAGTGTTTGCTCCCCGGGTGCCGACAGACAGGGGGTGCCCATGCGCGTGCGCGGTATCCTTGGGCAGGGAGAGCGTGTGGGGAGGCCGCGGGCGCGCAGTGGGCAGGAGGTTCGTTCTTCTTCTACCTCTGGTAGTGACACGCCCAGGCCTGAGTTCTGAGTTCCTTTTCCTCATCACTCAGGTACTAGCACTTATTTGCTTTGTCTGACATCTGAGATTCTAGCTTGGGTGTCGCTTCCATGTTGGCTCTTTAATCAAAATACTGCTTCCGTGTGTTTGGGGCCAGGCAGGAGCAGACAAGGCAGAGGCCGCCGGCTCTCACGTGACAGAGCAGCTCGGGGCACAGGTGGGCTTCACTGGGCTGCCGCCTGGGTCTGGACAGCCCAGAGGCTGGTATCACCTTCTTGCGGCCGCCATTTGGTGGGGCCATCTAGGCCACTGCAGTCCTTGAAAACCTGAAACTCATCCCCAATATATTAATAAAAATATATATATATTATACACACACACACACATACATATACATATACATATATACACACACATGATAGTGAACACATAAAATAAAACAAAGATAAAATACACAATATTTGAAGTAATTTTTATTTCACTTTGGATACAATCTCTTTACTAAATAGTACTGGCAGGATTACTAACATGACTGAGCATGAGCTGTTGGTTTACAAATCTTGGTTCACACTTTCCGGTGCAGCAGTTGAGCTCCTGCGTTGGACACTTTGGGAGCTGGTTGTGACACTGGCTGGCTGGAGAGGCCCCTCTGGGGACATGAGGCCCCCCCCAACCCGTTCCAGGAGGGCGCAGCAGTCCTGTTGCCTCGCTCACAGGCGCCTCCCATTCACTAGTAATGCAAAGCCTTGTGGGAAAATGGGGCTGCTGAACACTGCCTGCTTTTGATGTCTGAAAGTTTTTCTTGTGAGGCGTTGTATTTATAATATATACGTTTAAACAAACAGCTTCAAAATCTGCAATATACTTTGGACAATTGCTAAACAGGCTAGAGAATTCTGTTTGAAGTTTTCAGTGTGCAGGTATGACAGTCTTTATAAGTGACACGCTTACATTATTTCTGGCAACAAGTCACATGAGGAGAGAAGTTCCACACTATTCAATCTCTCCATATGAGGTTCTGTGAAAAGCAGTTCCTCCTCACTCAGTATTAAAACATCATCTTTTCTCTTGAAAAGACAGTTTTAATATGTTGTATTTTCATAAAAAGTTCGAGGCTGCACTTGATGAACCTTTGTACCTGGAGTTCAGCCAGAGAAACCACTATTTCGTAAAAGAATATCACCCTGCTCATCTCTAGAATGGCTTGTCTGAGCACATCACACACTCAAGGACTCGCATGCACGGTCCCTCTCTGTGCCACTGTAACCGCACCAGGGTGTCTGTTACCTGCCCAGCACACAGAAGGAGGCCACCGGCCTGCTTCTCCCCAACGGGAATCGCCACTCATCCCTCAGGGGAGCTTGTGCACTGTGGCCATTGCAATGCGTGGTCACACAGTCAGTCCTTGCCCTGAGTGTTAGGAGATAGTCTTTATCACATTCAGGTGAAATAAATGAAAAGAATGCCCTGTACATCTTGTACACTTTTGGGGCCACACACCCCACTTTGGAGACCGCTGATCCAGGTTGAGGGCTGACAGGAGCGAGCTTAGGCTCTCTTCATTGCCTGAGCCCGCACCTGCACAGGTGGCCTCTGAAAACTGGCCCAGAAACTCCATAGCACACTGGTCCAGGGAGGTGTGGGCTCCATCGCCTTATCTACAAGGAAGGTGCCTTCTAGACTCTCCTGCTTTGTCTGCTAAGGGGTCCCACCCAGTACTGTGCTGGGAATATTAGATATGTATTTCTGATCTTTCTATCTTTGTAAGGCAGGTGATTTCTTCCCATTTACATGTGTTGGGACTGAGCCATAGGCTGTAAGACCTCAAGGCAGAGAACGGCAGAGACAGAAGGTTAAGCATAGGTCTGCCTCCCCTTGCCACACCTTGTTCACTGGTCCCACGCTGCCATCTCGCAGTGGGAGGGGCATCCTGCTGAGGTAGAATTCTCTTCCTCATGGCTGCAGTGAAGCAAGCTCCAAAATGTCCTGATCCCACCACTCAAGGCCGGGAGAAGGAAGGGACAGTGTAGAAACAGAGCCTTTATCAAGGCTGTGAGTCAAAGCAGGGCCTTAACCCTTCCTCATCCTCCTTCAGGTAGCTGTCGTAGGTAAACTCAGGCCTGTACTTTCATGGAGCTGGTCTCTGCTTGAATTAACTCACACTTGTCAACCAGGCCTGAGGTTGTCGATGTGCCTCCAGTAATTTGGAAAGCCCTCCGATCTCATCACAGAGGCTAAATCCTCAAATATCAGAAACCTTAAAGCATAAGTACATATCTACTCAGCCAAAGAGGACTTCCTGTTTTTAAGTTCAGGGAGTTTCTTTAAAAACATAAACAAATGGAGGTTGTTTTGGACCTCCAGTAAATATTCCCTAAGAGCATTATGGTGAAACCCAAATAAGTAACATATGGGCTCCGCTTCCTTCAAAATACATACACTTCAGAGGGAAAGGAGCTTAGAAAAATACATCCTGGACTTTTGCTGAGTGGATAAGTAGCTGGAAAAATGACTGGACCTGGTTTTAATGATTTATTTTTCCAGTGGTTAATTACAACATCAAACCTCAGTTTCTGAGGTGGGC
Organism: Saccopteryx bilineata; assembly: GCF_036850765.1. Lineage (NCBI taxonomy): Eukaryota > Metazoa > Chordata > Mammalia > Chiroptera > Emballonuridae > Saccopteryx > Saccopteryx bilineata. The sequence goes on from NC_089495.1 coordinate 165,009,044, forward strand.
GTACGTGGGATGTCCATGTTGAAAATCCAGTCTCTGTCCCATCCTCATGCCCCCACAGGGTTTATGTTTGCTGCTGGCAAAACCTGTCGTTGGTCCTAGAATCCAGACCTGCTGGAATCGGTGGGAGGGAGAGAGCCAAGTCCTGATTTTCAGGATGAAGACAGGGCTGCCCAGAGGCAGTGCCTGGCCTAGCGGGAGGAGGCAGGTTTGGTGGGCACTGAGCTGGTTCAGAACAAACCCTCCATCGTTTGCCATGTTTCAGCAGCTGCACAATCAGGATGACTGGCTCTTGCCAGCAAGCCCTAAACCACCCTCACTTTTTGGGCAAGCTCAGCCGGTGCCTACAATGTAACCTCCTGTCTTCTGGGTCCCGGTTTTTGCTTGACAGGGTGAACCAGTGCCCAGTGCTGGGGAACTGCTTGAGTAAAGGTATGTAACCAGAAAATCAGTTCTCATGGTCACTCCACTGATTTATTAGCCCATTGGACATGTTGGGCAAGGGCACATTTTACCATCGGCAGAAACACAGGGTGCCCAACAGGAGGGTACAGACTGGGGCACCGAGTCCTTGCTATGAGACAGAGTGAGTTCCTGTGTCCCTTTGGGGCTCAGAATGTACTGGAGGTTTCTTCTGAGGGAGAGGAGACATATATGGGCCACCCTAATGCCTACATTCTTCCATAACATTCCCTGTTTCAATTTAAAATGGTTGAGTCGCCCGCATTTGTGGGTGGTCAGGGAGCAGCAGAGTGGAGAGGTGGAAGGGAGCTTCCCTGGCTGACCTCTCTCCTCCGCCCTTCCTTACTGTCCCCTCCTTTCACTTCCAAAGGTGCTTCTGTGTTCCTCGTCTCTTTCTTTCTTCCATGAAGAATTCTGCAGCAGGTGTCTTAAGTAACTCTATAAAGCGTGTTCTCCAGGTGCAAGGCCCCTGGTTCCACCAGACACATGCTTCCTTCTGTGAGTGAGTGCTCCAGCCTCCCTGGGCAGAAGCAGAGGTCAAGTGCATGTTGTCTCCCAGCCCTGGAGTCCCTGTCCTGGCAACACTGCCCCCGTCGCTGTAGGCAGAAGTGGCCAGTTTCAGATGGTCACACTTCCAGAGCTCCTCCTGAGGTCCTCCTTGTGTTTTCCTCCAGGACTCTGCGGGCATCCAGGGAGTATATATGACCTTGTGGTCTGGCCTCAGGTTGCAATCTGGGTGTCCAATGGCTTCTGTCTTCTGGGCCCTCTTGGTCGGTGCTGCTCCTAGGCACGTGCACGGCTGGCACTGGCCGCTGCCCCTGTGGCTGGAGTTCAGTGTGGTTGCTCCTCCCGGAGTCAGGGGAGTGAAGCTGGTGGCCTCCTGCTCCCAGCCTGGCTATCAGCCTAGATCTGCCTGAAAGGAGGCCACGTACTAGCAGTTTCTTTCCACCGTCCCCCCTGGCTCTTTCTCCATGGTGTCCAGGACAGGTGGTGACTGCCCACCTCTAGCTAATTACACGTCGTCTATACAGCTCAGCTCAGAGGAGGTCCTATAGGCTCATAGGCTGGTGAGAGTGTGCAGTTGAGATGTTTGGAGACCAGAACAATTGATGACCAGACCCTGAGCAGGGTTCAAGTTCTCCAGGCCAAGAGACCAGCATAGCAGGCTCACACGGGTCATAGTCAGGACTGCCAAGTGTGTCAGGCAGATTCCTAACGTGAAAAGACATAGCCACTTAGACAAAAATGTGTGTCCTTGTGCAGTTTACATACAAGTAACCCCAATCAGCTCTCACTGTTTACTCATAAGAAATTTTGGAAGTAGGCAGTCCAGATCATGTGTGGGCTAAAGTTCAGGTCATCCCATCTTAGGAGGCCCTGTCCTCAGGTTTGAAGTCAGAGCTGCAGTATGACTGCTGTACCTGTCCCCAGGCCCCATGGCCAATGGCAAACAGGCAGAGAGAGCTCGCTGGAAGGAAAAGACCTTCCCAGGAAACCCCCACCCCCATCTCTTGCCTCCCCACTAGCTACAAGACAGTACAGGAGACACGTCTGGAAGTTTGAGCCTCTGTGGTTGCAGGTACAGTTGGAAATGGAGGCTGGGGGTCAATGGAAAGGGGCTTTCACATAGGAAGAGTAGGCACTCTGTCTAGTCCATTTTGGGGGAGTGGAGAACTTGATTTGGGGTATCAGGAAAAAAGAACGTATGCTTGGGCTGATGTCAGTACAGTTGACAGTGCCAATCATAGAAGATGGACTCACCTCCATTCTCCAGCCTGGGCCCCATCATTCGTGAGGTCCATCTGTGCCAGTGAGGTATTCCCTGAGTATCAACGTAGTTTCCATACGGGCACTCTCTGAGGTGTCCAAATAAAGGGAGCTTTTGCACCTAAGAATTGTGAGACATCAGGGCTCACCGATGACTTTGGGGCTTCCTCTGACACAGCATTGATCTGAGGGAGGAGATCAGCGTGTTCACCAGGAGTGCTGAGCAAGGCCCTTGGGCTCTGAGTCCAAACTGTGACTCAGGCTTTGTCTTTCTTCCTTTGGCTAAATGAGGAGCCAGTTGTGAGATGAAAGAGTTCTTCAAAGCAGATTTTAAAGTTTGAACAAAGCTGTCCTTTTCCTTCAAGCTAAGAGGATAGCAGGCCAACTTAATTTCTTTGCATTTCTCCACTGTGTAGTATCCTTGCTGTCATGCAGGGTGATGTCTGTTCATATACTTCTTATACATCTTTGGAATTTTTCCTAGTAAATGCATACCATCACTCTCACCCAGCCTCTCAGCACGCTGCTTAGTTGACGTGACACAATTTACAATATACCAGTATTCATATCAAACCAAAAGTGTGAGGCGGTGTGCTGGAGAGAAGATGCAGGAGATTCGGTTCTGAAGACCCAAGTGCCCAGTCTGGGCCCTGATTCTGTGGGTCCTTTGGAAGAGGTTCCTCATAGAGGCAAACATGGTTTTAAACCTGTTTCCTCATCACTGAGAAAGGGAAACAACAGGCTGACTACCTCGTCCTTACAGCTGTTGTCAGGAGTAAGAGTGCTCTAGTGAGAGATAACATATCCTACAGCGTGATAAAAAGAAAAAGCTGTCAGGTATCCCACTTGCCTGATCACTCAACCTCCCCAGCCTGAGAGCATTCACTGAGTTTCCATTCTTTGTTTTTGTTTTATAATTTGAATTCTCCTAACAAACTCAGTCTCAGTCTGCATGGAAAAGTGTATTCTCTGGGGAGTTTAGCAGAGGCTAATAGAGTTTCAACTATTAGAACCTAAAGTAGGCACAGAAGAAAATTCACTGTAGACATTCTGGAGTGTTCAAATAAATAGAGATCATAACCTAAATATTATAATTTACCTCTGTAAGTTCTCAACTTTACCCAATTATTAGATTTAGAGGAAGGGTGTAAAATATTTTGTAGGTGCATCATAAGCAGGGAAGCTTAAACCAGGAACTCAGAGTGTGCCCGGAACCAGGAGTGTCTTATCTCCCAGAACTGCTGGAGATAAAAAATGCTCAGACCCAGCCCCCCACCTGCTGAGTCAGCAGCTCTGACTTGGGGGAATATTGGGGTCTAGACCTGGGTTTTAACCAGCTCCGCAGGGGATTCTGATGTGCACACTCTAGTCTGAGAACCACCAGTTTAAAGCGCGCGCGCGTGCTCACTGTGGTGGGGGAGAGTTAGGGTGCCATGTTAATTCTATCTCTTTCTCCTTTATCAGCTTTGCCCTCGGCCCAGTCCCCTTCCAGACAAAGATAGTTACAAGCTATAATGAGACATTGTTGTTCCTTAAATCAAGGAGATAAGGATGATTTCACCACCTTACTGTTTTCAGGGTGGACACCTGACTGGCTTTCACTTAGAGAAGGTGGCTGGGCCTGAGACCCCCATGCTGTGAGGACACCTGGGAATGCTTACTGACATACCACGTGGGGAAGGCCTGAGTGCTAGCCATGTGAATGGGGCCCTCATGAGCTACCCGGCCATGCAGCCATCTGTGAGGCAGCCCCCCCGTATGAGCCTAGGAGAGACCAGTGGTTGAACTTCCCAGATTGTAAACCAGCAGAACTGTGAGAAATAATGAGTTGTGGGGTAGTTTGTTTCACAGAAATAGGCAACTGAAGTAACTAAGCTTATAAAAGGGATTGATTATTGAAAGAAGCTTAAGCAGTTGATTTGAAATTGTCCAAATACTAAGCAAGGAGGAAATGAGAATCTACTTACATGTACACAAATTTTAGCAGAAATAGAATAATAAGTTGTAAGTCAAACTTGAAAAAAAAATTTATTAATTTTTAAATTAATTAATTTATTTTTTTAGAGAGGAGAGAGAGAGAAAAGGAGAGGAGCAGGAAGCATCAACTCCCATATGTGCCTTGAGCAGGTAAGTCCAGGGTTTTGAACCAGTGACTTCAGCATTCCAGGTTGATGCTTTATTCACTGTTCCAGCACAGGTCAGGCCTGAAAATAAATTTAAAAAATTTTACATCTTAGGCCCTGGCCAGTTGGCTCAGTGGTAGAGTGTCAGCCCAGAGTGTGGAAGTCCTGGATTTGATTCCTGATTCCCGGCCAGGGCACACAGGAGAAGTGCCTATCTGCTTCTCTACCCTTCCCCCTCTCCTTTTTCTCTGTCTTTCTCTTCCTCTCCCACAGCCAAGGCTCCATTGGAGCAAAGTTGGCCCGGGTGCTGAGGATGGCTTCATGGCATCCACCTAAGGTGCTAGAATGGCTCCTGTTACAGCGGATCAACACCCCACATGGGCAGAGCATCACCTCCTAGTGGGTATGCTGGGTGGACTCTGGTCGGGCGCCTTCGGGAGTCTGTCTCTCTGCCTCCCTGCTTCTCACTTCAGAAAAATACAAACAAATTCATCTTTAATAAATTGTGTATTTATTTGAAATATCGCCAGTCATCCTTTCCTTTGCCTTAGTAAGAGATGCTAGTACTCAAAAGCACCCCATACTAGAACCCTGCTCAAGGTGGGTTGCATCCATTTACGAGCTCCTAGGAGTGTAGGCTGCTAATGGTTCAGAGCTTCCCTCTCTCCAGAATTGCCCTAGCCCACGGAGCCCCTTCCCCAGAGACCTCTTAGAGGTGGGGCCAGCCCAGAGCCCTGCTGGGCTGTGACAGTCACAACAAGCCAGTCTCCTGGCCTCTAGGTGAGCAGACAGCCAGATGCAATTCATGCTCCAGACAGACCCCTGTGAACCAGGCAGAGCTGGAATCCAAGGGAACCTCCTCTTCACCCGCATCTCCCTTCATGCTCCTGCCCCCTTCAGCTCCCTCCTGGAAGCCTCTCCATGACAAAGTCCCTGGTGAGGACCCTGGTTCAGGCTCTGCCTCTAGGGCACTAGCTGCAGGCAGGCTCACAGGTGGTAGAAAGGTCACTGATTTTCTAACTTGGACCAGGCTTGCGTTTGGAGGAGAAAACCTGCTTGGTGGGGGTTTATTGTTTCCCTAATATGTTCCTGGATTGTATCTTCTAGTATTCCCTTATGATATTTTCATCAGTGATTGTAAGGAAATTACTGTATTTTTCACTCCATAAGACATACCTGACCATAAGACACCTAGGGTTTTAAGGAGAAAAATAAGAAAAAAAATATTTTGAACCAAATGGTGTGTTAAGATATTGAATAAAATAACGTATTTTTCACTCCATAAGATCCATGGACATTTCCCCCTCCACTTTTTTTGGGGAAAATGTGTGTCTTAAGGAGCAAAAAATATAGTAGCTGTTTTCTTTTATGTTTCCTCAGAATTTGTTATCTTATGTACTGAATAAAAATGAATAGGAAGATTTCTATTTTTATTGCTGTAGAACATTTAGAATGATATTAGGATTCTGTTACTTGAATTTGAAGGTTTCAGTAAATTTTATAAAAGTTATATAGCACTTGGGGGGAGGGTACAAACCTTGAGTAAAATTCTCAATTTTTCCATTGGGACTTATCTGTTTATATATTCTATATTTATTTTTTGAGGTCAGAAGTTTTTTTTTTTTCTGGATAAAGAATAATACAGATATTGTATATATTTCTAGACCAATATTTATTCAATTTAATTTACATGGAGTTAAACAAATTCTGTCTCCTGAGGACCTAGAAATAACACAATTGAAAACTGGAGGCAGACAACACCAAGCCTAGACTCAACCAGCTCTACAAACAAAACACCCAAATACATAGATATGAGAAGACAGAGAAGTGCAATCCAAACGAAACCACAAGAGAAACATCCAGGAAATGAACTGAGTGATATGGAAATAACCAAACTTCCGAATGCAGAGTTCAAAATAATGATTGTAAGGATGCTTAGGGATCTTAGAACAACAATGGATGGTCATTACGAACACCTAAATAAAGAAATAGCAAGTATAAAAAAGGATATTGAAATATTAAAAAAGAATCAGTTGGAGATGACAAATACAACATCAGAAATGAAGACCACAATGGAAGGAATTAAAAACAGGATGGATAGAGCTGAGGATTGAATCAGTGAGTTGGAGGACAACTGGAATGAAGGCATAAAAGCAGAGAAGAAAAAAGAAAAGAGACTCAAAAAGTTTGAGGAAACTCTTAGAGAGCTCTTGTGACAACATAAAGAGAAATAACATCTGCATTATGGGGGTTCCTGAAGAAGGAGAGAAAGAACAAGGGATAGAGACTTTGTTCAATCATATCATTGCTGAAAACTTCCCTAAATTAATGCAGGAGAAACTCTCACAAGTTCAAGAAGTACAGAGAACTCCATTAAAGAGAAACCCAAAGAAACCTACACCAAGACACATCATAACTAAAATACCAAAGCTAAGTGACAAAGAGAAAATATTAAAAGCTGCGAGAGAAAAAAAGGCTATCATCTACAAAGCAGGCCCCATAAAAATGACATCAGACTTCTCAACAGAAACACTTGAGGCCAGAAGGGAATGGCAAGAAATATTCAAAGTAATGCAGAATAAGAACCTACAACCAAGACTACTTTATCCAGCAAGGCTATCATTTAAAATTGAAGGAGAAATAAAAAGCTTCCCAGACAAAAAAAAAACCTCAAGGAATTCATTACAACCAAACCAATGCTGCAGGAAATGTTCAGGGGCATGGTGTAAACAGATGAAAGTGGGAAAAGAATATAGCAAAAGAGAAATACAGCTTTAAAGAATAAAATGGCAATAAACAACTACATATCAATAATAACTTTAAATGTAAATGGATTAAATGATACAATCAAAAGACATAGGGTAGCTGCATGGATAAGAAAACAGGACCTGTACATATGCTGCCTACAAGAGACACACCTTAAACAAAAGATGCACATAGACTGAAGGTAAAAGGATGGAAAAAAATATTTCATGCAAATGGAAATGAAAAAAAAGCTGGGGCAGCAATACTTATATCACACAAATAGACTTTAAGACAAAGAATATAGTAAGAGATAAAGAAGGCCACTACATAATGATAAAGGGAGCAATCCAACAGGAAGATATAACTATTATAAATAGCTACACACCTAATATAGGAGCACTAAATATATAAAGCAGACTTTGATGGATATAAAGGGTGAGATCAACAGCAATACTATAATAGCAGCAGATTTTAATACCCCACTAACATCACTAGATAGATCCTCAAGAAAGAAAATTAACAAAGAAACAGCAGACTTAAAGGACACACTAGATCAACTTGATTTAATAGACATCTTCAGAACCTTTCACCCTAAAGCAGCAGAATATACATTCTTTTCAAGTGCTCATGGTACATTCTCTAGGATAGACCACATGTTAGGGCACAAAAGTGGTCTCAACAAATTTAAGAAGATTGAAATCATATCAAGCACTTTCTCAGATCACAATGGCATGAAACTAGAAATCAACCACAACAGAAAAGCTCAAAAATTCTCAAACACATGGAAACTAACTAGCAGGTGGTTAAATAATGAATTGATTAAGAATGAGATCAGAGAAGAAATAAAAAAATTCCTAGAAACAAATGATAATGAGCATACAACAACTCAAAATTTATGGGATACAGCAAAAGCAGTACTGAGAGGGAAATTCATAGCACTACAGGCACACTTTAAGAAACTAGAAAAAGCTCAAATAAACAACTTAACCCTGCATCTAAAAGAACTAGAGAAAGAACAGCAAGTAAAGCCCAAATGTAGTAAAATGAAGAAAATAATAAAGATCAGAGCAGAAATAAATGACATAGAGGCTAAAGAAACAATACAGAGGATCAATGAAACTAGGAGCTGATTCTTTGAAAAGGTAAACAAGATTGATGAACCTTTAACTAGACTCAACAAGAAAAAAAGAGAGAAGACTCAAATAAATAAAATTAGAGAGTGGAGAAATAATAACTGACACAACAGAAATACAAAATATTGTAAGAAAATACTATGAAGAACTGTATGCCAAAACACTAGACAACCTAGATAAAATGGACACATTCCTTGAAACATATAATCTTCCAAAAATCAATCTAGAAGAATCAGAAAACCAAAACAGACCGATTACACCAAAAGAGATCAAAACAGTTATAAAAAAACTCCCAACAAAGAAAAGTCCTGGACCAGATGGCTTCACAAGTGAATTCTATCAAATAGTCAAAGAAGAAATAACTCCTATCCTTCTCAAGCTATTTCAAAAAATTCAAGAGGAAGGAAGACTTCCAGGCTCCTTTTATGAGGCGAGCATAATTCTGATTCCAAAACCAGGAAAAGACAACACAAAGAAAGAAAAATATAGGCCAATATCTCTGATGAATATAGATGCTAAAATCCTCAACAAAATATTAATAAACTGGATCCAGCAATATATGGAAAAAATCATACACCATGATCAAGTGGAATTTATTCTTGGGAGGCAAGGCTGGTACAATATTTGCAAATCAATCAATGTGATTCATCACATAAACAAAAGGAAGGAGAAAAACCACATGATAATTTCAATAGATGCAGAAAAAGCATTTAATAAAGTCCAGCACCCATTCATGATCAAAACTTTCAACAAAGTAGGAATACAGGGAACATACCTCAACATGATAAAAGCCATCTATGACAAACCCACAGCCAACATCATACTCAATGGGCAAAAATTAAAGGCAATCCCCTTAAGATCAGGAACAAGGCAGGGGTGCCCCCTTTCACCACTCTTATTCAACATAGTCCTGGAAGTCCTAGCCATAGCAATCAGATAAGAAAAAGAAATAAAAGGCATTCAAATTGGAAAAGAAGAAGTAAAGCTATCATTATTTGCAGATGATATGATATTGTATATAGAAAACCCTAAAGTCTCAGTCAAAAAACTACTGGACCTGATAAATGAATTCAGGAAATTGGCAGGATATAAAATTAATACTCAGAAATCAGAGGCATTTTTATACACCAACAATGAACAATCAGAAAGAGAAATTAAGGAAACAATCACCTTCACTATTACAACCAAAAAAATAAAGTACCTAGGAGTAAATTTAACCAAGGAGACTAAAGACTTGTACTTGGAAAATTATAAAACATTGATAAAAGAAATCAAAGAAGATACAAACAAGTGGAAGCATATACACGGTTAGGAAGAATAAACATCATTAAAATGTCTATATTACCCAATGCAATCTATAAATTCAATGCAATACCAATTAAAATACCAATGACATACTTTAAAGATATAGATCACGTATTCCAAAAATTTATATGGAACCAAAAGAGAACATGAATAGCCTCAGCAATCTTAAAAAAGAAGAATAAAGGGTGAGATATCACACTTCCTGATATCAAGCTATAATACAAGGCCATTGTACTCAAAACAGCCTGGTACTGGCATAAGAACAGGCACATAGATCAATGGAACAGAATGGAGAACCCAGAAATAAACCCACAGCTCTATGGACAACTGATATTTGACAAAGGAGGTAAGGAAATACAATGGAGTAAAGACAACCTCTTTAATAAATGGTGTTGGGAAAATTGGACAGCTACCTGCAAAAAAATGAAACTAGACCACCAACTTACACCATTCACAAAAATAAACTCAAAATGGATAAAAGACTTAAATGTAAGGCGTGAAACCATAAGCATCTTAGAAGAAAACATAGGCAGTAAGCTCTCCGACATCTCTCGCAGGGATATTTTTGCTGATTTTTTTCCATGGGCAAGTGAAATAAAAGACAGGATAAACAAATGGGACTATATCAAACTAAAAAGCTTTTGCACAGCCAAAGACAATAAGAACAAAATAAAAAGACAAACTATACAATGGCAGAACATATTTGACAGTACGTCTGATAAGGGGTTAATAATCAAAATTTATAAAGAACTTGTAAATCTCAACACCAGAAAGACAAACAATCCAATCAAAAAATGGGAAAAAGAAATGAATAAACACTTCTCCAAAGAGGACATACAGATGGCCAATAGGCATATGCAAAAATGCTCAACATCACTAATCAGAGAAATGCAAATTAAAACCACAATGAGATATCACCTCACACCAGTCAGAATGGCACTCATCAACAAAACAACCCAGAATAAGTGCTGGAGAGGATATGGAGAAAAGGGAACCCTCTGCACTGCTGGTGGGAATGCAGACTGGTGCAGCCTCTGTAGAAAACAGTATGGAGATTCTTCAAAAAATTGAAAATCGAACTGCTTTTTGACCCAGCTATCCCAACTTGTAGGAATATACCCCAAGAACACCATAGAACTGTTCCAGAAGGAGAAATGCACCCCCATGTTTATGGCAGCATTGTTCACAATAGCAAAGATCTGGAAACAAATACTGTCTCCAATTATTTTTCTTGTTTCTGTTCTCAGTTCTTCATTCTCAATTTTGTTTTTCCCTTCCTTTTTTCCTGCTATGAAAATAGTTTGTTGCTATTTAGTATGTTAAACGTGAAAGCAATATAAAAAAGTAAAGTAAAAATTACCCAGACCTAATCACTGAGATAGAAACGGAAGTGTAGAAAAGAAAGGCTCTTAACATGAATAATTTTTGCAGAACTTACTTTCTCTAAAACAAAGAGACTTTTTAGCAGAACTTACTTTTTCTGAAGACTCCCTATTCCCGGTCTTGAGGCTGGTTTCCCAGACTGTGGCCTTAGGTTAGCTTTGCAAAGTTGCAGGTGTTCTCAGAATGTTTCTCCCTGAATTAACCCTATAGATAAACATTATAAGAAAGCTTGTTTCACTGCTATGCTTCCTCTCCTCCCCATTCTTCAGTATGTATGTAATTTTCCCTTTAAAAGCTAGCCCTAAACTGTGTTCCCTGGCTGCATTGATTTGAAAGGCTTCAACCTCTGTGTGGTCTACGCAGCCGATTAATTAAAGACTCCTTAATTTCTTTTTTTTTTTTTTTTTTTTTTTTTTTTTTGTAATTTTCCGAAGCTGGAAACAGGGAGAGACAGTCAGACAGACTCCCGCATGCGCGACCAGGATCCACCTGGCATACCCACCAAGGGGCGTCGCTCTGTCACGACCAGAGCCACTCCAGCGCCTGGGGCAGAGGCCAAGGAGCCATCCCCAGTGCGCAGGCCATCTTTGCTCCAACGGAGCCTCAGCTGCGGGAGGGGAAGAGAGAGACAGAGAGGAAAGAGAGGGGGAGGGGTGGAGAAGCAGATGGGCGCTTCTCCTGTGTGCCCTGGCCGGGAATCGAACCCGGGACTTCTACACGCCAGGCCGATGCTCAACCACTGAGCCAACCGGCCAGGGCCAAGACTCCTTAATTTCTTAATTTGGCTAATTTATTGTGTGTGGCAAGATGTTTGTTTCTTGCTGTTCTGATACAACAAAACCACTATTAATTAGTGGCTTCTTTCTTCATAATCTGTTAATTTGATAGATATACACGTGTATGTGTTCTTCTAAAGGTAAGCCAGCCTTAAATTCTTAGAATGTAGTAATTTGGCATAAGTGAATTCAGTTTGCCAATATTTTTCTGGGTTTCATTTTGCCTCTATGTTCATAAGGGATTGGTCTACAATTTACTCTTTTCTTATTTGTCTTGTATACTTTATATTTCAGAGCTTTTAGCAAATATTTTCTTCTTTTCTGTTGTCTGGACTGTGTGCTCTCCAGAGCAGTAGTCACGAGGCATGTGTGGCTATTGAGCATGTGCCGTGCAGCTGGTGAGCCCTGAGGCACGCTGCATATGTGCACCACACAACTGGCTTTTGAAGACAACATAAAACATGAGAGTATAAAATAGCTAAAAAATTTCATAATGAACTAAGTGTTGAAAGAATAATATTTTAAATATATTGGATGAAAGAAAATTTACTGTTGAATGAAACATATGCATGATCATATCATAGTTGTTTTCATATGAAAACAACTTGTCTTAGGCATTGAGAAAGAACCCCCCTGGAACCAGAAAGGAATGGAGCTGGGAAGAAATAAAGGTATGCAGTGGGCACAGCTGAGGACCTTCGAGCTAGAAAGCCCAGGAGACACCTGAGTCGACCTGGAGTGCTGAGGGCCCTCCCCTGCTCCCTCCATGAACTGGCTCATGTTACGTTACCACCTGTGCTGATACTTTGGGTCTGATCTTGGTTTGTAGGGACAAGATAATGATGTCCGCACCTTCACAGAAGGCCCGTACCATGGGTCCTATCCGTGGCTTTCCAAGCTGCCTTTGCATGCCTATGCAGGTTACTACATAGAAGGGAAGCAGGAGTAATCAGCCCAATGCAGGGCAAACAATTTCGCTTTCCCTGGGGCATTTTTCCTGGTGGTGTGGTGGCTGACTGCTGTGGATCTGTAGGCTCACTGTGTGAGAGGGGGCAGGAGTGTGCAGCACACAGCCAGGGAGTTTACGACCCTGTTAAACCAATCAGTCATCTCACACCCGGTAGAACGAGCAGACAGTTGGAGAAAGCAAGCGACAGATTGTTGTTGCAGCTTCTAAAATAAACAGGTTATTTTATAGGACATTTTATAGACAGCTATTAATTACTTGCTGGATAATCAAATAGCAAAGGGTTTTCTATTTATCCTGACAGCACAATTCCAAACTGCCATCATCCTTTCAGTACAGGTGTTGTCATTCCAGTCTTTATGGGCTGCCTGTCCTAGGCCAATCAGGAAGTAAATGAACAACAAAGAAAGTAGAATGAGAAACCGGTTCCTGGACTGGGCATGACTTTGATGTCCTTGCACTTTTTGTGAGATTTCAATGGTGATGTCCTACGAGCTTAACCCTCTTTGTAGCAAGATTTATTAGTTCTGCTTCTAGCATTACGAGCATCAGGAATTAGTGGCTGGCTCCATTATGGAAGCCGAGAGTTCTTCAACAACTGCTGAGGCAAAGAGAGCCAGGATCTCGGCTGTGAGATCAGGGGTGGCCTCAGTCACAGGTGTCACTAGTCAGTTTAGCCAGCTGACTTTTGACAGACACAAAGTAAAGCTCTTTTCTGGTGCTACATCAAGAAGGACTGCAGAGGAGAATGAGGAAGTGCCTGGAATGCCCACCCTAGAAAATGCTTTCAACCCAAATCCACCAGGAAACTCAAATGTTATCTGGGAGGAACAACCCATCTACTGATGACCACCCATTGACATCTGAGTTTCAAAACATCAGGTCCAAGGATGGCCCCAGTGCTTTGGATGGGGGTTGGGGTCAGTGAGTCTGTGGTGCATGCTCAGTCCAGAGGCCTGACATGGGAGTAAACGGGGGTGTCACGGTCACCCGCACCTACCTCAGGCCCCAGGCCAGCTCCTACTCTGCTCCCTCCTCTGAGCCCAGCCTTCAGTGAGGCCGAGTCCCCATGTATGCAGGCTCAGAGGGAGATGATATGGAGGAAAGGGGAGGTGAAGAGTCAAGGAGGGGAGAACTTGGGAGGTGTATTCTGGAAGGCTGCTAGATGCTGGTTATGAGTAAATCCAATAGGATGGATGCCTTGGGGGGTTTTCAGAGGTGGAGTGGCAAGACCTAACAACTTCTGTTCATAAAGTACCAGAGAGGAGGAGGGGACTTTGAGAGGGAGGGGGAGAGGAGAAACCACTGGAGGTGACTAGAACGTCCCTGGGCACAGAGAGAGGACCAAAGCTGTCACTGAGGGCAGTGGGATGGGGTTCCTGATACTGAATCAGGTCTGCCCTCCTGTCTGGCTTCGCATTGCCTTTGACACACAGAACCCTGCTCCTTCAAGCTGTACGGCCAGGACCCGTATACCACCTCTCCCTCTCCTAGTCCCACCTCGTGAAGAACGGCTTACCACTTCATCAGTTCCCATTACAGTTTCCATTGATCAAACACCGGGGATTTCCCATTCACGTGTCATTTGTACCCACCAAGATCTGACAAGTAATGAACACTGTGGTCTTCTCACAGGTGAGGGACCATGGCTCAGCAGCTCATTAACTTGTCCAGTGTCACATAGTTAGTCCATGGTGGCAGTGACAATGGAAGACAGGTAGGTCTGGTTCCAAATACCCATCTTCTTCAACAAATTGGTCTGAGACTGGTGGGGGATGTGTGAGCGGTGCTGCTTTTGAATGAGGCTGGGACCAGCATCTCCCTTGTCCTACACCCATTCCACTCTACCTTGCATGTTGTTAGGGTACTAATAACTATCGAGTGTCAGATTGGAAAGCTCTTTGTTCTGATCTATATTTCTGTATTTGATTTGCTTGTCCAGTGCCTGCATGGCGACCAGCAAGACTCGAAGTTCCAGGTGCCAGGCCCTGGGGTACCCTCATTCTACTCGGGGGGTCTGCTTTGGTCAGCATCCCTTCACATTTGTTCCTGGAAGGGCCTCCAAGAAGAGGTAGACACCAAGTTTGATGGCATGATGAGAACCCAGTGTCACACACTGAGGGTGGGGATGAGCGTGGTAGAGATGTGTTCATCAACTGCACTGTTAAGAATGAGCAGAGGACCGCATGGCATACTGGCAGCTTCCTGTGATTCACTCAGGTTGGAAATCTATTCTTCATGGAAATGAAAATTCAACTGACCAGAACCTCTTGGTTCCCCATTCCCTGACTGGGGGCTAGTGAGTCCAGGGAAACGTTTCCATCTGTGGATGGGGCCCTGGCACCAGGTTTTCCCCACAGTGTGCGCAGAGCAGGATGGTGGGCATGAGAGATGGACCTGGGGGCCAAGGTCACTGCTTACATCCCCAGGGCCACCATGGTCAAGAAGTCCATTCTCTTGGCCTCCTCCATCCAGTCACTGCCCAGCTGACAGCTGTTCCTTGTTAGATTTCTTGGAAGTATATATCTGGATGCATTTTTAAAAGTGAGATTTTCAAATGTACATCAGTGTGACATAGCTTGGTTTATAACCAACTTTCTCTGTAAATACTAGTGAGCCTTACACTGAGAGAATCTTGTACATGAAAGCACACACTTACAGTATCAGCAACCTTGATGAGCACTGCGTGTTTACCGGGCAGCTGCAGGCATTTTTCATGCTTTTCCTCATTCTGCCCTTTCAGACATCCTGTGGTTACATATTACTGTTGCCTCAAACCATGCATTGTTTTCAACAAATGAAGTACCTGCTATGTGCCCAGCACTGGTTCGCAGCTGGCCCATGACGTTAAGTAGCAGGCGGGACACCTGTCTATGAGGGAAAATGGGCCAGAACTCCAGGGCTTAGAGAGCATGTCAACAGCCGAGGTCACACAGGGGAATTATAACCTGGGTCGCTGGCAGCACAGGCCACCCTGTGTCCACTTTGGCCTCAGCCCGGACCCCTGGGAGTGTTACAAACTGTATAGGTACCTAGTGTATGGGCAGGATACTGAGAACCACTTGCCTAAACTCTTAGTCATGGGTGCGATCCTTTTGTTTCTGTTAGTAAATAACAAAAAACGAACAAACAAACTCTCTAAGTTGTGGAAACCCCTTACCCATGTCTGAAAGGCCAGGCTAAAGGCCCCAGGGACATGAGTAACCATCCCCAGCCTCTCCGAGTCCCCTGTGACCTCCCACCAGCAGCAGCCCTGCCCTCCTCCGGGCTGAGAAGCTTGAGGCCTGAAGGTGTACTTCTGAAGCCAGTCCGCTGGTGCAGGGCCCTGGGGGCAAGAGCTTAGAGGGACCGGAAAGCCACTGGGCCAGACCCTGTGCTGTGGGGTGAGGCCTTCACTGTGACACACACTAGTGCCCGGGGCTCTTGTAGTGGTACACATTCCGATTCCTGAGTCGGAACTGTGACCGGACTCTGAATTTCTGACACCTGATGGAAGTCCTTGATGTTTTGATCCATGTGCATTTTGAGTTGTAAGTTTCTAGAGAATGCACTAAATATGTCAGAGGTCTTTGGTCTCCTGTGGGACCAGACATATGTCTAGCCACGTGGCCCTAGATCTTGACCCTGAGCAGAGGTAGCAGGACAGGAGGAGTAGGCTGCAGAGGGAGCATCAGGCTGGCTCCTTTCTTACACAGTGTCCGATGGGTCAAATAAAAAAATCTGCATTCAGGTGAGGAGAGATTTCTGTGGAAAGCCACTGCAATAAGGGCGAGCACACTGCCACAGGGTGTTAGACCACAGTTAGACTGCGAGGTCTGGTGTGTCTCAGAGGGCAGGCAGAAGAATAATTTTTGAAAGGGGGCAGTGAAAAGGCCTAGAAGCTGCATGAAGAAGTGAGTGGGATGAGCAGGTGGTGGGAGCGGACAGTGGAGCAGGGAACGTCTCTCAGCCCCCTTACAGGAGGGCACTGAGGAAGGGCTTGGTGTGGGGGGGGTCCACATGTTGATGTGGGCTCAGGCTGAGGTAGGCCCAAGTTCAGGGGCCTGGCTGCAGGAAGAGGAGAAGCTTATCTAGAGTTTAGGTGATTCAAATTTCAAATTAGCATGTATTTTGTCCAGATTTGTCAGTGGTGACAAGCAATTCAACTAAACATTTATGAAACAGACAAGGGAAATTTGGGAGGTCTGTGTGTGGCCTTGTCATTGGCAAACACGAGAGACATCGTGCATCTTATAGAAGTCATGTGGGCAGGGCGGTTCTCTGCAGCGAGCATTTCCAGAACAAACGGTGGGGGGTTTCTTAGTGGCAAAGTCCCAGGCGCAGGTAGAGCTTAGCACTGCCAATGCTCGTGGACAGCTCTTTCTAAAGTGTCCCTCTGTCAGAGCAGTCTTTGAAGAGTTGAAGATGAGACCTATGCAAACGCAGAATGAACAGAAGCCGAGTATTGTATTTAGCTCATCAGTAAAGGAGCCAGTTGAGTGGCTGGGCTGATTCAGAAAGAAGTAGAGAACCAGGTTCCAGCCCAGCAGGACTAGCCTGATCAAACCTGCTGATTTACGGCCCCTCTGGTTGGTTAATGTCCTATGGAACAATAAAACTGTAATATTTGGAATTACCTTTCTACAGGACAGAAATCAAATGCATCTGTACTAGATTTGGTCCCTTACTGATCATGTAATTCACAGGGTCGAACCTAAATGGCAGGTCAAGCACGCATGCATTTTTCTCTTGGTCACTGAGGAATCCTTGGTCGGTCTTATTAAACACCACCCAGTATGGTAATTAAAGCTCATGCCACCCACTTTTTTTTTTTTGCCTTCTTCCCATATTTTAAACAATTTCTTAACACATTAAAGAATTTATAGAGGGCCTGCTTATGAGCTTACCTGTTCAAAGAACAGCCACACTGTCCGCTTCCCAGACAGGCACCAGAGTCGGCGAGCAAAGGCCTGCTGTGTCCTCCCACGACAGCACATGAGGCGTGCTATTTTGGTGTTGGTGCCGCTGAGTTTTCCACAAGGACCATTTTGGGAAACTTTAAGGAGCTTGTTTCTATTAACATTATCCCACACAGCAAAAACAGCTTACTTAGTATGCTTCAAAACAAAAATGTTTTCCTGAGGGCTAAACAATACCAGGCATCAGCAGCCCCGTGTGCGGGGGCTCTGACGGAAGCGCAGCCACGTGGAGCTGCTGTGAGCTCTCCCGGGAGCCGGGGCCCTTTCTTGCACACCCAGATGAGCCCACACTTCCTGAACCCGCCAAACCCCACTCTACCTAGTCTGCTGACGGAAGCTTGTGAGCCCAGTCACTCCTGGCCTCCAATTTTTGTCTCCAATCTCTAACTTAGTTAAACATTATGTAGCAGGAGAAGTCCAGGAATTTTGTTAACAAAAACAAGCTGACTTCTCAGATTTTAACAATCAGGCTGAAAAACAGGAATGTTTGTAACCTTTCCAGTTAGAGTAGGAACAATATGGTGTTTGGTTCTTGGCAAATCCTTAGGTTTCCTAAACAATGTAATGCCCATGTTATTTATAGAGAAGGGTTTTTTTTTTTCTTTGATTTTCTTTCTTTCTTTATTTTTCTTTCTTTCTTCTTCTTTCTTTCTTTCTTTCTTTCTTCCTTTCTTTTTTATTTCTTTATTGGTGAGAAACAATGATGCTCCCCTGACTAGCTGAGCTAAATTCTACTAGAGATGGAGAAACGTACATAAAAGATATTATCACCAAGCCCTGGCCGGTTGGCTCAGTGGTAGAACATCGCCCATCATGTGGATGTCCCAGGTTCCATTCCTGGTCAGGGCACACAGGAGAAGCTTCTCCATCTGCTTCTTCACCCATCCCCAACTTGCTTCTCTTTCTCTCTCTTCTCCTCCCCTCCTGCAGCCAAGTCTCTATTAGAGAGAGTTGGCCCCGAGAGCTGAGGACAGCTCCATGGCCTCTGCCTCAGGTGCTAAAAAATGGCTACAGTTGCAACAGAGCAAGAGCCCCAGATGGGTAGAACATCGCCCCTAGTGAGCTTGCTGGGTGGATCCTGGTTGGGGCATATGTGGGGATCTGTCTCAACATCCCCGCCTCTCACTATAAAAAGAAAAATAAAGAAAGAAGATATTATCACCAAAGCAAGATAAAGGGAGGCCATGGGCTCTGGTCATACAGAGGGCCGACTAGTGAGGAGGGGAGGGAGGGAGGAGGACAGTAGCTCTGCATGTATTCCTTGTTTAGTCACCCTCACTGGCACACTGCTTCCTCTCCATGTACTCGTCACCATCTGACATTCAAACATTGTATTCAATTTTTATTGTTTGTTTGTTGTCTGTCTTCACCTTCTCTGAGTAACTGGAATGTAAGTTCCACAAGGGCTTTATTATTGGTGTGAGGACCGGGCCTGACACACAGCAGGCTGTCTGTGAATGCTTGTCCAATACTGAGGGAAAGGAAGGGGCGAGCAAAGCCTAGTTCTCTGGAGGCAGCACTTAGAGCTGGAAGTGTCCACATAGATCTCTGGGGATGGGCAAGAATCTTAGGGAGCTAGTGGGACTAGGGATTTGAGCTGATATCTGGGCTAAGTGAGTTGTTTTTATTGGGAAAGAAAAGTTTTATTTATAAACCCGAGATGATCCTGGGTATTCTGAAACCAGTACCCCCACTCAGCTCTGACTCTCCCCACTCATGGCTGGAGCACTCAGGCCCGTCTTGGCCATTTCATATCCTCAAATAGGAGCCCACCCCTCAACTCTCTATCTCCTTTATGGACAGTGTCTCACGTTTCCTGACACTCGACTTCACACTTCTTCCTTCTCTTTGGAGTCATCTTTCCCTTCTCATCTGCTTTAGAGCACCTCTTGTCCAGTCTTTAGATCCTGGCCGTGAGTGGCCTTTTGGCCTCTCCTGAGCAGCTAACACTCCCCTTGGTGCCACCCCTCATTTCTATATCTTTGTTTGTTGATACACATCTGATAATAATTCCACGCACGTGACGACAGAAACTCTGACGCCACTTTTCAAGCACCTGCTGTGTGGTGTGTCCTTGACATTTACCTCCTGTATTTCTCAGAACTTCACCTCCCTGTCAGCTAGCCAACCTAGAGACACTCGACGGATAGAGATCCTAGAGTTCAAGGAGATTGAAATCTTGCACATCGAGGTGACACAGCTTGCACGCAGAATCTGAGGATGTGTCTGACAAAGAGCACACTTGTTAAAATACGGTAACACTGTTGCATTTCCACTAGTCTGCCATTAAGACTAACTCCAATTCCGAAGGTTCTTACCCCACCTACTCTTGTAGGATGTTGGTTCCTTTCAAGTCCCTCTAAGATTTCTGGTGGGTGTCAGAGGGTCCCTCACATATGCTCATGAACTTATCAAATCCCATGAGCTGTCACCGCTTTCTGCCACACACCTGCTGGATCCTGTGGAGTGCCCTGTGGGCATATTGGGTTGGGTCCTGGCTGTTGGGCCCCAAGTGTCCACCAGGTGTCATGCTTTCTCCTTGTAGGCACTGCTCCCTACTGGCCTGTGGCCTCTGGGAGGGAGTCTGCTGCTTCCCTTGTGTTTCAATCTGGAAAGAAAGGCCTCAAACTCAGGTTTATTCCATCCTAATACATTGCCATAAAAACTAGGAGATATTTAAAAATGAATATAAAGTGATAAAAGAAAAAGCATTTCAATTTTTTTAAATTAAACAACAACATCAGAAAAGCAAATGAAAAGTCAAAGAAAGTTGTTGGATTATGCAAATGAGATGCAAAACTAACTCTTATTTCATAGGTGAAAATGCACTATACAAAAGGCTGAAAGTACTGGAGTATCTGCACCTTCCCTGATCCCCTCACTTTTCTGAGCAGTGTATTTTAGAGCAGAACATCATTTCCATTTTCTTACCTTCACTGTTGATTTCCATGTGTCCTAGGTGGGGGGTCATGCTACCATCCAGTGTCGCTACAATAAACAGAGAGCCCCTTTTTCCACAGTCATGGCTGAAGTGTGGTTCCTGGGTGTGCTCGTGGGCCTAGAGGCTGCACCATGGGAAGGACAGCCCTCAATCAGCACATCTGATTGCCGGACTTCCATAGACCAGCTTATATGACACACAGAAAGCTCTTCAGACTCCCTAGCCTCCCTGCAGAAAGGTTTCTGGTTGGCCAATGCCCTGGGGCAGCTAGACTGGTACCCAGCTCCTCAGTCTTTGTAGGTTTGTTTCAGCCTGTTGCATAGCATGTGGCCTGCTGTCCCTGGGTGGGGGCACACGGCACCAGGCCTGTACAATGTCCTCAGTGCACAGGTGTCTAGGGAATAAGCAGATAAGGAATAACAACGGAAGTACCATCTGGTAGCTTTGAACTGGGTCTAACTAACACAGAGGCTCGTTTTACTTTGATGTGCTTTAAGTCTATAAAAAATAAAAAATGAGTTTGTATACATTATGAACTAGAAAAAAAAATAGATCATCTCTGAGTTTCCTTTTGGTCTCAATAGAATTTATAACAAAGCCACAGGCTTCATGTGAACAAATACAGACAAGCTGAAATCTGAATCTATTTGTCAATCAGTTACCGCTCAGTCAACAGCCACTCTGAGTCTTAGAATGTACAGACATGGTGTGCTCACACGGTGTCTTTACCACAAGAGACGTTCAGTTTCTCCTCCTGATTTCTAGCCGAATTATAGTGTGATCAGGGAGCATGTGAAACCCACCTTAGGGGATCTGCTGAACTTTGCTGTGTGGTCTCACATGTAGTCAGTTTTCATTTAGGTTCTGGCTGGCTTTGAGAAGGTAAGTATGGTGTTTCTGATGCTCCAAGAACTGTCATTTGGAACTTCAGACATCTCTCCTGGCTCTCTGCCCGTGCAGACCTCTGTGCCCTCCCCTCTCTCTTTCCCCTGCCCCTTGCCACGCTTGGGAAAGGCTCGACTTGCACAACATCTACAGCTTCTCTGCAGTTATTCAGTAGACATAGTTATCGCCAGGTCAAGCTGTTATAAAGAGAACCAATGACAAGGTAAAAATCGCCACCGATGGGACTCTCAGAGTGCAGAGTCTATTAGATGGAGAATCAGCCTTTCTGTGAGTATCAGCCCAGTGGGGCAGCAGTCGTCAGTAATAACAGGCATAACACATCCCTGACAATTGTACGCTTCATTCTTCACAAAGCCTCTGCATCCATTTGCTTCTTGGCTCCTTGACACAAACCTGTGACATCTGTGTACTCTTGCCTCAGGAATCACATCCTTTCTCGACCCCCTGAGGCACCTTCTCTGGCCCCCGAGGCCTCTTTTCTGCACCTCACATCCCTCTGTGAATTCCACATGACTCTTGATGTAAGACACGGGACATCTGGTTCTGATCCCAAGTTGGATGCCAAACTTGCTGTCTGACCCTGAACAAGTCTTTTGAGGATTTTGTCTCTTTAGCTGAGAATTAAAGCAATTGGATTGAATCAGTAACTTTTCAGATGCAATCTTCTTAATCTATGACACGAGCTGCTTAGCTTGATGCCTGGAAGAACAGGCCTGGAGTCTTCTCTGTCTGTCCTTTCTGACCTCCCCGCCTTCTGTAGCATCCTCTTGGTATTGCGACACCACCTCCTCCCTAGGGCTCCATGGAAACACTTGACTTCATGACATGTCTCTGTTCACCCTAATATTTTGTGACTCATTTTGTGACATTTTGTTTCTTCCTCTGAATCTATTAATTTTATTTTGATTTTTTTTTTGCTTAATCCCTTTATCTGTTTGCTCCTCTGTAAAAGAAAAGGATTAGATTCATTTGTCTCTAAGAGTTAATTGATGCCTGTGGTTCAATGGCTGGGACGCAGAGATGCTTAGCTGAATGAATGGCTTGAAGGCTGGGACCTCTCCACCCAGGGGAAGCAGCTTCCTTCCATGGGTACTAAGAGGGTCTGATGTGGGTGGTTATCTCAGCATTATTGTGAACATGGGGGCTGTCCTCCACTGACTGCTGGGAGACTGCGCTTCTCACAGCATTGACATATAAAGGTTTCCTTTTACACCGCAAATTGTCCCCTAGGGAACTAAGCAGAGATAAAGCCCCTCCATAAGGAGATCCTGTTACATACTTTGTCACACATTTCTTTTGAATTGTTACCAGTGGAAGCAAAGCTCCACGCCAAATTACTTTATTTCCTCCGGGAAAGACTGTTTTTATTCATAATGTAAAAACCCATGGGTAGAATTCTGTTTCTGGGTAAGATGAGGTAACAGGGACTACATTTATACTCCTATCTGAAAAAAATAAAAACCAGACAAAATGAATAAAATGACAATTTTCAAGACAGTGGACATCAGACAATGAAGGACAATAATCTCGAGACAGAGGGAAGAAAATGAGGCAAGCCCTCGGATGGCCCCAGGTCACCGCCTTGAGAGAGTTTCAGGCCATGGTAAAAAAAAGTGGTGAAGCCAGGAGAGCCTGGTGGATGCCTAAGTAGGCAGACAGAGCTGAGAAGCCAGAGACCAAGGCTCCTCAGTTATAAATTTACAGGATGGAGACCAGATAGGAGAGAAACACGTGGAGAGAGGGGACTCTGAGCATGTGCAGCCGCTCCCCATCAAATATTCAGCAGACACTGATCAGCTCCTGCGTGAGAGAAATGCCAAAGGCTAGGGAAAGAGCTGACTGAAAGGATTAGCATGAACAGAGCCCAGTGTTTGTACAGGGCTGGAAATAGTGCCTATTCTCATCAGCAGGATTTGAAAATCTCATAAAGTTGATTCTGTATTTTCTTTGAAGAAATGACTAGATAAGGTCTATGCCCACTTTTTAAAATTAGGTTATTTTTGTTGCTATTGTTGTTGTTCAGTTGTGGGAGTTCTTTATATATTCTGAATGTCAATCTCAGATCAGATATATGATTTACAAATATTTTCTACCATTGTGTGGATTGCTTTTCGCTCTGCTGCTAGTGATTTTTGATATACAAAAGTCTTTAAGTTTTATAAAGTCTAGTTTCTGCAGTTTTTCTTGTGTTGCTTATGCCTTTGGTGTCATAGCCAAGAAATCATTGCTAAATCTGATTTCATAGAGGTTTCTTTCTATGCTTTCTTCTAAGAGCTTTATTACATTATCTCTTAATTAAGATCTGAGATTCATTTCAAGTTTATTTTTGTAAATACTATAAAGTAAGGGTCCAAGTGCATTCTTTTGCATGTGGGACATCCAGTTTTCCCAATACCATTTGTGGAGAAGACTATATTATGCTGTCATCTCCTTCTGGTCTTAGATTTTTTTTTTGAGTTTTTATTATGAAAGAGTATTAAAATTTGTTGAATGTCTTTTTTTTTGCATCAATTTAGAAGAACTTATACATTTTCCTTTGTTATGCTAATATTGATTTTATATGTTGAACCATCCTTGCATCCCCAAAACAAATGCCATTTGCTCATAGTGTATAATCTTTTTAATATGCTGTTGAATTCAATTTAATAATCTTTTAGAATTTTTGCATTTTTGTTCTTAAGAGATATTGGTCTGTAGTTTTCTTTTCTTGTACTGTACTATCTTTATTTGGCTGAGTATCAGATGTGCTAACCTCATGGAATGAGTTAGGAAGAATTCACTCCCCTTTTTTGAAAGGTGTTGAGAGGGATTAGAGTTAATTCTTTAAATGGTTGGTAGAATTTACCAGAGAAGTCATCTGGCTTTTTTTGTTGTTGGGAGGGTTTGTTCACTGATTCAATCTCATTACTAGATATAGGTCTATTTCTTCTATTTTTTTCATGATTTAGTCTTGATAAGTAGTATGTTTCTAGGAATTTTTTTATATTATCTAGATTGTCCAACTTTTTGATTTATAATAAATAGTTCATAATTCTTCTTATTTCTTTAAAATAGACAATGATTTCCCCTTTTTCATTTCTGAATTTAGTTATTTGAGTTTTTCTTTTTTTTCTAACTAAATCTTTGTCAATGATTTTTTAGAACTAATTCTTGGTTTTATTGATTTTCTCTGTTTTATTTATCTCTGTTCCAATCTTATTTCCTTCCATCTGGTAAGTTTTAATTTAGTTTGTTCTTCTTTTTCTAGTTCTTGAAGTATAAAATTAGGTTGCTGATATGAGATCTTTTTTTTTACAAGTCTCTTGCTTCTGTCCTCTCTTTCCTGTTCTCAACATTACTGCTATTTCCCTAATTGTGGTTATTGTAACTTTTTTTTTTGATTGATTCATTGATTCTAGAGAGAGAGGAAGGGAGAGAGAGACAGAAATATCAATTCATTCCTGTATTTACCATGACCGGGAATTGAACCTGCAACATCTGTGTATCAGGATGACACTCTAACCAACTGAGATATCCAGCCAGGGCTGAGATAATTTTTTTTTTTTTGCAACAGAGAGAAAGAAAGAGACAGACAGAGAGACAGAGACAGACAGGAAGAGAGATGAAAAACATCAGCCAGTGACCCCTTGCTCAAGCCAGCAACCTTGGATTCAAGCCAGTGACCTTTGGGCTCAAGCCAGTGACCTTTGGGCTCAAGCCAGTGACATGGGATCATGTCTATGATCCCACAGTCAAGCCAGCAACCCCACGCTCAAGCTGATTAGCCCACACTCAACCCAGCAATCTTGGGGCTTTGAACCTGGGTCTTCAACATCCCAGGGCAACACTCTATCCACTGCATCACCTCCTGGTTTCTTTATTGCAACTCATAAGTTTTGGTATATTTTGTCTTCATTTTCATTTGTCTCAAGATATTTTCTAATTTACCATGTGATTTCTTCTTTGAGCCATTGGTTGCTTAATAGTGTTTTATTTAATTTCAATATATTGCATTCTCAAGTTTTCTTTCTGCTATTGATTTTTAATTTTATTCCATTGGCAAAGATTCTTTGTATGATTTCAATCCTTTTAAAACATATTAAGACTCCTTTTATAGTACAGTATATGATCTATCCTGGAAAATGTTTCATGTGGACTTTAGAAAAAAAATGTATTTTATGCTTTGTTTGGTGCAGTGTTCTATATATGTCTGTTAGCTTCAACTGTTTTATTGTTAAGTCTTATATTTTCTTATTGATCTTCTGTCTTGTGCTATTCATTATTAAAGGTGGAGCATTGAAATCCACTGTCATTTTAGGGATGTCTCTTTCTTCCTTCAATTCTGTCAATGTTTGTTTCATACACTTAGGAGCATTGGAATTTGAACTGGCCTTTTTTTATTATATAATGTTTTACTTTGTCTCTTGTAAAATTTTGACTTAAATTTTATTGTGTCTTATTAGTGTAGCCATCTTTGTTTTCCTTTAGTTGATGTGTATATAAAATCTTTTTCCCTCATTCTTTCAGCTCAACCTATGCATTCCTTTAGATATAAAGTGATTTTTTTTGTAGACAGTTTATAGTTGGGTTCTGATTATTATTATTATTATTATTATTATTTATATTTTTCTGAAGTGCGAAGCAGGGAGGCAGAGAGACAGACTCGCATGGACCCAACTGGGATCCACCCAGCAAGCCCACCAGGGGGCAATGCTTTGCCCATCTGGGTGTTGCATCGTAGCAACCAGAGCCATTCTAGTGCCTGAGGCAGAGGCCATGGAGCTGTCCTCAGCACCCGGGCCAACTTTTTGCTCCAATGGAGCCTTGGCTGCAGGAGTGGAAGAGAGAGATAGGGAGAAAGGAAAGGGGAAAGGCTGGAGAAGCAGATGGGAGCTTGTCCTGTGTGCCCTGACTGGGAATCAAACCTGGGACTTCCACATGTCTGGCTGACACTCTATCACTGAGCCAATTGCTGAGGCTCTGATTATTTTTATCCATTATGCCAATCTGTATCTTTTGACTATAGAGTTTAATTTATTTAAAAGTACTTACTAATAGGAAACATATTTTGCTGATTTTTGTTTGTTTTATGTATGTCTTATAGCTTTTTTTCCTTTTTTTAATAAGGACATATTTTGATTCCCTTCCCACTGTCTTCTGTGTATATTTTGTAGATGTTTTCTCGGAGAGTGGCATGAGAATTACATATAATATCCAATTATTATAACAGCCTATTTTAAAATGATGCTAACTTCAGTTGAATAAAAGGTTTACTCCCTTGCAGCTCCATCACTTTATGTTACTGATATCATTAATTAAATGTATATATTTTGTTTTCATTAATATAGAAGATTTATAATTATTTTTATGCTTTTATCTTTTAAACCCAGTGGAATGATAAAAAGAGGAACTACAAACCATAATTAAAATAATAGTGGTTTTATATTCATCCATGAATTTATCTTTATAGGAAAAATATTTTTGCATTTGACTGGTTACTGTTATGTCCTTTTATTTCAATTTGAAGGACTTCCTTAAGCATATTTTTCTTTTTTTATTATTATTAAATTAAAGGTGGGGATGCAGACAGACTCCTTTATGCACCCAGTCCTGGATCCACTCAAAAAGCCCCCTAGGGGGAGATGCTCTGTCCATCTGGAACCATTGCTCTGTTGCTCGGCAACCAAGCTATCTTAAGTGCCTTAAGCAAAGTCATGGTGCCATCCTCAGTGCCAGGGGCCAACTTACTCAAATGAACCATGGCTGTGGGAGGAAAAGAGATAGAAAGAGAGGTGGGAGAGGAGTGGAGAAGCAGATGGCCGCTTCTCCTGTGTGCCCTGACCAGAAATTGAACCTGGGACTCTCACATGTCAGGCTGAGGCTCTACTGCTGAGTCAACTGGCCTGGGCCTTTAAATATTTTCTTTTGGGAAGATCTAGTGGTAATGAACTCCTACAACTTTTCTCTTAATTCCTTCCTCATTTTTATCTGAGATAGATTTTTCAATTGATTTGTTTTCCTTTCAGCACTATGAGTATATTGTTCCACTTCTTTTTGGTCTACAAAGTTTCTGCTAAGAAGTATATTGAGAATCTTATTAAGGATTCCTTGTATGTGATGAGTTGCTTTTCTCTGGCCTCTTTCAAGATTCTTTCTTTGTCTTTCAACAATTTGAATGTAATTTCTCAGTCTAGGTAACTTTGGGTTTATTTAATATTAAGTTCATTAAGTTTCTTGGATTCATTGATTCATGTCTTTCTCTGAACTTGGAAATTTTTTGGCCATGATTTCATCAATGACTTTTTCTGCCCTCTTCTCTCTCTCTTATACTTCTGGAATTCCCACATTAGTCCATTTCATAATGTCTCATAATTCCCCAGGCTCTGTTCACTTTTCTTATTTTTTTTCTTTTTGTTTCTCAGACTTGATCATTTCAAATGACCTGTCTTAAAGACCTTTCTTTTGTTCATTTGAGTCTGTTGTTGAACTTCTCATGAAGTTTTCACTTCAGTTATTTTATCCTTCAGCTCTGGAAGACCTGCTTTTTAAATAATTTCTGTTGATATTTCATTTTGTTCATAATCATTCTTCTGATTTCCTTTCATGTATTTTTTCCTGTTTTCTTTTAGTTATTTTAGCATATTTCAATAAGGTATTTTAAAGACTTTCTCTAGTAAATCTGATGCTTATGCTTCATCAGGCACAGATTATAAAATTTATTTTGTTTCTTTGAATGAACCATGTTTTCCTTTTTCTTTTTTTTTTTTCATTTTTCTGAAGCTGGAAACAGGGAGAGACAGTCAGACAGACTCCCGCCTGTGCCTGACCGGGATCCACCCGGCAGGCCCACCAGGGGGCGATGCTCTGCCCCTCCTGGGCGTCGCCATGTTGCGACCAGAGCCACTCTAGCGCCTGAGGCAGAGGCCACAGAGCCATCCCCAGCGCCCGGGCCATCTTTGCTCCAATGGAGACTTGGCTGCGGGAGGGGAAGAGAGAGACAGAGAGGAAAGCACGGCAGAGGGGTGGAGAAGCAAATGGGCACTTCTCCTGTGTGCCCTGACCGGGAATCGAACCCGGGTCCTCCGCACGCTAGGCCGACGCTCTACCGCTGAGCCAACCGGCCAGAGCCTCCTTTTTCTTTTTATGTCTTGTGATATATTGTTGAAAAATTATCACTTAATAAAATAGGCACCTCTCCCAGTTTTACAGATTGGCTCTGTACAGGGGAGAACTTCAGTAATCAGCCTGGTAGAAGAGCTTATCATCTTCTTGGGTCTTTTCTGAGAAGTTTTCTCCTTTGGTCTTGTTTATACCTTTTCAATTTCCTCTGTGTGTGTGTGTGTGTGTGTGTGTGTGTGTGTGTGTGTGTGTGTGTATGTGTATGGCTACTTTAAAATTTCTTAATTTTCTTGTGTGTCTTAACTCTGTTTCTTCTTGGGGCCATAGCTGTTTTATTGCACTTCTCTATCAGTGATATCTTGCCTTAGATATCTGCAAAACAGTTGCCCTGGTGTATAATTTATGAGCCATGTCCACTACCCTCTATGGATTTTCTTAGCCTGAGTTAAGCCATCTGGGTTCTGAGTTAAATGAAATAGAGGCCAACATTTTGGGCAACCCCAGACTGATTAGACCATTGCAAATTAATACACTTTGCTATCTTCAGTTTATATAAGTGAACTGGGGACTGGGCCACCCATCTCTAAACCATTCCGTACCATACTGAGATGGGTGTGAGGCAAGGACAAGCACACTCTCATTTTAGATGTGGCTTCTCCTTGATTGGCTGTCTTCTTATTTTGTTGTAGACCTTTGATTTCCTTATCTCCTATAAAGTTATTTTTACTTGTCTCTAGATGTTTACTTAATGTTTCTGTGGGGAATAAGGGCCTGGAGCATCCTGGTCTGACGTTGCTTCATCTGAATTTTACCGCATTTAACCCCCATACCAACCCTATGATGCAGCCACTGTTACTAACCACATTTTAAAAATAGTGAGCCAAGGCTTAGAAAATTTAATTAACTTGCTCCCAGGTGGGGAGCAAGCAAAATGGAACTCAAACATGCAGCCTAGCTTCCAGGTTTGCACTCAGAACCTGTGCTTTCTTCCCGCTGTGGGCTCTCTTCTCTCAATACAGGAAATTAGACCATGTAAGGGGCCTGATGTTGGTAAACTTGCCTGGACTTAGAATTTTCAATTGGTTCTTAGTATTTACAATACCATCCTAAAAACCATGCCTCACATGATATTATGTGTCATTTTCCCATTTTGCTTGAGTAGGTCACATAAGAATGAGTCTGCAGCGACTTTCCACAGCTGCCTTTTTATGAGAGTCTGCAGTGGGGTTCCAGAACCCCCAGACTCTCTCCCCCTCCAGGGTGTGCAGAGCTTGTTGTCCCCGAGGTTCAGAGTGTTAAATAAAATAAATTTGTAAAGTGCTTAAAAGAAACCTGGATGCAGCCTAAGCCTCTGACACATGGTAGCTTTGAGTACATCAGAATTATGGCTAGTGCCTCCTTCACAGCACTCTCCATGTGCTGCAGTGGCGGCCCAGCACCGGCGGGCGACAGTTCCCCCAGAGGCATGTCTCTCCTGCCCACACTTATTCCCTGTGAAGGTCCTACTCATGCTCGATCATCGACTTTCTGGAATCAACTCAGGCTTGCCTCCAAAGCTTGCTTGTGGGAAAGGAGTCTGCTAGAATTGACAGGGGAACAGAATAAACAAAACAAACCCAAACAAAAAACAATAGACTTTACTTTCACTTTGTTATTAAATTTTATATTATATATGAAGAACTGCCAAAACTGCTCCTATCAGTCCAGAATTTTCTCCTACAGATTAAAAAAACCTCTGCATTTTAAAAATTATTTACAGGTGAACAGATGTTCCTGGTGGAAAATTTAAAAATATAGAAAAGTACTAGGAATTATATAAAAAATATCCCATAACCCCTCTCATAGAAATTTGATATTAATACCATTGAGGCATTTCCTGGGTGTATACATACAAATTAAAAAATTA
Source organism: Saccopteryx bilineata (assembly GCF_036850765.1). Classification (NCBI taxonomy): domain Eukaryota; kingdom Metazoa; phylum Chordata; class Mammalia; order Chiroptera; family Emballonuridae; genus Saccopteryx; species Saccopteryx bilineata. Next base: position 165,039,511 of record NC_089495.1, read on the forward strand.
ATCTGAGTTAGAATTGTACAGAATATACTGTTGTTCAGTTTTTAAAAATCTTATTCTATGGTGAGTATTTTTGTGTGGCAGAAATAGCATTCTCAAATGCAGATTTGAATAGCTGCCTTTTAAGGACTTGGACATGGCATCAGAGTTGATTTCATCTATCCATGGTTGTTGGCCACTGTATCCGTTTCCAAATTTTCACAATTCTAAATAGAACAATGAATAAACATCATTGGATGCACATAGTTGCATTTAACTCGTTAGTTTCTTAGAATAAATTTCTCAAGTCAGAACAGCTAGGATGGGATGTGTGCACACGGTGAAGGTCTTGAGGATTGTCATTACTTTGCCCTCCAGAAGGACTGCAGAAACTCATCTTCCCGCAGCCATGCTGAGACCTGCTGCCCTCTGCAGCAGCACTGGGCATGCCCCACCCACCTGGCTGTAATGCTGGAAAGGGAGTGGTTTGTGTTATCTTGTGTGATCTTCAGTCAGGTGTGGCCAAAAGAGGGGACACAGGAGAGACACAAAAAACTTCTAAGTTTACTGTGCTCACAAGTCCTAGAGAGTGGTTACAAGGGGGAAGTGACAGGTTTGAAGGAGAATGCAGAAGACAGAAGTGAGGAGAAAGCTTGAGCCACGCCTCAGTTGGGGTTTCTAAGGGAAAGCAGGGCCGGGAAAGATGAATAGTATAGGATTGGCTGGTTTGAAGAACTCTGAGCTATATAGGCGGACTCTAGGTGCCCAGCACCTGGCTCTGGAATGACAAAGACAAAGGGATGTTGTCTACTGAGGTACCGAGGTGCATGGGCCAGCGAGGGAGGTATGGCTCTGGACTGGTTAGTTTAAAGATCAAAGATCTTAGCCGATCCCTTTGCTATCTCTAAGAATTCACTAACCCAGGGAGGGACAGTCTCTTGCCAGCCAGAATATTGTTTTTGTTTTTTAAAAAGATAGCAAACCATCATACTATACAAATATAAAAATATAGACAAGGAAGTAAGTTGATGAGCCATGTTCTATAAGTAAACTCTGAGCCATATCTAAGCTGCAAACTGAAGAGCCTGCTTGACGGCCCAGCTTTTACAGTGATAGACCTCCCTTCTGTGATATTTCCACGTGCACGTTTGACTGGGCCTGCAGTGATGTCATCGATTTTGTAGCTTTCGGGTAGCTTTAGCTGTCAGTCAACCCCTCCTGAGTAGTGGATGAAAAAATGGAAAGCAGTTGTCCCAAAACACACTCCAGGCACCAGGTCTGGACTGAACTCTCCATGCTAGTCACGCATTGAGTTACGTTTCTGGTGTGAGGTGCTTTGAAAAATAGAAAGGACATGGGGAGAGGGCACAGAGCAGGGTGGCATGTGAGGACTGGTAAAGGGTCGCTGACATACATTTTGCCTGTGTCCTTCTTTGGCCAGGGTTGTACCTTTTCAGGACTCCAGTAGACCAGGAGACATGCTCCCAGCAGCAAAGAGCTTCCTCCCGTCTCAGGTGGAATGGACCAACTGGACCTCAATGACCAGGAAGCCTCCAGGCCTCTCTGTTGGGGAGCACAGACCATCTACTAAAGGTCTTTCTGACGTCAGGACAGTGACGGAGCTTGACCTACAGGAGGCACATTATGTAGGTTCTGGGTATGAGCTCAGCACAGTAAACAGAGGGAGTGTCACGCAAGGATACTAAACATAGAAGTAATAACAATAGTACCAACAATAACAATTAGTTATGAAGTATCTTCTGGGGCCATGCACAATAGGCAGAGTTTCTTAAACATTACAATGTGCTGAGGGGTTACTTCAAGTCACTTTCAAATAATCTCAAACTCACATACATGGTCAAAATGATTGTCGCAGAAGTTGCATGATATAGGCCAGTGGTAGTCAACCTGGTCCCTACCACCTACTAGTGGGTGTTCCAGCTTTCATGGTGGGTGGTAGTGGAGCAACCAAAGTATAAATAAAAAGATAGATTTAACTATAGTAAGTTGTTTTATAAAGATTTATTCTGCCAAACTTAGTGAAAATCTGACATAAAGTACTTGGTAAGTAATTATTATTATATGCTTTAACTTGCTGTAACTCTGCTTTTTAAATTTTATAAAGTAAAGTTACTCCCCTACTTTATAAATCACCATTACTGTGGAACCGGTGGGTGGCTAGAAAATTTTACTACTAACAGAGATACAAAAGTGGGCGGTAGATATAAAAAGGTTGACTATCCCTGATGTAGGCAATTCAAGTGACATTTCCATCTCAGAGTTAAGGAAAATAAGGTACAGAAAAGTTATGTGATTTTGCCAAAATTCTAGGGCTACACTTGAAGAAAAACAGGAAGTATTTCCATTTTCTTTTACTCTAACTCAACACTCCACTGTTATGCACTGCTTTAATCAGAAAAGAGAACGCATGTGTTTACATTTTAGTTGAGACTGCAGAAACATCAAGAGTGATTGCTGACACTTGGAATTTGGATAACCTGAATCCTTGGCAGCACTGATTTGCTTTGGGCTGCAGAGCTTTCTGTCTCAGGTGTACAAAGAGGGTCCCTTTCTGTCTCCACTGGGCAATACTTGTACATAGTAGCATCAACTATCGTAAGCCAGAAGTAAAAATCAGTTTCTACTCTTGCCTTTTAATGTATCTGTCATTTTAACCACATTCACAGTCCCTACCCTGTGGGAGTTTATATTCTAGAGGAATTAAATGGTTTGTGATTGAGGTTTATAGATCTAGAGTTATATCCACCAGCTCCATCCATCCATCCATCCATCCATCCATCCATCCATCCATCCATCCATCAATCCTCTAGTCTTTCATTCATCTATCTATTGTGTCTTTGTTACTGGGAAGCTCAAAAATAACCGAATCATGTATAAATTAGGATGAATTTGGTTGTGCTACAGTAATTTACACTTAGTGAATTTAAACAAGAAAAATTTATTTTTTATACACATTACACGTCTGTCATGGGTTGTCTTGGATGGGAGCTCTGCCAACTCTGGAGCCCAGGCTATTGGAGTAACTCCTACCTGGAGCACTGCCAGTCCTGTAGCAGATGGAAGGAGAGTTTGAGGACCAGGAAGGTCAGTCCTTTCCTGAGCCTGGAGGGTAAAGATGTCCAGTGTTTGCTAAACAGTGCTGCTGTCCATAGATCTTCTTTTTGATCTGTCTGCACAGAGTTTCCAACCACTAGTTTATGGGACAATTGTTCACACTGGTCAAAATAAGAGCAGTCCTCTGGTCTGGGCTGAGGTTAGCATGAGAAAGCAAGCATGGATTTTTAGAAGGTGAATGCACACTTCAGGCCACTGTTAAACGGCACTGTTGGAAACCGACTTCTTCTGTGGCTTATAATTATTTTTGCTACGTAGCTTCGACGAGGGCGATAGAATGCAAAACTAAACAAAGGCTGCATGAGCTCAGCCACAAGCCAAACAAGGACTCCCAAACCTCCCCGTTGCTGTTTGTTTTTTGTTTTTCTCCCTCCTCAGCTCATGAAATTCATTTTGTTTGGGTCATTTTAATCTCTATATTATTTTCTAAGTTTAAACAATGAGACTACTAACATTGTAGTAGTTAAAAGAGATTTAAAAGCTGCTCTTGCTTTACATTCTTTGGTCCCTTGTTTTTTGAAAGTCTTGGCTGCGCTCCCATTGCCCGCCGCTTTATTTCTTTAGACTTAGCCAGAGACAACTCCCCTTCCCCACGAGGCACCTGCATAACCTGCTCTCCCGCGTGCTTGTGCAGGGTTGAGTGCGCCCCCCGCTGGCCAGCGGGTCTCACGTCTGACCAGGTGCTGGTGAGATCCTCAGAGACGTGTCCCTGGAGCCAGAGACAAAGCTGTCAGCCATTGCGGCAGCCTCAACCTTCCCACGCACGTTGTAGATCTGCCACGCGGAGATGCCCTTCTCCTTTGAGAATGCAGGCGGCACAGTTTCAGCCTGGGGTTCTGTGTCTCCTCGGAGATATGGAACAATATTGTGGCAGGAGAATTGGGGACAAGTGCCTTTTCACCCCATACAGTTGTTAACTTCATCTCTTGTGGTCTTGGCCCTTGGGACTTCTACCTGGGAGACATGAGTGGTCTTTCCTGTGGCTGTGCCCCTCACCTTGGGGACGCAGGTGACAGGCCTCTGAAGACACACAACCTCAGTGCAGCTAATCCTAGGGATTTTCCTGTGTCCCAGTCACTCATGATCCTGCAGGGTGAGGATCTGGAGTCACACTCTTTTTTGCAGTACTTCAAAGCTCTCTGCCTTCTCAGCAGGCTTGGAGCTGTTACCAAACCTAAGGAAATCACTGTTCTGGGTGCCTTATTCAATCACTAGATGTAGTTGTCCCAAGGTGGTTTTATTTACTGGCAGCAGGTAAAGGAGACAGGGGATTTATATCTAAAGCTTTGTTTCTAGGAAAGGAGGCTTAGACACTGCTTATATATATATATATATATATATATATATATATATATATATACACACACACACACACACACACACACACACACACTAACACACTATTTGGTCAATTACAAGCTGATTTCTTCTTTGTAATTGGCTTACTTATTCTGGTCAAGTTCATCGTGTTTATAGCTGGTCTGCAAAATATTGTGCTACATTTTAATATTTAGCAAGAACTAACATTTAGAACTGCCCAGACCTTGATACCCTTGTTCTGTCTGACAGGGCCAGTGAGAAGCAAAGCCCACCCCCTCATGCCAGCCCCGCAGTCCTCCCAGTCAGCTCTGTGCTCCCAGCTGGGCAGGCCCAGACTCAGACCTGGCTGCTGACAGGCAAATCCATGCTGGCATGGACCCGGGGGCAGACCCTCCTCCTGATCTGCCTTCATCCTCACAGGACCGGGTGCTGCTCTTCCACTTGTCCTCCCAGAGGTTTCTTCTGAAATCCTCCCTTTCTTTTACCTTCTGACCCACAAGGAAGAATTCAGCAGTTGTGTCCCCTCACTGCTCTGGGGACGGCTCCACCAGGGAGCTGCAGCCTCTTCATCTGCAAGCAAATATGCACACACAGCACATGTTCCCCACACACGTGCACAGGAGACGCAGGACGTAGGCACACAAACCCAGCACACTCACATCAGTGCAGGAAAACGTTACACAAAAACATATCACACACCATACACAAATGCATAGCACACACACACACATACTGACATCGTATACACCACACTACCTCTACAAGCACACCACACAAAAGTCCATACCACACACGATACACCCAGCCACACCACACACACACCAAATATACATTCACATCACACACACACACACACACACACACACACACACACACACACACACACACACACACCATGTGGCGGCCATCCTGAAGGGGAGTCTGATGGAGCCGGAAACTCAAGGAAGCAGGGAGATCACGCTTGTTCCCATCTGGCTCCAGCGGAGGGGGCGGGGCAGGGTGGATTTGCAGCTGCAGCAGCTCTGCCGCCCCCTCTCCTGGAATTTCTCTCCGCTCCTTGGCCTGAGGCCTTTCTGGCACCATCGGAGCCAGCTCAGCCTGGATATAACCAGGGACACTTAAGCAGAAGGACTGGAGGCAGTGGCTGATCCCACGCTCTCCATCTCTGTGCATCAGTTCTGAGACACACGCTACCTCCTTCTTCAGAAAGTCCCAGCAAAACAGCCTGCTTGCTCCCTGAGAGTCCTCACCTCAAAATGTGCCCTGCCCTGGGCTTTCCTCTGCCTGCCTCTCTCTCCCTCACCTCATGCACCTCACTGCTCTCTGTCCTCCTGTCCGTCTGCTCTGGGGGTGGCTCCGTTGGCCTCACATGGCTGGGCTCACTGTGTCTTCTCATGATGTCTCAGACTCCTCAGTGGGGGCTTCCACCTCCCTCCCAACACCAGGTCCTGTCCTTGACCTCTCACCTTAGGGACATTGGTTCTGTCCCCTGGTGTATGGATTGAATTATGTCCCTCAAAGAAGATATGCGGGAATCCTCACTGTTGTGGGGAAATTATGTTGTAGGGATACCAGTGAGAGTATACAGATGTTCTCTACACCAAAGTTCAAATTTAAAGGAGTCTTTACTCAAAGCCTGTGACCACACAGAGACCTAAGTCATTCAAATCATGTAGCCCCGAACACAGTTTGGGGCTAGCTTTTAAACACAAAATTACAGGCCTGACCTGTGGTGGCGCAGTGGATAAAGCGTCGACCTGGAAATGCTGAGGTCGCCGGTTCAAAATCCTGGGCTTGCCTGGTCAAGGCACATATGGGAGTTGATGCTTCCTGCTCCTCCCCCTTCTCTCTCTCTCTGTCTCTCTCCTCTCTCTCTTTCTCCCTCTCTCTCTCCTTTCTAAAAAATGAATAAAAAAAAATTAAAGACAAAATTACATACTGACTGAGGAATGGGGAGAAGGGGAAGCATACAGTAAAACAAAGTAGTGACGCAAACTCTCTTACAATGTTTATCCATAAGATTAATTCAGGGAGAAGCATTCTGGGAACCTCTGCAACCTTGCGGAACTATCCCAAGGCCACAGCCTGGGAACCCAACCTCAATGCCAAGGGTAGGGAGTCTTTAAGAAAAAGTAAGTTCTGCTAAAAGTCTCTTTGTTTTAAAGAAAGTAAGTTCTGCTAAAAGTTACTTATGCTGAGAGCCCTTCTTTTCTACATTTTACTCACCCCAGTACCTTGCTTGAATTAGGTCTTTATAGGGGTATTACAGTGAGGTCATTAAGATGGGCCCACATCCCAAGAGTCCTTATAAATAGGGGAAATTTGGACACAGGGACAGACATTCATAGAGGGAAGATGAAGGGAAGAGATTCAGGGAGAAGGCAGCCACTTGGTCACCAGGCACTGTCACCTGGGTGTTGGTCTGTCTCCACTTGCAGCAGCAGGTCTGGGGACACAGCCACGCTGATGCATTCTTCATTTCTGGATAGCCCAACCTGCCTGCCGGTGCTCAGAAAATGTCTCCGGGAGGTTGAGTAGCGACTCACGTCATGTCGTGGAGATGCATCCAGCGGAGGTCTCCATTGCCCGAGATCTGCGGCATGCGGGAGGTGCCACTCCCACACTCTCTTTTTCCGGAGGCGAGTGTGGCTGGGGGAGAGCAGCTGAGACAAGTGGCCCTGGCTGTTCCTGAGTTTTCTTCCCTGGGAGATATAACATGGAATTCCCGCCTTTCTCTCACGGACTCAGGGCAGCTCTAAAAGGCCCCAAGAGGCGAGAAAACATGGCCAGGGAAGTCACGTGATTGACGGCCTCTCCGCCCCTCCCAAGGTCAGCGCTTCTCAGAACTCACAAAGCCTGCAGTGTCCTGTAGGCCAGCTCTGGGGTGAAAAGAGCATGGATGTTCAGGCCAGATGGACAGAGCTCAGATGGTGACCCCGCTTTTTAGTTTCCTACCTGAGCAGTGGGGATGAGGCTACATAACCAAGTGCTCCTGCTGAGAACCCTTGGCAAATGTGGGTGCTGAGTAATTAAAACTTGGTGCTGTCACCAATAAATGAAAATACTACAGCAAACAAGCAAAAACAACACATCTGGCACTTAGCTGTGCTTGTCAATGTTCTAAAAACCCATAGTGACTGCTAGTGCCCAGAGATAAATGCCGTGACAAGGGCAGGAGAGGAAATCTGGCCACAGAGGGACTAGGGGACGTTTAGGGGGACACTTCAGGGAAGTGTCAGAAGTCAGGTGAAACAGACCTTCGGGGGTGGGGGAAATCAGGGCTTCCCCAGATGGCTCTTCACACCCGTGGTCACGAGGGTGCAGGGGGACTCACTCCCTGATGTGGCTTTGTGACCGCATGGAGTGAGGCTGGCCTTATTACGAAGGGACCCAGGGCGAGTGGTCCACCCCCAATACCTGGCCCCTGAGATGCCAGCAGTGTTTAACCACCCTCCCTGGGGCCAAACTGGGCCCTGGGCAACTGAACTACAGGGGAATCCTCTTTTCTTTCTCTTTCCTTTCCCTTTAACAAACGTGTGGGTGACAGCTCCACTGGACCCATCTGCTGCTGTTTGCAGCTGCTACATCTCTCCTTGTGTGGGGACCTGGAGGTTGTCCTCAGTCACCCTCAGGGCCTACTCTGCAAACGAAGGCATCTCTTGTCCAGGAAAGGAGCAGGGGCTGCTGGTCCCGGGGTCTCACTGGCCCCACAGAGCTCTCTGGGTTTGAGGCAGGGTCTGTTCTGGGTCTCCTGCGGTGAGCTGGCCTTCTGGGTGACTCTCAGTGGAACATTCTTCAACCCCCTCTCCCACTCCAGTGCAGTGGTGGAGCCCAGCACACTGTGTGTGGTCCAGGATGTATAAAAGGAGAATGAGGAAAGGGCTGGGTGGTGAGAATGCCGCTCCACAAAACCCATACATGATCCCCTGGTGGCTGCCATGGTCCTGAAGCTTCCTTCTGACTCTCACTGTGACCTGGCTGTTCCCTCAGAAAGGTTTGTCCAGCAGTGTCCCACAATCAGGATGGAGACTCTGGGGACACCATGTCTAGAGCAGCCCATATGCAGTTTATCTAAAAAGAAAAGAATAAAGTGAGAAAAATAAAGCAGATCCCCTGTTCTTGGCTTTTTACAATTCCTGTCACTGTGCTCTCAGTGGGGATATTCAGGTCTGGTCATCTCTGGAGAACTCTGGACCTGTGTTCACCTGTGTCCTTGTAGACTCTGGACAACTCACATGTGTCCTCTCTTCCTCTTTGAGGTCATTTGTCCAGACATTCTGCTCCTCTTGGTTGTGAAAGGGTGCTTCTAGGACAACCTTTGCAGTGTACAATGGCAAATCTGAGCCCAGCGGCCATCATGGAGCCAAGATGCATGTTCGATGTGGAAGGCGCAGCCCTTTCAGGGAGAGCTGGTCTCACCTGTTATGCACCACAGCCCAGGTGGAAAGCACAGGTGTGGCTCCATGCCCCCAGGCAGGGACGCTGCTAGGAGACCCTTCCTGGAAGATTTGATGGCAGTGCTGGGTTTGAGGGATGATCAGGAGACTGGCAGAGGGTGAGAGGGAGTGCGGGAGGGGAGGAGGAAGACCCTGCAGGCGGGACACACAGCATATTCAATGATGTGAGACAGACCAGACAGGCGCAGCTCAGCCTGTGGGAGGGGGAGGGTGCACTGTGAACAGGTGGATGGGTCTGAGAGAGAACATACCCTGGGCCGCCTGGTCACCTTTTCACTCCATGCCCTCCTCAGGCTGCCATTCCTCTAACTGAGGTTCCCACGCCCTCCCTGCAGGCTATCACTGAGCCTCCAGGATTGTTCTCCTCTGCTGTGCTCTCAGCCTGGTTAACTCCTCCCTCAGCCTGGTTAACTCCTCCCTCTCCTGATCAGGGAAGCGGACTTAGCAGCACAGCCAGTCTTCTGACCCGAGTCTGCCAACACTTGATAGGGGTGTCAGGACTTCTCACCTGAGTTATTTCGCCCGGTTCTCACATTCATTCCTCAGAAATAAGTGTGCTGAGCCCCACATCCAGATGAGAAAACAGAGGCTCAAAGATCATGACTTCTTTAAAATCAAAGAGCCAGGAAGTAGGGAAGCTGTTTCTTGCAATCTGATCCTGGGAAGAAGGCCAACGTTTCCTTACTATGCACGCCCACAGGTTCTCCAGCATCAGCAGAGGCCTCTGTAGGTGGGAGGTCTTCTTCCCAGAAAGTTCAAGTTCAAAAGGCTGAGGCCCGGTGAGGACCGTGGCTGATGCTTTTTGAATACTGAGCACTGTGAGTGGCTTCTCTGATGACTCCATGTGAACGGAAGGGGCAGGGGCTTTATTTCTCATACCCTCGGGTGAGAAAGCGGGAGCTCGGCCTCACCAATCGACTTATCAGGTGGTCAAGTCCACCCACCAGGAACAGGACGGCAGCGCTTGCTCAGGCTCTCCCGCCCTGTGGATCCAGACCCACAGCTACAGAGGCGGGCAGGTGAGAGAGGGCAGCATATGTCCACACAAAGTCTTGTACTCGAAGTCCAGAGCAGCTCACTTCACAATGGCCCAGCATCCATTTGAATGAATAAAGCAACTATGATACATTTATCCAGTGAGATACTACACAGCAATAAAAAGGAACGCCCTACCGAGGGTGCAATGCCGTAACACTGAGAGAAGCCAGACGCAGAGGACAAACATACAGCATGTTTCTGTTTACATGAAATTTGGAATCACTGAGCATTTGTGTGGTGGCAGAAAGCGGGTCAGTGGTTTCCCGGGTGGGGGATGTCAGTGATTTCGAAGGGACATGGGGAAACTTTTGGGTGTGATGAAAATATTCAATACCTTAATTAGGCTGGTGGTTACACCGGAGCATAGATTTGTCAAAACTCATTGAATTGTACACTAACTGGTCTATTTTATTATATGTAAATAAAACTTCTATAAAGTTAAAAAATTAATTACAAAATAAAATAAAGTAGGCAAAACACCCTGGGAGGACACATTTGATCATCTTTAGTTGCTAAATATCTTAGCATGAATTAATTGGGTGTGGATGAACCAATCACAGGTGGCCCAGGACAGGTAAGCTGTCCTCAGGAGGGAGGTCGGGGAGGGAGGGGGAGTCAGGTCGGAGATGCAAAGGAAAAGGTTGGGGTTGCTGTCATCAGTGGTCCTGGGCCACCAAGCACGTCGGGGAAAGACTGTGAAGCACGTCGTAATTATAGAGAGAAGCCTGAGGATAAGCAGGAGCTTCCACGGGCTGCGCAGCGCCTGGTGTGAGTTCCCGCCTGTGTGCTCTCTGCCTCCCCAGGTCCGGGCAGGCGGGCTGGCTTAGCTTCCCACTGCCAGCAGCCTGTGCTTCTGTGTCTCTGTGCTGCCTCGCTGTGGAGTCGGGCTTAGCTCCCCACTGCCAGCAGCCTGTGCTTCTGTGTCTCTGTGCTACCTTGCTGTGGAGTCGGCCGGTGTGCAGCACGAAGCTACAGGAGAATTCACACTCCCCTCTCTCAGGAGCAGACCTCAGAAAAGACTCCTGAGGGTAGGGCGACTCAGAGGCACATGTCCAAACAAACAGGCTCTTGGTGTTCCAAGAGGGATTGAGCCTCAGTTGCCCATAGTGGTCGCCTGCTTGTCAGCACACCCTGTGTGGACCGCCTTCCCTTCCCTGTCTCACTTTCCCACATCCTGCTCCTTTGTCCCAGGATCACATAACCTACTTACAGCCACAACCTTGTCTTGGATCTTCTGGTGAGACCCAAACTGGAGCACATCACCAACTTTGGCTTCTTTAGCCCTTTCTGGTGTCCCCAGAGACATCACTGTGCAGTGACCTAGGCGGATGCTACAGACTAGGTTTATACCCCCCCCCCCCCCACACACACACACAATTCATATGTCAAAACCTATTCCTCCAAGGTGATGGTGTTAGGAGGTAGAGCCTTTGGGAGGTGATTAGGTAATTATTGGGCAGATAAAATATATTATGCTCACTTTGTTAAAGATGGTGCTGCCCACATGGAAGCCTGTCGCCCAGGTGATATTAATATGTGTTGGGGGTGGGCTGTGGGCAGGCAGGATCCTTGTAGCCTGGGGCTTGGTTTTAGGACTAAGCCTTTCCCATCCTTTTTGATGTGGGGTGGTACAATCCAATTATGCCTCAAATAAGTGACTTTGTATCAGAGACTTCCTTATTTTGTATATTGAATTAAAAGTTTTGATTTCTACACTATAAAATGAGGGCAGAACAGGAGCTTGCTCTCTCAGTTCCTGGGATTATTAGCATTAGAGAGGAGAGCAGAGTAAGGCCACGTGGAGGAGGCCTGGAGAAGCAGCCAAGATGGCAAAGTGCTGAAGGAAAAGCCAGTTTGTGCAGAGTTTGTGCAGAGAGAAGGAAGGAGATGGGAACTGAGGAGAATAAGGCTGGTGAGCTAGAAACCTTTGATTCTAGGAAACTCGGATAAGTCAGTAGCTTTGTGAGCACTGAATGTGAGTGGGTTTTGGAGCCTAGTGGGTGTTTTTACTTGCCCACCAGGTGCAAGCTAGGATTAAAGATGAGGGCCCACCAGTTTTGGCTCTGTTGTTTCTTTACCGACTGTCTGAATCCAATGCGAACCTGCATGGGCCAGGTGGCTGTGATGGTAGCCCTGGCTATTAGCTTTACAGTAATGAAGTCAGAGTCCTCGTGAAGGGGATTAATGTCCTTATAGAAAAGACCCAGAAATTTCCCTTGCCCCTATGCCATGTGAGGCTAGAGTGAGAAGACGGTCATCTAAGAAACAGGACCCTCACCAGAAACTGAATCTGCCAGCACCTTAATTTTGGACTTCCAGCCTCCAGACTGTGAGGACTGAATTTCCATTGTTTGTTTCCACTCAGTCTGTGGCGTTGCATCCTAGCAGCCCGAATGCACAAGGAAGGGTACTTGCCACCTTTAGCTGCCTGAGGGTGTTGCTGGCAGGGCCAGTATCCTCACTATCTCCTGCTCTGACAACTACTTCCCATGGTGTTTCTTGTGGTCTACAGACTCAGAGATCTCAGGTTCTTTTGTCATGGCTCAGACCTGTGGTTTAGAGGTTGGTAACACCATAGGGTGTCTCTGTGTCTGGCTGGGGTGCCTCTTGTGGGCACGCTTGAAAATTCTGCCCTTTAAGGACCCTCTGCCCAAATAAAAATTGATTACAGTTAGGTGCTGCTATTAAGAATTATGAAAAAAGGCCCTGGCTGGTGGCTCAGCAGAGTGTTGGCCCAGTTTACGGATGTCCCAGGTTCGATCCCTGGTCAGAGCACATAAGAGAAGTGACCATCTGCTTCTCCCTGCCTCCCTCTCCCTTCTCTTTCTCTTCCCCTCTCCCTCCAGAAGCCAGTGGCTAAGTTGGTTTGAGCATGGGCCAGGGTGCTGAGGATAGCTCCACTGGTGCATAGCACCCTCAGGTGCTAAAAATGGCTTGGTATTCAAACATCTGCCCCAGATGGGGTTGCCAGGTGGATCTCAGTCAGGGCACATGTGGGAATCTACCTCACCCTCCTCTCACCTGGGAAAAAAAAAGAATTATACAAAGAAGGAAAAGGGCCTAAATGTATTAGCAAAGTCCTTCAGAGGAGCAAGGCTGCTGAGATGGAATTGCTGAAATAGTTTGCAGCATTTAATAAACACAAGAATGCAAAGTGCAACATAAGATGAAACAAACAAAACCTGAGGCTGACAACCACAGTTTCCCTTCTCCTGGGTTGCAGGACCAGGATGGTCTGGGGAACTTCGTTGGTGAGGCCAGGGCAACCTGTAGGGGCTTTTTCTTGGGGTGACAGATTAGCTTGCCTGCCACATGTCAGCACATTCTCACTGCAGATGCTGAGAGGCAGACTGCTTGTTTTGGTGGAGAGTCAGTGACACCTATCTAGGCATGCCAGAGTATTCTGCTTGTGCTCCTCAATTAGTGTTTTCTAAAATAAAATTCCTAAAAACATAAAACTAGGAGGTTGAACTTGTGGCAGACATCTCAAGTGACATTGCTTACTCATTTGACTTCTCTGGACCACTTGACCTATCTGCCCACCTGCCCTCTCAGCCAACCTGGCAGTGACCTGGCAGTGACCTCATCTGTCTCCACCTGCCTTCTCACAGCATGCGGGCACCTCTTTCCCCGGGGGCTCTCCCCAGGGCCGTTTGGGGCTGAGCTACCCACACTCCAGGTGTCTACCACCCTGGGAACAGCAGCCCAGCCCTAGCGGAGCTGGTCAGTGCCCATCCAGCACCTTGCCCTCAGCTGGAGTTACGTGAGGCTCAGGATTTGTGCAGGTGCTAGAGTTTTTCTAGGGATTAAGCTCGTTACCTGTCTAATGCCGCTGGTTTGCAGGCCTCCACCATCGGCCACCTTCTTTTCTATCTCTCCACTCACCTCCCTGCCAGTGTGCCTCACTTCCCGGAGAAACTGCCTGTTCACAGCCCTTGACCCAGATTTGGGGAAACCCAAAGCAAGGCACACTGCTCGGATTTATTTTCCTAGTCAGGTCTGACCAAGTTATAGTTGGGATCAAACACCTGAAAGTTTTTACTGCCGCTTCTAGGAAAAGAATAAAGCCCTTTGTTTGGTGCTAGACCTTTTGTTATCTGTCCCCATGCTTCCCTACCAACCTCGCCACATGCCTTGCGCCCTCGTGGCATTCCGGGTGCCCTTCGCACCTCTCCTGCTTCTGCCTGCTTCTGCACTCTGCACAACCTCGTTGTCAACGAGAATGAATGCTCTTGCCCTAGTGGACCCAAGTCAAGAGCCAGTCCTTTTGTGGTCTTGTCTGATTTCCCCAAAGTTCCCGTTGGCTTCTCTGAGCTTTCAGAACTTTCACCAGCTAAATACAGCTCATGTGTGTGTGGTGTGTTCCTGGGCTCACGGCGAGCTGCTTCCACCAATACTTAGTGTGTTGGACTGAACTGTCCTTGTCTGCTGCGATATGGCCTTTTTCCTCTTATATCGCCCATTATAACTAAAAGGACTGACTCTTGACAGCATTTTATTTTAAAGGAAGAAGAAGCAAATTTGTATCTTATTCTCCATGGTGTCACTGGAGTGGCCTTTTTGCAAGGTGAGCTCAAGTCCTGCCCTTCCCTTCCCACTTGCTGGTGACTTGTGAGCACGCTGACGCATAACCAGTTCCTACGAGGGGTGCCGTAACTGGCCTCTGGCCCCCTCTCCACGGGCTTCCATTGCTCCCCTGGCGACTCCGATCTCCCTTCTGTTCTCTCCACACACCGGCCTTACCAGTTTCAAGGGGCATTGGATCCTTGCCTCCCCATGAAGAAAGTCCTGTCAGCGTAGCTGGCTCCACCCTAACACTGTGTCAGAGGTCACTCTTTCCCGGGCCACCCTGTCCAGAACGTGCCCACGCCAGCCTCAGCCACATGCCCTGTGTGATGCGAGGGCTAGAGACGCACTGCCTCTTTGCTTATCTGCTCGCTTGCCTGTCGTCTGTGGACTAAAATGTAAGACCCGTGAGCATCGAGATGTCCCCTGTCATCGCTGTGTGTGTATTCTCTCACCCACCACATGGTCTGGCACACAGAGGGGCCGTTAGCGCTTGGCTGCGTGTTAGTTTCCAATCCTCCAAGCAGCCGTGTGTCGAGAGATAAACACGAGCACACCCGCACAAGTGTTACACTCAGGTCCACTGCTGGCACCTTTGGGCTGGGAGGGAAACGTCCCACACGGTTGAAGTGTAGAAGTTTAAGCACATGTGCGAGTCAAGTGCGGTTTTCAGCATGGCTCTAAAGTATATACATATTAAAGACAGACATCTTCGTCTTTGGGAAAGGAGGGTGCCCCATAAACGTTAGTCTTTCCCTGAGCGATAGCTTCAGGCCCACGGCAGTCGCCCTGTTTGTCATGAGCTGCAGAAGGCTGGCTGTTGCCAGTCCCTGACACACTCAGGTATCACTGCCCGTGAGCAGCAGTCCCTGGGCAGCCTCTGGAGCCAGAGCTCTGTCACCACCATGACAGGAGCGGCTGGAACAATATGCCAGGGTATAAGCACAGCCCAGCAATACCCTGAGCCACCTTCTGCCCTAAGCACGTGACTCATAGCCCCCAACACCCACAGTGAGGAGCACCTCTCCCCCCACCAGTCATGTTCTCCTTGCTGGGAGAGGCACCCCAGGTCCGTTACAATGAGAAACTTCATGCCTATTTCTCCTCAAAGGCACAGAGTGTTGCTTGCTGTTGGAAATAATCTTATTAAGCTATTCTTTGAGGCTAAGCATTATAGTGAGGAGGGACTCTGTCACTAGTGAAAGGGCTAGGACAGAAGTGGAACAGGGGATGAAAATGGGAAAAGCAGAGGAGGGAGAAGGAGGGAGAGAGGATGGAGGCTGGATGGCCACTCGTCTCCAGAGTAAACGGGAAGTCGGCGCACAGCCGCACAGACATTTGGCCAACTAGGATGGATAAGGGAATAATATTTGCTTATCAGGTATTTCAGGAATGTGTGCTCTCATTCTCACAGTGGACAGCTGTTCCCTGGAAAACATCCCAAAGAGACAGAACTGGCAGGGGCAGAAAACACTCAGAGCAACCAGTGTCCACCCCCTGGGCAGCCTTTCAGCCGCTGCCTGGGGGGAGGTGGCCCTCTCTCATCCCGGCTGACTAAGGACAATCTGCGAGGGAGACATCTGTGTAAGGCCCAATGCTGGGACCTCAGCCGCTAGGTCATGGGCAGTGGCTTGCCATGTTTGCAGGGAGAGCCAGCTACGGCTCAGGAAGGAACTGGTCAGGCTGGTGTGTTTCCTTTTTCTTCCTCCTACCATTCTGCCATCAAACACACTCCGGAGAGCAGGAGGGGGAACAGGGAGACTCAGACCTGCGGGGTGTGGGGTGTGGGGGTGGGTGGCTGCACCTTCTGGCTCCTGGTGGCCATGGGGACTGTGATTAGCTCCTGCAGCCTGTGTGTCACCTGGGTGCCACCACTCAGCCTGCGAGTGCCCTAGCACAGCGAGAGGACACAAGTGTTCTCCAGGGAAGTGCTCCCAAGCCTTGTTACTTACGACTCATCTGGGTCAGTCCAGATGTCCAGGCTGCACCCCGGGCCCAGAGGTCAGAGTCTGGGGCTTTGGCTGGGTGTCAGATGCTGTAAAGTTTGCAGGGTGAGGCTGGTGTGCAAACAAGGCTGCCAGGAAGATGGGCTGTGACTCATAGCTTTGCAAGGAAGAAGGGCTGAGATGGCTTTTGCAGGTCACCAGCGTGCCCCAGGCCGAGTTTCTCAAGTCCCCTGGTCTGTCCTCATTCTCATCTAGGGCTGCTGTTCTCCCTGGGCTTGGGAAGGCCCTTCCCCTTTGCATTTCCTGCCTTGCTCCTTGTGTCCACCACTGTCACCACCATTTATGCACACACACACCCCCAAGCTAATAAACTACAATGACTTCTACTAGCTTTTAGGACAAGGAGACTGCTGAGCAAGGCCTCCAGGCTCTGGCCTCCCTCATAGCCTCTCTCTGGTCTATTCTCTTCTTCCTGTGGCCAAAATGCCCTTGTCTTTCAGTTCTGTGAGTGTGCCATTCTTGTCTAAACTTGGGGGTTTGCACATGCTGATCCCCCTTCCTAATACTCCATTCCATCCCCAAGGCCATTTCTCCTTCAGATTTCAGTGCAGCACCATCTTTTCCAAGAAGCATTCCCTGACCACCATCCCTCCAATCACCCAAGGAGACACACTCCTCAATGCCTTTCTTATTGTGTGTGGGTGTGAATGCATGTGCATGTATGTGTGTGCATGCGTGCTTGCATAGCACACGTTAGTCTCTGTGCCCAGCGCCGTACCCTGGCTGATGCGCTAGCTCTGCCAGAGCTGATGTGGGGTCTGTTTGCTGGCTATCGTATTCCCAGAACTTTGAGTGGAGCCGGGCTCATGGAAGAAGCTCTATAAATATATATTTCTTGAGTAAGGAGTGGAATCTTCTATCTGATCTGGGCAGAAGATGCTCACTGTGTGCTGTGCTGTCCCATCTGGTCTCCCATTCTCAAGCAATTCGTCTTGGACACTTTCCATTGCCCATAGGACTCACACAGGTTTTTAAATTTTTAATTGATTTCAGAGAAAGAAGAAGGAAAGGTGGAGAGTGAGAGAGAGAGCAAGAGAAAGAGAGAGAGAGAGAAACATCGATCTGTTCCTGCATGTGCTCTGACCAGGGATTGAACCTGCAACCTTTACGCACCGGGATGATCCTTTAACCAACAGAGCCATCTAGCCAGAGCAACACATGCCTTTATACAGTCCCCTCTGGGCTGCTGGCCTGGGGTCTGGTGAGGCACCCTGCTACTTCTTCGCAGCTGTAGGCCTGAGGCTGGGCAGTCCATGATCTCCAGGGAGGACACTGCCCTCTCCATGCTCCTGGGGCTCCCCTTGGGACCGTCCCTCAAATTTGTGGATCTTTCTTTGGGATGTCCTCCCTGGGCTCAGCCTTTATCCTTGAATGTTAGATCTATTTTTTTGGAAACTGTCAAATATATAATATAATTGCATATCAAATGGGGTCATGCCATTTGGCCCTTAAAGATCTGAGGCTTATAAATGGGCGCAGAAGTGGTCCCCAAGGGCAAAGACAGAGCATGTGCACTGTGATTGCACCTGCGGGTAGACGGCCTTGCTGCCCAGCAAACAAGCCACACTGGGCAGGGCAGCCACTACATGCTGGGCACTTGCTGGCTGTCTGATGTCCACTCTGTTATCAGAGGGGACACTTGTCCAAGACCCAGTGGGTCCTGCGTGGTCAGCCAACACTGCCCCTCCTCCTCCTCCTCCTCAGACAAGGTTTTTCTTACCGTGCAGGAAGGGAAGGTAAACATCAAGTCCTTCCTCCTTGCCTGGTTCCTACAGCAGTCCTCATAGTCTGACCAGGTGACTGCCCAGGGCTCTGTGGAGCGTCACCAGCAAAGGGCACAGTGCCCTCCCTCTGGGGGTCAGGAGGCAAGGGCAGCAGCCTCTTGGGAATTTGCTGTTCTAATTTCGCACTTCCCAGGCTGTCCTAGTCACGAGCTTGCAGAGGGACTAGGTCCCCACGGAAGCTTCCTAGCAGTAGCTAGCTTCCTGAGAGGGGGACCCATAAGTAGGGCTCCCCCAAGCTGGATGTCCAGATGCCCGCTGGGCCTGCCTCTGCTTCTGCCGTTATTCTCCTCTGTCCCAGGAACAGAGCAGGGTCCATCTGGATCACACACCTGTCCGTGGGCGGCAGAGCCTGGGAGCTCTCTGAAGTTCAAGCACAGACCCCTGATCTATTCTCCATGCTTGCACGGCATGGGGTGGGGACCACAGCCCAGACCACTGCGCGTTTATTTGACAGATGCTGATGAGTACCACATACCGGCCGCAGAGCCAGGCACCGAGTGAATCGGAATGTTCAGACCCATCCCTCATGCACCGTGCTGCCTGGGGGACACAGACATTCAACACATATTTGCACGAATTGCTCTAAATTACAAATATGATAAGAATGAAAGACAAGAAAGGGTGTTGTGAGAGAATAACGTGGGTGCTACCTGCTCGGAACCAGGGGCTGGTCAACGAAACCCTCCTCCTTTGAAGGTAAGGTCCCAGGGCTCCACCTCACTTGTCCCCAAGGCTGACACCTCTGTGCCAGCTGTCCCTTTAGCAGGTATCTGGCCTCCCTCTCCCTGCTGAGCATGGTGTCTGCCTTCCAAAGCCCACGTGAGGGCCCTTTTCGGCTGGGAAGTGCTCCTTTTGTCCCCTATGTTTCAGTGCCAGGGCAGCTCTCTCTCGTCAGTTTTACCATTTCCGGCACTGCTGTTTGGAGATGTCACGTGTGTTATTTGGCTTTCTACGTGTTGGGTGTGAACTCCTTGAGGAAGGGCATCCATGTTGGAGATCAGGACATCTCAGGATAAGCCAGTCCTTCAGCTCCCTGTTTATCATCGGGCTCCTGCTACGCACAAGCCCAGCGCAGGGCCCTGAGGGTAACATGGGTGGGCCAAGACGGGGTTAAGTTCGCACAGATTTCGTTCAGGGAACCGCCTGTGTGAGGGGAAATGTGGAGGGAGCTGGGACAGCTGGGCTCCATCATCTTAGCCTGGGGTTAAGGAAGGCTGGGTCCACCAAAGGCAAACACTTACTCTAATACCGCATGTTTGCACAGACATTTCCTGTGCTCGTGGTCACATGCCAGCATTGCTCAAGGACTTCCAACTGCGCAGTCCTAATGCTTTCGCCCTCTGTTGGAATCCCTGCGATCTGACAACAATGGAAGTCCCTGCTGTCGGACGCCAGGCGGGGCTGAGGAGGCTCCCTTGCCTGTCAGAGCGCCGGGGCCTGGACAGGCGGCTGTGCCTCCCGTTCTCGCCTCCTCTTCTCTCATCCCTCTCTCCTCCCATACCTGCCAAGGGGCCAGTGAGATGGCTTCAGACGGGGTGGCACAAAGGCACCCTGAAACCCTGAGGACACTTACTTGGTGGCAGAGTCTCCTCCATCAATTTCCACAGGCAAAGACCCACCACCCCGGACCTCTGAGCGCGCATTGTGAAGGCTCAGGACTGTGCAGCACTCAGTGTCTCGGGGACATCTTCGAGGGCGACCTCCCCCCCCCCCAGAAAAGGAGGCTCTGTGCAGGAGGGTCTGCCTTTGAGTGAAAGACACTCGGGTTGGTACACGTGAGCATTGGCTTTTCTCCGCAGAGCTTGTCAAGGAAGCATTATGGCAACAAGATTTAGTCACATGAAAAATGACATTTCCAAATTACATCCTCCTGCTCTTCTCCCCTGAGGCATCACCTGGAAGGAGAGTTCTGAGTGCTATATCTCAGCCTTATTCGGTGCACGCCGCCCAGGAGGGCTCTGTGGCGGGTGGCCAGGGCTGGGCTGTGGAGGCCGGGGAGAGGACAGGGAGGACGAGCTGGGTGAGCAGAAGTCAGGAAAGGGAGGACTCACCTCCTCCTTAGGTCAGACCCCTAGCCTTTCTCTGTTTGCAGAAATTCAGGTAATGGACAAAGAGGACGACAACTTCTCAGCCACTGCCAAATGCAGACAGAGACAGGCAGGGGATTGAAATAGGACAGGACTCACAGTTTTCACCACTTAAACTGAGAAGCTAGAGAATTCTGGAGGAACAAAAGACTCAGACAAAATTTTAGGAAGTGTTGCCCTGGTTTTGTAAATTGAATCCCTTTGGTATTCTTCTAGACCCTGGAGTAAAAATTAAAACGAACTGTTCATACTTTTGTTTTGGGGACTCTACTTCATTGGTCCACAAGAAGCTCCAATTTATATCTGGGTTACATACACACAATATAGAAATAGAGTTCAGAAATTCACTTTTAAGAAAACAGCTGAGATTATTTATTACAACATGTAACTACATTCACTTACTAAGCACCTATGTCTATCTCAAGGTCAGAATAAGATTCAGTTCTATTCGTTGCGCTGACTGACTTATTCCTCCACCCCAGGCAAAGGCATTTGCACTCCAGCTGCCTTCAGAATGCATGCTGCCTGGGCCGAGGGGGTCTTCTCTCTGCTTTACATTCCACAATGAACCTGCTGTAAAAATCAATTCTGCAAAGAGACAGCCTCTCCTCCTCTGCTGCAGAAAGCCCCCAAATACAGCCAGCCCTGTCCAACTAAAGCTGCCTTGCAGGGACCCTGCTAGCTCCGGGGAGGCGACTACAGACCCGTCCTGCTGGACTTCCCTGCACCTGAGCATAGGACAGCTGTCTATGCAGCTGAGAGCAGCCGTGCCAGGAAAAATAAAGCCAGTGAGAAGATAGATGGGCCTCCTGGCTCCCCTTGGCGACTAATTACCCAGAGGAAAGGCCAACAATGGGGACTGTAAATTGTCCTTGGGAAACAATACTTGAAGTGGCTGTCCGGTCTTCTGTCCCCAGGCCAGGCCTCCCCACCCTGCCCGAGCCTGCTGCTCTCCTCAGCCTGGTTGCTCCCTAGCCAGCAGTGGCCTCCTTCTGGGCGACCCCTCCCAGCGCGCTGCCCACACTTCCTCGGCATTTCCCTTCTTTAAACCGGGCCTCACCCCTTTCCTGTTTTTCTGCCATAAGGACTCAAACCCAGGAGAGGGAAATGTTATATTATACGGAGCCCTTTTCTTTGTCTTCTTCACTCGTGCTACCTGCCGCGGCCCGAGATCCCACCCACGAGGGGAGTAGCCCAGCACTTCACAGAACGGTGCAGTGTGCCAGGGACCCACTCCAGAGCCTGGCTTCAGAGGGCCTCATGACACCCTGGACCCTGTTCTGTCCGGCGTGAACAGCGCAGGGTGCAGAGACAGCTGCGCCCAGGACGAAGTCGCAGGCAATCGTGATGATTCAAGTTTTAGCTACTTAAAAAAAGTGTATTTTTAAAAAATCTTTTTACATAGATATTAGAGAGAGCGAGAGAAAGAAGCATCAACTTATTGTTCCACTTAATTGTTCCATTTAGTTGTGCACTCTTTAATTGCTTCTCCTATGTGCCCTGACCAGGGGTCAAACCCATGACCTCCATGCACCAGGACAACACTTTATCCACTGAGCAACCTGGCCAGGGCTTTACATATTTTTTTAAAATTTTTCCATTGATTTGAGAGAAAGAGAGGAGAGGGGAGAAGGGAAGGGAGAGAGTGAGAGAGAGAGAGAGAGAGAGAGAGAAGCATAAGCTTTAGTTACTTTTCACAAAAGAACAGTTTAATGGCTTCCAACATCAGATATTAAAATGAAACACTAAGAAAAAAAAATAATAAAATGTGATTTTTATTTTTTAGATTATGTTCAGTCTTTATAGCGTAAATATTTCCAAAGGCAAATTTTGGACACTCATATGAAGCCCTTGCCCCGTTTTTGGACAGCATTGCTATGTGTTGTCCCACAACGTTGGCACCAGTGCAATGCCTGTTTTCCGGAATTGCTTCCGTGCTTGGCGGGGAAGTACAACCGCTGATTTCTTACACAGAGACACAGCTGGGGTGGGGACAGTGGAGGGGTCCGGCCCGCAAGTGCGGTCTCTTCCATTGAGCAGGCTGATGGGATGGCCCTCCATGAGGTGATGCGTGGAAGCCTGCTTTGTCCCTCCAGGGCTGTTTACATGCTCAGAAGGCCCATGCTGCACTCGGCTTCCCCCCACTGTCCTCTTCTGTCCTCTTGACCTGAGCTTCCCCCGGTGCAGAGACGTGGGCTGGAAGGAGCTCCGGGGGCAACAAGAGGCCATCCAGGAGTCGCTCTTCTTAGTTTCTTCAGATCAGCTCAACTGTATTCCCACTGAGTAAATATTCTGACACGTTCTTAAAAAAGAAGCCACTCCTCGGTCAGTGGAGATGCTGGCGCGGCGAGGGCCTCGTGGGCACCGCTGGCTGTCAGTCATGCCTTGACTGTGAGTGGCAGACCTAAAGGCCCCGTGCTCTGTCTGGTGCTGCAGACACTGTAGGCATTCCCTGTCCTCAGGTCTCCTCTAAGCTACTCTCCCTGTTTTGTTGAAACTGAGGCTCAGAGAAATCCATGATTTGCCTAAATGGATACATTTCATTCAGCAGATATATATGGATCACCCACTGGGTAGCAGACACAATTGTCAGCCGTGTACACGTGGGGACAAAAAGCAGCAGTGTCCCCTGTTTGCTGGCACCTGTAGGCTGCAGCTGGGGCTTCCTCACAGTGGCAGGATGTGACAAGCTAAGCACAGTATGGAACTGGAGACGAAAGAAGCGTTTCTCTGCACATCACTTTCCAAATGAGCGGAACTGTCCTTCAGAGCTGAGCTGCCTTACGAACATGCACATCCAAGGGAGGGCCTGGCTTTCGTTGCCGGAGCGGCTGGTGCTGCGGTCCCCACAGGCCGGTTCCATGCTTCCGTGCTCAGGGCGAGTGAACCGTCTGCAGAAAGCCAGACATGGTGAAACATGTTTAGCTCCCTGACCAGAGGAACGTTACTTAACCCTTGGAAGATTCAGAAGAACTCGAGGAATTTTCAAAGTTTGAAGAAAAAAATCAAATAATGCATATGAAAGAGGTTTTTTTCTTCCTCTTCTTCCTCTCCAAGTGAGAGGAGAGGAGATAGACAGATTCCTGCATGAGCCCTGACCCCTGACCAGGACCCACGTGGAAATCCCCATCTGGGGCCCATGCTCTATTTATCTGGGGCTCGCTTGCAACCGGGCTGTTTTTAGCACCTGAGGCAGAGGCTCCCTGGAACCATCCTGAGTGCCTGGGGTTGATGTGCTTGAATCAATTGAGCCATGGCTGTGGGCGAAGAAGAGAGAGAAGGGGGAGAGGGTGGAGTGGGAAAACAGATGGTCTCTTCTCCTGTGTTCCCTGACTGGGGATTGAACCCAGGACATCCACACACCAGGCTGCTGCTCTACCACTGAGCTAACCAGCTAGAGCCAAATGAGATTTTAAAGAAAGGGTTAAAACTTTTTTTAAATGCAATTTGTACCCGCCTGTTTTCTAAAATGATTCCAGAGAGTTATATAATAAAAATAGAGAGTAAGATGAGTAAAAAAAAAAAAAAAAGATTGAAAAATAAGCACGATGCACTGAGAAGGGAGACAAAGCCGTAAGGAAATCTGTTCTAAGAATGACTGCCGAATCATGCACATAAATCACATTCGAGTTCTCCAGTAGCCCGGGGAAGGGTGAAATGCCACGGGTTACATGGCTTTTATCCATTAGCTAACTGAAGAAAGCACATCAGGCAGCAGTAAAGAGACACTACTTCCCTCTGAGCTGGACTCCAGGGGGCATCCTTCCCTACCTCTCCATATAAAACATAATGAACTCAGATGGGGATCTTCAACAGCTTGGCATTTCACTAGAAATATCGTCAATGTGGTCATTTATCAAGCTAGCATTATGTTTAAGAGCCTTTGAATTTCATGATTTCTGAGTCTGCTAAGATGTTGGCTGATAGACCCTGCTGGCAGTGAGATACCAGAATTTTGAGGAACTGTTTTGGGGAGGTTGGTTTTGTGTGTCTTTGTGGTAGGTAGATTACATTTGTGGCCAAAGCTCTGAAATGCCCTGTCTACCCATACCACCCACCTTCCAAGGCCACCTGACTCGATGTCTCTGGTTGCCATCTTGCTGTGGACAGTTCTGTCTCCCACCATGTCATGTGTCCTTATGTCGCCCACTGCTGGCACAAGCCAGGGCGGCTCGAGATCTATCCATCTCCACATTCCTGATTCCACACCCCGGAATCACGTCTGTTGTTCCTCAGCTGGGTGACCACGCACAGCTGCTTCGCTAGCATCACTGGAGAGATGGAGATGTTATTTTAAAAGGCTATAAGCATTTCCTTTCAGCTCAAATTTTCTGCCTTTCCTTCAATAATAGACTCTAGTCCCTAAGGGAAGGTCCCTGCTAAGATCCGTGTCTGCTGACAGTGTGAGAGCTCCTTCTCTGAAAGTTCTGTTCGATTGGTCCCCGGCTCTGGCTTTGATTATGGTCTAGTGATGGGCCTGGTCCTTCATCCTTTAATCAAAGTGTTGCTAATGTTTATTTGGAAATGGTGATGACAGCAGGACGCTGTGCAGCTGTGCCCACAGTGCAGATTGTGAACTGCTTAGAGAATGGACTTGGTACGACTTAGGTTAGACTCAGCCCGGCTAAAACAACACACTGTCAGATGACAGGCTGGGGTCGGGGTGACGAGAGCATCCCAATACTCCAGTTAGCCCCTCACCCCAGGGAGCCTTCACCATACTATTTGTTGAAATCTTTATTGTGCCAGTGAGCGAACAGAAATGGGTGCTGATGCCCTTGCAGACAGTTGTTCCTTCAGAGAGCCCCCTCTGCAGGGAGCCCTTTGCACAGGGTATGCTTTGCTTTGTCCTGGCCGTGGGGAAAAGGCCCAGGTTAAGGACTCTGCCCTGGCTTAGTCCCACCTCCCTCCCACTGGAAGCTCCAGTGACGAGGACAAAACAATCAATGTGCTAAAACTCCCCTCACAGCAACCTGTTGTAGGTGAAAGAGAAAGAAATAGTTTCTCACTCTTTTCTCTGCTGAGTGGTGAAAAGTAAAGAGGACAGAGTCTCTGACTTGAAACCTTTTTCTACAAGCCACAGATGGACTTACAGTTAGGTTTAATTGTCTCAGAGCGCTTGGGAGTTTAGAAGGGCCCCATCAGAGCCTCACTTGAAGGCAACGTGGCTGGCTGCCTCATGTCGCAAGGGTGGTGGTGGTATTTCTTTTCTTTTAAATTCCACATGAGTGCACTGACCTAGCACTCCCTTCTCTTAGGGGCCCCACATTTGCACCCGCCACATCTACAGACACTCCACTTATAGTCTGGCAGCTTGAGGGGACCAGCTCCAATTAGGAGAGCGGTAGGTTTTCAGGTGAGCTGTGCCCACTGGGGCTCCACCTCTCCTCAGCACGAGCTGGCCCAGGGGCCCTTAGTAGATGGGAGCAGGGGCTTTCTTTTTCCTGGGAAGGGGAGAACCTCAACCTGCTGCTTTTGCACACCCTTGCCCTGTCCTATAGCGGGAGGTTCTGTCGGAATTGCTTTGGGGAGGATTTGCTCAGATCCTGGGAGGGAGAAAGGAGGTTAAGAACCGGTATCAACTACAATTTATCTTAAATGCCCAGGGATTTTGCAGATTTCAGCCTGACTGTAGTCATCAAGATAGAATGCGGGCTTGGGTCAGGAGTGGGGCATGTGGGGGTGGGGGCTTCGGTTGCTTTCTCTTTATGCCCTGACAGAATAAGGGAGGGAGGCATTTCCTGATGTCCTAACTGCGTCTGTAGGACAGGGCCCATTTTAACTCCTCTAACATGGAAAGTGGTCTTGTGGTTCACGTTGGAGGCTAACAGAGCATGGGGCAGGGACAGGTCAAATTCTACCCAAGTTATTTGTTTATATCCCTCCTACTGTAAAAAAAAAAGACATAATATCTAGGAGATAATCATGTTTATCATTGTGTTTCTTTGGGTCACCCATGAAAATTTCAATGCTGTTCTAACTTTTTTTAATATTTTTCCGAAGCCAGAAATGGGGAGGCAGTCAGACAGACTCCCGCATGTGCCTGACCGGGATCCACCCAGCACGTCCACCAGGGGGCGAAGCTTTGCCCATCTTGGGGCGTCGCTCTGCCGCAATCAGAGCCATTCCAGCACCTGAGGCAGAGGCCACAGAGCCATACTCAGCGCCCGGGCCAACTTTGCTCCAATGAAGCCTTGGCTGCAGGAGGGGAACAGAGAGACAGAGAGGAAGGAGAGGGGGAGGAGTGGAGAGGCAGATGGGCGCTTCTGCTGTGTGCCCTGGCTGGGAATCGAACCCGGGACTCCTGCATGCCAGGCCGACGCTCTACCACTGAGTTAGGGCCTGTTCTAACTTTTTTAATTGATTAGTTTAGGGAGTCAGAGAGAGAAGTGTTTGTTGTTCGGCTCAGCTGCGCAGTCCTTGGTGGCTTCCCATCTGTGCTCTGACCAGCGATGGACCCGCCATTGGGTGTTCGGGAGGAGGCTCCAGCCAGCTGAGGTAACGAGCCAGAGCCAAGGTTCTGATTCTAATATGACCTTCAGTTCACCACAAACAGGCATTTTCTATCAATGGGCAAATAAAGATTGTAATACAACTTAGAAAACAATGCAGCTGTGACCCATGATTGTCCTCTGTTAGTTCGAGGTCGGGATGCTATCGTTAGATATGTCCTCAGAGGGGATTTGGCAGACAGGCGGGGCCTGGTGACTGCTTGCACTGTGTACCCTCACCCCTCAGACCCGTGAGCTCCCACCTATGTCCTCCTTCCATGCCAACCTCCAAAAAGAAACCTTGGACACGGCTGCAAGGTCCCGAGTTATGTTCTAAGTATCTGCTCCTCTTCCTTTTTTTATTTTATTTTTTCAAAATAGCAAGTTATTATTTTCCAGATTCTGCCTCTCTAGGTCCCAATGCTTAGATTTTATTTCTAATTGAAATAAAAAATTGGCTCAGTCATTTTACTTAAGAGGGACATGATTAATGCTTATTAATCAAGACATCTCCGAAGCTACGTTCTGAAGCCGTCAGCCCTCAGGGAGGGCAGCGGCAGCTGCTCGAGGGGCTACCCCTCCACCGCAGCCCTGCCCCAGGAGGGCTCCGAGGTCTGGAGCATGTCTGTGACACAGAGCCATGTTTTTGACTAAAAGTTCCTGTTTCTGGCCAGTGGTAGCTAAGTGACCTCAGAGCATGTACAAGGCTGAACAGTGACCCGGCTGATGGCATCAGGCCCCCTCCACCCCACTCAGATGGGAGCACTGCGTCAGAGGATGACATGCGGTGACAGCAGTAGACAAGAACAGCGTGTCCCCCATGCAAGTGCTTCCCGTAAAGGGAGTGGCTGATTTGGTGGCATTTGATACATAATGAGATATTTTTCAAAGATAAAACCCTGGTCAGGGTCTTTAAAAATGTAATAAAACTGTAATGAAATGGTGAAGTAGCTGAGATGAGCACCGGACCTTCTTGGAACTTCCAGATCCCTCGAGGGGAGTGGAGCGGTGACGGGGCTGCCAGCACGGTCCTCATCTTCTTCCCGGGAGCTGGCCTTGTGCGAGGATCTGAGACAGTGAGAAGAAAGTTATTCCAGGATAACTTCCCAGTACTGATGCTCTTGTGCCGTCCCCTCCACAGCGCATCTGGGCTGACCTTGTGACCAGTTGGCTACAGCGGAAGTGACTCTGTCACTCAGGGCTTGAACCTGTAGAAACCCGAGAAGGCCCGGCAGCCTCCTCACTTGTGCTTTGGGGTCTGAGCTGCCAGGCGATGATCCCCAGGGAGAGGGAGAGGTCCTGGGACTACACAGCAGTCCTGGCTGAGGCAGCCTGGCTGTCTCCCAAGCTGCAGGGCGTGTGATAGCCATCTTAAATGTTCCATCCCAAGTGAGGCCCTCCTAACACAGCCACCACCGGCTTTGTGTGCAAAAGAGCACATGGTCATCCAACCCACACTTGTGAGCAATGATAAATCAGTGTTGATTTAAGGTACCAAGTTTTGCAGTGGTCTTCTTTGCAGAAACAGATGACTGAGACAGGTATAGGTCAAACACGCAAGTCTTGGACCATAATTCAACCTTAGCCCATGCAATAGGGCAACCAACCCATTCTGCTGCCCGTCCACGCTGGCACAGAACAGATGACATGGCTCCCTCCCTGGGGCAAGGTGAGGGAAGCCACCACATTCAAAGGAAGGTAAGGCCAGGCCAGCAAGGGCCTGGTCAGGCAGTTTACATGATGTAAGTGACATCAGCTTCACAGTGGGTGTCCCCAATTCAGGTTCAATGACAGTCATCAGAATTATTGCAGGCACAGAGACCACAGTCTTGTGTTTGTTGGGTCAAGGTGCTTCAGGTAGTGTTCTCAGGGGGCCCAACAGCCCCAGCCAAGCCTACCACCCTGGGAGGATCCCAGGCGCAATTCTTAAACAGCATGGGGCAGCTCTCTGAGAGTTCCCAGTGGCCAGCACAGAGGGCATGGCCGGATGCTGGCTGTCTGAGGGGAGTGTGCCGAGGGACGAAGTCTTCTCTTGGTCAATACCAGGCTGATTAAAAGACCCACGTCTGTGCTCTCGGAATGCAGCCCAGAGCAGCCCCTTCCCCGCAGTGGAGCAGGCCTTTCGCAGTAGAGCTGCAACGAGCTGCAGCTCCTCTCTGCTCCCTGGACCTGGGTAGGGAAAGGTACAGCTTCCTGGTGCCTCTGGGCGGGAGTTCTCCCCAGAGCCTGGACACTGATCAGTGGTCCTGCTGCCTCCCCGAGCCCCTCCTCCTGGGGCTGGAGTGAGGTGGTGTGTGTCTCTGCCTCTGCAATGGCCTCTGCCTGGCTTCCTGCCAGCAGTTCCACATTTACGTTACTGTGTCCTCCAAAGGCTCAGAGCAGGATGGGGGCAGAGGCAGATTAAGGTCAGTTGAGGCCCCAGGTGTAGAAAAAATATTGGGCCCCTTAAAAAAAAGAGAGAGACAGAAAAAATAAAAATACATGTTAACCATATTTTTTAAATAAATAAAAAAATATTATGGCCCTGGCCGGTTGGCTCAGCGGTAGAGCGTCGGCCTGGCGTGCGGGGGACCCGGGTTCGATTCCCGGCCAAGGCACATAAGAGAAGCGCCCATTTGCTTCTCCACCCCCACCCCCTCCTTCCTCTCTGTCTCTCTCTTCCCCTCCCGCAGCCAAGGCTCCATTGGAGCAAAGATGGCCCGGGCGCTGGGGATGGCTCCTTGGCCTCTGCCCCAGGCGCTAGAGTGGCTCTGGTTGCGACAGAGTGACGCCCCGGAGGGGCAGAGTATCGCCCCCTGGTGGGCAGAGCGTCGCCCCTGGGGGGCGTGCCAGGTGGATCCCGGTCGGGCGCATGCGGGAGTCTGTCTGACTGTCTCTCCCCGTTTCCAGCTTCAGAAAAGTACAAAAAAAAAAAATATTATGTACTATTAATGTTAAAAATTGCACATATGAAACCAAACTTAGTGTCATTAGAAAAAAGTGTAAAATTGGGGGTTTGTGGGGCCCTTCAGAAGTCAGGGCCCAGGGCGCATGCCCGGTTCACCCACTGTTAAATCCGCCACTGGTTCTCCTGCATCTGCAGAGAAGGGTGCCATCACTGTGCAATCTCACAGGTGCTGGACCTGCTCCCTGTGTGGCCTGTGGGGAGAGGGCCAGGTTCGTGCTGCCCGCTGAGTGGCTGTGCAGGAGAGGTCACACCGCAGTGGCAGCCGAATAGTGGGCTCTCGCCCTGTCCTTCCCCAGCTCTGATGCCGGCCCCAGAGGCACCGTGGACCCCATGCAGCTTACCTCCGGCAACCCTGCGGGTGACTGCCAGCTATCGGCAAAGCCGCTCTGCTAGTCCCTATGCACACAGATCCCGGGCCCCGGGGACAGGGTGAAGTCTCGCCCACTCTGTGTGGTCAGCTAACAGGGCAGCAGCTGTCCCGGTTGGCTCACTGACTACAAGCGTTGCTCTGGCATGAACAAAACCCTTCCACATTGAGCCTGCTGGCTGAGCCTCTGTGCCTTATTCGCTTGACTTCTCTGTTCTTCCATCACCTGCTCTCAGCTATGTTCTCTGGCTGAACACGGCACCTGCGCCCCTGCCTGCCCACATCCAACCCGTTCTGCAGACACGCGTCAGGGCCACCCCCGCTTCCAGGCTCTCCCTACGGATGGCCCCCGCTCTCTGCCCCTCCAGCTCTCATAGCTCCTTACCAGGACAAAAGTCTTCGATGTTTGTTATCCCTGAGTTCCTGGAGGGTGGGGCCCAGATGCCCTGCATGGCCTCTGGCAGAATACATTCAGCTAGATTGTCAAGGTCCAGTAAGGGGTGTGTGGCTCCTTCCGGGAGGCAGCTCTAGGAGGCTGGAACAGGAGCTTGGTCTGGGTGTGGAGAAGGACTCTGAAGGGCAGAGTTAGCCCTGCCTGCTGGGGGTGGAGATGGGGCGTGAGCAGGGGCTCAGCACTGACCATCTCTGCTCCAGCCTGTCCTACCGTCTTAGCCAATGCCGGACGCTCAGGTCTCTTCTCTCTACTTCTTCCCTCAGGCTTTCCTAGTCTTTCACAGCACTGCTGTGGAGTAAGAGAAGATCCACATGGAGAAGATCAACTGTCCAAAGTGACCACCTCGTTCTAGGACAAATAACATAGAAAGAGGAGTGTAGACAGACAGCATCATGGGGTGTAGTTAGACCAGCTCTCTCAGTGCAAGTCTTATGTGAGAATCAGGCCTGTCCTGGCCACACATTAGAGTGTGGGTTCCCATAACTTGGTAGTGTGCAGAAGGTGACGTGAAGGTTAGAATGAGAGGATGCACAACGTACAATAGTGACTAAATTTCAAGCTGGGACAATAAAAGTCTAGAAATAAAGATTAGACTTGCCCCTCCCCCATGGTGGAGGACACACAGCCGGGGCAGGGCTGGGTCCTGGGTCCTGCGCAGACTGTCCCTGCAAACAGGTCCTGTCTCTGCGAACCTGCAGCCAAGATCCTGTTCCCTCCAAGCCCTCAGTCATCAGAGAGAGCTCCGGCCATGACACTTGGGTCACTCACTCATCTAGCCAACATTTACCAAGATGAGGCCTGGAGAGAGGTTCATTTGAAAGACAGTGACCCCAGGGAGCAGAAGCAAGGGGCAGGACTGGTCTGACAGGGACTTCTGAAAACAGAGCAACTGCCTCCCGAAAGTGTCCCTCCCAGGGACGTACCCTCATTCACTAGCTCCAGCGAGGCCTGTACCCCAGGGTACTCCACAGTGTAGTGCAGGGGTCCCCAAACTTTTTACACAGGAGGCCAGTTCACTGTCCCTCAGACCGTTGGAGGGCCGGACTATAAAAAAAACTATGAACAGCCTGACCTGTGGTGGCACAGTGGATAAAGCATTGACCTGGAAATGCCGAGGTCGCTGGTTCAAAACCCTGGGCTTGCCTGGTCAAGGCACATATGGGAGTTGATGCTTCCAGCTCCTCCCCCTCCCTTCTCTCTGTCTCTTCTCTCTCTCTCTCTCTCTCCTCTCTAAAATGAATAAATAAAAAATATTAAAACAAAACAAAACAAAAAAAAACTATGAACAAATTCCTAAGCACACTGCACATATCTTATTTTAAAGTAAAAAAACAAAACGGGAACAAATACAATATTTAAAATAAAGAACAAGTAAATTTAAATCAACAAACTGACCAGTATTTCAATGGGAACTATGGACCTGCTTTTGGCTAATGAGATGGTCAATGTCCAGTTCCATATTTGTCACTGCTAACCATAACAAGTGATATGACACGCTTCCGGAGCCGTGACGCGTGCGTCCTGCGTCATCGGAAGTAATACTGTATGTGAGCAACGCTGCGCTTTTCACTGACCACCAATGAAAGAGATGCCCCTTCCGGAAGTGCAGTGGGGGCCGGATAAATGGCCTCAGGGGGCTACATGCGGCCTGCGGGCTGTAGTTTGGGGACCCCTGGTGTAGTGCCTGCTCCGGACTAAGTAGGGGTTTGCTGGGGAAGGTGAAGTCAGGGAGCACTGCGAGCCTACCATAGCAGGGTGGACCAAGGGGCTGCATTGTGACTGCCCCCACCTTCCCAGGTCCCTGTGGCTGGCTGTAAGATCTTACCCCCAACCCTACGCCCCATCCAGAGGCAGATTTAATGGCAGGCACACTGGGCATGCACCCTGCGCCCCGACTTCTGAAGGGCCCCGCAAAACCCCAACTTGACCCTATTTTCTAATGAATCCCGGCGGCCCTCGGGCCACAGGCACACGCCTGGTTCCACCGGCTTTCCCAGAATGTTGTTTGTGTTGTGAGGGGTCCGGGGGGGGGGGAGCACCAGAAGAGGTGAGAGCGCGCCCACACGTAAGCAATTCACGTAGGAGGGCTTCATCCTGGGCAGTCGCAGAAGATAAAGCCAGGGACACGAGCAGGGTGTGTGCAGTGTGCGTATGCGAGAGTGTGGGTATGAAAGAGGGTGAGTGTCTGAGTGTGCGAACGGGAGCATGTGAATATGAGGGTGTGCCCGAGTGCATGTGTGATAGGTGTGAGCGGATGATATCTGTCTGTGTGTGTGATTTTGTTTTTGAGGGTCTGCCTTTTTCCCATAGGCTCTGAGACAAGGGATAGAAATAAAGGAAAACAAGAAACAGTCTGAAAACCAGTGGTTTTCGAAGTGTGATGCTAGAACCAGCTGCATCTTCTGAGAACTTGTTAGAAGTGCAAATTCTCAGGCCCACCCCAACCCTGCAGGGTCAGAGAGCCTGAGGGAGGCCAGCAACCTGTGTTGTCACAAGCCTTGCATGTGATTCTGGTTCAGATTCCAGTGTGAGAGGCACTCTTCTGAGTACATCTATCTGTCTTTCCAACAGATGCAACTATAGAAACTGCCATACCTTTCCACGCAGGGAGGTGAGGACCACATCCTCAGAAGCATTCGAGAGAAGGTTGAATAACCATCAGTTAGTCACATGGCAAAGGAAATAACCACATCACGTAGGGAGTTCAATTGAAATGACCCATTTGGCCACTCACTCATTTAGCGAACAGGTATTAGACAGTGGGACCAGGTAGACTGTAAGTGACCGGTGACAGGAATGGGTGCATAGTGTGGGCTTCCTGTCCCCACCAATACGTAACCACGATTCTGTGAAGTCCGGCAGCCTTTTCTTCACGCTGTCTGTTTTGACAACCAAATACTGAGTCACCTCCCGTGACTCCAGTGCTGACATTTCCCAGTGGGAGCCCACACAGGATGGGATAGAGCTGGGGTGCCCTGACTGTGCCTGCCACACACGGAACCCTGAGTGAGAGGACTGTGGCAACTTCCTGTCTTGCACATAATGACACTACTTTCTTGGTCCTTATGAGTCACCCCTTGTCACCCTTGGCACATTAATCACTCACTCACTGGGGCTCAGAATCCAGCTCAGGACTCCTGGCTTGGGTGGGAGACGGGGCTGAATGTCTCATCGTGGAGACAGTCTCAAGGGGCCGAGCTCTCGTACAGATGAGTGTTTTAGACAACTGAAGCTAACCAGGTAACAAAAACTATTACAAAAAAACGAGAAATTACATGAGTGGTACAGATTTGTCAGAGGAGAAAGTTAGCAATACAGATGAGCAAAACCATAACAGAATACATAAATTCCCCAATATTCCCCCTCCAGAAACAATTTACTATCACCATGGTGACATGGTGACTTTCTGGGTGTTCATGTGAGTGCACATGTGAACATGTGTGTCAGTGATTGAAACTCCACTGCAGCATGCTTCTCTGTATAAGATGTGGTGAATGTCTATGTTGATAAATGACACTCTTAATTTACAAGCTGCCCAGCACTCTGCTAGTGTGGATGTAGATTTTCCTAAGACTGCAACTACTTTTACAGCAATTTGTCGAAAGCTTGTCACACCACACAGTCTCTTGCCTTCTTCCTCTCCTGTTTCCTAATCAGAAGAGGAACATGACATCAGTGGATCTCTGGGGGGGGGGGCTCAGGTTCACTGTTACCCAACAAACCTCACACGCAGTTTCAGCACAGTGGTGCTGAGTAGGGGAAAGGATCTGACTGCTCTGGGCCTTGTTTTCCTAAAGGCAGGTCTTCCCCTGTCCTCAGCGCTGCTGCTCCTGCAGGCCTGCAGCTGTTCTCCAGGCCTCTTCTCCTCTGTGTGCCCATGGAGGGCACATGACACCCCGCACGCAGGACTTCCTTTCTGCTCAGTCCCGGCCTACTGGCCTCATCTTGGTTTTCGATTCTGGGAGGTGCGAAGGAATTGCCTAAAGCAAGATGGGTGATGAAAGGGACTCCACTTCGCCATCATAGATGAGCCTCAGGAGACCTGGCCCAGCTGCTGTGAACAGTAGCACCTCAGGCTTATCACAGGCCGGGCATTCCAGACCACGCCCACCCTCTGCAGGACTGGCCAATGGCCTGGCCGCAGTTCTGCTTTGGAGAGGAGGGATCAACCAAATGGGCACTACCACCGCCTGGGAACCACACCTCGTCATTGCATCCTCGTGTCCTGGGTGCGTTCTAAGCTGTTCAGCACTGGAACCTGCATGGTGGGAGGGCGTTCACAGGCTGTAACCCACACCCTTACAGTTTGCCAGAGGGAATGGAGGGAGTGAACCTACTGTTCCACTCCTAACCCGTTGTTTTTCCCAAGGATGACTTTGCACTAGAAAGCACCTTTAATTGTTGATTGTTTGACCTGGAGTGAAAGAGGGTGAACAGAAAGGAGGAGAGAGATGGGAATTGATCTTTTTCTCCTAAAGTTCCCCACAAAAGTCTTCTCTTATGCTTCTCTTTGGCCCTGCCGTTCTACGCAATGAATGTGTCTCCTTGCCTTTCTTTTCAGAATGCCCTTTCCTATCCACATACTCACTGGTTCTAAACCTGCCCTGCTGCTGGCCCACACTGACCCACGTCCCGACCCTCCCTCACAAACTGCCTCCTGAGACCTGCCACTTCCCACAGAACAGAGCAGGCAGAGAAAGACAAGAAAGATGGTGATCCTTGCATGGGATGATGCCCTAAAATCGATTGCTTGATTAATTGGAGCAGCTGCTACCCAGGCCCTGTGAGGAAGATTTTGCAAATCTGTGTGGTCTGAACTGATAAGTCTATGTAGATTACTTTTGGTTTATCTTGGCTCTGCCCAGGCAATTTGGCTCTGATAAGGAGACCTCTAGCTGAGTTCTGGCTCCTGAGAAATAGAATAATTGTTGACAGTCAACCTGATCTTCCAAGAGCAAGGACCACATCTTATATGTCTCTATTATTTCCTTGAGATCTTGGAATAGTGCTTTTATTCATCTAATAACATTCATTTATTAAACATCTGTTAAATGCTTGATAGATGCCAGACACTATAGTAGGTGGTCCCATATTGGAACAAATAAAGGACTGGCTATTGCCATGACCTTTATCATTCTTCAGAAAATTAGAGACATAATTCAACAACATTCAAATGTGATGCTATCAATTTGTATCTGTCATGCTCAAGCATAATTAAATAGATAAAACAATGGTTATTCATTACTCACTCAAGCTCTGTTTTCCCTAAGTCTATTTTCCATTTCAATCAAACTCCCCCATCTCTATAAAAGCTATTTTTATGGAAAATTTCACAAATTAATTATACATTTCTGCTTTCTTAAACAAGGCATTCTTGCTGGGGCTTTCATTTGCTTGTTTTATATTGTGCTATGTTGGGTCAAGTGAGCCATGCAGCTACCACCCCGCCATTGCTCCTGCCCAGTCAGGACTGGGCCCGGCCTTGCCGCTATACTGCCTCAGTGTTTGCGTTGGTGTCCATCTGCAGGTGGTCTCTGGCCCTTGAGCACACACACAACACACGTGTTCTCCCTGCTAGCGTCCTTCCTCCATGCCACCTTCACCAGGTGCTCCATCTTGCCTCTACCCTAAGCCTATCGCTTTCATGTCCCACTTGTTCTACTGCAAGAGCCTTCTAAGAGCCCTCCAGACCTCCAGCATCCTCCGTCTGCAGTCCCTCTGTTGGCCCAGCCTGCAGGGTGCCCACTGAGGGACAGGGAGTCATTGGTGTGAGCAGCCCTGGGTTTGGGAACGACTTAGGTTGTCTGAGCAACACCTTTGTCCAAACGCTTAGCTGTTTCTGACCAGCCAGCAGGGCAGTCCCAGGAGAGCTGGCCCACTCCTGCCCACAGGAAGCCTGGCCTCGTACCTGCTGCTGCCCTGTTCCTGGCACAGCTGGGGAACATCTGGGAACCCTGCTCTATGGCAGCATCTACCTCAGAGTGTCGGGGAAAGGTTGTGCAGCAGCAGTTGGAGACAAAGGATTTTAGTGCACTGGGGTCTCTTAGGAGCCCCCGTAGGGCTAAGGAGGATGCTGGGTCTCCAAGCCCAGAGAGAGGACTTTCAAAACTTCTTGGTCCAATGAACTGGCTTGTGTTCTGTTGAACATATTTTGGAAAATGTAGTTTTAAGGGAAGGAAGTGATAGGGTGACTATGCTACTGGGCCCCCGAGCATGTATAGCACTTGGGCCTGAGGTCCAGCCCCCCACCCTTCACTCTGGAGCTGGGTTCCACTCCTTGGGTGACCAGGTTGATGCCTTGGATTTGGGAAAATATCAGTTCCACCTCCCATAAGCAGCCCTGCAGGGACGGCCTGTCCCCCGAGTTAGAAGTCCTGACCTCTGAGGCCCTGGAATCTGAGAATCGAGGCTGACAGTCCTGGGGAGAGGTCACGTCAAAGGGGCTCATCTGCTGAGTCAGTGGCAAGCCCCCCCCCCCACTGACCAGTACAAGGCGGGCAGGCGGGCAACTGGTGCAGGTAGCTATACTAGCTCAGGGCTAGTGGGTCCGGTCTCTCAAGATGAGTTTGTACAATGCTACACAGGGACACACAGGACTTCCTTGGGGCCAGGAGGCTAACAATCTAACAAACTGATGCGAGAAAACATGAGAACTGAATTTGTCCGAAGTTGGACTTGAAGCTGCCAAGTAAAATTTCACTTCATTCTTCCACCAGCCCTGCAGCCAGGGCCAGCTCCCAGCCTGGGAAGAGGTGGTGGGTGTGACTCAGACAAGAGTAGGGGGTGACAATAGGTTAGGATGGCATCTCAAAGATGCACACACATATGCACACATATACACTTGCACACCCATGCATACACACATACACACACACAAATACATACTCCTTCCTTCTCTCTTCCCTGGAATTAGCCCAGTATCACTAGCTTCTAAGAATCCAATGACTCTTAGATCTTTATTGTGTACTTGACCTTCAGTTTAAACGGTAATAGTCCTGTTCCCATAAATCATGTACTTTCTACAAACACTTAAATTTTGCACAACATCAAAACTTGGTTTTGCAGCTCATGAAAGAAAAGATATGCACAAATATATTCATAAAATTTTCTTTTTTCTTTTTTGAGGTAACAGAATGCCAAGGACAATTGACTCGTTCTGATCAATCAAAATAGTTTTATTTCAAAGTAACTATTATAATGTTTCCTAGAAAATGTCATGAGTGCCACCCTGATGTTCCCTCCTCTCTAAAGGTCCCTTTTATCTGGACTCCTGTGTCCTCCCTAGGAAAGCAGGCAGCCATATCGCCCAGCACTGGCTCATAGCCCATGTGCACACACGCAAGACAGCAAGCAGGCGGCTAACTCCACCTGCAGTGAGGCAGCTCCCCTGCTCAGCTGTGATTGTTCACCACAAAGATGGCCAGTGCCCCTGCTTTCAGAATTTACTTTAAGAAAACCAGGAGTGCTAGCATTTAAGACAAGAGATTACTTTTTTATTTCTTTTTATTGAATGTATCAGGGTGACACTGGTTAATAAAGTTACAGAAGTTTCAAGGGCACAATTTTACAACACATCTCTGTGCACTGTATCCTGTGTCCACCCTCCCCCCCACCCCAGTCAAGTCTCCGTCCATCACCATTTCTCCTCCCACACCTTCCTCCATCTCGCGGTCGCCACACTGTGGTTCGTGTTCAGGGGATTTTTTCTCTCTTTCTTTTTTAAAAAGCTTCCCTCATAAATGATGCAGGTTGAAGTAAAGGACTCTGTTAAACAAAGTGTAAAAACACACCCAAGAAAGTGAGATATTAGATGTTCAGCCATCCAGGAGGGCATTACCACTTAACAGGTGACAGATATTGGGGTTTGTAATCTGCACCACCAAGGAATGAAAGACCCTGTTAGGTTCATAGAGGTCACGTTTTCTTGGCTTAATTTGCTACCAGAAGCCAGCAAAAGTCAATATGTTGTACAATGTTCAACTGATGTGGACTTTGATTTTCACTAATGTGTGAGCCATAGAAGTAAAGGAAGAAAATCCTCTTATCCACTTGTCCAGCAAACATTTCCTGGGCCCATCTACGCCTCGTCAGTCTGGCTGTGGCAGCAGCCACACCGCAGAGCCTCTGGGAAAGCTGCCTGCCGGCCGCCTTTCGGCCTGAGGCTGATGGGCTGTGCTAGCCAGGCCGGACACTGCCCCCTGGGCTGGAGCCTGACCCACAGCACTGCTCTAGCACAGTGATTTTCAGCTGCGTTGTCACAGCACACTGGTGTGAGCAAGAAGTTTTAAAACATGTAGTACTTGACTAGTCAGGGGCACAGACCTCTTTTTCTTTAGATTGTTGAGTGGAAAAAGAAAACAGCCAATGCAATAGCCATCTGGTATAACTGAATCAAAATTACACCTATTTTTTTGTTGTTGTTGTTAGATCAGCAAAAACTGTAACATATTGTTTCATGTACCACAGAATTTTAGTAATTAGTTTATATGTGCCATGAGATAAAAGAGGTTGAAAATCTCTGCTCTAGCGTGTTCCTTGCACTGGCAGGGGCCCCCAGGGGTCTCTAGGCCTGCCTTCTCTCTCTTTGTGACCACTTCCCAGCTGAGGAAGCCAGATGTTCCCCGAGACCTGAATGAAGACCTGGCACTTAGCCCCTTCAACAAGGTTTGCTACTTAGTCTGAGAAGTCATGTCGGGGCCTCTTGGGAGGCTGACCGTCAAGTCAAACCTGCTCTATCACCTTGGGTTACCTAGGGCTCTCACACCACTTCCGGAGGCCTTTCCTGACCACCCTGCCCATCTTTCTGGAGCGCCCTGCTTTTTTGCATTTGTGTTTATATAATTTACCTACCTGACCGTATCCCCATGTCTAGTTGTCTGTTGGCTGCCATCCACTAGAGGGTGAGCTCTGAGCAAGGACATTGGCCTAGTTTGTTTATTGCTTGTCCCACAAAGAAGGCATGAATAAACTCACCACCCCAGATGGGGACCCTTCCTCTCTCTGCTCCCAGCAGTTCTGAGCTGTAGGGCCAGGTCTGGTGACTTTGAGGAAAGGACAGTTCAAGTTCTCACGGGGTGGTTGAACTGACCACATGAGCGCTTATGTCTAGTGTTCTGTCTTAACGGATTTAAGCCAGGGGAACTGGGAAGGGGGACAAGCTGCGGTCCTAGGGTACGGGCAAGAGGCAGGGGAGTCCCAGTTCCACCCCAAATGCCTGGCCATCCACGTCCTGGACCCTCAAGCCCCCGCACGCCCTCCAGCTCCTCCCTCGGTTTGCCTGAAAGCACACTAGAAAGCAGTCTGGTCCATGTCCCTGCCCTGCACCTGATGCTGCCCTTGGGAGCACTGCCTACAGTCACTTACTTAAGTGTCTGCCCGCAAAATACTGTGAGGGCAGAAGCAGGAATCATTTTTTTTGTAACCCTGTGCCCAGGACACAGATGCTCACAGTGTCCCTGAACAAGAACTGGTTGTCAATGCCTGGAGGCAGGATGGTGGGAAGAAAGGGGTTTTCTCCTGGACTTTTGTTTCTGTCAATGTTCCTGCCTGGACCTCATCTGAAACACAATCTCCCTTGAAGGGCAGGGCCTTGGTTTAACACTGTGTTTCCACATTCTTCCCCTGTATGATTCCGAAGGCCACAGGACAGCTCCATGACAAAGCTGTCTCAGGTTGACCTTAGAGCCCCTAGGCGGGGCGCTAAGAGGTCATTGAGTTCAGTGGACGGACATGCCCTGGATGTCCACAGTTCATGACACCCATGAGTCCCCAAGTAGCCCTGCTGAGGACGGGGAGGCCAGGCCCATGCCCTTTCCTGGAACTCTGGCCCTCAGGACACCTCCCAGTTTTAGCTAATAACATTAGCTCATTTGATTTATGCCACAATCGCTCATGCCTCCCAGTTTAACAGTTTTTAAACTACATTTTTAAATTTTCCTTTCAAATAAACAACCTCGTGAGCTCCTGATATCATGCTGAACACTTATTACTACACTGAATCCTGGGATTCAAAATAAATCACTAAAAACTAAGAAAATTACATAGTATTTAAGGTCAGAAGCAAATATCAGAAGAACTTTCAAAAATAACATAATAAACTAAAATTGGATAATGTAAGGACATAAAGGAAGAACAGTGCTTTGAGTGCAGTAAAACCCATCTGGACCACAGCCACATTTCCCCAGAGAGGGGTAGAGTTATGACAGTAATAGCAAGTTTACTAGAAATAAAATTCAAAACTGAACTAATCAGAAGGAACACATGTACCCAAAACACAGCACACATAAATC
Source organism: Saccopteryx bilineata (assembly GCF_036850765.1). Lineage (NCBI taxonomy): Eukaryota > Metazoa > Chordata > Mammalia > Chiroptera > Emballonuridae > Saccopteryx > Saccopteryx bilineata. Next base: position 165,080,428 of record NC_089495.1, read on the forward strand.
ATAAACCAGATAGTAAACAAGGAAGCACGAGGAGAATATGAGGATTGAACTTGGACCAAGTTACTCCAAAATTTGACTGGGTGGAATTAGACGTTTAAATGTGAAACACAAAACCTCTAAAAGTTAAGCCGTGAAACTGCTAGAAGAAAATATAGGAAAGTTAGAAAAAAAAATAAGTAATTTTGGGATGGAAAATGTGACAAGAGCACAAGAGGCCATAAAACAAAAGATTAATATATTAACTATGTATAGATGCCATATGTATACTCACATCTATAGACACTACAGATAGAAGTAATTCATGTTAAAAAAGAAAACATGTTTCCGTTTTAAATGAATGACCCAGTGTAAACTATGTTTGCATCACATACCAATGTCATATGTCATTATTGCACATCAGTGATGAAAAGACTGATGACCCTATGGCGGAACGGGCAGGGAGTAAAGACAGGAGGGTGTGCGGGGACAGTGTGAGCCGGCATAACCTTTGCACAGGATAACTGGCAGCATCTATCACAATAAGAAGTGCTGGTGCCACTTGCTGACGGCTCCACATGTAGGAGTGTTTCCGGTACCTGCCCATATGTGCCTGTGGGTTTGTGTGTTTATAACAGTAAGCATACGTAGAACAAGTTTATCAGGCATGACTCTTATTTTAATAAATCATGGCAGAGCCGCAAAGGTCACCTCATTCCACAGCATGAAAGGCACAAAGAAGCCTCTATTTTTATTGAGAGAGAAAAGCTGAGTACAGAGTGGCGGAAGGGGGGGCAGACTAGTGTCTGTGTGAGAGCCACAGAGGGAAGATGTTTGTTTCTACACGCATGCATGGGAGACAGGAAGGGCCACGTGGCTGAGGCAGTTGCCTTCCAAATTCTAGAACACCACTAAGTACATTCCTGGCTACAAGATCCAGCAGCAGCTGGAACTGGCATCATTATTTTTAAAAATAGTCTTATTTTCTAGCACACTCCCAATGCAAACATCCTACCGATGTCATGTTAGTGCACACAGGTGACCAAGCGTGTGCCTCAGCTTCCGGTTAATAGAATGAGGGCACACCTGTAAGAACGAGTGTCTATATTCCTACTACTTAGGAAGCCACCCTGGTGGCAGCCGTGTGAGGAGCACATGCTGGGCACTCCACGCGTGTCCCAGGGCTCTGCACATCCCCTCTCCTCTGCTTGACTTTCGTTTCCATTGCTGTCCTGGACTCTGCGCATTTAGAATCCTGCTTTGGAATCCTGCCCCAGACCACTTTCAGAGGTAGGGCTGCTTGGTAGCAGCCAGGCCTTTAACCCATTCAAGCCAATGTGCACTTACCGAGAAATAGCGATGGGACTCCCTCCTCTGTAGATGTCTCTCTGTCTGTCTCGCTCTCCTTAGCCAGGGGCGAGGGGAGGGGAGGCGGGGCATCAGTCTCGGCTGGGGATCCCAAAGGGCTGACAGAGCTCAGAAACTAGATGGGCAAGTTGGAGACCTAGGTGAGCCGGGTGTCCACAGTGGCTAGGACCTTCAGCAGATTGTCAGATCGTTGTGGGTGCAAGGAATGTTTACACTGTGAATTTTGTAAACCTTCTGTGATATGTTTAATACTGATTTTGTAAATTAGCCTGTCTGGAGTCTTAAATTCTTTTTCCCCCCATAATTATTACTATTTTTTAATTAGGTAAAAATGGAAGTATAACTAATTAGTCCGACTCTGTTTGTGGCAGATGATGATTTTTGACTGCTACAGAAAGAAATACGATTCTGAGAACGTGGGGTTGACGTCAAACGCAAGACGAAGCCAGAAGGCCTGATCAGAGCTGCTGGTGTGACGACTGGGACATGGAATGAGTGAGATAGGAATGAGACAGAAAGCCCGTCCCCCTCCCCGCCAGCAGCTGTCCTGCGGAGCTGTCCCAAGGGACACAGAGCCCACTTATTCCGAGAGCATGACAAAGGGAGAAGAGACAGAGGGGAGCACTGACAGAGCTGTGCTCAGCCTTCCCATGGGGTGGGGGCAGCAGGGTATTCACACTGATCTGGGGCATCTGCCTGACTTTCCAGGCTCTTGCGAACTTCAACCTCAAATCCTCCCTTCCCCAGCATGGGCTTCCTCTCCTCTATCCATTACCCTCCTCAGGAGCCTGCGCTCGTCTCCCAGAGACACACCTGCCCTGTGCAGGGGCCTCCCACCGCACACCTGCTCGGGTTTCCCGGAACCCTCATGGGCTGTGGGCTGCCGAGCCACCTGGATGCAGGCTGGACCCTCCCGAACAGAGACAGATGTCTTTCAGAGGCTGTCAAATAGCCTGGGAGCCAGTGCTCTCCCCTGCTCGGGGTAATCTTTGACGGTCCCCAGTGGCCTCAACTGTACATGTGTTAAGGAGAGAAATAGGGCAACGGCTTAGCTGGTGGGGTTTGCGTGCTGCCCATGACCTTAGACAGGACCTGTCCGTGCTTCCTGGCTGTCTCCACATCAGTATAAATGAAGAGACTAATGGGACACCACAGGCAGAGCAGAAGTGTGACCTCTCCTGCTATGGTAAATGGAATTTTCACCATTCCCTTTTGGATTGTTCATTGACAGCATGCTGAGTGGATGGGCATGGAGGAGAGCATGGACAGCGTGATGTAGCTAAGTCTGTAAGATGTCAGAACCCTGACTTAGTATCGCTGGAAGAGACCAGACAGCCTCGGTTTAGAGCTCAGACTTTTCCAGAGACTGGGACTCATGCCCAGAGAAGTCTACTGTTCAGTGTCCACACAGTGAACTATGTCACCGAGCAGAGAGCCCTGGCTCTAGTCTTCTCCCTCCCTGCCCATGACAGGTAATGAAAAATTATTAATGTCCACACCTGCCAATGGCTGTTGATATTCACAATGAGTCTGCACTATAGTAATGATGCCTGTTTAAGGCAATCACAATAAACTGATTCTAATGCTTCCTAAATCTCAGCCAATCTCTTTCAGGCTTTAGTTGGAATAAATTGAATTGATAGATAAACACGTTAGGAAAAACCTTAACTGAAATCACAGTGCAGCCCCTTAAGAAACACCACACCCTCTTCTTCCACAGAGATGATGAGGTCCCTGACCCAGCAATGTTTTTGCTGTCTCTGTAAGACGGCTCCTGAGAGGCCTGTGTCCTTAGAGACCTTATCTCCAGGGCAGAGGCAGCAGCTTCTGGGGGTGGGGAAGACCCACACTCTATTGTCAGTCCTGTCATCTCCCGATCCTCTAATAATATGTAATGTACCCTGCAACCCCAAACAGAAGCCCCGTAGGCAGGCTGTGTGGGCTCTAAAGCCTGGGGAGGGGTCCTTGTTTGCAGCCACATTTCTGGAGCCAGGCCAGTGACCTTGCTCCAGACGTGACCTTTCTCACTGACTTCTCAGTTCCTAGAATTGTTGGGAAAACACTATTGGAAATCTGAGGACAGCTGGGTCCCCTGGGGCTGCTGCTTGTGCACTGAGAAAGGGAGAGGCCGGCCTGACTGTGGGGCTGTGTGACCTGGGAACCCAGAAGTTCCAGGGCCCAGCGGGGGCTTGGATTCCGTCTCCTTCTGAGGGCTGTGGCTCCAGAATGTGGGAGCAGCCCAGGCCATACACACATGGACTCTGTTCATGTTCTTGACCTTCAGCCCTTCAAAGAGAAACCTTTAGAGTTGGGGTACTATACACCTCACTTGAAAGCCACCCCATTTTCAATATGAAACCCAGAAATGAAGAAAATGGAAAGGACAGATAAAAGAAGTATTAACAGCCAAACCCTTTCGAACTCTCATATGTACCAGACTCTGTGCAAAGGACTTGACCTTCAGTTTACTTACTTCATTATGAGAGTAACCTGTCAGACCGCCCCTGCTATTTCCCCAGTTTCACCAATAGGCAACTAAGGTGCAAGGCAGCTGCATGTCCACTAACCTCACTTGAGGTCCATATTCACAAATCATCGGGAATTTCAGGATGGTGACAGTAGGGCATTAAAGCCAGCGCATGACCCAGCAACCATGCAGACAGCCTAGGTGGCAGTCCCTGGAAGTCGTCTCAGCCAGTAGAGAAGACAGCTGTGCATGAGGCCTGAGCTCTTAGCCACCATGTTATGTGGCAAGTCTCATTACAAGTAGATTTTTGTTTCTTTCTGTTTTGCAGTGGTTCCTGGAGAGTGGGATCTTGCAATCCTTCATTCAATTCACAAATATTCTGAGTTGAGGCTGGTGGCAGCAGGGAGCTGGTGATGGGGAGGGAAACTCTCCTGCCCCCCAACTCAGCTGCCGGGTCTGAGCCTCCCTGTCAAAGGACCAAGAGCAGGCTTCACCTGACCTGCTGCTCAGAGTCAAACTCTTGCCCAGTATGGAACAGGGTCCAGATGGGTGAAGACTAGTTCCAGGTGCAGAGCATGGGCCCAGCTCCCTAGCGTCTCAGACCTGCTGGTTACTCCTGCTCTGATGAAAAGTTTTTTTGGTCCTCCTGGAATGCGGAGTAGGAAGCACTTTTGCTGGCAATTAGGGACTAGTCTTCTCTCTCCTGGGTTCTGGTAAGTGCTTACTAAATGCTGTCCTGAGACAAGTGCAGATGCGGGCATGAGGATGAGCTGAGCCGTAGCCTTGGGTCTGAGCTCTGGTTCTGCTGTTGGCTGCAAGAGCAATTCACAAACTGACTCCGGCTGCTGTATGTAACTCCCCTGCAAAATGAGCAGGGACCTCAGAAGCTTCTTGAGGACTAAGGGGTAGGATTCCATCTCAGACTAGACTCAGTTGCATGGCCCAAATGCAAAGACACATGTCACTGTGTGAGCTCTGTGCGAGTTCACTGAGACCCACCTTTCAGCCAGAAAAAAAGTCCATGCTGAGGCTGCCTTTTTGTATGGTTATTTTTCTTGGCTGTGGAAAGATTAGAATCAGAAGATTAAATAGTGCATTATCCACAGAACCAGAAAACAAAGGATTGTACTGACAATATGACAATTAGAAACAGGACTTAGCAGATAGGGGAAGCGCCATGGTAATACTATCTGCTGCTAGCCGGAGCAGAACCGGAAGCCAGTCACTTACGTTCTTTGTGATTCTTAGAATGCCTGATCAGTCATTTTATGTGCCAAAGACATTGTTGACTGTGCTTCCAACTGGAGGTCAGATTATCAGAAGGTTCAGAAGGTTCTTGAGATTTACGGTCAATTTCAGTCTCCGAATGCCAAGTCAGTCTGAGAAATATGACACTGCCCACTGCAGGAAACACAGGCAATGCTCATGTGGCTGAATCCTTGAGTTACTGCAGAAATAAATACCAATTTGTGGGGAAATAGAGAATTGGGCCATTCTCCAGCGTGCTTTAGGAATGCCTGAAAGAGGTAACTGACGCCCCCTCCCCACCACCTCCCGCGTGTGTGCGTGCCTGCGCATGCGCACACACGCAAACCACTACCACCTGCAGCACAAACCCCAGAGGCTGGCTTCTTTGCTCTTCTCAGATGCCGACCTGGGATCAGAGCACTCCAGACTGCTGTGGTCACACTGAGTGAGCCACATGTGGTCACACAGGCACTCTTTGTGGGATTTGTCCACCAAATCCATAGCATGGTCTGTGAAGCCCAATGTTCCCCAAAGTGTACCTCTTAGAACACTACTGTCCTATAGGATATTAATGTGTTATTTAAAAAAAAAAAGTTTCCAAGGTCCATTGAGTTGGGAAAATACTACTTTAAAGTAAAACAGTTGTCTTTAGGAGTTGTTGCTGACTAAATAAGGTAATATGGGTATACTTATCCAGGGTGTGAGTCTACAGTTGCCCTCAAACTCATGTGATAAAACACTCAACCTTATTTTTTTTTTATTATTATTTTTTTTATTTTTGCATTTTTCTGAAGCTGGAAACAGGGAGAAACAGTCAGACAGACTCCCGCATGCGCCCGACCGGGATCCACCCGGCACGCCCACCATGGGGCCACGCTCTGCATGGGGCCACGCTCTGCCCACCAGGGGGCGATGCTCTGCCCATCCTGGGCGTCGCCATGTTGCGACCAGAGCCACTCTAGCGCCTGGGGCAGAGGCCAAGGAGCCATCCCCAGCGCCTGGGCCATCTCCGCTCCAATGGAGCCTTGGCTGCGGGAGGGGAAGAGAGAGACAGAGAGGAAGGCGCGGCAGAGGGGTGGAGAAGCAAATGGGCGCTTCTCCTGTGTGCCCTGGCCGGGAATCGAACCCGGGTCCTCAGCACGCTAGGCCGACGCTCTACCGCTGAGCCAACCGGCCAGGGCTTCAACCTTATTTTTTTAATAGAATATCTATTGACTTATCTTGAGAAAATATGTGCTTCAAGATAACAGTTTACTGTTAGGAAAAGTTAAAAAAATGATTTCACACTAGTTGTACTGTCTGTAGGTCTGATTTATTTTGTTTCATTTAGATCTTTGTCAGGAAACAGAGTCAAAGAAAATTGTGATAGGATTTATGTCCTTTGACTTCTCTAACACCTTTGTATCCTGTTCTGAAAACGCGAGTCCATGCTATGTTTCTCCACGCATGTGCAGTAGGAAGCCTGGGACGCTGGCCACCTGAGGACGGGGCCTCTCTTGCCCTCAGCTCTTCTGCAGTGCTGGGGCTTCTGGGAAAGTGTCTCACAGAAAGCCAGAGACACTGGGCAAACAAAAGGAACCATGGGGCTTTACAAGCCTGACGTAAGTGTTGGCATGCAGTTTTGTCTTCCTGGTTCTTTTTACTTAGGCTGTTAATAGCATGCATGTGAGCAGGAGAGCCTCCATCCCTGAATCCTACTGTGTCCCCACTTCCATCTGTAGGCTCATGGTGAGCTGACTTCCAGGGGACCCGTATTTCAGGTTGGGACCCCCATAAAAGCTGCCCTGAGATGAGTGTGTTTGGGAGATGAACGCCAGAAATGTCAGTTGGGAAGCGGGACAATGAGATTGGGCGAAAAGAGCTCGGACAGGGTGTCTGGGTGGGGCTGTGCGGCTGCCACACTCTGAGAATAAGAAGGTCGGCTGTTTCTCCTGCAGCCTCCTCTCTCCCCACTGGGCCTGCTCCCGGGATGGAGCTCCTAGCTCTCCCTGGGGGAGGCAGCCATCGGCCCCGGAAGCACAGAGTTGGCAGGATTACAAGTACAAGCTGCCCTGGGTCCTGAGGTGACACTCCTCTGGCATTTTCAGGTCAGAACTTCTTGGTCACAGGTCTCTTAGAGTGATGTCTAGCCTTTTAAATCGCTCCTAGTCACACACCAGCTTCACCTCACCCAAAACACTCACAAGAAGCTTCCCTACTTCCAAACTCCTGCCTCCCAAGCTCCGTGGCCACTTGCCCCAGACTGGCCCCAAGCATCCCCATGCTCAGAGAGACTACTACTGCCCAGCCCTCAGCGGCCTATCTGCCACATGGCCTACAGAGGGGTCAGGCAGTGTGTTCTCCCTGAGTTACACTGAAAACATCTCAAGGGCACAGATGGAGGATTCAGCGCCTCTTGCTCTCCCCAGTGTTCAGCTAACTGAGCGTGGGCTGAGAAACAGGGAGAGCGGCTATGTGCAGGGCCTGGACATGGAAAGGGAGCTGCTGTTTCCTAGAGTTCGCCCCTCTACCCAGCCACAGTCTTGCAGACAGTCTACGACCGGCTATCTGAGCCTCTGAGACTTGTCCCCAAAGTGACACTTTTGAGTGAGATTGTCATTTTCAACCTTTGTTTTTTTAAGCTCCGAAACACCTCTTCAACCTAAGGTTGCAGCAGCTTGTACACATCATTGAAACATGGGTCTGGTTGTTGAGAAATGGACCTGCTCTGCCAGCTCACCCTCACCCCTCCCAAAGGGCCTGCTCTGCTGCGTCCAAGGCACAGCTAGGAGGCCCTGGATTGGCCAGCCTCTGCCATCCCCTCCGATCCTCACGGTATAGGTATGTCTCCTGAGCTTGGCCCGAGCCCTTGTGCAGAAGAGCCCCCAGAAGCTATTGCAAAGACTTTTTCCTGGGCCCCTTTGAATCAGATCAGGTGTGGGGCAGGAAGGGGTGGAGAGCTCTTCACTAGAGCCTACTTGATTTTTAAGCAATTTCCACTTTGAGAAATGTTCCCTTATGACCTCTAAGATATATTGTATGAAAGTAGAGAATATCTCAAGCTAGATAGAGCTCAGGGCATGCCGAGAAGTGAAACTGGGTGAGGAGATGGAGCAGCTGGAGCCTCGGCAGGAGCAGGGTGGGGTGGGGCCCCTGCATCACACTGGGTGGTGCAATGGGGTGGGCCTGCAGCTCAGGGTGACTGCAGGGAACGGTGCTTACCTCCATGAGAACTCTCCCCTGGAAAGTCTCCCTCCTCCCATGTCTCTTTCCTTTGTCCTGCCCCATCTTTCAAGTCCACCTCTCCCTCTCAAGATCGTACTCAAGTCCCAGGCAGTCCACACCTTCAGCTCCCAAATTTCCCCCAGGGTCACCACATGGGGAAAGGGAAGCAGTCTCCATGTTCCCCATGTTCCCATCCTCCCTCTCCAAGTGACAGTGACAGCCAGTCACATGCTGGTGAGTGAATGTCCCGTATTCTCCCACGGCCCTTCTCCTAATCAGCTCACTGAGAGAAGAGTGGAGAAATGAGCCAAGTGTTCACCTAACCAGAAACCTGATTTTCCTTCTTTTGTTTTTTTAAATACTTTTTTACAAAAAAAAATTATTTTTCACTTTATAAACAGAGAGAGAGAGAGAGAGAGAGAGAGAGAGAGAGAGAGAGAGAGAAAGGGTGGGGGTAGGAGCAAGAAATCCCAACTCCCGTATGTGCCTTGAGCAGGCAAGCCCAGGGATTTGAACCAGTGACTTTAGTGTTCCAGGTTGACGCTTTATCCACTGTGCCACCACAGGCCAGGTAGGACCTGCTTTTCTGAAGAGAGAACTCATCCTAGACAGTGCCTGAGATTGAGTCTAAATATGGATAAGTACATTCAAGGGTGGGGTCCACCTGGGTTTCCATGTCTTTGGACTTGATTACTTGTCCTATAAATACTTATTGAGCAGTGAAGGTTCAGAACTCAGCTGCTGGGGTTTGAATCCTGGCTCTGGTGCTAATTTGCTGTGTGGTCCTAGGAAAGTCACTCAAAGTCTCTGTCCCTCACTTATTCCATCTATACAGTGGGAATGATAACAGAGGACTGTCCTGGTGCAGAGTCCTCTGCTTTGCTTTTAGCCTTCACTTTTACTGTTATTAGTGTTCCTAATATCAGGCCTTTTGTAGATCTTATTGAGGAATATTATGTAGGCAATAAGCTGCATCCATTTAACATGTTCATTTAAAGTGTACAATTCGGGGAATTTTGATGATTTTATCCACTGTGTGGATCCACCAGCACAGTCAGGATATCGAGCACTCCCATTATCTCCAAAGACTCCTGGGCCCCTTTGCAGGTCACGCCTCTGTTCCTAGACCCAGACAATCCCTGGCCAATGTTAGTCACTAGCGATTTAGCTTTCATCCTCTGTGAATGGAATCACAAGCACACTCTTGTGTCTGACTTATTTTACTCGGTATAGTGATTCTGAGATCAAATTGTTGTTGTATGCATCAGTGGTGCTACAGGCTGAGTATGTGCGTCCCCCAAATTCAGGTCGGAATTCTAAGTCCCTACGTGGTGGAGGGCTTAAGAGGTGGGACCTGTGGGAGACCCTGAGGTCAGGAGGAGCAGCCCTGGAACAGGAGCTGATCGTGTCTCAAAAAGAGGTTCTGGAGAGACCCTCACCCCACCCACCACTACCAGGTAGGGACAGAAGGAGAGGCCCTGCGCCGTGGACAAGGGCCGTTACCCAAACACACTGACACCCTGCTCGCAGGCTGCAGACTCCAGCGCTGTGACAGACACATTTCACTTTTATAAACAGCCTGGTCGGTGGCACTTGTCTCTGCAGCTGTATGAACTGATGTTTGCTGAAGAAAAGTGTCTTGTTCCTTTTTACTCCCGTATGCAAGCTGAAATTCACAGTGAGTGACCCCACATGGCCAGCAGCAGCCTAGCTAGAAGGCTGCCCACTATAAGCGCTGCTGAGACTACCGAGCGACCCTTGCTGTGGCAGTGCGCATGCGCAGTTCTGTTACCACGCCCACTGACGCCTTCCACCCACCCGAGGATGCCCGGGTGGGCGGGAAACAGACAAGCGCATGTCTTTTTGAAGTTCATTGCTGTTGATGCCGTTTTAGTTTTTCTCCTTGAAACTGGCCATGGACGCCTCAAGCACTCCACGCAGCCCTTGCCACAGTGCAGCCCTTGCCCGATCTTCAACATACTTCAGTGACATTTTCAACAGGGCGCTTGTGCGGGCGGTGGGACAGCAGGGGCCTCCAGCCCCCGGGTGCTAGGCACTGGAGCTTAGCAAGGGGACCAGGGTTCACAAGATACACGACTGAAATCCAGATCAGCCATCTGTAAATACTCCAGTTCACTCACAATGCAGTTTTCCACAGCTTTATCGCTGCAGACTAATTTTGAAGGTAAAGTTAAAAAACATCAAACTACATAAAATATTTACATCTTTGGAATCCATCATAAAAACACAGATGGCTTTCCCTCATTGTAAGCTATCATGTCAAAGGGCTTATTTGTAATTTATAATTAGCAATGAACTCCAACACGGAGGCAGCTGTGGGTCACGAGTCCAAGGACTACAGTGCGATGTCTGGCAAGTTCCCAAAGTGTGTCAGACACATGCCCATGCTCCAGCGATCCGGGGAAAGGGTGGCTCCTGCGCTGACTCTGGGCCCCTTAATCCCTGCTGCAGACCTTGCTCAGGCCACCTTTCCTCTCTAGGTCTCAGTGGCTTCCTCTATAAAATAGTAGAACAAAAACAGAAACCAAACGCAAACCAGACCAAAATGAAGTAACACAAGAAACCCTACCTTTCCAGCTGCCTTGTGAGCGCCCAGTGTGAATGTGAGTACAGGTCAACTGTGGCTGTCCCCACTCCTCAAGGAAACCTTAGCTTCTTAGACATGGTGGTTGCATTACTGGCCAATTCTATACTCCTCCCTGGGCCCCTGCCCTCTGCCAGGTGACTTTGCTGTGCCCTCTTGTCCTGGGCAGAGTGATTGCCCCAATTTCCCACTCTGGGTTGAACCATTAGACTGGTTCTACCAGCAGCACAGCACATATCATGTTGGGGACATGATATGACAGAGGCACAGACTGGGTATGTGCACTGGGTTTGGTCTCAGCCAAGCCAAGTCTGGGGCAGAGCCCCTGACCCTGTAGAAGCATACGTGAGCCCAAATGATATTGGCCAATGCCCATCTGCCCCTCAGACACTGGGCTATAATAATAAATGAGTGCTATTTGAGTTTTAGGGTGGTTTGTTATGCAGCAACTGCTGACTGGTACACCAGGGATATAAGACATTACCATGTGCAACTTTATCATGGGGAGAATGAACAGTGTTATGTATTTCCAGAGGAACTGATTTACCATTGAGTTCAGAGGCCGTGGAGGAAGGATATTTGCAGTTTCCCTTGGAAGCATGTGGGAGAGGATGTAGGGGTAGATAGAGTGAGGGGGAGGAGAGGACCAGTCCTGCAGGCACAGGGCTGGGGAGCCTGTGGTTCAGCCCAGGAAGAAGGTGGGGGAGGTTCACATAGATGTGTGAAGGGCCACATGGAACATGAGTTTTTACCTCTCATTGTTTCCGAGTGTAGACCTTTGAAGCCCAGTCCGCAGGGCGGCATCCAGGCCCCTCAGAACAACCCATGCTAAGGAGGTCACTCCCTGTCCTGACATCTCTGAAAGGGAAGTTTGACTTTTTGGTTTGGGGCAAGTTTTTCACATGTCTGTTTCTCCATTAGTTGATCCCTGAGGTCACCCCCTCAGTCTACAAGATGAGGAGCAGTTCGGAGAATGGAGCAGGGGCTCCAGGGTGTGGGAGGTACACCAGAAATGGGTCCTGGAGGCCAAGTCTGTGCAGCCTTGAACCTGCCGTTCAGTGCAGAGCAGAGAACAGAACCGGGGGGCGCTGGCTGGACACGCGCAGCTGGGTTTGGTCAGCCTCAACGCCACTTCCCCTGCCGCATGGAAGGGTGGGAAACCTTTCCCTTCGACAGGCAGGCCCGAAGCATGGCGGCATGGCAGCCAGCCTCCTACACAGGAGAAGGCTCACATCGGAGGCCAGAGAAGCTCTGGGGCTTTGATCCGCGCACAGGCCTGTGCTAGATGCTCCTCTTAGTGCCCCCTGAAACCCAGCTCCCAGAAAAGCAGACCCTGAGACAAGAATGCAAGTGGTTGGTGTGGGAGATAGTCCCCTGATGCACAGTGAGAAGGGAGGCCACAGGGGGAAGTGGACAATGGTGTGTTAGTGCGCAGGTTGCAACCGGGGCCTCTCGGCTGGGTGCCGCAGGTCCTCTGGGGAACTGTGTGGGATGTGTCTGAGAGTCATCTCAGCAGTGGATGTCTCCATGGGTCCCAGCCCTTGTCCGAGGCCTGCTGTGAAAGGCCTCACAGGGAAGCCCAGGTTGGGGGCCCCAGGGAGGTCAGTCAGTTCCTGCCTCTATCACAGCAGCAGGCAGGCTCCCGGGGTGGGGCTCAGGGCCAGGTGTCAACGGTGACTGCTCTGGACACATGGGCAACAAGGCTGTGAGGTGGGTTAGCTCTTGATCTCCTTCCAAGCAGGCCAGGGGTCCTGGGGACAGAGAGAGGCTGTTCCTGCTATGTCACCACTGGTGGAGCATTGAGAGGAAAGGCTAACGGGGACGCATCTCTGCAATCTTTTTTTTTTTTTTTTTTTTTTTTTTTTTTTTTTTACTGAGAGAGACAGAGGCAGAGAGAAACAGACTGGAAGAAAGAGAGATGTGAAGCATCAATTCTTTTTTGCAGCACCTTAGTTGTTCATTTGTCGCGAGCCAGCCGCGACTAGTATATTCAGGTCCCGAGCAAGAACGGTGCAGAATTAAGAAAAATACACTTAAATAATTAAAGAATAAAAGATGGGGTCAGAAGGGCTCTGCAATTACTGCTGGCAGAAAAACACTGCCCTAGCAGAAAAACATGGCCGCCCTCAAAAACCACATCTTTCTTTATTTACAGGGCAAAATGGGATATTAGCAAATCAATGACTTTTCTGATTACAGTTTCCAAGGCAATCTCCAAGAATTCTACCAAGTGCAAACCCCCCACCAATACGTAAACATACATAAAGAAGCCAGTCTTTCCTTCCGGGAACATGGCAGGCAGGACAAGCATCACAGCTAACATGGAGGTGTGGGGAAGGGCCTAGCTCTTTGCAAATGAGTTGGGGGGTTGGGCAGACTGTCAGCTTAGGCCAGTTCCCTACGCCTCTGTCCCCCAGAAATCCAAACTCTAAAAACCCTGTTGATTTTTCAGTCCCCAACATTCATTGATTGCTTTCTCATATGTGCTTTGATGGGGGGCTATAGCCTAGCCAGTGACCCCTTGCTCAAGCCAGCGACTCCTTGCTCAAGCCAGCAACTTTTGAGCTCAAGTCAGCAAACATGGGGTTATGTCTGATTCCATGCTCATGCCAGTGATCCTGCACTCAAGCCGGATGAGCCCACACTTAAGCAGGCTACCTTGAGGTTTCGAACTTGGGTCCTCTGAGTCCCAGGCCAATGCTCTATCCACTGTGCCAAGGCCTGAACAGGCTCTGCAGCCTTTTAACCCAGATAATTTACTTATGAACTCAGTCATCTGACAGTATGGACTGAACATTTACCTTGCTGGGGACATCATAGGAGCACAAGAAGCCCAGCCTAGAGGGGTCTTCACTCTAGGAAAGGACTGATAGTCAACAGAGAGAATAGGCCAGTGAATAAAAGCAGAGGAGACTAGGGGCAAGGGGCAGCAGGCTCCGTGGAGAGGGCAGTGGGTGGCTCCTGAGCAGGCGCTGAGCGATGTGTCTGGGAGAAGAGCAGTGGGTGAGCAGGGCCCTGCTGGTTCCAGGACAGTGGGGAGCCTGGGGGTACGGCTGGGGCAGAGGGGGGCAAGCAGGGAAGGGACGGAGGCCGGCCCAGGAGTCATGGGATTGCATCCGAGTCTGAGAGAAGCCAGGAGGTTCAGTTCTGGGGTGGGGGCTGTCATTGTCTGAGTGCACTTTGGAAGACACTGCACCTGCTGCTGGGGGCGAAGCTGTAGGGTGGGGGTGGGGGCGGGAGGCTCGGCTGGGCAGAGAAGCATTGGTGGTGACCAATGGATGTCTGGGGACCGAGGCCCTGGGATTTACTGAGGGGGTGGAAGTAGAGAGAATAGCAGCCTCCGGTGTCTGGGCTGTGCATAGGTGAGAGAGCCACGGAGGGTGGAAATTGACACAGAGCTGTGGGAGCTCACAGTTAGAGCCCTCTGGTCCCATCTGTGGGGGACGTGGACAGCTGGGTGGGCAGCCAGGTCTGCCATGGGCTGTGAGGTGGGCAGTGATGTGTGCAGAGGGAGGCATCAGCCTCTGCCCAGGATACTGGGGATACTGGGGACGAGAGACCGAGGCTATGGTGCCATTGCAGCGGCAGATCTCACTCCTGACAAGCCCACAGTTTGTGTAACTCAGCACTGTGACAGATGGGCTTTCTCGGGCTGTGTATGCAGCACAGGACGGCTTCATTGTTCCAGGACAGGAAGGAAGGGTGTGTTGTACCGAGGAGCCTGCCGGCTGGCGTCCACCCACGTTGGTCCTCCTCTTGCCCCTCTGCTCTCCTTTTGGGGCTGGGTGTGACTGATTGGTTCTCTTCCTGTTTCTAATCCTGCCCTCCCTAAAATGGTCAGAATGACCAGATTGATTCTTCGTGCTTGTGAGAAGGGTGGGGGCTGTGTCTGCCTCACGCTTGAGCAGGGCTTAGCGCCCAGTGGGCAAGCCAAGGGTACTTACGGACTACATGAAGGACTGAGTGTATGGACCCCTCCCAAGCCTGGACAAAATGGCCAGTCCACTGCTCATCAGGACACCCCAGAACCGGGAGCCATGGAGAGTGGGGACAGTGGCCAGGCATAGCAGTGCCTACTCTTCTTGGCTCTGGTCCAGGCCGTCTGAGTGAGCAGCCACAGGCCCTGCTCACCCTAGCCCAGGAGCTCATGTCTGTAAATACTCTCAGCCAGAAGTGATGCCGATGATACCTCATTTACAGGTCAGAGTGTTGCCATCAAGGCCACGCCTCTCTGTGGGCCCGGCAGGCTGGGCTCTGCTCTGTGATGACCCCCAGCACGAGGACCCTGGCTCGGCCTGTAGCCTGAGCTGAGTTCAGGCTTCCTTCTTCTTGTGCCCTCATCTGCCTTGCCCTTCTCAATCTCCTCTCCTCTTTCAGGATCCAGCCTGGGGTGCCTCCCTTGTAACTGATTTTGGCCCCACACCCCTGCTCCCCACTTTGGATCTACCCACTGTGCCCTGGCAATGATAGCCAAAGGCCCATCAGTCTTGGTGCTTTGCTCCGCTTCAAGACTGTACGGGTTAGCAGAAACTGGACGTGTTGGTGTCCTTAGGGCCTCTAAGTCAGGTCTGTTTCTCTGAGAGGCAGGCGCCAAGATGAGATTGACATGGTTATGGGTCAAATTATATCCCCACAGAATTCACGGTGGATGCGACATCTGTGTGACAGGCATGGGCTGTACTGCCTCT
Source organism: Saccopteryx bilineata (assembly GCF_036850765.1). Classification (NCBI taxonomy): domain Eukaryota; kingdom Metazoa; phylum Chordata; class Mammalia; order Chiroptera; family Emballonuridae; genus Saccopteryx; species Saccopteryx bilineata. The sequence goes on from NC_089495.1 coordinate 165,095,984, forward strand.
TTCCAGCCGAGGGGGTGCGCCCAGTCTCCTGGGTCAGGCAGACCTCTCCCTCAGGATTTACCCCATGCAGAACAAAATATCGAAGGGTGTGGTGGAAGGAATGTGGCTTTGGTGTTACAGCAGTCAGAAGTTAGATCACCGCTGTGTAAGCTTCAAGAAGTTACCTCTCTTTTTTATTTTTTATTTTTTTATTATTATTTTTTTTTATTTTGTCATCAAATTATTTTGCAAACCCCTCGCCCAAAGTCAGATTGTCCTCCGTCACCCTCCATCTAGTTCTCTGTGCCCCTCCCCCTCCCCCTAACTCTCTCCCTCCCTCCCTCCCATGTCCTTCCTCCCCCACTACCCTTGGTAACCACCACACTCTTGTCCATGTCTCTTAGTCTCATTTTTATGTTCCACCAATGTATGGAATCATGTAGTTCTTGTTTTTTTCTGATTTATTATTTCACTCCTTATAATGTTATCAAGATCCCACCATTTTGCTGTAAATGATCTGATGTCATCATTTCTTATGGCTGAGTAGTATTCCATACTGTATATGTGCCACATCTTCTTTATCCAGTCTTCTATTGAAGGGCTTTTTGGTTGTTTCCATGTCTTGGCCACTGTGAACAGTGCTGCAATGAACATGGGGCTACATGTGTCTTCACGTATCAATGTTTCTGAGGTTTTGGGGTATATACCCAGTAGAGGGATTGCTGGGTCATAAGGTAGTTCTATTTGCAGTTTTTTGAGGAACCACCATACTTTCCTCCATAATGGTTGTACTACTTTACAGTCCCACCAACAGTGAATGAGGGTTCCTTTTTCTCCACAGCCTCTCCAACATTTGCTATTACCCGTCTTGTTGATAATAGCTAATCTAACAGGAGTGAGGTGGTATCTCATTGTAGTTTTGATTTGCATTTCTCTAATAACTAATGAAGCTGAGCATCTTTTCATATATCTGTTGGCCATTTGTATCTCTTCCTGGGAGAAGTGTCTGTTCATGTCCTCTTCCCATTTTTTTATTGGATTGTTTGTTTGTTTGTTGTTGAGTTTTATGAGTTCTTTGTAAATTTTGGATATTAGGCCCTTATCTGAGCTGTTGTTTGAAAATATCATTTCCCATTTAGTTGGCTGTCTGTTTATTTTGATATCAGTTTCTCTTGCTGAGCAAAAACTTTTAATTCTGATGTAGTCCCATTCATTTATCTTTGCCTTCACTTCTCTTGCCATTGGAGTCAAGTTCATAAAATGTTCTTTAAAACCCAGGTCCATGATTTTAGTACCTATGTCTTCTTCTATGTACTTTATTGTTTCAGGTCTTATATTTAGGTCTTTGATCCATTTTGAATTAATTTTAGTACACGGGGACAGGCTGTAGTCGAGTTTCATTCTTTTGCATGTGGCTTTCCAGTTTTCCCAACACCATTTGTTGAAGAGGCTTTCTTTTCTCCATTGTGTGTTGTTGGCCCCTTTATCAAAGATTATTTGACCATATATATGTGGTTTTATTTCTGGGCTTTCTATTCTGTTCCATTGGTCTGAGTGTCTATTTTTTTGCCAATACCATGCTGTTTTGATTATCGTGGCCCTATAATATAGTTTAAAGTCAGGTATTGTAATGCCCCCAGCTTCATTCTTTTTCCTTAGGATTGTTTTGGCTATTCGGGGTTTTTTATAGTTCCATATAAATCTGATGATTTTTTGTTCCATTTCTTTAAAAAATCTCATAGGGATTTTGATGGGAATTGCATTAAATTTGTATATTGCTTTGGGTAATATGGCCATTTTGATTATATTTATTCTTCCTATCCAAGAACAAGGAATATTTTTCCATCTCATTGTATCTTTTTCGATTTCCCTTAACAATGTTTTGTAATTTTCATTATATAGGTCCTTTACGTTCTTTGTTATGTTTATTCCTAGGTATTGCATTTTTTTTGTTGCAATCGTGAAGGGGATTATTTTTTTGAGTTCGTTTTCTAATATTTCATTGTTGGCATATAGAAAGGCTATGGACTTTTGTATGTTAATTTTGTATCCTGCGACCTTACTGTATTGGTTTATTGTTTCTAATAATCTTTTTGTGGAGTCCTTCGGGTTTTCGATGTATAGGATCATATCATCAGCAAAAAGTGATAGCTTTACTTCTTCTTTTCCGATATGGATGCCTTTTATTTCTTTGTCTTGTCTGATTGCTCTGGCCAGAACTTCTAGCACCACGTTGAATAAGAGTGGAGAGAGTGGACAACCCTGTCTTGTTCCTGATTTAAGGTAGAAAGTCCTCAGTTTTATGCCGTTTAATAGGATGTTGGCTGATGGTTTATCATATATGGCCTTTATCATGTTGAGATATTTTCCTTCTATACCCATTTTGTTGAGAGTCTTAAACATAAAATTGTGTTGTATTTTATCAAAAGCCTTTTCTGCATCTATTGATAAGATCATGTGGTTTTTGTTCTTTGTTTTGTTGATATGGTGTATTACGTTAACCGTTTTGCGTATGTTGAACCATCCTTGAGATTCTGGGATGAATCCCACTTGATCATGATGTATTATTTTTTTAATATGTTGTTGTATTCGGTTTGCCAGTATTTTGTTTAGTATTTTAGCATCTGTATTCATTAGAGATATTGGTCTGTAGTTTTCTTTCTTTGTGCCATCCTTGCCAGGTTTTGGTATGAGGGTTATGTTGGCCTCATAAAATGTGTTTGGAAGTATTGCTTCTTGTTCAATTTTTTGGAAGACTTTGAGTAGAATAGGAACCAAGTCTTCTTTGAATGTTTGATAGAATTCACTAGTATAACCGTCTGGGCCTGGACTTTTATTTTTGGGGAGGTTTTTAAAAGTTTTTCTATTTCCTCCCTGCTGATTGGTCTGTTTAGGCTTTCTGCTTCTTCATGACTCAGTCTAGGAAGGTTGTATTGTTCTAGGAATTTATCCATTTCTTCTAGATTGTTGTATTTGGTGGCATATAATTTTTCATAGTATTCTACAATAATTCTTTGTATATCTATGATGTCTGTGGTGATCTCTCCTCTTTCATTTTGGATTTTATTTATTTGAGTCCTGTGTCTTTTTTCCTTGGTGAGTCTTGCCAAGGGTTTGTCAATTTTGTTGATCTTTTCAAAGAACCAGCTCCTTGTTTTATTGATTTTTTCTATAGTTTTTCTGTTCTCTATTTCATTTATTTCTGCTCTGATTTTTATTATCTCCTTTCTTCGGCTGGTTTTGGGTTGTCTTTGTTCTTCTTTTTCTAGTTCCTTAAGGTGGGAAGTTAAGTGGTTTACTTCGGCTCTCTCTTGTTTGTTCATACAGGCCTGAAGTGATATGAACTTTCCTCTTATTACTGCTTTTGCTGCATCCCAGAGATTCTGATATGTCGTATTTTCATTTTCATTTGTCTGTATATATCTTTTGATTTCTGCGCTTATTTCTTCTTTGACCCATTCATTTTTTAGAAGTATGTTGTTTAGTTTCCACATTTTTGTGGGTTTTTCCCCCTCTTTTTTGCAGTTGAATTCTAGTTTCAAGGCTTTATGATCAGAAAATATGCTTGGTACAATTTCAATTTTTCTAAATTTGCTGATATTGTCTTTGTGGCCCAACATATGGTCAATTCTTGAGAATGTTCCATGTACACTAGAGAAAAATGTATACTCTGTCGCTTTGGGATGAAGTGTCCTGTAGATGTCTATCATATCCAGGTGTTGTAGTATTTCGTTTAAGGCCACTATATCTTTATTGATTCTCTGTTTGGATGACCGATCTAGAGCCGTCAGCGGTGTATTGAGGTCTCCAAGTATGATTGTATTTTTGTTAGTTTTTGTTTTAAGGTCAATAAGTAGCTGTCTTATATATTTTGGTGCTCCTTGGTTTGGTGCATATATATTAAGGATTGTTATGTCTTCTTGATTCAACTTCCCCTTAATCATTATGAAATGACCATTTTTGTCTCTGAGTACTTTTTCTGTCTTGTAGTCAGCATTATTAGATATGAGTATTGCTACGCCTGCTTTTTTTGGGGTGTTGTTTGCTTGGAGTATTGTTTTCCAGCCTTTCACTTTGAATTTGTTTTTATCCTTGTTGCTTAGATGTGTTTCTTTTAGGCAGCATATAGTTGGATTTTCTTTTTTAATCCATTCTGCTACTCTGTGCCTTTTTATTGGTGAGTTTAATCCGTTTACATTTAGTGTAATTATTGACACTTGTGGGTTCCCTACTGCCATTTTATAAATTGCTTTCTGTTAGTTTTGTATCTAGTTTGATTCTTCTCTTTTGTTTTTCTATCATTTGTTTTTGTTTGTTTTTGTTCCATACTTCTTTCCTCTGTTGCTACCTTTTTTAAGTCAAGTGTTTTTGTGGTGGTTTTTTTAAGGGTGGTTACCATTAAGTAATGAAAAGGGTACCTACCATATTCATTGTAGTACCCTATCTTATAAGTATTTCTGCACTTCATCGTCCTTTGCTACTGTTAATCTCCATCCTCTCCCCCCTTTTTTTCCTTTGTTGTCACAGTTTAAGTTTGGTTTTATTGTGTTCTTGGTGGAGCTGTTACTTGTGGTGTTGTTTTCTTTTGTTCTTTGAATCTGGTTGGAAAACCCCCTTTAGTATTTCCTGGAGTGGGGGCTTTCTGTTGATAAATTCTCTCATCTCTTCTGTATTTGTGAATGTTTTTATATCTCCTTCATACTTGAAGGATAGCTTTGATGGGTATAGTATTCTTGGCTGAAAGTTCCTCTCTTTCAGGGCTTTAAATATTGGGGTCCACTCTCTTCTAGCTTGTAGAGTTTCTGCTGAGAAATCTGATGATAATCTAATAGGCCTTCCTTTATATGTTGTACTCTTCTTTTCCCTGGCTGCCTTGAGAATTTTTTCTTTGTCATTGGTTTGTGTCATCTTTATTATGATGTGCCTTGGAGTGGGTTTGTTGGGGTTAAGAAAACTTGGTGTTCTGTTTGCTTCTTGAATTTGAAGCTTTAGTTCCTTCCACAGGCTTGGGAAGTTCTCGTCTATTATTTGTTTGAGTATATTCTCCATTCCATTTTCTTTCTCTTCTCCCTCTGATATACCTATTATTCTTATGTTATTCTTTCTGATGGAGTCAGACAATTCCTGTAGGGCTTTCTCGTTTTTTATTATTTTTGAGTCTCTTTCTTCTTCTCTCTTTTGTGCCTCAAGTTGTTTGTCTTCTATTTCACTAATCCTATCTTCAATCTGGGCTGTTCTGTTAGCTAAGCTTGTTACCTCGTTTTTCAGCTCGTGAATTGAGTTTTTCATTTCTGTTTGATTTGTTTTTATAGTTTCAATTTCCTTGGTAATATATTCTTTGTGTTCATTGAGTTGTTTTCTGATCTCCCTATATTGCCTTTCTGTGTTTTCTTGTATATCTCTGAGTATTTTTAAGATTTCTATTTTAAATTCTCTGTCATTTAGCTCCAAGGCTTCCAATATGTTAAGTCTTTTCTCCATAGATTTTTCCACATCTATTTGTGTTACCTCTCTTTCTTTTGTATCCATAATATTCGATTTCCTTTTTCTTATCGGCATCTGAGGGTGGTCTTATTGATAGCACTAATTAGAATTAATAAAGAGTAAAAAGTAAAAAAAAAAATGTAAAACACCCCACAAAAAAAAAAAACAGTAATAATTTATTATTTCCCCCTTTTTTTCTCTCTTCTCTTTCCTTCCTCTCCCCTCCTCAGGGAAATATCGTGCCTATAATGGAGGGCCTGATTTGGGGTAAAGAGTTCAAGGGGCAAAAAAAGGGAGTAGGGACCTACTAAATGCAAAAAAAAAAAAAAAAAAAAGGAAGAAAATCTTAGACAAGCATAAGATGATTTGCTTGTAAGTGATGGTCAACTAAGAGATATAATGAGAGGGATAAGAGGGAACCAGAAAAAAGGACCAAAAAAGAATAATAAAGAAGAAAAAATAAAAATAATAAGTAAAAATCTGTTGTATTAAGTGGAGCGAAGACTAAATACAATGGAGACCTTGGGTTGGGAGGACCCAAAATGCCACAAAAATAAACAAACAAGAAAAAAACATAAAAACAAAAGCAAAAAAGAGAAATAAAGCCAAAAAAAAGCCTTGAGTCCCAAATCAACTAATTTGTTCGTGATTGAGGATTATATGGGAGGAAAGTAAAATGAGAAAAGAAAAAACGAATAGAAAGGAAAAAATAAGAAAAAGAGAAAAACGAAGGAAGAAATAAAATAGGAAGAGAAAAAAACAAAATAAAGCAAGACAAAAAAAAAAAAAAAAAAAAACAAAAGAGGAGAGAGTGAGAGTTAAGTGTTTTGGAGTATAACCTTAAAGGAGGGTGAGGATGAAGAAGAAAAATAAAATGCAACACTCATGGGTAGTGTAGTTCAAGAAAGGGGAAGCATAAGATGGGCAGAGAATAGAAGGACCGAGGTGGAGGAAATAAAGGCAAAAAGATAGAAGAAACAAACAACAACAACAACAAAAAAAAATTAGTGGATCAAGTTGTAAAGTCTGTGGGTTTTTCTTGATTTTGAGAGGTTAACTTCTTCCTTTTTCTTTTCTCTCCCTCTTCCTGGTCGGTGACTCTGTACCCCAGGCTCTGCCCCTGTGTCACTCTTAGGTAGGGATTTGCAGTTGATGGGATTCTATGGCAATGTCATATAATTGGCTTTAGTCTTGCTGGTAGTCAAGGCTTGTTGGCGTTTGCAGGGTCTAACGATGAGAGAGTTTGCTTTCCTGGATTCTCTCTCCTAGTCCCCCCTTTCTGAATTAGCAGCCTGGTGATCCAGCTATAAGGCTGCAACTGCTTCTGCCTGGGGAGTAAGAGGCTCAAAGAGCTGGGAAATCCCCACTCTATCCCCACTCAGTGCAAGGCTTTGGGAAAGGCTCTGAGAGTCAGGGCCTCCAGTGTAATCAGGCGGGGGTGGGAGTCAATTGTTGTCAAGGTGACTGTTCAGCGCCTATCATTTAGTTGGACCTCTCAACCCAGGCTTTCCACACTTTGTAGCCTGTTTTTGGAGGGAAGAAGAGGCACTAGTCTCTGCTTACGACTAGTGTAGTATAGACCTTATTATCTGCCAAGTCCTTCTTGTTAGCGTTTATCCCTGAATATGGAGGCTCTATCAATCAGAAGTTGCCCCCGCCCCTTTAGCGAGAGGCACTAAAAAATATCACGCCTCTTGTCTTGGATCGCTGAACTGAGAGAGATCTTATCAATTAAAACCGAGGGTGCACAGATTTTATGGGTTAAGCTAATTTCAGTGATTGGGTCGCAGCTGTGCTTCCAAAGGTATTTTAGGCTGCCTGCGCGCGCCCCTCCCCCAACGCTTGATTGTTAGCTTGAATGGCTGGGTGAGGTGCCCCGCCCACGGAGAGAATCTCCCAAGCCTCTCCCGCTCGCCCCGCCGCTGGCGGCTGGACCGCACCAGGCGCAGGATAATGGAGCCCCCTGGGTGTGCGGGCCAGCAGGGCGCCCTGGGCGTGTGGAATGCCCAAGGCACGCGCGCGAATGGTGCGCTCCGGGCACCGGTGGCCGGCGACCCCCGCTCGCAGTGTGCGGGCCGCTGGGAACGTCAGCGGTGCTCAACCGGACCGGGCGCGCACGCGGCTGCTTGCGGGGGCTCGCGGCGGCTGCTCGTGGTGGCCGCTCGCGGTGGCGGTTCGTGGCGGCTGCTCCCGGCGGCTCGCGGTTCCCAAGTATATGGGCTGACTCACCACAGGCGCACTTCCTTGCGGTTTGAAAGAACGTCCCTGTGGTCGATTCCTCCACACCCTCGTCTCTCAGATTCAAGTGATAACAGTCCTTTTGCTATCAGTTTGTGTGGAACTCCGGAATGCTCCGAGGATAAATTTTTCTGTTTCTAGTTGATAAATTTGTTGTGATTTAGGGGAGAGCTGTCGGACGCGCTGCTCACGGCGCCATTTCCGTGACGTCACACCTCACCTCTCTTTTTTAGAGTGAAGCGTGCTCATCTTTAAAACGGGCAATGTAATAACCACAGTGCAGGATTATTGTAGAATGAGGGTGATGTGTGAAGATGTTAAACTGGCTAGGTGATTAGGTATAGTGGGCATTCAGTGAAGAAGAGCTAGTAGAAGTACTATACGCTTTCTCACAGAAAAGGAGCGATGGGCTGTGGAGCCCGCCCAGCGTACGGGGGAGCAGGGGAAGTGACCGACTGCCCGCCTGGGCTGCTGGGGCTGCCGCAGCAGCAGCACACAGGGCCTCCTGGTGCTGGGGCCGCAGCTGCAGAGCAGGTGCAGGGGTGGGCAGGGCTGCAGGCCGCCGACTTTTGATGGTTTACTCAGGTGCTAGAAGGACCAGGCATCTTTCTGGTGTCTCTTTTATAAGAGTATGAATCCCATTCCTGAAGGCTCCACCCTCACAACCTAATCTCCTTCCAAAGGCCCCACCACCTAACACGATCACATTGAGCCTTAGGTTTCAACATGTGACCACAGCACCAGACTTTTCCTTTGGCAACACAGAACAAGGATAATGGTGTTTTTCAAAATTGGCCCTTGCAAGCAAATCTCTGGTTCTGTGCTCTTCCCACACTTTGGCAGAGCCAATGTCAGAGCCAACGTCCCTCCCCCTTGCACCCAATGGGAACTTCGTGCCGCCTCAATGAACAAAATGCGGTAGAAATAAGTGATGGTATGTGAGTCTCCAGACTAGGTTGTAAAAGGCATGAAACTGCTGTCTGAGTCTCTCAGGTCATGGGCCTTGGTGACAGCCGTAGGTGACAGTCGGAAGTCCAGCCCCCCCATGGCTGCTATGCTTCAGAACCTATGTGGAGAGACCACCTGGAGGTACAGAGAGGTGCCTGAGAAGCACCCCCTGCTGATGGGAGCCCCCAGGCGCAGGCGCCAGACAAAGGAGCCAGGAGCCTTCTGATGGCTCAGGCCAGCTCCGGTTGTCACTGAGTGGAAGGAGCCGACATGAGCTGTACCCACTGAGCTGGCCCACGCTCGTGTTTGAGCAACATCATTGCTGCTGTTTATATACCTGAGACTTGAGGAGGTTGTTAGACGGTAATACCGGACTGGAGAAAAGGAATCTCAGCTAAAGGCATGATCATGAGTGGTTTTCTAATGTGCAAACATGTAATTTTTCATCCCAAAGCCAACTTTACACCTATGTGTGGTGGGTGGTTTGAAAAATGAGGGGATTCTCTGGTGTCAAAATACTATCCTTATTGGCCTTTGCTAATGTGTTGTTGAAACTTGTAGATTTTGTTCACTGGGCTGGGGCATTTTATGTTATTCTGATCCCAGTTCCTGACCTTCACCTGAAAGCTGTAGCTAGTCATTTACACTTTAGTATAACTGAGTGGAGTGTTCTATTCAAAGCAGGGCCCTGGGTGCCTAGAGAGAGATGAGGAGCCCATGATTTGTGCAGTGCTAGAGGATTTCAAAGATAAAATGAGATAGATCTAAGCATTGTTTTTATGCTTTCCAACATTTCCTAGGCTGGCCCAATAAATCTTCCTCCTTTGGTCAAAACCAGGGTCCCCTTTGATGGAAAGGGGCTCTGAAGCTGTCAGCATCAACAACCATTGAAATGCACTGATTACCAGTGCAGGCTCCCTTTTACCCAGGTCCAAATCAGTTTTTATGAAAATACTTTATGCCCCACAGGCTCAGGAACCAGCCTTTCTGAGTATCGCTGCTCCCTGGCCTCTCACAGGGGTTTCCTCCCTGGACTGACTCCCATGGGAGTTTCCCTCTTTGCTGTCCCTTTCAGAAAGACAATGATTTTACTTCAAACTTTCTGCTTTGGATTTTTAGAATAAGCTGGCGTTCACACCACAGTAGGCTCTCAGCTGCTCACCAACCTTCCCATTTAGCATAGCCTCAAGGTGTGCTATTCAGGTCCATCCAGGACCCCAAGGGAAGGTGAGTATCTTCCCCAAAGCAGACTGGTCCCAGGCCAGGGCAAACCCCGTGCCTCTCCACCATGTCAGTCAAGTTGAGTTGCCTCACCATGGGATACAGCCACTGGTAGGGAACATTTTTAAAATTGCAGACTGACAGAGACCCAGGCATGGATAGAATAGTCCATTTAGAAGTCACAGACTGTGGTCATGGTGAAAGCCAAGCTAAGGTGCCCTAGCAAGCATGAATGCTCTTATGCTGGTGGACTCACATCTGCTATTCCAAGTCCTGAATACTCCCCACTTCATGCCTCCTTCCCCTGGTGCCCAGACCCAGAGATCTCTACAGCAGGCCAGGGCTTACACCCTTGCCCAACCTCTACTCTGAGGGGCTGTGCTCATGCACAGTGTGGGGTAAGTATTTCCATATGACTCCTGCATATCAACAAGACCATCCCTGCAAAGTACCATATTCTCTTATGGAAACATCCTTGGACTCATGGCACACAGCCCCAACACAGGCGGCAAAGGCACTTCTACTCCACTTCAGAAAGACGCTGAACACAAGCCTTCTCTGTGTTTCAGGACCCTCCCCAGGACCATTACTAACTTAAGGCTGTTCCTTTCAAACACTGATGCATATTGAGATTGTGGTTCCTCGCCTCCTAGGAACTCTAGGAGGCCAAACTTTAAAATGAAAATGTCTAGAATGAAATGATGAGAAAATATGATAGGCAGGCATGCCTGTGCTCTGTGTCCCATAAGTCCAGCTGTGCACACCCCTGGACAGGCGTCTCCCTGGAATGACACAACCACCAACTGGCTCGAGTGTAACACGATTACGGAATGTGAGCCAAGTTTGCCACACCCCATACCAGCAGAGTGTTTATGGTCACTGGGAGCATTACTGCCAGAGAGAGGAGGGCTATAGAAGCACAGGAAAAAGAGCTATAGAATGTGAATAAAAAGTGGGCTTTGCTGTTCTTAAAGTTAGAGGACCATCTGAGCCACCTCCTCTATTTATGGGAATAATTGGCCCAGAGAAGTGAAGTCTCCAGTTCAGTCACCAGTTTTCCTCCAAGCTCAGTAGTCCTGTCTGAGTGACTGGTGCAGGGCCAGGCAGGGGACATGAAGGCTCTGGAGGCCAATGCCCAGGTCAGGAAACATGGGACCATTAATGGGGACAGCACACAAACACAGTAGCCTAACGTGGAACGGAGCGTGCACAGCTCCGTGTGCTGTCTCACACATGCTCAGAGGTGCCCAGCAAGACCGAGCCCGTTCCCCATGACCACAGCTCACCAGCTCCTCTCTTCTGGCTCTTCCTCCCCATCTCACTTCTCCAGCCTCTAAGGATGCCTCCAGAAACACCTCTAAATAACCTTCAGGAACTTGAGTCTGCAACTGGCGGAACTGCTCCCATGCTACTTCCATTAGAGGATGGATGGGAGCCTTCTGAAGCAGGGCTGAGGGCCACATGGCTGGGATCAGAGTGGCCTCCAAAGCTTTCCCGGTGTTCACTTCGAGTCACTTGCCTGACATCCCACAGCTCTCAAGAGGCAGAAACAGGATTTGAATGAGATCATTGGACTGTAGAGTCTACACTGTTTGCCATTCCAGGGCCACGTTAGCCTGGAGTGCACATGTGCACAAGTAAGGGGCGTTGCTGAAGACACGGGATGTTGGAGAAAACATGCACGACGATGACCAGGATGTGGAGTTGGCCAGGGAGGGCGGGGTGCACACTGAGTCTCCGGCAGCCTCTCCCGCACACGCCCAGAGGATCCAGCAGTTGGTTTGGAGACTGATTGCAACAGCTTGTGCAAAACTTCTTTGTCCTGTAAGTCCAACCTCTAAATTAGCCAAGGCAAAAGCATGACCCTGGGAATAAGGAGACTAGAGTCCTGACCTAACTATAAATTTGCTCTGTGGCCATAGGCGACTTGCTTGACCTCTTTGAGCCTTTGCTTCTTTGTGAACTACGCGGTAGAAACAAGGTCAGAGAAACTGGCCGAAACAGCTGCCTGGAAGCTGTCCTGTCCTCTCTTGAGTTTAGAGCTGCAGTACTCGTATTGGTGCCCAAAATGCCATGTCCTCAACTATAAATGACCCACTGGCAAGATAAGTACTGCAGGGAACTCAGAAGCACAACCCTCACTTAGTTAGGTCTTCTGATGTTTATTCTGGGAAAAGCTTTTGGCGAAATGACTGCAGTCAGTCACTCTCACACTCATTTTTCAAAGAAAACTGAGTTCTAGCTAAATTAATAAGTAATTAAGCAACTTACTGGAAAAGAATTTATCAATTTGATAGATTTTTATTTTCTTTTGAAACATTACTAGACATAAGTTGATGTTTCTGGTTTGATTTTTTTTTCTTGTATTAAATATAATGCTCCTAAAATGATATAACAGTTATTTGGAGAAAAATTGAAGAATAAACCTTCAAAAATTGCAAGAAATCTAAGTCTAGATTTGTATATCACAGACCTCAATCTTAGATCAGAAGTAATTCCTTTTCTACAGACATGTTTTAGCAATAGCCTGTGTGTGTGTGTGTGTGTGTGTGAGCGCTAACACACAAAGAGGAGTGAGAACATATGTGTGTGTGTGGTAACACACAGGGAGGAGTGAGAACATGTGTGTGTGTGTGTGTGCTAACACACAGGGAGGAGTGAGAACATGTGTGTGTGTGTGTGTGAGCGCTAACACACAGGGAGGAGTGAGAACATGTGTGTGTGTGCTAACACACAGGGAGGAGTGAGAACATGTGTGTGTGTGTGCTAACACACAGGGAGGAGTGAGAATATTGTGTGTGTGTGTGCGCGCGCTAACACGCAGGGAGGAGTGAGAGCACCTGTGTGTGTGTGTGTGCGCCATTACACAGGGAGGAGTGAGAGCATGTGTGTGTGTGTGTGCTAATACACAGGGAGGAGTGAGAGCACGTGTGTGTGTGTGTGTGCTAATACACAGGGAGGAGTGAGAGCACCTGTGTGTGTGTGT